>NC_137812.1:67814838-68312338 GCF_963921795.1 Nannobrachium achirus
AAGTGTTGTTGAGTTCTAACTTTTTATTCAGTGTTTACATGGAAATGCATCAGTAATTGAAAACGCTGTAATGTGCATGCCATGTCGCAAGGTGGTGGTGACGCACAGATAGATGAGTGACGCCGTTGTACTTCCTGGTTTACATTCACCATTGCAGCATGGCTCGGCTGTAGTCTGCACATGAGCCATGACATCACACGTTTTGTCGTTTCCTGCGTTTTTCCTGTTCACATGGAGACGGGAGCCAGAGAGTCTTCAAAGATTTCCACTCTGGAAGGCGGTTATTTGTTGCGTTTTCAACCCCCGTCTAAACAGGCAGCATATCTGACATTTTATTGTGCCGTTTTCTCTAAAAAACGGCACCTCAGACATGAACACTGGGTGACTGGGGTATGAAAGCTTGGCTTTCAGACAGGCTGCCCTAATGAGGCTAAATAGAAGTATGAGTGTCTGTATATTGTCAACGGAGCACAGCAGCACCACTGCTGATAGTGGTTCTAGTAAATGATGCATGGGAACCTTGACATCCCTTTTGTGCCCAAACCGACACAGCATGCATTGATCCTACCTAACACTTTGTACTTTTCCCAGTGGACCCAGCCTTGCTGTCATTTATGGCTTAAACCATTAAGAGGTCGATTCTACGAAATACGTTTTCTGAAACACGTATGTTTCTATATCAGTGGCGCTCGAACTTTTTTATGCCAAGGAAAATATTTTGTTTCAGGGACCTCGAGAAAGAAAGCTTTGATTTTTCACAGCACTATCAGGTCCTTCATGGCAAGGGGGAATTAAAGGGGCTTGAAATATAAAGGTCACATGACCACAAATGTGTTCCATTGCTTAGATACAGGGGGTGTCTCAGTTTACCCGGTGTCCCAGTTTCATCCACCCACCATGGAACATAGAGGGGCCAACATTTTGGGCCATTTTCTTACCGTAGTAGCGATGACTAAAGATAAGATAAGCCTTTTATTGATCCATGTGAGGAAGTTCAGGTGTCATATAACGGCATAACAGCAGAACGAGCGAAACACGATTGGAACCATGTTGTTATAGTGTTAAGAGCCAAATAGATAAGAAAGAATAAATAGATAAGAATGGAAACAAAATCAAATGAAAATCTAATGAAATGAAATTGGAAAGCAAAAGAAAAGTATCTTAAAAGTCCTTAAATTGTCACTTTACTGTCACCTGGGGACCATCAAAAATCTTGCGGGAACCTCTCTGTGGGCCAGTGCTTGAGAGGCGTACGAGGGGGGGGGGGGGGGGGGGATCTCGCTCTTTCGAACGACCATCATTTCGACAACGGAGCGTCAGGAGGGTTAGCGACTCACCCCACGGAGGTTAGGGTTAGGGTAAGGGTTAGGTGTGGGTGTCGAAAAGATGACACATAGAAACAGCGAAACGCTCCCACGAGGGGTACTTAGTATGTGAACCGTCACAGCTTGTCCGTCTCTCTGTCTCTCTGACACTGTGATTCCCCTGACACATCACTGTGACATCACAGTTGATATCACAGGTGACATCACTAACAGAATCCCTTTTATGCCCATATATGGAGTTCCCTGATGTCGTCAATATCAAGCCCATATCTAACAGGACTTCAAAGGGGAATGCCCATATATGGAGGCAACATCGGCCACATACCACACTAACAGAATCCATTCATGGCCAAGACAGATGGCCAAGACAACCCATATCTGTGTGGCTGGTTCTAAAGACAGGGATCTCCATGTATGGGCATAAAAGGATATGATTTCAGATGTCATAGACATCATAGGACTTTCACATAACGAATAACTGAGTAAGCATGTTTGGGCTCTCACAGTATATCTCCATATACAGTACATGGATCTCCATATATGGGTACCAGGGGTCTCCATACAGTATATGGGTACTGGTCCGATATACATCACTGGCCAGATGGCCAAGCATTGGCGTGACCTCGTTGCATGTCGCCCTGAGGCGTCTTACTAGTGTATGTGTGTACAGTAGCTTCCCAGGCTCGAGGAGGAATTTCCCAGCACTCTCTGTTTTTTTATTGTGCTTATTCAGTTACAGTATAGTATGTGCCAGGGAACCACTTCATCAGAAATAGCAGATCAACAAGTTCGCACAACAAGTGATTTGGTTTAGAGTGAAAAACAAAATGGTGTATCGTAGTGTTGCCACTCAAGTATAGAGGGTTTAATAGTGGTTAAAGTGGTGTGTGGTTCTTGTGTTATGTCTATACATGTGTATCACTGCAATAGGGACAGGTAGTTGTGATCACTGATGAGCCTCATTCACTTTAATTGAATCGGTTGGACCGTAATACAATAACAAAGAGATTCCTATCACCTGATAAGTTCTCAGCATGATCTATTCCACTGGTCGTTATATTACAATTTGTTTCAGCATCTATGTTTATATATACAGTATATTGTATGAATAAGAAAATGTAAGACATTGAACACTCCAGTGGTTGATGCCAACTGAATTTAATAGACTAACATTTTTAAAACGTTGGTATATTAAATTCAATTGGCATATAGCGCTGGAGTGTGAAATCCGTTTTGACCGCGCAGGGTGCGTTTCCTTCTACCTGATTATATATATATATATATATTTAAATATATATATATATATATATATATATATTTAAATATATATATATATATATATATATATATATATATATTTAAATATATATATATATATATATATATATATATATATATATATATTAAGGCTGGGACTTTAACTGATTAATTGCGATTAATTAATTACAGAAAATTAACGCGATTAAAAAAAATTAACGCATTTTAATCGCACTTAGTTTTTGCACCATAGAACCTTCAGTTTCGGGCATACCGATCATAGCGATGCACCAACCAATAAGAGACAACAAATGCAAAGGGAGAAGTAGTCTATCAGAGTGCTTTGCTTGGCCCAGTGGATGCGAAATTTAGATTTAGAAAATGTACTCGTTGATTCACTCGTACAACAACATGTGTTTTACTTGAAAAAAATGCTTCTCAGGTCAAATATCGATGTGCGATTAAAATGTGATTAATTGCGATTAATTAATCACAGAGCCTGTAATTAATTAGATTAAAATTTTTAATCGCATCCCAGCCCTAATATATATATATATATCGTCATTGTCAGGTGAAAACATTGTATGTTTTGCATTTTTCATTTTAAAAATTACTTAAACTAGTGAAAACAGCCGATCTACAAGCACACAACGCCTCGCGGTGCGAGGCGTTGTGTGCTTGTAGATTTGCTGTTTTCACTACTTTTGTGCGACGGCCTTGTCTGATGAAGCAGGGCTTTACTTTGCAAAGAACATACACATTTGAAACTTGGAGATACGAGATTTCCACCCGACAACGACGATATATTTGTATCATCCATTTGTTGTGGTAATACAACAAAAGAAAATGTTGAAATATCAATGACTTTTGTTTAGCTCTTTTCCAGGCGTCCAAGATACACGTGCCACAATGTCTCATCCTACAGTGTGTTTCTGGAGATTAAACCTGCTGTTGTTGTCAAGGAAAATAAGGCTTATAAAAGCATTCGACAGTGTAATAACAACACTGAGGCTGGAACAATAACACTGAATCTGTCTCTATTCCCCCAGTGTTCCAGTGCAAGTCACCAACAGTCAAGAGTCATGGCTACATTACTTGTAGTGAACAGTAATGATTAATGAAGTATCTGAGCAGGCATGCGCACACATTGACATCAAAGGGGGCTTGAGCCCCTGCCCTTTTATGTCTGTAAAAGGTGCCCGCTCCCGACCATGAATGCTGTTGAAGTGAAAGAAATGCAAATTCTCTCTTTAAGTGCCATACCTGAAGGCAGTGTTCATGAAGAATTGCCTTGTCCAAACTCTCCTGAACTTGAATGCAGCGTCTTATGTTGAAAGAATTGCCCTCTGACATCTCCAGTATTGACATGATTATGCTTAGTTCAGTGTGCAAGCAACAACAATAGCCGACCTCCAACTCACAACCCGTCTCAGCACGACGCGTTGTGAGCTTGGAGGTCTGCTATTTTCGATATTTTCACCAAAAGGCCCCTTTAGAAATGTCAGCCCCTGCCTCTCTATTATTCTCTGCACGTCCCTGTATCTGGGTACTGCACTTAAATAATGTCATTTTAGCATCTATACTTTACTTGAGAATTTCTATCCACTACATTTCAAAGACACACATACATGTACTTTTGACTCCACTTCATTTCTATGAAGGGAAAAGTACATTAACCACTCAAGCTATTAGTGAAGTAGCGGATATACAAGCTCGCAACATGTCGTGTTGTGAGCTTTAATTGAGGGGGATCACATATTCAATACAGCAACGCGCTGATACTAAAAAGAAATGTACTCTGTAATTTGCACTTTTGAATACTTGAATACACATACCTTTGCAAGCAAGTACTCCAGTACCTCCAGTAACTCAATGTACAAATTCTACTGAGCACCTAGCAGTTGAGTAACATTTGAACATTTGAGTGTCCATTTGTTGACTCAAGTACTGTGGGTTGAGTACTTTGCCCACCGCTGGTTGGTTAAACATATCGTCGTTGTCGGTTGGAAACCTTGTATGTCCAAAACCGTTAGTTTTGCATTTATCATTTTAAAAAATGATTGAAACTAGTGAAAACAGCTTCTGTGCGACGGCCTTGTATGATGAAGCAGGGCTTTACTTTGCCAAAAAACGTACAAATCTGAAACTTGGAGATACGAGGTTTCTGCCCGACAGTGACGATATTATGGTCCACCGTGTTAACGGCCGAGCTGAGCTCAAGGAGAATTCAAAAGGAGTACCGGCCTGTGTCAGCGAGCAAGCAATAAGTCAATGGAGACCTTGACCAAAGCCGTCTGCTCTGAATTTAGTGTTAAATCTCCACTTATAAAAGTTATTAAGAATTTCTTCACATCTCTAACGGAATCTCAAATATCTGTGCCGGAGCTGTTAAATCCCCGGCAGACTGCTCTATGGTTATAAATGTGTTTGAGGCAGTAAAGGACTGACAGGCTGACAAGGGCGGCATCGGGTCAAGAGTTGGACCGGCCCCTTGGGCAAACCGAAAGCTCCCGATTCGATCGCCGGCTGGGTCACTGTCGAACTGTCCTTGAGCAAGAAGACACTTGACCCCCAAACTTCTCCCGGTGAGCAGGTTGGTGCCTTGCATGGTTTCCTCCCTCGGCGGTGCGTGAAAGTGTGTGTTTGTGTCCGAGTCAACTGTCCGCATCCGAGTCGATATCCAAAGCTGCGTTCCAGAGTTCCACACTGCTAGTCCAAGCCCCGGAGAAGAAAACTTTAAAACTTGAACTCAAGCATCCCCATTCCGGTAAATACAGCTAAAAAAGCTGACAATGTGTCGCTTTTGCGACGGGTTATGAGCTTGCAGATTGGCTGTTTTCGGCGAAAATACGTGTAGAGCGAAAATTGGAGGGGTCTTTAAAGGCGAGCCCTTGGGAATCCGGTCAAGAAAGGAAGGGGTTTAAGTGGTTACTAGTTAGATAAGTAGACCTGCTATGTCATGCGGGTTGTGTAATGTCGAGTTGTCACCTTGAGACCTTAACTTTGACAACAAGTCATGAATATTCCTCCTTCATGTTAATGACAGGTGATATGTCATGAACATGTCAGCGTCATGTCAGTTATACTGCATGCAGCGCTTTCCAAACCTGTTCCTGATCAGGGCCCACATGAAAATCTAAAAAAAAATGTAGGCCTAGAATTATTGAATGCTTTAACCAGTGAAAAATAGCAGATATACAAGCTCACAGCGCAGCACCGAGTTTGAGAACCACTGACATAGTAATCTCTCAAGAACAGACTAACTGAGCTCCAGTTAAGTGAAAAGGACCTTTTCTTTGACGATGGCTAGCCAGATTGCTGACAGAGGAAAATAGTTTTTTTCAAAAAATCTTAGAAGGATTCAAAAGACACTTATAGAATCAGGTCAAAATTCTAATTTTCACGATTTTTAAAAAATAGCAGATCTACAAGCTCGCAGCGTGGCACTCGGTGCCGCGCTGTGAGCTTGTATATCTGATGATACACAATAATGTGTACCCATTCTAAATGGGTTAAAAAAAGAAAAGTCTTGTTTGAAATGACCAAAGCCTATCGATGATGCTGGTATAGCTGGGTTTGTGAACTGTCCACAGCCCGTCCTCAAGAGACACAGAGTGAGTACAGACAGAAATGGTACCCATTAGTGAAGACCAAATTAAGTGGCCTTCATCAGGCAGACAGGATGAATCTTCTTGTCCTTTTTTGTCTGCTGAAATATGTTGTCTTTTCTTCTTCTTTTTTCTGTTCCATTATGAAACAGCCTGACGTCAAATAAGCTTTTTAACTTTATGAAGAGTGCCTTGGACTCATTTCTGTTCTTTGAGCCAAAGAGCACATTCAAATTATTCACAAGCCGTGAAGGCTGAAGCTCTCATATTCTCCATTTTCTTACTGAACATTATATAAGCTAAACATTAACAAAAAAAGAAAGAAAAAAAGGCAAAAGTAGGCTAGTTAAAACAGCATCACAATCATTCTAACCATTCTTATCCATTTATATGTTGGCTATTATGCAGTATGTGAGATACTTCGTGCCGTTCTGCGATCTTATACATCTGCTATTTCTTAGATTTTTTTGGTCATTCAAAAATGGTTATTTGTATTTTATTTTACTCAAATCTTCTCTTCTGGGGGTCCCTGGCACAAAACCTTTCCAGATGGAGTCCGCGGCCAAATATATCAACGTGTGGGGCCTTGACATGAAAAAGTTCACAAACCACTGTGCTAATAAATAACACACAGATGACATGACACGTTCAAACGTTTACGGGTGTCAGCAAACGCTCTGTTTGAGCAATGAATTTATTTATCCAAAAACCTCCTCCGCTTATAAAGCTCTTTGTGTTGCCGTTCTATCTGGCCGTGTGTGTGTGCGTGTGTGCGTGCGTACGTGCGTACGTGCGTACGTACGTGCGTGCGCGCGTGTACGTGTGCCCCAAAGCTACAGTGCCCACCCACCATCCAGCTGGGTTATGTGACCATGACCTATGATAATAGCTAGGGACCACAACCATGAATATACAGAGCCTATTATAGCCCATGGCCAAAAAAAAACAACTAAAAGTAATCCAAATAAACAGCTTAAATTTGGGGAAAGTGGAAAATGAGCTTTGTCACCATAGTCGGGTGCGTGTTATCTTTCCGACACGCATTACTCCAACGTTGCGATCGATCGACTATCCCCATTACTAACCCTATCCCTAACCCACCGCACGCGTAGCCACGCAGTCAGAGTAATGGGATGTCGGACTGACCCCCCCATAGTCTTTATATTAACAGTAATTATTATTGCGACCGCAAGTCGCAAGTTTATACTGAAAACCGGCACATCTTGTTGTATCTGTGTATCTCTGAAGGTCACGTCTGACACTGTGGATCCCCTGACACATCATTGTCACATCACAGGTGATATCACTGGTGACATCACCTATGTAAAAGTCCAAATATGGGTATTCCCCAGAATCCCTTTTATGCCCATACATGAAGATCCCTGATGTCATCGATATATATCACTGGCCAGATGGCCAAGACATGGCCCATATCTGTGTGGCTGGTTCAGAAAGGGATGTCCATGTATGGGCATGAAATATATTGTATGGTGTGATGTCATGGGAACCACTCTAACAGAATCCCTTTTATGCCCATATATGGAGATCCCTGATGTCATCAATATTAAGCCCATATCTAACAGGACTTCATTGTCCTTTATTGGCATTTATATAATTGGAATGCCCATGGAGGAAGACAGCCCATATCTGTGCAAGAATTGGCGCCCTGAGGCGTCTTACTAGTATTTACAGTCACTATTATTTATACATTCAGTGATACAAGCGACGAAGCCAAGACAACCTTCTTGCTGGAGGTGTTGTTTTGCATTTTGGTGAGGGAATCCTTGTACCTTGTAGCAACTCATAATGTAATAAGGGCTCATAATGTAATAAGGGCTCATAATGTAATAAAAAAAATGTAATAAAAACTCATAATGTAATAATCAGCTCATAATGTAATAAAAAAACGAGCGCATAATGTAATAACAGATTTTTCAATAATGTAATAATGTAATAATGTGTTACATTAAGAACCTCCACATAGGAGGCTCATAATGTAATAAAACGTCATAATGTAATAATGTATTTTTTATTACGTTATGAGCTGATTATTACATTATGAGCTTTTATTACATTTTAATTATTACATTATGCGCTTGTTTTGTATTACATTATGAGCTGATTATTACATTATGAGTTTTTATTACATTTCTTAATACATTATGACATGCGGAGAGACATGCGGCAAATGTCGTCTGGATCGGGAATCGAACCGGCGATGCCGCCAGGCATCAATGCCTATATGGTATGCGCTTAGACCAGTAGGCCACCGGGCGCCCCGATAACACACACTTAATTCAAAGAGTCCAGGAAGCAGAGGAGAGCGCACCACTTCGATCTGTCCAGACTTAGGACCAGAGTGAGGTACCTGTCAGGGCCAAGGTGAGGTACTGGGTCAGGGCCACAGTAAATGGTAAATGGTGCATTTATATAGCGCTTTTAATCCAAAGCGCTTTACATAGATTGTGCATTACATTCACCCATTCACACACACATTCATACACCGGTGGCGGAGGAAGCCATGCAAGGCACCAACCTACTCACCGGAGGCAATTAGGGGTTCAGAGTCTTGCCCAAGGACCCTTCGACATTAACTCAGGGGGAGCCCGGATTCGAACTGGGAACCCTTCGGGATTTATACCCTTCGTGCTCTAATACCAGTTTCTCTACCCCTGAGCTATGCCGCCCCTGTGAGGTAGTGAGGTACCGGGTCAGGGCCAGAGTGAGGGCCAGACTTAGGGCGAGAGTGAGGGCCAGATGGAAGTGGTGCGCTCTCCTTTGCTTCCTGGACTGTTTGAATCAAGTGTGTGACTGGTCCATCAAGGCTTACATAATGGTCCCCATGACCTTCGGCAAAGTGGCCCAGAACTAGCAATGGCAGACTGTCGTCATACTGACCATATGGGGATATTATCGATGTTGCATCAACACCCAGTGTCGATACAATCACGAACTGTACGTTGAACATTGTGGATGCTCTTTGTACAGTTAATGGTTCTACACAATGCTTTTAAAAATAACGTAATAATTAAAAAATAATATAACATTGTGTACCCAAAAAAAAAAAAAAAAACATTTTTCAAAAGGTTTGAGGCTAAATTACCACTCCTGAATACAGAGCCCCTGTCATTTCTGCCTGGCTTTCAGAGCATTTTCAGCTGCAGTACCACCTTGTCCTGAGTGGGAGGAATGCGCTATTGAACCAGTTTTGGCCCCACACTCCTCCCCACCTCCTGCTCAGCAGGCCTGCCCACCCCTCCCCAACCCTCTCCCAGCTCCTCCTGCCTCCTTCTCAGGCCTGCCCACCCCTCCCCAACCCCCACTCAGCACACAATCGGACCTAAAATCAGACAGCCCATTCTGAAACCTGCTTACATAGATCTGCCCATAAACAGCTCATAATGTAATAAAAAAATGTAACAAAAACTCATAATGTAATAATCAGCTCATAATGTAATAAAAAACAAGCGCATAATGTAATAATTAAAATGTAATAAAAGCTCATAATGTAATAATCAGCTCATAACGTAATAAAAAATACATTATTACATTATGAAGTTTTATTACATTATGAGCCTCCTATGTGGAGGTTCTTAATGTAACACATTATTACATTATTACATTATTGAAAAATCTGTTATTACGTTATGCGCTTGTTTTTTTATTACATTATGAGCTGATTATTACATTATGAGTTTTTATTACATTTCTTTTATTACATTATGAGCCCTTATTACATTATGAGCCGTTATTACATTATGAGTTGCTACATACCTTCCAACAAAGAGGACAGCCATAACCTCTCAACTATAGACGGGTTTCTGGTCCACGTAACACTGAGGGTCGGTACCAAAATTAGCCAATGAAACCATAGAGTATAGAATGAAACCAGCGCTCCCCAAAACAACAGGTTTGGGGATTGGACGGAATTGATTACATGATACAGTCACCTGTGCATTTAGTCTCAATGTTTGTAAACAAGAAACCTGTCTATAAGGTCATCAATCCCCTCTTTATGGTCTGGTCTGGGAACAGTGAATGGGAAAGGGCAAACCAGAGTCCTGGTTAATCCCACAGCGGAAATTCCGTTTTCCGCTTCACCCATGCTGATTGCTGCTCTAGATGTTCAATGCCCGTGTGCAAGCGGTGCCTTGAGTTAATGTCATTAAGCGTCCCGCGAGAAGCTTGGTCAATAATGAGCCACGCACTGCAGGACGGACATGCAGACGGATGGACATGCACACAAAGCCAGATGTAGGAGCGAGACAGACAGACGGACTGAGAGACAGAGGTTTCCTCATTTCATTGTAGTCAAGTTCGTTTTTTTTTTCTTCTTTTTTTTACGTTTTATTTCGAAATAAATCAAAACATATTTAAGGGTGAACATGGCAGAAAGGGAATGATAAGCTTAGCTCAGTCAAGTGGTTTCTAGGATGGACGGGGTGGGAGGTGTAAATAGGCCTGCTATATAGCTGGAGAGAAGTGAAGATGGGGAAATGTGATTAGAAAGCTATAGCTCCTCTCCAATTGTAGCCTTTCTTCATCATGAGGGCCCCGGGCTACCAGAGAGGTAAATAGATGAAATTGCAGTTCAAGCAGCCGCGTGCGATCAATTCCCCTTCAGTATCCATGCGGCAGCATTATACCAGCCAAGCAATGTTAAATACTTCACCGCTCACGTCGGTCTCTCTGTCAGTGGTGTGAAGTAATACAACAAAATGGTACTTTTTCCACTACTGGTCTTCAGCATTACCGCCCAGCAATGTTAAATACTACTGACTGCATAAGGTCAGGGACGTGCAGAGAATGTTAGAGAGGCAGGGGCTGACATTTCTAAAAGGGCCTTTTGGTGGAAATATTGAAAATAGCAGACCTCCAAGCTTGTGAGCTATTTTCAGTATGTGATACCACACTGAACTATAAGCATAATCAAGTCAATACTGGAGACAATGCTGCATTCAAGTTCAGGAGAGTTTGGACAAGGTAATTCTCTTGAATGCTGCCTTCAGGTTTGGCATGGAAAGAGGGCATTTGCATTTCTTTTACCATAGTAAAAACTGCATTCATGGTCTGGAGACGGCACTTTTTACAGACTGATAAAAGGGCAGGGGCTCAAGCCCCCTTTGATGTCTACATACTGTGTGTTATGTGTTAGACATCTGTCTATGTCCAGTGGTGGAAATAAAGTACTCAAATTGTTTTACCAAAGTTAAAGTAGAAATTGCACTATATAAAATGCCCTGTTACAAGAAAAAGTCCTGCATTTAAAAAATATACCGTATTTGTTTAATACTTCATGTCTGTCTCTGTCTGTATCACTGGTGTAAAGTAACTACAGTATTTCTTTTAGGTACTTTGACTTTACTCCCCTACATCTCCAATGGAAAATATTGTATTTTTTTACTCCACTATAATTGTCTGACAGCTTTAGTTACAAATCATACACTAATCACTTAAGACCTGTTTAGAGAATAGCAGATCTAGCAGATTACTTTTAATTTGGTATGATAAGTATATCGTCGTTGTCGGCTGAAAACCTTGTATGTCCAAGACCGTTCGTTTTGTTCCCATGTTCACTAGTTTTGTAAACTAGTGAAAATAGCAGATCTACAAGCACACAACGCCTCGCACTGCGAGGCGTTGTGTGCGATATGTTGATGCCAATTACCTTTGTACGTTTACTGCTTACATTTCTGAATAAAGGACTTTTAATTGTAAGTAAAACAATATGTGTACGCCTCGCCTTGCACTCCTGGTCTCCGGGCAGCATTAGCGGCTTTCAGGCATGTTAAATTCTTCACGTCTGTCTCTGTCTGCGTGTTCCCTTCCATACGAGAAGCTTTCTGCTCCTCCCACATGATGCATAGACTGCGTCAAAGCAGCCATATGCTAACCAATTGACTGGCAAAGCGAGAAAGCATAATCTCCCGCACTTAAAACTCTGAACGCGCCACAGACTTTGCGCTTATATCGCGGGGCGGTGGAGACAAATGGTGATAACGCACAGCTCATTAGCCGAATACAGAGAGAGTGTTGCGTGTAAAAATCCAGCCATTAAGCTTTGCTCAAAATGAGGATAACGTCTCTGTCGGGTGGACACCTCGTTATGTGCAAAACTGTTGCTTTTCAGGATTCAAAATCAAAAGCTTCAAAAGTAGCAGATGTACAAGCTCATAGTTACTACAGGGGGTCCTTCAAATCTTTGTGTGATAGAAACTTTTTTTCTCCTTTTTATATTAACCACTTGAACCTTAGCGTCCATATTAGGAGAACTTTAGCCAAAAATAGCAGATCAGCTCACAACGCCTCGCAGAGCTTGTAGAACTGCTATTTTTGGCAAGTCGCTTTGGTGTAAAGGGGAAAAAGAGCAGATAAGTACATAATGAAAGGTCAAGTTTAGTAAGGTTCAAGTGGTTAAATATCTGGAAACACATATTGACATGAATCCAAAATACACTGATGATTGTGCTGTCAAACGATGAAACTATATGGAATCTATGAAAAGGTTGTGGGGGTCCCTGCTTCATCTCTCTCTCAACTAAAGGGTCCTTGGCCTGAAAATGTTGAAGACCCCTGCTTTAGTATGATCAAGTTGGGTGTTAATTTACAAAAATACCACAAAAACGTAATGGAGATATGAGGTTTCTACCCAACAGCAACTACATTTTCTGCGTGAGACGATGACAGTATTTCTTGTCATTGCGTGTGTAGCACCTGGGATTGGAACCTGGGTCTCCCACGTGAAAGTCGAACATCTTAACCACTGGACCAAAGGGATAGCCCTATATAGACCGGGGGAGATACTAGAGTTTTGAAGCCATCAGGCTGAGGCAGTGAGTTACTCTGCTACACTCATCCCCTTTTGACCTCCTTCCACAGGGATATCCGGGTCGTGGCGCAATTGTAACGCTCGGGATTCGAGCGTGAAAATCGAGCATCTTAACCACCGGACCAAAGTAAAATTATTGTTATTATGGCTATTGTTATCCAACTCACTGAGGGTTCTAGTGCCTTTATCCAAACTCCTTTTTTTTTCATCCATTCACATCAAGGACAGGTTATTAGCCGCCCTAAATAAAACTAATTAACTCAGTTATTGAATTTGAAAAACATCTAATTGGTTTTAATATTTTTCTATAAAAATAAGCATAGCCAATCTACGAATGTTACCTCTGACTACCCCAAATTAGTAAATTACGATAAAAAATTAAATGAAATGAAATACCAACTAGACTGAAAGTGAAAAGATGAAATCAAAATTAAATAAAAAATAATAATCGAATGAAATATTCAAAACTATAATAACCTTGATTCACATAAGCATGCACGCGCACACGTGCACATGCAAACGCACAATCGCACGCGCGCGCGCACACACACACACACACACACACACACACACACACACACACACACACACACACACACACACACACTCACACACACACACACACACACACACACACACACACACACACACACACACACACACAGAGTCGCAAGGCGTGCACATCCACACATCGACAGAGAAAGGCAGCCGTGGGAGGTGAACATGAACTCGCTCATCAGGAGCAGCTACAGTAGGAGTTCAGTGATTTTGCTCAAGGACATCCGCTCTGTACCTCCAGAGCCGCTGCCGCCCATGTTCCCATGTTCCCATGTTCCCATGTTCCCATGTTCCCACATGTTCCCATGTTCCCATGTTCCCATGTTCCCATGTTCCCATGTTCCCACATGTTCCCATGTTCCCATGTTCCCATGTTCCCACACGTTCCCATGTTCCCACATGTTCCCATGTTCCCATGTTCCCATGTTCCCATGTTCCCACACGTTCCCATGTTCCCATGTTCCCACACGTTCCCATGTTCCCATGTTCCCATGTTCCCATGTTCCCATGTTCCCATGTTCCCATGTTCCCCATGTTCCCACACGTTCCCATGTTCCCATGTTCCCATGTTCCCATGTTCCCATGTTCCCACACGTTCCCATGTTCCCATGTTCCCATGTTCCCATGTTCCCACACGTTCCCATGTTCCCATGTTCCCATGTTCCCACATGTTCCCATGTTCCCATGTTCCCATGTTCCCATGTTCCCATGTTCCCACATGTTCCCATGTTCCCATGTTCCCATGTTCCCATGTTCCCACACAGCTCTGTACCTCCAGAGCCGCTGCCGCCCATGTTCCCATGTTCCCATGTTCCCATGTTCCCATGTTCCCACACGTTCCCATGTTCCCATGTTCCCATGTTCCCATGTTCCCACGTTCCCATGTTCCCTGTTCCCACACGTTCCCATGTTCCCATGTTCCCATGTTCCCATGTTCCCATGTTCCCATGTTCCCACACGTTCTCATGTTCCCATGTTCCCACACGTTCCCATGTTCCCATGTTCCTATGTTCCCATGTTCCCCATGTTCCCATGTTCCCATGTTCCCATGTTCCCACACGTTCCCATGTTCCCATGTTCCCATGTTCCCATGTTCCCATGTTCCCACACGTTCCCATGTTCCCATGTTCCCATGTTCCCATGTTCCCATGTTCCCATGTTCCCACACGTTCCCACGTTCCCATGTTCCCATGTTCCCATGTTCCCACACGTTCCCATGTTCCCATGTTCCTATGTTCCCATGTTCCCACACGTTCCCATGTTCCCATGTTCCCATGTTCCCATGTTCCCATGTTCCCACACGTTCCCATGTTCCCATGTTCCTATGTTCCCATGTTCCCACACGTTCCCATGTTCCCATGTTCCCATGTTCCCATGTTCCCATGTTCCCATGTTCCCACACGTTCCCATGTTCCCATGTTCCCACACGTTCCCATGTTCCCATGTTCCCATGTTCCCATGTTCCCATGTTCCCACACGTTCCACACAGCTTTTCACGGCAGGCGGTAGGTGTGATTTAACTGTGATATCAACATGCAGTAGCTGTCAGGACCCACATCATCACACCTTTCACCGCAACACTGGCCTCATTTTTTTTTTGTCCGTCCTGCGCCTGCGAGCGCTGCTGAGGCTGTGATCTTATCGTTCAGGTGGTGCTGGAGTTGTCAGCAGGGACGTGCAGAGAATGTTAGGCAGGGGCTGAAATTCCTAAAAGGGCATTTTGGTGAACATATCGAAAATAGCCCACCTCCAAGCTCTTTGAGCTCTTTGAGCTTGGAGGTCTGCTATTTTCGATATTGACACCACACTGAATTAAAGCATAAACAAGTCGATACTGGAGATGTGGCGTACGGCATTGATTTCTACACAGAGAGGGCAATTCTTTCAAGATGCTACATTCAAGTTCAGGAGAGTTTTTGTATTGGACGGGACAAATGTTAATTGTCTTGAATGCATGCCTTCAGGTATGGCATGGAAAGAGGGCAGTTGCATTTCTTTCACCACAGTAAACACTGCATTCATTATCTGGAGAGGGCACTTTTTACAGACGGATAAAAGGTGTCTATGTGTGCACGTGCCAAATGGAGCTAAATGCGCAGAAATAATAATAATAGCTTTATATAGCGCTTTTCTAGGTACCCAAAGGGCTTAACAACAGAAGGAAAAAACAACTTTTTTAGGATAAAAACAGTAAATACAACAGGACAAGGGTGGCAAAGTTGCCAGACCTCAGCTGGGATAGGCAATCCTGAAGAGGTGGGTTTTGAGGAAATACCTCAACATCCCCCAAAAGACACAGAAACACACTGATCAGTGGATGATGAACAGTATTAGCCCTCCTTCTACAGTCTATGGGATACATACTCTACCATGGGCTTCAGTGGGTTGACCAATCCATCTGAATCACTTTTTAACCCATTGAAACCAGGAAAGTGTCAAGACTTATTTGGCTATTCAAAAAATGCCATGAGCTTGTAGATCTGCTATTTTCTTTGAATATATCTTTTTTTTTTTAAGCAACACTTTTTTATTCAAATATTTGCTCCTCGGGTCACTGGAACAAAACATTTTGAGATGGGGATTGGCGGTCAAATATGAGCCGTTTCAATACTTCAGTATTGAATGCTCTTTCCTGAACATTTCCTGCAAATCCATTTTTTTCACAGGTTTCTTTCCCTGTTTTGCCTTTCTAATTTTTATAAAGAATGGAGCGTATTTTTGCAGAAACTCACAAATGGCAAGAAACCACTCCATTCCCATTGAAAAGCAGAATCCACCTTCATAGGTACATTTAAACTTTTTAAGTCAGATAAGGTCATAAGAATAGCAACAATAGCTGATCTACAAGCTCAATGTTCTGCAAAACTGCTGAAAATCTACTGTATTGTCAATGGCAGGATGTGTGAAGTTTGTACATTTTGTGGGTCCTTGACATTTATTTTTAACACCACTGATATAGAAACACAGGTTTTTCAGATTTTAGAAGTTTTACAAGACATTATTTTGTAGAATCGGCCTAAGGACTTAGTGTTTGTGTGGCACTGTAGTATGATGAAGTAAGGCATTCATTTACCAAAAAAATAACCCATAAAACATTAAAAGACAAATTATGGAGACATCATTGATATGCACTTTCCCCCCACATTTAAGCAGTTTATTAGCATGCCTATAAACGCTCACTCAATTTAGACTCTGCCTTGGGAGGGATATGGTAGGCGTGCAGCGTGAGTCATATGAGATCAGTGCCAGGGTTAATTGATTGGCGTGTCTTTTTCAATAGTCTAATTACTCTCCTCTATAGAAGCATGCTGGGCTCCGGGCTACAGCAGACAACCACAATGCCAGACTGACAAAAGCTGATTTCTAACTTAAAGGACAACCTTTTTTTTTTTTTTTTACAACAAGGGTTCATATTTTAGATTGTAATTAAAGAAAAGAAAAGATGAGTGTTAAAATGTTTTCATTTACTTCTTTCTATGGTTTTAGGAATTTTAATGACATTGATTTCAGTGGTTGGGGCATGTGTGCAAGTGGCTAAATATGTATTTTTAGACACAATAAGGCCATTCCCAAGATGCATGCAAGGCGAATGGGTCTGGCCCCGCTCAATTGTGAATTCATTTCATCCATTGCATGGTTTCCTCCACCCGTTGGTGTGTGAATGCATGGGTGAATGTAATGCGCAATCAATGCAAAGCAAATAAATGCATGATTTACCATTTACTGTATGATGTTTCCACCCGACAGAGACGATATGCGTCCCAGAGTATGGAATGGGATCCCATATACCTCTAATTCTTTCCTCGCGCTTCACAAAAAAGGGGGTCTGCATTGAGATGCAAGCGGTGTGGTTCAGGGAATTGATGCTGATGTGTGTGTTGAGTGGGAACAGGGGCGTCACAAGAGGGGGGGAAGTGGGACTGAGTTACTAGGGCCCAAGGTGGAGGGGCCTGGAATTATTTTATACTTTAGCTATTGAAAAATAGCAGATCTACAAGCTCACAGCGCGGCACCGAGTGCCGCGCTGTGAGCTTGTATATTTGAAAAGTCGTGAAAATGTGTGCAAATCTTTGAATATATGTATTTTTTAAGCGGACATTTGTAACTCAAACTTTGCTTCTGGGGGGTCCCTGGAACTAAATATTTTGAGATTGGGGTCCATGGAGAAATACATCATTCTGGGGGTCATTTTGGGGTCCTTCACATGAAAAAGTTTGAGCACCACTGACATAGAAACAGGTTTTTCAAAAAAAGGATTTGAAATATTCAAAGACTTCAAAAATATATATTGTATACCTGCTATTTTTCAATAGTTAAAGCACAAAAGAATGTGTGTAATGTGTTCCCAGTCTAAAGGGGTTAAACCCCCTCCCCCTATGAAGAACATTCATGGGGGGCCCGCAGTGAATCCTTGTACCCAGGGCCCAGAATTTGGTGCGACACCCCTGAGTGGGAATGTGTTTGTGCGGTGCTGTGAGTGAGTTTACTGTGTAGTGGAGTGCACTGTGCATGTATGCGTAAGAGTGCGTATCCTTGATTGATTGATTCAGGTTGGCAGGGCTTGCGGTGGTGCTGCAATCTGTCCGTCTTACAGTTTAATCAACACCTAAGACTGCTGGGAGGCTGGCCTGCAAAGGCTGCTGCAGCTTCAGTCAGCACCTTGACATTCCTGTGCATTCCTATATCGATTCCTCCGTGTGTGAGCTTGCATGCGCTCAATCGCCTCCTTTCCGTCCTCCTCGCTTCCATGTCCAAGGCTTGAACGCTTTCAACCTGGAGTCCCTGTTTTGCGGGGCATTCAAATATGTTTTCGACAATTTGTCCAAAAATGTTTGAGCGTTTTCTAATATTTCGAAAATAGCTAGCTTGTAGATTGGCACATACAATATAACGAATGAAATAGGGCTTAAGTCATGAGTCTTCAACAGGGGGGTCCTCAGAGTTACTACAGGGGGTCCTCCAAATCTTTCTTCTTTTTTATATGAACCACTTGAACCCTAGTGTTCATATACTGAGAACTTTAGCCAAAAATTGCATTGCATTTTTTTTTTGGCAAAGAGCTTTGGTGTAGAGGGGAAAAAAAGTAGACTCAGTACAGAGTGAAAGGTAAAGTTTGATAAGTATTGATGGTTCAAGTGGTTAAATATTTGAAAACACAAATAGTCTTAGGCCCCTATTAGACGAAAACGCGGTTCACTGTAAACGTAATGGTTTATATTCGTTTGTGGGGGGTCATTTAGACGAAAATGGCGTCTTCGGGGGGTGAAACCGTAACAAAGTGAACCCCCCTCTGAAAGTGGAATAGGTAAAAACGCTTTGTATCTCCCGCTTTCATCTAAATACCGTAAACGCAGCAAACCACTGAAAATGATAAGATGTGGGACGTCCTAGGGCTGTCCCAGTGGTGTAAACTAAAGTAACTATTAAGTACATTTTTGCTAACGTTAGCCCTAATTTATACCGTAGCTATTTGAAAATAGCCGATCTACAAGCTCACAACGAGTTGCGGTGCTTGTGAAAATAGCCGATCTACAAGCTCACAGCGCGTCGCGGTGCGTTGTGATAATAGCCGATCTACAAGCTCACAACGCGTCGCGGTGCGTTGTGAAAATAGCCGACCTACAAGCTCACAAGTTGTGAAAATAGCAGACAACTGCAAAAATAGCCGACGCTGAAAATAGCGACAGTAGCCTATAATGTTTATCATGACTCGATCCAACATCTATAGCTCGTCGCCGTCTGTATGTACCCCCTCCATAAGCTGCAGTAAAGGCATTGACTCCAGTCCTCTGTGTTGAAACGAAACGTGAAGTGAACGCCTTTTTCTGTATCGTATCATAAGGAATAAATATAGTCCCGGGGTGTGTATGGTACATGTGTCTGTTCCGACCGTCTGGAACAAACTTTTTAAGCATTTTTAGTTAGCCAGCCAGCCAGTCTGCCTTGCTGTGTGACGGCAGTGAGTTGTGTTGACTGACTGAGGAGTAGAGGCGGGATGTTCGCGAACGAATCGAGTCTTTTGAACGGCTCTTTGATATGAACGATGGGATCCGGTTTGCAGTATAGGGAGCCGTTCCTTTCTAATGAACAACAGTGGTGGGAAAGGTACAACAATGTAGAAATACTCTGCCACAAGTTGAAGTTTAGAATAAAAAATGTAGGCTACTTGAGTAAAAATATCAAAGTATTGGTATCAAAATGTAGTTAAAGTAGGCTACTAATAGTAGCTAGAAAGTACTCATGCAAAATGTTCCATTTCACAATTTTTCCAATGAATAAAATGTAGGGAGAAAAAAACATTTGAAAATAGCAGATCTACAAGCTCACAGCTTGTAGATCGGCTATTTTCAAATGGCAGGTAGGCCTATGTAGGCTACCTATTATGTCCGAAATAAATGTATATAGGGTTAATGTATAAGTGATAATTATAATCAAAATCTACAAAGTAACTACAACTAGTGACTAGAATGAGCCAGTCTTTTGAACGGCTCTTTGAAAGGAACGGATCCCAGAGATTCGGCTCACTTCAAAGAGCCATAAATCCCATCTCTACTGAGGAGGACCAGAGAACGGAACTTGGGCAGTGCGGTCATGGCGACATGCGCCACCTAGCGACCTGGCATGCAAATTACCGCGTTTATGGACAAATTGCGTTTTCATCTAAAGACCACATAAAAAATTAAAACTAAACGGCTCTTAGCCGTTTATAGTGAAGCCTGTTTTCGTCTAATAGAGGCCTTAGTTTTAGTCACCATAGTTTTTATTTAGTTTTCGTTAGTGAAAAAAAAATAGTCTGCAAACATTTTTAGTCAACGAAAGTAGTTTTAGTCAACTAAATCAACACTGTGGCTCACGCAGGCAAGACGGACCAAAATTCTAACATCAATTAAGAAAGACTGCGGTTCTTTGTGTCGGGCGGGTGGCGAGGAAAAAGGGTTCAATTGAATTCATTCACTTGTTTTGAATCTATCTCGATAATTAGGTTTCTCACAGGTAAACAATGCACAAATCCACATGATGGCTCCAATGGACCCTTTTAGGTTGACATAGAAGGTTTGAGAACCCCTGGTTTAGAGCAGTGGCTCTCAACCTGTGGGTCGAGATCCCCAGGGGGGTCCCCAAATTATTTTGGGCGGTCCCCAGATGATTAGCTTAATGTGAAACATAGTTTTCTCACTGAACAGTAAACAAACCAACAGACAGTATGAGTTTATAGAGGGTATCTGCACATTTCTAAAGTGACAATTTAAAGGGCCAGTTCACCTCTGGGGCAACCAGAACTTATTTTATTGTTGTAGCATGATGACTCATATGATGCAAAATGCATCATCATTCATGCTGAAATACCAAAATATCTCAAAACACATATTGAACACAAAAAAATTACTCAGGATTGTGTTGATCTTGTCCCAAACAACAATACAATAAGATCTGGTTGTCCCAGAGGTGAACTGGCCCTTTAAGGACTTTTTAATACCTCTAAAATGACAAATTAAACATTGGCCAAATTACCAAATATTATAGGCAGAAATAGATCTGCTATTTTCACAATAGAAGCGCAACTCTACGAGCACTAAGAGTTGAGGCATTACATTTTGTATAACACGGTTATTGTAATACCGATCTACGTTGCGAGGCGTTGTGAGCATGTACCGGTAGATCGGCTATTTTCACAATTTCTGCCTTCAATATTTGACAAGATGGCCAATGTTACATTTTTAATTTTAGAGGTATTAAAGGGGTCTTAACACAACTACTGCCTCTTAATCTGAAGGTTTGCTTGGTGCCTCGGTGCCACGCCGTTTCCTCCATAGGCCGCCGCTATTATTTTGAAGGGCTGGAAGGGGGTTGTTTTTGTTTTTTTGGATTATCACTTGACGGCAACGATTACATCATCTAGTCACATGACAGTGTGGGTCCAGAAGGGAAACATGGCTGCGCCCATCCCGAGTCTAGAGTGTGCAGAGTGGAGACCCCTCTTTGTATACAAATGTCTTTTATGAGTTATTGAAGTGTCTTTATGGGCCTCTCAATGGATTTACTATGGAGGAGCTTCACTTCACGTGCACGCCCGACGTGCGTTGTAAACAAATCGCGGACATTACCGATGCGGGCGGGACCGGAGCGACGTACAGTAAGTAATAATATCTTTACTGTATATACAGTAAGATTGACAGTCCTCACCGTCAACGGCGCCATGGTATTAACCCTTTCAATGACGGTGAGCGTCGTCAACAGCAGCAGAACAGTTAAAAGTCCTTAAATTGTCGACCCACAGGTTGAGAACCACTGGTTCAGAGGAACATCAGCGGCTGTAATGCATCGGCACTGCAGGGCTCCAGGCGTGGAGTGGCTGCAGGATAAGGTCATGGTATAGCTGCCCCCCAGGCCGGGCTCTGTGAGAGCTATGGGTACCTACGCCCGCTTTGATGGCACCATAGATTCTAACAGCAGTCACCGGTGAGCAAGATGAAGAGACAACAAATCTCTGGACAACTTGGCAGAGGGCTTTACGTCCTTCTATCCGGGATGAATGTCCTCCCCGTCCACCTCGCTCACCCCAACGCTGACCGACCGTCCCCGCCGAGAGAGAGGGGAGGAGGAGCCTGGAGCTGCAGTGAGACAGTCTGGGCTCTATTTTCATACTGTCTCTGACCACCGAACTATAAAAATAAGGCCAAAAATTACACAGATAACCGATCTATAGAATCACAGCGCATTGTGTTTTTTTGTCTTTTTCGTCGTACAAAATTGCCTTTCTCGCTATTTATCTTTTCTTTAACAGTTCTACAGCCAGATTTATTATTTATTTATTGGGGCTGGTGCCAGCAAAAAGCAGCTTACCTTTGCGATGTTATAGAAAAAGATCTATTCATTATTTCCAAATATATATATATATATATATTTTATTGGACCTATAATATGTATACTTTAGCCAAGCTGGCGGCAGAGGGCAGCCTTATGCAAAGAAATGCATAAGCTAGATCAGGTCCACAGAGAACAGCCAGGAAGTGAATTGGACATCATTGATGTTTACGTGTGGTGGAGATTTGAAAGCCGCATTACGGGAGATGTTTTTTACTGTACACACCCGCGCGACCCCTCATCAGTTTACATTCATCAGACAAGGTAAAAGAATGATTACATTCACCATGGTGGCTGCACGTATAGCGAGCTATGATGACATCACACGTTTTGTCCTTTCCTCCGTTTTCTCCTTTTTTATGGAGACGCGAAGAGCAGCGTCTTCAAAGATTTCCACTCTGGAAGGAGGTTTCACTTTGTTGTGTTTTCAAACCCTGAAAACGCTGTTGTCGTCTAAACGGATGGCATATCTGACATTTTATTTTGCTGTTTTATCTAGAAAACAGGGCCGTGTGAACAGCGCCAAAGATTGCTCTGGTTTTCCCCCGGCGACACAGAAGAGTCGGAGACGGTGTGAGAGAGAGAGCGGGCCATCATCTCAGCCACCATGACATACGGAACATAAGAGGCACTGCTCCGGTCAGAGGAACCGCCCTCCACCGCCTCGAAGGGTTTCATTGCTCATGGTGATAGGCCTATTGCTTGAGCAGCAAAGTGATGAGAAGCGAACAATCCATTTCACGACTTCTACTTCAGATTTTATGCTATCATAATATGATGCATAGTCTTCTAGTGCCATTGTAAAATGTCATATTCACGGCACGCAACAAAAGCTGTGATGTTTCAATGGCCCAGCGGAATAATGTTTTATATGATCTGTATTGGATCTTTATATAATCGAAGATTTATAAAGCATTAGGCCTACATTGTAAATCTTGCAGAAGGATAAAGTAATTCCATGGTCAGCTGGGGTGAGTATCTCTTGACCTTATAGTCTATACGGTATAGACGGAATATGCAGCCACGGCTAAGCTGGGGTTTAATGAGAATAGGCCTGTGAGCATGCCACTGCATAATGCCTGTATGCATTCACAACATACAGTACATGCACCCACTCACGCACACACTTTTGTTTATCACAAACGCTGAAATATCACAGCTTCTTAATACGGCACAGTCAAGAAGCAGGAGTTAAACTACTTGTAAGACGCCTCAGGGCGACAAGCGACCTCGCCCCAAAAGGCGAGGTCGGGCCACAGTGATGTGGACATCAGGGATCTCCATATATGGGCATAAAAGGGATTTGTTCCCCCTGGCATCACAGGGATCTCCATGTGTCCATATATGGGTCATAAAAGGGATTGTTCCACCTGGCATCACAGGGATCTCTCTAACAGGGCATCATTAATATTGATGACATCAGGGAACTCCATATATGGGCCTAAAAGGGATACTGTTAGTGTGACATCACATTGAAGCCAGAGTGTGATGTCAGAGCGGCAAACCCATTCTGGTAGAGTGGTCCCCTGACATCACAGTGACGTGAGAGCATGATGTCAGAGCGACAAACCCATGACCGTAAAAATGTGTACACGTCTACACATCCGGACGGACACGGACACGCTGTGACGTTTCTCATAGTAAACTGCGACCTTCAGTCGCAATTAATCTGGCTGGTCACTCAACCAGCTCGACCATCATTGTGATGTCAGAACAGGTCAGCTATATCCATATCTGGAGTCCATGAGGTCAGATTGGCCAGCCAAATGGAGATGTCTTGGCCATATATGGAGAGTGACATGAGGCGTGACGCACGCACACACGGACAGATGGACATGATCAGCAGGTTTTCATACAGTGTGTCAGTCTCATGTGGTCTATGACATTTTGAAAACCTGCAGCTCATGTTCAGTCAGTCACGCCTGGGAATACCTGGAATATGTCCATATATGGGCATTCCCAGATATTGTCATATCTGGGGCATTCCATATATGGAGTGTGACATAATGTGGCCATATTTTCCCAAATATGGAGATGACTGACATCTGACATCATGTATGACGCCATAGACCACAAGCGACTGTCACAGCCATATATGGAGCGTGACATGAGGCGTGACAGACGGACAGACAGACAGATATGATCTTCAGGTTTCCATACTAAATGCAACCTACGGTCGCAACACGCCTAGCATCAAAACCCTCTTGTGAGTCCAGTTTAGCTATTTTGTGGAGAAGATTGGCACTCGGGCGCACACACACACACACACACACACACACACACACACACACACACACACACACACACACACACACACACACACACACACACACACACACACACACACACATTTCGCGCACACAGCCTCCCCCAGACAGATAATTTGCCCCAAAGCCTTTTAAAAGATTTGACTCATGTGGATAATGTGCACAATGGTACAAAGCTATCAATAGAAGGGCAAGGCCTTAACTAACATATACCCACGTAAGCACTCTGGGGAATGGAGCCGCGAGAACAGAGAGAAGCAGCTTTAAGTAATATGATAACCTGGTCAGACTTAATGCATGTGTAATGGTGTGTGTGTGTGTGTGTGTGTGTGTGTGTGTGTGTGTGTGTGTGTGTGTGTGTGTGTGTGTGTGTGTGTGTGTTTGTGTGTGTGTGTGTGTGTGTGTGTGTGTGTGTGTGTGCGTGCGCGTGCGTGTGCGCGCGCGCGTGTGTGCTATCCTTATGAATGTGGTTAAATATTTACTTGCGCTAGCAGAGCGCGCAAGTGCTGCGTGCGGTGTATCTGACGGTGTAACGTTGTCCAAATCGATGTTTTTGTTTGTATAATGTTTTTTTGCGAGCGCAACCGACAGAGCGGGAGACGTAGAGTTGATTTTTTCCAGCAGGGAATAAATAAATAAATAGAATTTACAGTGAAAATCATTAACTTAAATCTTTGCTTCTGGGCGTCACTGGAACAAAATATTTTGCGCTGGGGGTACGTGGCCGAAAACATATAAATATATATATATATATATTTTTTTCATAAAAGTGTTAGGATTTAGAAAACATTATGTAGAATCTGCCTATCAGTGGTTAAGGACCCCCAAAATATGTATTTGGACGCGGACCCCAAGCTCAAAATATTTTGTTCCAGGGACCCCCAGAAGCATAGATTTGAGTTAAAAAAGTTCACTCTAAATTTGGGTTTATTCTGCATCTAAGGGCACAGACGCGTTGGTAAAAGCGCGGACGCACCGGGATATAGCCGGGGCTGCAGCATGTTGTGATCTTATAATTATCCAATTTTCAGCAACGTTCAATGTCGTCCTCCTAAAAGTCTGATGTCCTCACGAGTATAGTAATACTTAATTGCGTGTGTGTGTTCATGCATGCTTGCTTACGTACATGCAAATTACCGGTACAGCACCACAGATGCACGTGCACTCTTATGCGTGAGGTTGCAAGCGATGCATCCACCTCGCTGTGTGTGCAATGCGTGCATGCTTACGTACATATTGTCGTTGTCGGGTGGAAACCTTGTATCTCCAAGTTTCAAATGTGTACGTTCTTTCGCAAAGTACTGTAAAGCCCTGCTTCATCATATACAAGGCCGTCGCACAAAAGTAGTGAAAACAGCAGATCTACAAACACACAACGCACGTTGCTTGTAGATCGGCTGTTTTCACTAGTTTAAATCATTTTAAAAATGATAAATGCAAAACGAACAGGTTTTCACCCGACAACGACGATATGCAAATACGGCACACTATGTGCACTCGTACGTGAGGTTGCAATCGCTGCATCCTCCACCCTGCTGTGTGCAGCATGCCTCCCAGCTCAGTCAGTCAGTCAGTCAGTCAGTCAGTCAGTAGGTTCATGGCAAACCAATGAGGCAGTTAGCAGGAATACAGCGTCATGCTCTGTTTTGTGCAGTTGTCCTGGACCCGTCATTAGTGCACACATTCATTAGTGCACATAACGGTATGAGTCCAAGTGTGGACGGCCAAGCAATTAAGGACCCTAAATCTTAGGCCTGTGCCTAATTAACCTAAAATATGTCAAAGCCGATATTTGGAACCAATAACTGCCTTAGTTTTGGAGGTTAATCAAATAAGAGGCATTTCTTTTTGCCTTATGTCAATGACACAAATTAAAACTATAGTCTGATTGACCCTGTATTGTATTGATTGATTGATTTATTGATTGAGTATTTTATTAGACAAAAGTGGAGAACATAACACATATAGTCAATACATTAAAGAATGTAGTTCAGTACAAGTACAGTTAAACACCCTGCCTAAAAGGAACGTCGCAAATACGTATTTTTAAGGTCTTTTTTACGTCGCAAGTCCTAGGTATTCAACTCATAGTTATACAAATAACAAAAAACATACAAACATCAACACAGTTTTTCATCACAGTATTTCATTTTACAACATTGGTGTACAAAAATCGAAAAAAAAAAAAAACTGTTGAAAAACGTGTTGCATCCCAACGTATTTTCACAATTTATTTGAATATTAATCATTCATTGGAATAGATTTAATTGATGACGTTTTTTGTTTAAAATCTTTTTTTAAATCTTTTGAAATAATATATTTGGAGGAAACGAAAAAGAAAAAGGGGATATTTACTTGCGACCCAGAAGAATGTGTACGCGACCCAAAGAAGATGGGTCCTGACCCACTGTTAGGGAAACAGTGGTATAAGGCAATCTGTATTTCCAGCCTCTTCGGGGGGTTGAATGTGCTAGCAGACTGGAGGTTCAGAAAGAGAAGTGGGGAATATTCCGTTCTGGCAGTCCCATCCATTTCATCTCATGAAAAGCTCATTACGACATTCCTTGTGAAACAAGACATTTCTGGAGTGAGGAGAGGGGGGAAAAGCGGGGCAGACCCAATAACCGTACATTCACATCATCCTCTGACATGCTGTCGCTGGTGGGTGGAAACCTCCTATCTCCATTATATATACTGTATATATTTCTTCATTTTATTTTTTAATGAATGCCCTACTTCATCATACTACACAGTCAAACAAACGTAGCAATTTTTGTCCCAAAGCAGCTGCAAAAGATTGCTGCTATTTTGTTTCAAAAAGCTTTCCACCCTGTATACAGTAGGCCTATATAACATGTATATAACGACACAATGTGACATACAGTATCTCTGTTTAACCTCCAACGTTCCCCATTTTCAACAGTTTTTATTATATTTTGACACATGCTTTGGCAATGTAAACGTATGTTTTCTTGTGCCAATAAAGCTCATTTGAATTGAAATTGAAAATGGTCAAGTGTGTCTGTATTTTCTATTTATTTATTATTATTTTTTTGAGCGGTGGTCACATAGCGTGGCCGTGTGTGTAGGTATGTTTGTTTGTTTGTATGTGGGTCTGTATGTAGCCTCAAGCCTGTGGTGTAGTACCTTTTCTGACCACACATGTTAAGGGAGGGGCGCTGTTGTTCAGGCCAGGCCACACACACACACACACACACACACACGGGGGGGGGGGGGGGGGGGGGACCACCGCTCAGTTCACACGGGTGTGATTTTTTTAATGTAGGGCAAGTGATTTCATTTAAATTTCAGTTTCAGTTTTCATGTATAGGTGACAGGCAGGAGCCTTCCTCCAATCATGATCAAGTGGGGGCAGGCCTTGATGTGCGTAAGGCCCGCCCCCACTTGACCATGATTGGAGGAAGGCCCCACTCTATCCTGATTACAAAAAACGAAACTGCTTTAAAATACTGAAGTCCTCCAACAAAACAAATGTTTTCTCCTCACGGGGGATAAGGTTGCAAATATCCAAATATGGACCAAACACTCTATAGTGACCAGTACAGAACACAGTAGACCAATTTTGTTATTATTTGAATTAAAGGAAATCACTTACCCTTCTGTACCTTTAAATATGGAACCAATGTAAAGTATCAATAAGAGCTTGTCTAAATGATAACTACATTGGATTACATTGGACTACATTGAAACACAGGTTCTCCTCCCCCCGTTTCCTGAAAAGTAGAACAGTTTGGGACATGCAAGGTTTCCAGCCGACGGCGCTGATGTGCTACGGCTAAAAGCACCCGGCAGCGCGTCGTCTGCGGTGTTAATCTTTAATTAATGAGGGAAGGCATCAGGAGGGAGTGTTGTGGGATTGATGCATATGTTCAGGCCAGAGGAAAACGACAGAAAAGGGAAAAGGATAAAACGTGCAATGCAGCGGCCGACTTTCTCTGCTTTTGATATGGTTTCAATTAGAGGGTCCCGGCTCATTAAAAGTGACAAACATGGACAGTGACAATTCTTTTTTTCTCCCTCAAAGACAGCTGCCACAACAGCCTTCACCCACTCCCACTAAAAAAGACACACATGCAATTATCCATATTTCCTTTCAGTTACAGAATGCATACCGATGTCTATGGTTCACATTGGCACATTTCACTCAGGATTTTTCATCTCACTCTTGCCACTTTGTCTGTTGACCTCACTCAGCAACAAAATACAAATAAAACAATTCAAAAGAGGCAAGCAGTAATCACCCCATGATGTGTACTGCAATTTAGTTTCAAATGCACTACATTGCAGAGGCTTTTTTGAGTAAAAAACTAAAAAAGAAGAAGAAGACACGTGTGACATGCATGATCTGGGCAGATTGTATATATTTTGTGTCACACGTTATCGTTGTATTTTAACTTCAATGTTTGTGCACATGGATCAATTCAACCCCGGATCCATCCCCTATTTTGGGTAAGGAGTAATTATAGAAAAAAAAGGATCTACAAGCTTATAGCACGGCACAAAGTGAGGCACCTGTGAGCTAGTATATATATATATTTTTTTAACCGCCAGTAGTAGGCTATAAAATAATACTTTAGTTAAATTCCCAAATGACTTTAAGTCTTAATGGGTTCAAATCCAATCCAATACAACTTCATTTATAAAGCACATTTTAAAACAACAGAGTTGACCAAAGTGCCAAAGCCAAGGAATAAAAACGAGTTCTAATATGGGTTTTAAAAACAGGTGCCTATTGGGAGCTGAGATGGCATTTATGGCTCTTTGAAGTGAGCCGGATCTCTAGGATCTGTTCCTTTCAAAGAGCCGTTCTAATTTTAGTTACTAGTTACTTTGTAGATTTTGATTATAATTACAAATCACTTCAACCCTATACATTTCGGCCATATACAGTATTTCCGCCATTTGAAAATAGCCGATCTACAAGCTCACAAAGCTCACACGACGCATTGTGAGCTTCTAGATCTGTTATTTTCAAATGATTTTTCTAAATTGTATTCATTGGAAAACTTGTGAAATGGGACATTCTGCATAATGAGCACGTTCTACAATTGGTACTTTTGGAACATTTTGATACCAATACACTTTTACTCAAGTACATTTAAATTCCGAACTTCTACTTGTGGCAGAGTATTTCTACATTGCAGTATTGATACTTTTACTTAAGTAAAGAATTTGAGTACTTTTTACACCATTGTCTCGATTCATTCGCAAACGTCCCATCTCTAGTGGGAGCCAGTCTGATCTGTCGTGTTCAAACTGGGAAATGGATTCAAACTAGACCATACACGGATAACTGGCGGCCCGGGGGCCACATGCGGCCCCCACCTTCACTTAATGCGGCCCGCAGGTTAATACCTGAATACTAATATATTATTGATTTCAGCTGTTACAATTCCAACCATGACCTGCTTTGATTCCTTCAGTCTATCTTAGTAGCTTAATGACTATTATAGTAGTATTCAAAAAAAAAAATTGTATTTAGGTTCATAAAGTTAAGATGAGTATATTTACTAAATGCGTTTGAAATTAAATCAAAATGTTACATTTCAGGATTCCAATTAAAAAGTAACAAAACAATAATTCAGGATTCCAAATCGCAGCGCGATGCGTTTGGAGCTTGCAGGTCAGCTATTTTTGCTTGTAGATCTGCTATTTGTGCTTATTTTGTATGAGATACTAGAATATATGACAAAGTAGGACGTAGCAATATGCATTGTGGCCCTCTGGATTGTAGGTGTAAATATAGTGGCCCTCTCCATCATCAAAGTTGCCCACCCCTGAACAAGACACAGGTAAATACGCTGTCACTCGCCTAGTGTGCTCATCATATCATCCACACAGCAGCACTCTAGGAAACCTAACCTACATCTAAACCTCTTTATCCAACATTAATAACACAATCCGAAATAAGAGTTCCATTTTGTCATATTAGTGCATAATTTAGGCTCATTGTTAATTCATGGAAGTGCACCGGGGACTGGCTGCTCTCTCTCTATGAAATGTTTTGTAGCGGAGCATCTTTTGCAACAGAAATAGCTCACACAGCATTCTGATGTGAATGAATTCACCATGTCAACGCTGTCAGGCGAAAACCTTGAATGTCCAAAGTAGGGGTGTCAATTGGGTATGGCAGGGGGATGCAGCTGCCATACCCTGGGTCCAGGGGGGGAAATTAAAGTTACTTTTAAATATACATACATGAATGTCTCTTTGTCTATCTGTGCTGGTTATTATGTGGTTAAAATACAGTAAAATAACTACAAATGCAACATTTTACAAAATGGTCACTTCAACGAGGTATTATAATTATATTCTCCACATTTTTATTCATCTTGACAAGATGGTATATTCCCAGGTTCCGCAGGTCAGCTGCACAGGTGCAATGCATTATTGTTAATTGTGGCACGTTTACTAACACGCCAAGTTAAGCTGCACTTGAACAACCGTTCCAGGCTGCCATATCCAGCCCAAGAAACCGTAGAAACCCGGAGATAAAAAGAAAATGTGCATCTCAAAATAAATGTATCATGTCTGTTGATAAGGTATGGCAACATGACTGGTGCCTTGAACGCGTGCGAAGAAGACACCAGTCATATTGCCATACCTTAGCTTTTTCGACTAATTTAATTTACAGTAGGACAAATGTACGTGATTGCAACGACTAAATGCAACTAGGGGAAGGCGGGGCATCCCCTTTACTCCCGAATAATTTTTCAGCGCTTCCCTTACACTGACTGTACGACGGAAGCGTTTGAAAATTGTGAGTCAGAGAACAGTCTGACTCGAAAGATTATTGCGACCGTAAGGTCGCAGTTTAGTATCAAAACCTCCACCGGCCGTCCGTCGGTCGGTCGGTCGGTCGGTCGGTCGGTCGGTCACACGTCACACGTCACACCTTTGCCCTGCTCATATCTCCGCATCAGTATGACATCACACTGCCCCTTTATACTGTAGGGCTCGTTTGTGTATTGTATGACATCACGCCACATCATCGGCTGAGGACTGTGTGATGTCATCATATCTCCATATATGGAGACATAAGTTGCTCATGCCCAAATATGGGCTGGTGAGGTCAGACTTAGTGTGATGCGTAGGTTATCTCCATATATGGAGATTCAACTTCAATGAGTAACCATGGCAAACTGTCAACTGCCCGTATGTCTTGATAATTGGTAAAACAAACTTTTGGCCTATTTGTGGAGATAAGCGACCAACGGTCGCTTATCTCCCGATTAGGGAGTCTTACTGGTAGTGGTTATAAGCAGTAGTATGTAACTTCCCTCTATACTACCCCGGAGTTGAACCCTGTGCAAGTGTTGATTTATATTTTACCATTGATTTAATCCTGCCTGTTTGCTCGGGGATGAATTGAATCTTGACCATTGCATACCCCTGCCATACCCAATTGACGGCCCTGCCAGCGTGACACCACAGTTTCCCATCTCTCCAGGAAGTCTGCGTCGCCGATGGTTCCTAGCGGTGTGTCGATGTCTGCCATTTCAATCCTAGTTGTGACTCCGCTTGTCTTCTGTCTGTGTGTGGAGTCAGGAGTAATTTCCCCATTAAACCCTGATTCACCCCTGAGGAGGCACAAATGGATAATCTCATCAACACAATTATTTTTGGCTTCGTGCGAAAAGATCACACCGTGGCAGTTCTGCTGCCCGATGGAAATGTCTTTGTCGATATATCACTGACAGGACACACGTGGTGCCAGGCCCGCCCCGCACACAGTACGTGGTTCTCAAACAAGTTCTTGTCAAGTACCTAAATTCACGTGAATCTGTCCGCGGGCCAGGCCCCCATCTGAAAATATGTTTAGAGAAGACCATTTAAAGTGATTTCAGTTCACAAATTTTCAAGATGTAGCCAACCCACAAACTTGTGGACTTGTAGTATTTTTGAATTTCCTAAGTATAAAATAGGGTGATGCTATATAGAGGGTATGCGTGTGACAAAAACTACTTTCTGGCCTTGACAGCCCATACATCCAAACAGAAAAGTCCTATCTACATTAAACAACGTTAAACAACATTAAACTTTGCCACTCACTTTGCCACTCGATTTGCCATTCACTTAATGCATGTGCAGCCTCATACCCTCTAAAAGTTTGCTGTCCATCTGGTTTAATTATACACTCTCAAGAGTTAAAGATCTATAAGGGTCCATTTGGTTACCACCTGGAACCCCCTCAAGGAACACTGGTGGTCCCCGGACCACTGCAGTATATTAAGTACGGAAAAAGGGAAATAAAATAAAAGTTCATCAAAGTATTTGAGTAAATGTAAATGATGTTGAGTAAGTAACTTCCACCGCTAGAGCCACCAGCGTGCCAGCGACATCAAGCACTAATGCTGACGTGTACAGTCAGGAGAGCTATTGTACTGTATGTAACAGCACCCAGACAGCTGCGTTTGACTTGGCATGAGGTCGACGGTGAGGTCACTGGAGGCTTTAAGCTTCAGCGGGAGAGGCTGGCCTGTGCTTTAATGAGCTTGGAGAGGACCCAGGCTCCGCTCCGTCCTTTTCATCCGCACAGACACAGCGGTAAGGGCAGCCACTGAGGCAAGGAAAGACCCCTTTAACACAGCCTCTCCTTTTCCTATACAGCCCTCCTTTCTTTATTCATTCTCTCTCTCTCTCTCTCTCTCTCTCTCTCTCTCTCTCTCTCTCTCTCTCTCTCTCTCTCTCTCTCTCTCTCTCTCTCTCTCTCTCTCTCTCTCTCTGGGTCACTTTATACCTCGTCCAATCGTTTCTCGTGTCCAAGCTGCTCAGTGTCAGCTATGATCTGGGGCAGCTTTAGAGTTCCGTCCGCCCTCCTAGGCTGTCAATGCGCTGCTTTGTTTCGATACGTGTGTGTTCGCGTGCGTGTGTGTGCGTGCGTGCGTGGGTGAGTGCTCTGTCTGCATGCAGGACAGATAGAGAGAGAGAGATTAAACTGGGACATATGTTGGGTTTTCCAGGAGAGTTCAGCTTAACCACTTAAAGCTGCACTATTGTCACCATTTCCTGTTCTACCCCTGATTTGAACCCTGGTCTCCTGTGCAAGTGTTGCATTTTTAATCACTGAGCTAATCGAGCTGCCTGCTTGCTGGGGGAGGAACTGAATGTTGACCTACAGATCAAACTTCGCGTCAAACCAGCAACAGGATTGCGTCAATGGTCTTGTCCGTAGGGCTGCAACGATTAATCGTAATCGAATCGATTATTCAATTAATTGCCAACTGATTTAGTAAGCGTAATCGAATCGGCAACTAATCCCTGGTATTTTTATTAATACCATGCAGGAATATAGGGTCAAGAACAAAAGATATGACTTGAATATCCATTTTTAAATGACCTATTTGAAAAGAATACTCTTACCCTTTAGCCTGACAAATGTATTGTTATTCTTTAATCAGTATGCAGTCAGAAAAAAGGTATTTATTTCTTGTCTTTTATTAGAAACCTAATCGGCAGCGTACAAAATGTAATATATAAATGATTAAATGATTTTGTCTACAAGAAACTCAAATCTAATGTATAAGGTAATAGCTAAATAAATGCCGTAATCCGATTCATCGTTTAAATAATCGACAGATTAATCAATTATGAAAATAATCGTTAGTTGCAGGCCCTACACCCCAGACACAGGGCCTAAATTTCTCAAAGGACGAGTAGGGGGACCAAACACAACCACCCTATTTGTATTAAGTTATCAATATTAACATGCTCTCCCATACAGCGACGCCTGTCGCTCGGCTATTTTCTGTCTAAAGCCTCCCCCACAATAACATAGAACAAACTAGACACTGGAGCCATTATAGTTGCTCCGCTCAACCATACAATGGGGTCTAAGTGGTTAAGATCTCAGACATGCAAACGAGGACGCAAAGTAGCCGAGAGGCTGGAGAAGTGGGCAATTGCGTTGGGGAAAATGGGAGTTCAAAGTGAGTGAGTCATGCTCTCTCCTCTCAGCATCAGCCGCAATCAAGGTGCTTTTCGTCGTTGTCAGGTGGAATCCTCGTATCGCCAGGTTTCAAATTTGTATGTTCTTTCCCGAAGTTAAGCCCTGCTTCATCATACAAGGCCGTTGCACAAAAGTAGTGAAAACAGCTGATCTACAAGCACACAGTGCGAGGCGTTGTAGTGCTTGTAGATCGGCTGTTTTCACTAGTTTAAATCATTTTTAAAAATGATAAATGCAAAACGAACGAACGTTTGGACATACAAGGTTTCCACCCGACAACGGCGTTTTGAGAAATGGCACTCAACCACCAGCGGCGCTGCGATAGGCTCTGTTCAGAGGAAGACTATAGGGCAGGGATCTTCAACGTTTTCTTGCCGAGGACCCCTTAGTTGACTTGAGAGAGAGAGAGGAGGCAGGGACCCCCACAACCTGTTCATTCCATTCCATATGGTTTCATCTTTTGTCAGCACAATCATCAGTGTAATTTGGGTTCATGTCAATTTGTGTTTTCAGATATTTAACCACTTGAACCGTCAATACTTAATAAACCTGAACTTTCACTCTGTACTTAGTCTGCTCTGTTTCCCCCCTACACCAATGGTCTTTGCTGAAAATAGCCGATCTACAAGCACGCAAACGCCTCGCAGCGCGAGGCGTTTTGTGTTTTGCCTTGTGCTGTTTTTATGTCTTGCCTCTGTATAGTACTAAAGGGAGGAACAAGTTTCCTGGCCTATAGGGTCCTTTTGCTAGGTGAAGCTACCACTCAGGCTAGCATTAAAATACACTTGAAAGAAGACAGGGTCAAACAATCATACTTGACAGCTGTCTGAGGAGAGAGGATCTCCAATTATTTAAGGTACCTGGTTGCAGGTAAAACTGCAACAAAAAGCTAGCGGGGTAAATGTGTGTGAATGCTTAATTTGTCTATTGGTGTTTTGAGAAGGAAAGGTCTGTGTCTGTGTACTGATGTCTCAAGAGTGTTTATGTGCGAAGGGCAGACTGATGTCAAGCAAATTAATAGAATATATGGGTCAGTGACGTGACGCCCCAAAAAATGTGTTTTTAAAAAAACTTTAAATTGCAGGCATAAAAGTTATTTACTTTTGTTCTACTCACTCTCAACCTTATGGAAATACATTCTGTTTTTAGATATTTTATTGGAATCAGACTTTATTCAGCAGTTTGTTGTACTTGTGCCTAAAATCGTCATATGGTGTGACATGAAAATAATTGTTCATAAAATGAAAATGGAGTACATCTTTCTTAAGTTACTCACTTTATCAAAGTCCTTTATCATAACTAACCAGTGATCCACTATAGTTTTTTGAAAATTAATTATATCTGTATGTTTTTTTCATAATCGACACTCTGTGTGAGGCCCATGTTCATGATCTTACAACATATTTTAAATGTATTCTGTCAAAACTTTCTCTAAAATTACACAAATATTTGTGACTCTTCCTGATAATATTCTCTATGTAATGCATAAACATTTTTTTGGTTTAATCATTAATAAAGGTATGATTTTTCACTATTTGGAATGTCACACCAAATGATTTAGTGTCACACCGTATGATCATATCTTCATGTGTCAAAACAAACTGTGTTTAACCTACCTATTAGTGAGTACTGAACTTTACTGATTGATTAAACAATTACCCAGGATAACATGGCCTTAATATTTCTGAACAGGATATTATTGTAGGGCTTTAACATGGGATAAGAAAGAATTGTAGTAGTAGATGGATGATGAGGATGTGCACAGGAATGCTACACACACCTAAGTCTTCTGCCGGCCCACGGCAGAAGGATCCTAAAGAGACAATAAGGCGCATAGCCACACTTGGAGCCAAGGCAACATTTTATTAACACCAATTAGTGGAAACAGAACTCAGCATTCAGGTAAATTGCTTTTTTCCGAAGTCTCCTGAACTTGAACACAGCATTTTGTGTTGAACAAATGTAATTAGGAATCATGACATTACACCACATCTCCACTAGCTAAAGAGTGCTGGGTTGCGCAACTCCAAAAATAGCTGATCTACAAGCACAACGTGTTGAGCGCTTGTAGATCAGCTATTTTCGCTAGTTTTGTCTCGGGTCCTACCTTAACACTGTCCACTGTCCAGTCCAGTGAGTGAAAGTACAAAAGTATTAGATCAGATTAGATTATACATTTAGACTGTATTGTACATCAGCCAGTCGTATTTGGTGAGGGTAGCAAACCGGCTGCCTTGTTGTGGTTCTGCTATGCCACAGACAACCTCCTGCTCTTCTTAGAAAATGCAGTCTCGCCCCTTTGGCTCCTCTCTCCTTGCTGGGTCATTGTTTAGTTTCTCCCTGTACTTTCTCGTTCTCTCAGCACTTGTCATTTCCCAGCTGACAAAAGAAAATGGAATGTATAGTTTAAGACAAAGAGAAAATATTGTTTAGATTGAAACAATATGTTAAGGTTTCTGTGAAGGGGTTTCTGCTCTGTCTGATGAATTTGAAGTATCACTGAATGAAGCTAAATTACATTTTATGTAAAAATGTTTAAAACAAATGTTTAAATGTACAAAAGAAACATGGAACTTTGTTATTTATTGTTATATCTGTAGTTAAATACAGTATAAATCATATGGTGTGACAATCAAGTCATATGGCGTGACAAGCAGACCTGTCACACCATATGATTAAGTGTCACACCATATTACTGTTTTCTGCATTTAGGTTTACCTTGAGGCTACTATGTACACATTAGCATGCTAATAGCATGCTAGCTATAACAAAGCAGCCTAGATCTACATGGAAATATGACCAAAACTTCAAATAACTTAAGCTTTTTTTTAAGAAAAGGTGTCACACCAAAAGACATCCAGAATGGTGAGTTTGTGAACGTTTCAACAAGATGGCATTTCATGAAAATGTTAAAATCATAACTCACCTCAGACACCTGTCTTGCAGTTGTGCTGGGAGTGCTGAATAGCCTTACAGAAGAAGGACCTCTCTAGCCAATAGGTGTCCAAATAATTGCCTGTTTAATTTTTCCAAACTAGTGTCACACCAAATGATTTTGGGTTGGGGGACAAAATGTTTTTGATCAGAAATGACTGAAAACATTATGCTTTGACTTTGAAAAGATATAGGCTCAAAATAGACATTTTTTTTAGCCTAAATTCATTTTCAAATGATTTTTAGCAATTCTTTTTCTTAGTTTTATTCAAGTTCCCACTTTGAGAAACAAGGTCAGGACAGTCACACCATATGAGTTTTGCCATGTTTGGTTGAAGATTCTGAAGAAATGAGGAATGAAATGTTTTAATCTTGAGTAAGTTCACATAAAGCTTAATGTCCTGCACAATATTCAGAAGGTTTTTGACAAATATATTTTTTATTTATACATGTTTGACACCGAGGACAGCGAAAACGTTACGTCACGTCACCCACCCATATATAGTCTAAGCTATATCTATCCAAGATGTTAAATACAAGTGTAACCCAGGGTTCAGATTAAATATATTTTTATTTTATTTTTCAAATGGAATGTTTTCTTTATTTTCACATACAATGTTTTGGTCCCGGTCCCCAAGTCACAATCAGCCACAGCTGCCCAGCAATTGGCAATCATCACCACACCCAGTATAAAACCAGTCATTCTGCAGTTTGCTCAGTGAGGTGCACATCACTGGAGCTGCTGCAGGTCTGTACACTGTTCATTATTTCAACAACTATTCCAATTTCTAACAGTTTCATTCATTCATTATACTTACCCATACAATAATTTGGCTTTTAGATCGGGCCGGATCTAGGCATAGGCAAGGGGGGGCAATGCCCCCCTAAATGCCCTGTCTGCCCCACCAAACATGATGGCATGCAAAAATCAAAAATCGGCCAGTATGATATCAAACCGGCCGCATCGGTGACCGGACGGTCACTGACATAAATTCCGATGCTCTGGACTAATTTAAACATTAGCAAATAGCAGCCAGTCTACTTAGTGGCAGCCTACAACAGAATACAGATGATGCTGATTACCTTTGCAATGTAAGGATATATTCCATAATCCTGTATCAATGTAGTCTCAAAGAAGAAGGAAAAAAAAAAGCATCGCAAGGCTTTCCTGCCTCCAGTCCAGACGGTCCATGCAGAAGGAGTTTACTTTCACTTTCATTTAACAGAAAGCAACAGCATTGCAAAAGCAGTTGCAAGCGACAGAAAAAGCCATCCTATAAATGTCCCTTTATTTTAGCCAGTTTCAAAGGAAAACCACCTCCCGTTTCTCTGTTGTTGAAAAAGTCAGTTCACTTTGCGTGGTGTCATGTGTGTCTGTCCACACGCTCGATTAATTAATGCATGTCCAGGTGAAGCCTGTTAAAGGTCGTTATAGTATCCTCCGATAGTTTCACAAAGTACATTAAGCAACAGAAATGTATTATGTAACATTTTAAGTCCCTTACAGAGGTTTTACTACCCAAAACAACAGGAACAGCCAGGGTCATGAGGTAATATTTTGCCCTTAAATATTTGAAAGGAAGGAATAGACTAGAGTCAGACTACTGTGACACAAGGTAAATTTCTCACCTTGAAGACAATGAATGCAACCTTATTTATTTTAGCTTTTAAGACAATCGTTTTGCTTGTTAAAAAATATTTATTCAATAATAATATTAATAATATTTGAAATAAATGATCTCAATATGTATACCAATAATTTTAAAATAAAGGTTTTGCCTTAATCATGCAGCTCTAACAGTGACACAGACAGAAGCAATGGCACAGCAATTATACAATATATACAGTAGTATGTATTTTTAACTTTAGGCCTTACAGTGAATGATCAGCTGGCATCAATATTATATCCATATCATATTAGACTGGATATTGTCTGTGATTTTGGATATTGTACTTTTGTGATTGATTTGGCATTAGTGTTCTTCTAGCTTATTGGTACTCAAATTGAAGTATGTCTTGTAGGCCTACTTGGCCTGAAAAAAGGGTATTGGAGCAACCCTATTTTCTAGTTCATAGCTAAAGAAATCGGCATAGGCGATTTTAAGGGGTGTCCTAGGGTGCACGTGCACCCCCTGGCCGCCAGGTGGCCATTTTGATTTTTTTGATCATAATAAACACGCTGTTGTGTTTTATAAACACAAGAAGAAGAACATCTCAAATTCGCCTTTTTTGACCCTTTGAAGCACCCATAGCATGACTTCTAAACCAATCACAGCAAATGGGGGGCGGGAGGTAATAGGACTACTGGTTTCTCAACCAATCACAGTGACTGTCTGAACGTCTCTGACAGCACAGCTGAAAAACAAACGGCAGATGATGACACCTGCAGATTTATCTAAATAACAGAATTAAACAGTTGTTTCACAGTGGAATATGCTACCTGGGGTTAACTACAGACATCCATAGGACATGTGGATAGCTTTTACATTTACCATACGTGAACTAAAGTTTTCGGCGCTGCTCAACGAGGCTGGATTACACGATGTGTTCTGTGCCTCCAAGGAATAACACTTTCTTCTGGGCACCTCAATATAACATTGGATATTTTCTTGTCATTTTCTTAAGGTAAGACATGGCTTACCTTGTGTGTGTGTGTGTGTGTGTGTGTGTGTGTGCGCTCGCTCGCGCGCATGCTTGCTTCACTTGCTTGTAAATATTGGTAGCTGCTGGTTATGGATCTTTGGTGGTGTGGTTGTGCCACACCACCAATGTAAATGACTGCTTGATTGCTTGATGAATGATGATTAACTTGATGTTTGGCTTTATATGTCCTGGCTGTGCTGCCTCTGTCTGCAAAATAAGTAAATAAATCCTATAGATAGACATATGGTGTCTAGAAAAAGAAGCACCTGTTTTACACTTTTTTTTGTTTATATTGTGTTACATTTGGGTACAAAATTAACTGCAGAAATCCGCTAAAACAACATTACAAAACCGCTAATATCCGCAATTTTTTTCGCGCGCAGCGCGCGTGCATGAGGTAATAGAGGTCGTGCACCCCCTGCTGGAAGAGGCTAGAATCGCCTATGGAAATCGGTATCGGAAAATCGGTTTTGGCAGGTCAGACCTTCATAAAACCGGTGGATCGGTACCGGCCAAGAATTTTGCAATCAGTCCATCTCTACTAGAATATATAGAGACAGAGAGAGATAGGTGTAAGACCTGTTGTTTGTAATGCGTGTTATAGGTATAAGTGTGCCAAAATGCTTTGTTTTTTATGCATTTCGGGTGTTTTAGGGGGTTTGATCCCCCCATTTTTTCCCGCCCACGCCTCACGGCGTGGGCTGGAGGTGACCCCCCTATCATTTCTTGCTGCCCCACCAACTACTAAAGGCTAGATCCGGCCCTGTTTTAGATACCTTACCTGATCAAACCCTACCTGATCCACTCGATACACTGGCTGTGTGTAATAGAGGAACAATGTGACTTGGTGAGTGACCATGTGCTTTGAAATGTTTGATATGTAGTTTTTGTTTTTTTGGGATCTACATATAAAATGATTTCTTTTGGAATGTAATGCTTGTATGTAAGCTGCTATTGACTTTTGAATTGATGTATTTTGAGTTTAATGCCAACTTTGTAGTTGGGCAGATTCATGGAATTATTTTGTTTCAAGCCTGTAGTGCAGCAGATTATTAGTGGCCAAGGCCACGAAGTGGCAAATGGCCACTTATTGATATTGGACTTCAGCACTATTATTATTCCGCCACTTTTTCTCTAGCGGCTAGACCGTGCAGTCGCTTTTTACGAAACTCGGCAGTATGGCAGAGGACTATGCCAAACGGCTAAAACGCGAAGCTCGCAACAATCGGCCAAAGGGTGGCGCTGTAGGAAGCCTTTGAAGAATGCCAACTTTGAACTGGTGTAGCTCATGCCCTGTTTCAGGTACAGCAATGAAACCTGTATACACTTATGCGTCTCCTCATGCCGAACAACTTTTACGCTCTGACTTTTGACCTCTGACCTTTACTTCTCCCACAAACGTAACGTGCGCGAAACTTTTTTTACATGAACTTTGGACCAATACGGTCATCGCACAGCGGCCGGATTTCTTTTAAAGCGAAACATTATTTTTTAATAATTCACTGTATAATGCAGTTTCATGCAAATTATTCTTCTGCCTCTAAATCATACATGCAAAGTGACCAATATGACCAATATCTAAAGATCTGTCAGATCGGATTTTTTAAAAATTGAAACATGCTTTTTTAATAATTCAATCAATATTGCAAGTTTTATGCAAATTATTCTTCTGCCTCTAAAACATACATGCAAAGTAAAATTTCATGATGAACTACTATAGAGGGTTAGTCCAAATATCACTGAAACCAATCTTACCCCAATTGGCCAAAGGGGGGCGCTATATCATTTTGAAAGAAGGCGTCAAGTACATTACATGAAACTTTATTTTTTCTTTTCTTTTTTTTAAATGACAGGTCCATTATGTGTGACTGCTGTAGTGTAGTGGTCAGTGCCTGTGCCTGATATTCGGATGGTTGTGAGTTCGAACCCCACGTTGGGTTGAGTTGATGTTAACATCCTGGATGCCCATGGCATGTGTGTATGTCAAACTCTTTAATGTTGACACGTCTGATCTAACTCCAGATCACGTTCATGTTTAAAATGAGCCCTTCTCTACCGGACGTTTTTTTTCTGTTCTGAGTAAAAGAAAATATGATCACTCAAAAATGTCAGAAATACTCAGATTACATTTACTCAGATTGATTTCACCCCAAGCCTCCAAAATATAAAAAAGAAATCAATAAAATCAAGGCACTCAGCCTACATAGAACTTTTTTTTTAAACAAACATGGTTAACAGATCCTGTGGCTGCCTAGTGTAGTGGTCAGGGCATATGCCTTACATGCAGAAGCTCGTTGGATCGAATCCCACCTGGGGTTTGTATAAGCATAAAACCATGACATTTGGTAGACTTTACAGTTTGGTTCCTTGAACAATGTCTGATATGGAGCCTTCCTAAAAATGTCCCCCAACCCCCCTTGATGCGTATTTTAATATCCGCCATTACTAAATAATGTATTTTGCATCATAAATCCTGAAACAAGCATTATAATACAAACTGTCATGTCTACACCTATGTTGTGATTTCCAAGGATTGCAATGATATCATGTACCAGCTCAGTGGCCTAGTGGTTTGAGTGTCTGCCCTGAGACTAGTAGATCCGGGTTCAAACCCGGGTCGCGTCATACCAAAGATTCTAAAAAATGTGACCCAGTGCCTCCCTGCTTGAAACTCAGCATCAAGGGTTGGATTGGGGGTAACTCCCTGCGACATACTAGCGTCATGTCCAGGGGGTGTACTTGTACATCAAGCTGCCTTACGCTACAGAAACAGGAGATAGGCTCCTGCCCTATGAGATTCATAGCCTGGCCGATTCATATGGTCTTCATAGCTCAGCAAGGCTTACTATGTACATCATCAAACTGTCCAGGTGCATAGTATCACAGTTTTTTTTATGTCTGTTGCATATAGGCCTACAGTCTTTTGCATACATGTTGTGTAGAGGCCAATTTGTGCTTTTACCTATAACCACCGATTAGTGTAAAACTTTGTATGCACACTTCCCAGAGGCCAAGGAAAAACCTGTGCCCTGCATTTTTCACATCTGCCATTTATAGCGCCACCAGAAGGCCGACTTACAGTATGTAAAACACATTCTTCGATATTACTCCTTCAGATTTTATCCGAAAATCACAATCAGTACACAGTATCTCTACAGTGATGTAATCATGACGGATTTGTCAGATATCATATTCTATCTAATTGGCTAACATTGAATTCCAAGGTTTGCAGGATTGCTCCTTTTTGAACAAAATGTCTCAAACGCAGCCTGCTATGTGTGTGAGATTTTGCACACACATTCCCACTAGGCCAAGGAACAGATGCCACCCTTCTCACATTGGCCTGTTATAGCGCCACCAGCGGGTCAATTTTTGCAAAACACATTTTTGGCACCTGCTTCTAATGATATCAACGCACTTAATGCGAAATATTCACGTGCTTTCAGACTCTTCAATGCAGAAAGTATCCAGGATACTTGGATATTCAGTATCCAATAACTCACCAATGCAGAGATATTAGTAGTAAAATGTCGACATCTAGTGGTCAACCTCAGAGGAGCGCAAAAATAAAACCTGAGGTGACTCCCAGCCTCGAACCAGATGCCAAGTGTGCTCTGTTCCCCAGTGTAATGCTCCACGCCACTGACCCCGACGGAGCGGCGCGGCGCTCGCACCGCTCGTCGCGGCAACTCGGCTCGCTAGCGCTCGCCTCGGTGGCGACTCACGGGGCTCATCGGCGCCCAATCCCACTCAGCCGCGTTACCGAGTTATGTGCCGTTATGGACAGAATAGTAAATATTCAGTCCCTCACTATCAACATCTACCCCACTATCCACGTCATAGATATCCACGTCATAGATAAATGCACAAAAAAGGAGTCACTTCATCCGTTCATTAGCTCAGTCAGTAGAGCACGGATGCAACAAACCCACGGTTTGGGTTCGATTCCCCTGAGGGGACTAATATTCAAGGCGAGAGATATCGGCGCATGCGTACTTCAAAGTATCCACGGAGGATACTCCTCCGTGGATACCCAGTGCATATTCTCTGCATTCAAACGTCTGAGAAATGGTGAAAAAGTCGGATTGAATGCGAAGAGAGCAGTCGAAGCCGGTGTTTTTGGAACAAAATGCTTCAAATCCCGCATGCAGCGTCCGATTGCCGTGAAAGGCCCAAGAACACGTGGCACCCTTTTCACTTTGGCCTATTATAGAGTCACCACTAGGCCAAAAAAAAACCTACCTGACCTGCCGGAGTCCTGTTCGGAAGAACACTGCTTCTAGTTTTTGGAGCTGTGTGGAACACAAGCTCCCTATACGTGGCTGTGTGTGTGGGTCTGTCTGTCTGTCTGTCTCCGTCCGTGTCTGTATGTAGCCTAAACTTCGGCGCGTAACTAGTGCCGCACCATTTACGCCACTCGCGCAATATATACATCAAAATGTGCGGCTCGGCCGGGAATGGTGTTCTATTACCTTTCGTTCCGATCCGCCTTACCATGCCGACGTAATCGGCAAAAAACTACGCTTAATTGTCCCCATTGACTTATAATGGGACAATGCAAGAAATCACTTTCAAGTATTTGTGTCCCAGCACCCCCAGCAGCTAGTCATCTCGGGGACTGTCATTATTCCCTGTAGCCAAAATGATTTTTTTTTTTTTTTTTGCCCTTTTTTTTTTAATGCCACAACAGCATCTCATAATATCTAGGCTACATTTCACTTAAACGCCAGAGCTTAACTCTGCATGTAAATAAGACTTTTTTTAATTAATGTGAGAGATCGGTACATAATTCTGTTAGTCCTCCCAGTTTATATTAGCTAAAATGCTAACTAGCCAGCCTTTGTTAGCCGTTTGTAGCCAAATGCGGTAATATCGGGACTCCATTACTTAGCGAAGCAACCCACAGTATTTATCCCATTAATTTAATGCCACGTGTGTTCCAAATGAACAATTATTAACCACGTAATGTATGATTTTGTGTATTATTATTTATTATTCTTCCGCCGTTCTTCCGCTGTTTCTTCTTCTACGCTGGTGAAATGATCCGTTCCTGCCTGGAGGCGTCTGTGACGTATGCGTTTGTCTTCTGTGAAGCTCCGGTGCGGAAGCTTCCTTTGTCACTGAGTTAGCTTAGCATTGAATAGATCAGTGTCGTCCTAAACTATCTAATTCTAACGTTCAGGGTGTTTGTTTTTTTGGACAATAAATTGACAGCCAAGAAAACATGGATGGAATGCAATCGTTCACTCGCCGTCGGAAAGTTGACTTTAGAGTAGACTATTCTGGTTGACTGGCTATGAGTGGCTAACGGCTAACGCTAGCTAGCGTTAGCTAGCGCTAGCTGCAGCGCTAGCTGCAGGCTATAAACAAATAAAACGTGACCCAACTCTATTGTTGCTCTCTTCTACAAGCTCACAACGCGAGGCGGTTAAGCCTGTAGATTGTGTTTTATTATCAGGTCAAATAATCCTTCTAACTGAAGTTACACAAACACTGATTATGCTACATTTAGCACAGTTAGCCCTGTTGCACACATAATAAGTTCACTTCAACCTCGTGTTGAGCAGTTAATCCTATTTGCTACGTACGTCTACAAAAACCTTCATATTTCAAAGATAACGTGCTTACTGAAGTCTCACAGATGTCACAGTATGGTACGCTCAAGCAGAATTACCCGTATCTTTCGTATTGTTTAATAAACTGCATTTTAATCCGATCAGATGCCATTTTCTGTTGTTTTTCAGCCATGCGACCCCATCGGTTGCGAGGTGTACTGCACTTAGATACATTAATACCTTTTTAAGGAAACGACGACCGATCGGATTAAAATGCTCCTCATTAAATAATACGATCATTACGGGACATTCTGCTGGAGCGTACCCTATGGTGACATCTGTGAGCCTTCACTAAGCAATTTATCTTTGTAATCTGACCGTTTGTGTAGACGTATGTAGCAAATTGGTTAAACTGCGTAACAGCAGATTGTGTTGAATTCACGGTTGGCGCAGCGTAGCGTCTTTACATTTCGCCCAATAATGCTTGAGATGCTGTTGTGGCATTATCTTTTTAGAGAGCAATAACTACATTTTAAAACATACATAAACCACTTTAGCCCTATGTTATACCAAGGCTATTTGAAAATAGCCGATCTACAAGCTCACAACGCATTGCGGTGCGACGCGTTGTGAGCTTTTAGATCTGCTATTTTCAAACATTTTGTACTTTTACTTTTGGTACTTTAAGTACATTTGGATACCAATACTTTTGTACTTTTACTCAAGTACATTTTTAATTCTGGACTTTTACTTGTAACAGAGTGATTCTACATTGCAGAATTGATACTTTTACTTAATTATAAAATGTTGGTACTTTTTCCACCACTGTGTAAACGTTTGTGTTCTCATGCCAATAAAGCTTCTTTGAATTGAAGATTGAATTGAAGATTGCTCCCCATGTGGCGGAGTCAGGTCATTGCAGGTTAGAAATTTATTTAAAACTTGAATATCTCAAAAGTCCTATTTCAGCATGGCATCATTCTATAAGCCATATCTTCAAAACTGTTGGGTCAATCTCCACAACCAATATATCATTTTGTAGCTATGATCCCCAGCTTTCAAATGAAATGAAAAAATGAAAATGAAAAAAATTGCAATGACTGGCTCCTGGGGAGATTGGGACACATTTTTCTCTCGTAAACCATAGGAGCTACAGTTTCAAACCTCGGAGAGGAGATTCATAATGATTTTAAGAATTAATCAAAAAATAATTACATCACTCGGCCTCATGGTGGCGCTATAACGGCCCACTTTACATTTTGCCCCGTAACTCTTGAACCGTAGATCGGAAAATTAAAATTCTTTTTTCCCTGGATTCCTTGGGTCAAGACGCATCTCCCCATATAGGCGCCCATTTGCGCCAGGATAGATTTTCCGCCATCTTGAATTTTCTCCAAAACACACTTTTGGCTCCTTTTCCTACATATTTTCTTCACATGTCACAAAAATCGGTACACATGATCCTGGGAGGTGCTGTTGAGTCTAGCCTGCCCTGAGCATCAACTGCAATACACACACACACACACACACACACACACACACACACACACACACACACACACACACACACACACACACAGCTCCACTTCGAACAGAGGTTCGATTTTTCTTTGATATTCTTCTTTGCTTTCCCTTAATGCCTTTTTGCTTTCCTGCTTTTTATGCCTTGGGCACTTTATCGCTGCTTGCAGCTATATTTTGAATTTATGTTTGTATTCATTTGGACTTTTTCTTTGATCCAGGCCAGGTTGTATTGCCTAGAACTGAATCTGAAAGATGGTGAGCCTGCCGAAAGACTGACACAATCCTGTCTGACGCAATCCTGTCTGAACTATGGTTATGGGTAGGAAAAAGCAGCAGCAGTGACACTCATTCCATACACCACATTCCCCCCAGTCCACAGTTCTCCCAATGCCAAACTCCACTCTGCCCCCTGAACATTGAACATTGAACCCTGACAATGACTTGACTGCCAAGAAATTTGACCTGGACTTATTTGGGTTTCACATCAACTGAATGAATTTATGTTTTTGTTTTTTCCAATACAATCCCTTGCAATGCAGGTTTGGTTTCATTTAATGTTTTCCATCAATTTAATTCCTCCAACCCACACCTACTTCTGTGACAACTGGTCCATCAGCATTTATACTTTCACACAAAGCATATGCTACACAAGACATTGACAATTCCTTGTGGGTGTTATTTTTAGGTAGAGGTATTTATTATTTGGGTGACAAGAATATTGTCACTGCTTCCTCCTAATTGGGAAATTATTTGAATGAATGTGTTTAATGTATTTTAAAATGATTTTTTTAATGGACGGCCTGGTTTTGGCAATTAAGTGTAGTCAACAATTCACAACCATGAAGCCCCGCTTGTGTGATTTGTTTGTCCAAATATGTCTGGGCATTCATGAAAAAGAGTTAACCAAGGCACTCTTCTACATGTAAAAAGCCTTTAATCAACATTGGCTAAACCGATTTGTTATCGGAAAATGAAACAAAACGAACACAAAAAGAACAATTTCCCTGCATGGTTCCGGTCAGTATATAGTAAGACTTCAGGCGGGCTTCTTTAAATCAGTGGTTCTTGATGGGTGGTTCCAACTAGAACCAAACTTCAAGGCTTCAAGGAAAAACAGGTTTCCAGGTCCTGTTATGGCTGGTCCTCCTCCGGAACGTGTTGCAGCCTCTCGAGCGGCGGCCTGGGCAGCATTGTCCCCGTTCCGGAATCCGCCGAGGTTAGCTTCTGCCTTAGATTTCGCAACTCCTGTTAAGGCTGGTCCTCCTCCGGAATATGTTGCAGCCTCTCGAGCGGCGGCCTGGGCAGCATTGTCCCCGTTCCGGAATCCGCCGAGGTTAGCTTCTGCCTTAGATTTTGCAACTCCTGTTAAGGCTGGTCCTCCTCCGGAACGTGTTGCAGCCTCTCGAGCGGCGGCCTGGGCAGCATTGTCCCCGTTCCGGAATCCGCCGAGGTTAGCTTCTGCCTAAGATTTCGCAACTCCTGTTAAGGCTGGTCCTCCTCCGGAACGTGTTGCAGCCTCTCGAGCGGCGGCCTAGGCAGCATTGTCCCTGTTCCGGAATCCACCGACGTTAGCTGTTTCCTTAGGTTTCGCAATCGTAGGACAACTTGGTCAACTTCTTGGTCATCGAGTTGCTTCTGTCACAGATACGGCTGCTCCATCACCTGCAGCGTAAACAGGTACAACCGTTATGGTGTACTCTGTGTCGGGCTGCAGGTGATTGAGCGTTGCCGCGGTCATGTGACCTCCTCCGTTAGAAGCACCTTTAGTCCTCCGGCTGTGGGCTCACACTGGATCTTATAGCGTAGAACGTCGCACTCTGCCGCGTCCCAAAGACTTTGAGGCTTGTGAAGAAGGTATTGCAGAGGGCGACGTTCAGGTTCTTTCACTTTGCCTTGATGTAGGAGCCCTCTGTCGAAGTTGAAGCGTGCCTTGTCGAGTTGTTGCTCGACGAGAAGCAGACACAGAAAGGGAAAGTAAGGGTTTTATCAAGTTTGTAAGAGTATCTCATTTAATAATCTTTTTGGAGCTCCTATGTAATATTTACAATTTTCTTAAACATGATTGAATGTAATTCCTTGTGGGTGTTATTTTTAGGTGGAGGTATTTATTATTTGGGTGACAAGAATATTGTCACTGCTTCCTCCTAATTGGGAAATGATTTGAATGATTGTGTTTAATGTATTTTAAAAGAATGATGATTTTTAATGGACGGCCTGGTTTTGGTTTCCATTTGGGTTTATTGGAACTTTTGAGTTTTTTTATTTTTTTTTATCTGCAAATACATTCTTTGAAATTCCAGTTGTTTTCGCCAGGCAATTACGGTCGGGATTTAAAGGGTTCTGTCCAGGGGGACACCCCAATAAGTGACATTTGCTCTGTATTTGTGTGTTTTTTTTTTAATGTAATGTAACAATTGATTTATTCCCAATTTCATTAGGGTTCATGGAGGCTGTCATGTTTTGTTTTTGGAATGTAACTAATTGGAATGTAACTAATTGAGTGACAACTAATAACAAAACTATTGGCATAGTGCATGGAATGTTCTAATAATGCTATTTTATCCAAATAAGAGGGAACACGACAGTTCCACGCACATTTGATAATGTCCTATTCTTTCCCCTCCTTTTAATGACAGTGAGATTGACATATGGGATGTGAATTCATTCATTGTATAAGTGTGGGGAATCCCTGATTCTGTTCTGTATGTAAACTGTCTTGTTGATTCATACAGTATCCATTGTGGGTCTAAGGAAATGTATAAATGGTATATTTTTGGTTCTTTAAAAATGTTTTAAAGTGGGGAAATGTCAAGGAAATTTATGAAGTATGTTGTAAAACATTATGAAATGAACAAATGTTACTGCTATATGACTGTCTTGTCATACTACCATGTGAATATCAGGCTTTACTGTTTCCCGAGGATCCATTGATTTAATCAGCTGTGTCCTGACAGCTGCTTTGAGTTCAAACTTCCTGAGGAGTCTATTCTTATCAAGCTGTTAACATACAGTCCCTAACCTATGTCTTGTTTAGTTAAGTCTAGCAGCTGCAACAGGCTGTTTGTCAAAGGGTGTCAAAACTAGGCCTGGCTTATCTATCTATATAGCTGACTTGTATTGTGACAGAACTATACCCAGGCCACTGCTGGGAGAAGGAGGTCTGTACCCAGGCATAAGGCCGTGAGGGCAGAGAAGGCTTTAGACTTGAGTTGCATTGTGCTGTATTAATGGACTTGTTGCTGTCGTCAGTTAAAATATGCTTATTTTGGGTCGCGGCCTGAAAAGGTTGAGAACCACTGCTGTAAACGAACCAATACGAGCAGGTGCGCACAGCAAAAACTATTCCCAGGATTAAAACAACAAGGTCAAAACAATTCACGGGGAATACGAGTGATCTCCACTCCACCATGCGGCGTGTTCTATTTGGCACAGAATGCTATCTTAGATTTACGCCCGGCGACGGCCTATGGAAAAGCAATAAAGGATGCTCGTGTGGTGGCGAGAGCAGAGCAGGGGGCACACGGAGGAAGGCGAGAAACGTGAAGTAATTTAATTCGATCTCATAAGTCTAATAATCCCCCTTTGCTCGCTCCGCTCGGCAGGCGCGTCACACCAAATTCTGGGCCCTGGGTACAAGGATTCACTGTGGGACTGGAGGGGGAGGGGGTTTAACCCGTTTAGACCGGGAACGCATTATTAAGCCTTATTTTGTTCTTTAACTATTGAAAAATAGCAGATAGACAAGCTTGTAGATCTGCTATTTTTGAAAAATCGTCTTTGAATAGATTTTTTCTAAGATTAAAAAAAAGAAGAGTGTGTGTGTATATATGTGTATATGTGTGTATATATATATATATATATATATATATATATATATATATATATATATTATATATATTTTTTTTTCCATGTCAGTGGCGCGCTATATATATATATTTCCATGTCAGTGGTGCGCAAACCTTTTCATGTCAAGGACTCCCACAATGATATGTATTTGGCCACGGACCATCCCATCGCAAAATATTTAGTTCCAGGGACCCCCCAGAAGCAAACTTTGAGTAAAAAAAAAAATACAAATGTTAAAATATTTGCACACATTTTTTTACGACTTTTCAAAAATAGCAGATCTACAAGCTCGCAGCGCGGCACTCGCTGCCACGCTGTGAGCTTGTAGATGTGCTATTTTTCAATAGCTAAAGTATGAAATAATGAAGGCCCCTCCACCTTGGGCCCTAGTAACTCAGTCCCACTTTTCCCCCCCTTGTGACGCCCCTGCCGCTCGGCACTGGAAGAGACGGCACCGAACAGGGGCCTGTGGAGAGAGGCTGCAGCCGCTACGCGGAGCGAGCGGAGGAGCTAAAGATCTTCATTAGAGCCCCGATCAGGTGTCCACTGGGGCTGGCAACACTAACGTGTTCCCCGGACCATGGATGTTTTGTCCCAAACCAGTGGTTCTCATAACCTTTTTTTTAGGCCCTGATCCCCAAATAATCATATTTGAACTGCACAACACACTTGGAAATGTAGGAGTTGGCATCACATTTAGTTTGACTCGATCTGTTCCATTGTGAAAATAGCCGATCTTCATGCTCAAAACGCCGACTGTGTTCTATTTGTCTGTCATTCAATGTTATATGAGATACTTCAATGGTTTCCAGTGGAAATAAGCTTAGTCTTTTCATGGATCTCCTTTTTAGTAGACCTTGTACCAGTGAACTGTACCGTCATGAAACTGTACCTTTTCCTATGCAAACTTCTAATAACGTCTTCAATCAATCAATCAAAGATCTGCTAATTTCACAATTTCTGCCTCTAATATTTGACAATTTGACCAGTGTTTGACCAGAGGTTCTAAAAAGGTCTCTAAAGTCCTTAAATTGTCACTTTAGAAATGTGATACCAGTATTACTGTATGGTCTATTTAAGAAATTAATGTTAACATTTAGCTAAACATCTGGGGACCCCCCTAAATAATTTGAGGACCCCTCTGGGGGTCCCGACCCACAGGTTGAGAACCACTGTCCCAAACAACTGGCTACGGTGGCACAATGCTGACATTTTAACCCATTAAAAATACCCCAAAATGTCTTCCAAATCCTAATGTTTTTCGGAAATACTTATGTTTCTTCATCTGTGATGCTCAAAGTGTTTAATGTCAAGGACCACTAGAATTATATGTATTTGACCACGGACCACCATCTCAACATATTTTTGTTCCAGGGACCCCCCAGAAGCATAGATTTGGGTTAAAAATGTTCGCTTTAAAAGAATATATATTCAAAGATTTGCACAGATTTTCAAGTTTTTTCAAAAATAGCAGATCTACAAGCTCATAGCGCGGCACGAGTGCCGCACTATGAGCTTGTCGATCTATTTTTGAAGTATAAAAAATTAATGCTTAAAGTGGTTACGTGACACAGATGGGTTCCGTAAATGGATAAAGTATTTAAAATGAATGGGATGCTGTATATATTTTGCTTAGTAACCCCATGGCAGAAGTCGTGCTAGTATTTTAAACACCACACTGTGTTTTTCATGGACACCATCATGCCATGGACACCATCATGGACACCATCTTCTCCACACGCTCCTCTGTGAAGGTCAAAGATTCATCAACTCCACCAAATTGAGCTCCACCTGCAGCGACATCGATGCTCAAAACCGGCATATTGCAGCAGCACCTGACTAACGTGACCTCTGCCCGGACCCAAGGACCCATGGGAGTCCCTGGATCCCACTTTGAGAACCACTGCTTTATTTAATGATTTTCCCTCTCAGGCTAAATACACCGGGGGCCTCCTGACCAAACATGCAGTCAGTGGTGGCTCCTGTAAATCTTTCAGGGAGGGTGAATTTTGCGACTATAATATAGTCGCTATATATATATATATATATATCGTACACACACATACTAGGGGTGTAACGATACATTTTAACAACAATACGATACATGGACGATATGGGTTCATTCATGGCGATACGATACGATTCAATGATTTAAAATCGATATAGTAACTATTTAGCAAAGAAATGAAATCTGTGTGAAACGTGTCAATAGTGCATGTTTTTAGGGGACAAATCTATGGATATAAATAAGTATACACTGTGATTCACTAGCAAATACATGGACATAATATTTCAACACATACAGTATGGACAAACCCGCAGCTTAACATGAACACAGAGATTACACACATGTATCGATAGGCCAAGAGTAGCTATATGGAATGGAAAAGTATTTAAACCCCTCTTTTTCATTTTCCTTCTTAAAATCGCTAAATACAAGGCACAAACACTTAGTTTCCATACAATCAATATTATTTGCACTGCACAACAATTTGATACCGATTATCTCATTGTAAAACAATACCGATACAATACAAAGCCAAAACGGTACGATATACATGTATGCTTTTGCATATCAATATAGTATATCGTCACTGTCAGGCAGAAACCTTGTATCTCCAAGTTTCAAATTTGTAAACTTTTTCTCAAAGTAAAGCCCTGCTTCATCATACAAGGCCATCGCACAAAAGTAGTGAAAACAGCTGATCTGTGCTTGTAGATCGGCTGTTTTCACTAGTTTAAATCATTTTAGAAATGATAAAAACAAAACAAACAGTTTTGGACATACAAGGTTTCCACCTAACAACGACGATATGATTGCACATTAAAATCGATTTTTCGATTCAGTTACTATATCATTACACCCCTAATACATACAATATACTAGTTCTTGCCTGTCCGAATTATGTGCAGTTTGGGTTATGGTGTGTGCACACTGCACAGTATACAGTATGAGGGATTGAATGTAGGAGTCTCCAGAGTAATGATGGAGAACCCAGACGTATCAGTGTTTTCAGTCATCTCCAAATATGGTCGCTGTTTCAGCATGCGGTTACTGTCTTGCCAATGGCAGGACGTGGGATGTTTGAAATGGCACATTATTTCTGGCAAGACAGATTTCTGTGTTAACTCTATGGGCTTTTAGCTGGGTTTTACCCTTCCAAACGTGACTTCAGCACCAGGGGGATGCTGAGTGGGCGGGCCGTGAATAGGGCTAATACCGGAATACTGAATATATTATTGATTTCAGCTGTTACAATTACAACCTTGACCTGCTTTAATTCCGTCAGTCTATATTAGTAGCTTAATGACTAGTATAGTAGTATTAAAATGTATTGTTTTTATGTCCATTGTTTTTGTATTTAGGTTCAAAAAGTTAACATTAGTATATATCTAAATGTGTTTGAAATTAAATCAAAATGTTACATTTCAGGATTCCGATTAAATAAGAACAAAAAATAATTCCGCAATGCGTTTTGAGCTTGTAGATCGGCTATTTTTGCTTTTTTTTGTATGAGATACTTAGAATGACAAAGTAGGACATAGAAATATGCAATGTGGCCCCCTGGAGTGAAGGTGAAAATATAGTGGCCCTCGCCATCATCAAAGTTGCCCACCCCTGCTGTAGATAGATAGAAAAGGGGTTAGCTGTTCGGTAGCTGCTCTTCCGCCACTATCTATCCATCCATCCATCCATACGGCTGTCTGCATGGCCTGACGCGCTGCTGGAGGCTGTTTGTGTGCCCTTATAGATTGGCAGTTAACCACCCACCGTCTGCACAGGGCCTCCATACATGAGGCTGAAGAAAACTGAACATTGAATCATTGTGGTGTTTGTCATGGGCCACACGCTCCTCTGTGACGGTCAAAGATTCATCAACACCGCCATTTCTTCTTCTGCAAATTGAGCTCAAGTACATCTTCAATTCCGGACTTGTAACAGAGTACTTCTACATTGCAGTATTGATTCTTTTACTTGTGAATTAAACACACACACAAATGTGAATACTTTTACCATCTCAATTCAGTCTCAATTGAGTGAAATTATTGGAATTATTGGAAAAAAAAAAAAATATATATATAATTCAATGCTCCATGGGCTGTGTAAAAAGAAAATAAGCAATTCACTAGTTTGCAAATCCCGCCCCATTCTGCCCTGTTACTAGGCTGGGACATTTTCCCTGGGCAGATTGTTTTTATAGTGGCAGTGAATGGGATTTTTTATTTTTTCATAGCCTCATTACAGCTATATAAAGTACCAAAGGAAAAACATCTAGGTGATATTAATAAAAAGGGAAGACAAAGGTACAGTAGTTACATTGCAAAACAGGGGGTTTCCCCGAAAATATATGTTTTAATTTGTTTAATCCCAGTGGGACAGAATCACTATTGCAGATTCTTTTATAGTGGAAGTGGATGGGATTTTTTTTTTCGTCATAGCCTCATTACAGCTATATAAAGTACCAAAAAAAACACATCTACGTGATATTAATAAAAAGGGAAGAAAAGGGTACAGTAAATACATAGCAAAACAGTAATTTCCCCCCGAAAATATATGTTTTAATTAGTTTAATCCTCTGGATCAGAGAGAGAATTGAAATAGAAAAAGAAAGCGCATTGCATCTTGGGTAGGAAGAGGAGAACTATAATCTGTTCTCCTCACATAATAGGCTGGCTGCCCATTTAAAATATATGTACCCAATCGTAACTAGTTTGACCATTGATAAGGTCCATGTGAACTAGTTTGTTGAAGCTTATTCATTATGATGAGCGAGATCGCCCCCTACTGCCGCGGCCGTACTGGACGAAGGTCGTGCTCCGCACTGCGGACAGTTGCTGAAAGCCTGAAGCAAGGGAAGCAACATTCTCCACTGCACAAACTCCACCCCCGATAGCAAAAAGTGAATGTTTTTTTCTGGTTGGCCAGTCAGGGAGTCTCAGGGACCAATCAGAAGGTTGACAAACGGTGAATTATTTGGAATACTTCCAAACAGACACAGCCTCCCATCTTTGGCACCCGCCCCCCGAGGGGGACCCAGACCCCAGGTTGGGAAACACATCAATAATCCCCTATTCAAATCTCCTTCAAGTTATCTAATGCAGGGGTCTTCAACGTTTTCAGGCCAAGGACCCCTTAGTTGAGAGAGAGATGATAGATTCCGTATCGTTTCATCATTTGACAGTCACTGCACAATCATCATCAATTGATAAATAATAATTTTACTCTAAAACCTTAACCACATCTAATAAGAATATGATTCCAGAATGATGATGAAGTAGAAGTTCCCAGCTTTATTTAGGCAGGCATCACAGCATAGTCCACGATAGCATAAAAACCAAGTAGAACAGAGACCAAAACACAGTGCATTTAATTACAGTATATCCAATACACAAGTCATGGCCTACAGACAGACAGCTGTTCAGAAGGAAACAATAGATCAAGAGAGGTTTACATCAAAGTTCTGATTGATCAACGATACTGTAGGTGCGATCTCCTCTGATCGCAATCAACATCACTCAGACAGATCATTGACACCTCTTGATGGAAAACAGTGATAGCGCACAGCTGTTGTAGGAGCAGACTGCAGATAGTGTCCAAAATATAGTTTTACAGTTCAGATCATACTCTGTGTAGATAAACAAAATACAATACATGTTTAAAACCTATTTATCACTAATGTTACAATATTGTTATGGAATACTAAGACAGCATTTGTGCTTTTCAAATTAAATTAGGCCTGTTGGCGATGCAACTGCCCTGCAGCGATCCAACACATTGCATGTCGATCATGGGAATAATTGTAACATATCACAGCTGACTGCAAGTGAGTTTCAGAATCGTTCTCCAGGCCTTCGCTATCAGTTCGAGAAGGAATTCTTACTGGTTTGCTCACCGGATCAGGAGCTCCAATGGAACTAATTGATGTTCAGTGTAGCGGTGACTCTGCTTTGAGAGACTGTGCGGGCCTGGACTCATTCTATCAACACCCGGGACAGATCTGTAACCCTAGGATGACACCCTTTGAATCAGAGATCCTTTGCATGTTGGGGACTCCGTCTCTGCTCTCTTGGAGCAGCAGACTCTCTTCGTAATGAAGCAAACTGCACTCCTAAATGTGATCCCTGCTCAGTAGGTACTAGTTATATAACTCATTAAGACCTGAGGTCAACTCTACAAAATGCCTTCTGTCATGAATCATGACCTTTATGTGGTGAATCACTCATCTACGTAAGCATAATTGATACGATGATCATCAACTACTTAGATAGATACATATGAATTTAGTTTTTGGTACTGAATTTAGTTGTCGGGGAGAAACCTTGTATCTCCAAGTTTCAAATTTGTACATTTTTTCGCAAAGCAAAGCCCTGCTTCATCACACAAGGCCGTCGCACAAAAGTAGTGAAAACAGCCGATCTACAAGCACACAACGCTGAGGCGCTGTGTGCTTGTAGATTGTCTGTTTTCACTAGTTTAGTTGTTTTTTTAAATGATAAAACAAACGCTTTTGGACATACAAGATTTCCACCCGGCAACGACGATTTATAGGCTACACTGTAAATCTACATTTACATTTCTGGTGCACAACTTCTACGGCCAACTCTGTGGAACAAGAAGTGAAGTGATGTATTTTGTCCAGGACTTACACAGTATACAGTACATATAGATGGGACAGATCGACCTTTTCAGTAGTAACTCCTACATTATGGAACGAGCTCCCTTCCCTCCCACATCAAACTGGCCCCCACTGTCGACACCTTTAAATCTCTCCTTAAATCTCGCCTTAAGTCCCACTTTTATACCTTGGCTTTTGATCCCGTTGGTTCTGTGGTCTTTGCTTGTGTTTCACTGTCGGCTGACTCTGCTGCGCCTTGTCTTCTATAGTGATGTGTTTCCTTTTGTTGTTGTTACCCTGTTGTTGTTACCCTAAATGAAACGTTGGTATCCTAAAATAAAATATTGGTATAACGATCCATGGGTCGATGGTTCAAATCCCAGCTCCTCCTGTCAACATGTCGAAGAGTCCTTGAGCAAGACTCTGAACCCCTATTTGCTCCCGGTGAGCTGGTTGGTGCCTTGCATGGTTTCCTCCGCCATCGGTGTATGAATGTCTATGTGAATGGGTGAATGTAATAATGCACAATCTATGTAAAGCGCCTTAGATAAAGGCACCATTTACCATGTATTCCTCTTAGCTGTTTCATTCTGACTGGATGCTGTTGCTGCTGTGAGCCTGTGTCACCTGAATCTCTGCATGGTGATTACTTGGTGCTTTGAATGAGCCGTGTGGAGGAAGTGAAGCCCACATTAACACACTTCCTTTCCCCCAGTAAGCTCCTTGGGAAACTAAATAAAGAGAACTGGATTGGACTGGATATACTGTAATATTCCTTTGCACAAACGCGTGCAGAGCAAACTGAAATCTATTTTGGCAGGCCTTGATGGCATCATAATGACTGATTTTATACTTGGTTGCGTGCTGAAAATAGCAGATCTACAAGCTCACAACGTGTCGCAACACCTGAGAGCAACCAAATGACTCTCTTCTCGACTAGACTTTGACCCCTAAGGACCTTCCAGGGAGAGTGCTCATGTGCGTCTTGCGGTGACACGCTCCCTAGTTTTTCTTCTTCTCTGAGCTGCTTTTTTTGTTATTTTTTTCGCACTGTTTTTTGACTTTGCACTATTAGGTTGTGTTGGTAGTTTCTGAGTATTCTGCTTTGTTTAACAATGTCAGTTAGATACTTGTTGCACTAACTAGCATTGACTGGTACGGTCTATTTTTGTAAGTAACTTTATGTATATATACGTATATATATTATTCGCCCCCTCTATTGATGCACCTTTTCTTTATTGGTACTGTACTGCTCTTTTTTTTTTTCTTTTACTCTTATCTATCTTTTGTCTTACTTCTCTGTAACGTTGTAAATACTGTATACTGCTATGCTACAACTGGACAACTGAATTTCCCCCTTGGGATAATAAAGGTATCTATCTATCTATCTATCTATCTAGTCCCTCCCTAACGTTTTAGTGTAGTTTTTATTTTGTCGACAAAATTGTCAATATATTTAGTCGTAGTTTTAGTCATCACAGCTTAGTTTTTATTTAGTTTTCGTCAGTGAAAAAACAAACATTCGACAAAAAAACTTCGTCATAGTTTGGACCTGCTCTATTTAAACAAAACTGTAATAATGTAATGATGTTGGTACACGGTAGTCTGCTCTCACACCGCCGAGGTGAGGCAGTGCTCTTGGCTCTCTCGTACTTGGTTTATCCTGTATGCTGTATACCAGGGGTTCCCAAACTTTTTTGTCTCAGGGCACCCCATAAGTATTTTTTTTTAATCCGAGGCATCCCTACATTATAATTTTCACTCCCAGCACCATACATTTATAGCATAATTGTCGTTGTCGGGTGGAAACCTTGTATGTCCAAAACCGTTCGTTTTGTATTTATCATCTATAAAATGTACTAAACAAGTGAAAACAGCAGATCTAGTGTGCTTGTAGATCGGCTGTTTTCACTAGTTTTGTGCGACAGTCTTGTATGATGAAGCAGGGCTTTACTTTACCAAAAGACATACACATTTGAAACTTGGAGATACAAGGTTTCTGCCCGACAGTGACGATATTTTAGTCATTATGTTGCGAGGAAAATGTTGAGATAATAGCCATTTTGTTTAGATCTGACTGAAAATAACTTTGTACTTCAAGTTTAAAATGATACTAAATTCCAAATATTATCAAATTATCTCGCGGCACCCCTGGACTGCCGTCACAGCACCCCAGGGTGTATGCTGTATCTTGATGCCTCTCTAAATAAACGTTGGGGATTCTACTTCTCACCTTTCCTGGACTCCATATTTCTCTTAGTATTTAGTTAAGTCAGAGTAAAAATCCTCAAGCTCGAAATGTGGCTCGGAATGCGTCTCGAAATGTGGCACGAAGCGGCGACAGCGATATGTAAAATAGAAACAGAATGGCCTGCAGTGTCAGGGTTAAGTAGCGGCACTAACTAGTGTCAGGGTTAGGTATACACAGCACTAAGAGTGTTACACAGTGCAATGTGTCAGCGTGGACAGAGTCAAGCTGTTGACACTGAAAGAGAGGACAGAAGATCGCATTAAGGTCTCCATCCATAAACATATAGACTTATAGAACCTAAATTGGCAGTGGTGGGAAAAGTAGTGTTTTTCTTTTCTTTTTTTTTTCCTTTTTACTTAAAAAAGTAGCAATGCCTCAGCGTAGAAATACTCTGTTAAACTAGTAAAGGCCCTGTATTAAAAACGTTTGAAAATAGCCATTTAGGCTCACAGAAGTGTCACATTGTGCTGAGAGCTTGTGCATCTGTCATTTCTGAAAGATTTTGAGATTTTTATCGAAATCTGAAAAGTTACTGAAGCTGTCAAATATGTTTTAAAATTACTTACAGCATTTGCCTCTGAGATGTATTGGCACTGGCAGTACCCAAAAAATGTACAGTAGATACTCAAGTAGAGTAAAAGTACCTAAAGATACTTACTGTAAGTACAGTACTTGAGAGCCTAAATGTACTTACTGTCCACCACTGGTTGACAGAGAGGACGGGAGAGCAGATGTCATGCAAATCACAAACATGGTGTTACCTAAAATAGTACCCTAGCACCTATTAAAACTAAACCTTGAATACTAATACAACCCTATGCCTGAGGCAAGCAAACAGCCTGTGGGGAAGGGATTGGTCATGAAATATACAACAAACAAACAAACACAAATAACAGTGAAAACATAGTGTCTGGACTGGTCCCTTATGGCAGTGGTTCTCAACCAGTGGTCCTTGAGGGGTGGTCCTTGAGGGGGTTCCAGGTGGTCCCCAGATAAATGATGGAGAGTTGGTAACCAAATGGACCCTTATAGATCTTTAACTCTTGAGAGCATAAAATGAAACCAAATTATCCATTTGGTTTCATTTTTAGAGTTAAATGATTGTTAAACATCTGCATTAAGGACCACCCATTTTCAATAATCAACTATATCATTTATGTATGTTAATGTTGATGAGTGAACATATAGGCCCCTGTTGAGCAGGGAACGGATTTGTGATGTTTTGGGGGACCCGTGACCAGTGACGTCGGCTTGGTGTGAAATGTAGCCCGCTCCCTGTAGGTTTCAATGGGACATTTCCACCTCAGCAGAAACAGCGCGACTTGAATTGAAATATAGAGCCTTTTCAGCCATAGTTATATTATAGCCTATAAGTACAAGGGCTATGTCTTGTGAGCTAGAATATGTATCCATATGCCATCCAAAACTAGCAGGATCTGCAACTAGCGCTATTATTCCTTTGTTTACACAGAAAGAGGAAGGGCGGAAATCATAATATGCCCATATTTGGAGGAACGTGATGACGTCTTCCAACGAGCGACGAACGGCGCTCAGAAGGAGGGAAGTCAAATGCGAAAATGGAAACGATCTACGAGACGGATCCAGCTCCTCACCATGCTCCTCAAACGACATTTTAGGAGAAAGTTTGTTTCTCTCTCACTTTGACTTTGTTGTTTTTATTTTGCCACCCTCTGTCTTTCTGAAATTATGCCTCTGTGTTCTTTTCTTTTCTTCTTACCTCTCCTGCTCTACCCTACGCACCGCTATATCCTCTCTTCTCCTGAAAACAACAAATGTGACCGAGGCTGGAGAAAGGGTCCTTATGTCTGCAATAGTGAAGTCCAGCAAATGATCAAAATAGGTTTATTTTAGATTTTTGGTTTTCATCCGTTTTTTCTCCTCCATATTATCTAAGAGTGTATGTTTGTGAACCTTCTCATGTCTCAGGTCACCACCATTCAAATAAGCATATTTTCTTCAAATATATTCACATTATTTCAATGAATGACACATCATTTGAAAGCTTTTAATCTGTACTTTCATGATCTGCAAAAAGATGAAAAAAGACCAATGCAAACATAAGGACCTTTTCTCCAGCATCGGTACCTAATGGTAAAAAAAAAAAAAAAAACATCTTTGTAACAATCATTCCGATTGTGATTGTGAAAACACGCCATTCTCCAAGGCGTTTCAAATAAAACAAGAGAGGGGGAAGGCACGACACGTCCCTTCGGAACTCCGACTCGGAGCTAATCAGACAAACTAGGCTCACACTTCAAAGAGGACAAGCTGAGTAGCCACTCAATGAGGTGCTCGGTGCATTGAGAGTGCACCAAGTCCCATCGCACCAACGCACAGGGAAATCACAAGAGGGTGATTGAGAGATCTTAAAATAACCCTTCAAATGATGCAATAGAGACAGCGACTACGCAACGTGGTAAAATCGCCGGTGTTCATTTAACCAGGGGGGTGTCGTGCCAAATTCTGGGCCCTGAGTACAAAGATTCACTGAGGGCCCCCAATGGATGTTCTTCATAGGGGGAGGGGGTTTAACCCATTTAGACTGGGAACATATTATTACGCATTATGTTGTGCTTTAACTATTGAAACATAGCAGATATACAAGCTCACATCGCGAGTGCAGCGCTGTGAGCTTGTAGATCTGCTATTTTTGAAAAATCTGCAAATTTCTGCAAGTCTTTGAATATTTCAAATCCTTCTAAGTAAGTTTTTTTTTTTTTTTAACCTATGTTTCTATGTCAGTGGTGCTCAAACATTTTCATGTAAAGGACCCCCAAAATGATATGTATTTGGCTACGGACCCCCATCTCAAAATATTTAGTTCCAGGGAAGCAAAGAAGCAAAATTTGAGTTACGAATGTTCGCTTAAAAAATACATATATTCAAAGATTTGCACACATTTTCACGACTCAAAAATAGCAGATCTATAAGCATGCAGAGCTTGTATATCTGGTATTTTTCAATAGCCAAAGTATGAAATAATTAAGGCTCCTCCACCATGGGCCCTAGTAACTCAATTACTACACGGTAGTGACACCCCTGCATTTAACTCTTGGAGTGTACAAAATGTAACGAAATGGACCCGGTTGCACTTCCAGAGTTGCAAATGGGTAAATTGAGTGAGTATTATACTGTGAACTCTCAATATGAAAGACTGCATCATATTGAATAGTAGACACGCAGCTGTGCACAATCCAATTTCGTTTATACCCTGGAAAGCAGTCAAATGGCATATCAGGGGAACTGAAAATCAATAAATGAGTAAATTTCACGCTGAATTAATAGGATGAAGAGGATTTTCTAAGGATGGCTATATGTCGATCGGTCTGTCCTTAACACCTTATTCCCAAACAAGACATCCCGAAAAACTTTGCACCACAAATTGCTCTTCAACAAGTAGGTCTACTGTAGATATCAGGAAAACATGTGATTTACCATGACATTGTTAGATACTGCGATGACATGACTTGTTAAGTAAAAGAATGTAGGGCCTATGTAATAATTGTCTCTGTCTGGCAGAAACCAGCTTACTCCAATTGCCTAAGCTGTAATCCTGGGCTCTGCTCTCCCTCAGCCGCGCCTGGGGAGACAACGGACTGACCTCATGCTTTCTTCTATGCATGAGGAGTCCAAGTTGCTTCTTTTCACCTGACATGGGAGGATTTCCGTGGTTTGGACGTAGCGCGTGGAAGGAACACATTATTCCAACCAGTTCCTTTCCCCTCCATCAGGCCCCCCGGCTGTCCGTGGCAATTTTGACAAAAATGTCCAGCACACAAGCTGGCATGGCGATGACCCCTGGTAATATGCGTATTAAAGGGGAACAAAACATTGTGTTTCCTTTGCGGGCCAGAAGTGATGCAAAGTTTAAAAAGTCATCCAAAGTGCCAGGCCACCAGGCCAGCAATGGAAGTTCTACAAAGCCCAGGGGTGTCAGACAAAATTCTGGGCCCTGGGTACAAGGATTCACTGTGGGCCCCCCATGAATGTTCTTCATAGGTGGAACTGGGAACGCATTATCACGCATTATTTTGTGCTTTAACTACTGAAAAAATAGCAGATATACAAGCTCACAGCGCGGCACCGAGTGTCACGCTGCAAGCTTGAAGATCTGCTATTTTTGAAAAATCTTAAAAATGTGTGTCTTTGAATATTTAGCCGATCTACAAGCTCACAGCGTGGCACTCGGTGCCGCGCTGTGAGCTTGTATATCTGCTATTTTTCAATAGCTAAAGTATGAAATAGTCAAGGCCCCCTCCACTTTGGGCCCTAGTAACTCGGTCCCACTCCCCCCCCTTGTGACGCCCCTGTCAGTGCCTGCACCGGTAGAGCCAAGTCCAACACCTCTGCATAACGCCCCGGAAGTGGCGTAGTCAGACGCTGGTTCACACGGCTCCACTTCCGCCCAGGTCTCGTCTATGTAAACAGAGTAGGAGTTAAAAGCCACGTTATATTCTGTAACCATTTTAATAGTTTGTAGTTGTTATTTTTTATTTACTCTTTTTTATTTCAAGACTCTGTTTCTCTGGTTAATGTATGTGCCGTTTGTTTTAACCGATTTGTGTCTTTGACGATTTTTACAAGGGAAATGTTTCAGGGATGTGGACTGACTGGCTATAATGGCTTCACAGAGAGGTAAAGATAAATGAAATAAACACTTTGGAATGCAGCAATCTATTTGCTAAATCTACGTTTCTTAAGTGTGTCTGTCATTCGGGGCTTTTGAGTAGTGAGAGGCTTTAAAGTACACATTAACATTAAATCTGCATAAACACAATAGATGTGGGCCATTAAATGAGACTAATAACTCAATTAGTATGAACGCAGCATTGTTAGACGCATGTTTGATATTCTGGAAAGGTTCTGAACATTTTCTGTTGATCTGTTTGTTTACATATCAGAGCATGATATTAGACATGAATTAAACTAATTCATTGTACACAATGTTTATGGATCTAGGATATAAAATGATACACTTTTTAGTGTGGTTATTACAATGCACCAATCTCACCAAGTCAAATAAGTGTAAGATTTTGTACCCAAAAGAAATACTGATTATCTAATATTCCTTCATGCACATCTCTATTTTTTTGCATACAGGGACCTCTTAGCACCACTCTTCGTCCTTGATCCACTGATGATCATCTCCACTTGATCTCTGAAGGAGTCTTGGATCGAGTAACTCCACGCAACAGCACCTCATTGCTCCCATAGTGGAAGTGAACAGAACACAACTGTGTCAGAATCAAGCACATGTGGCTTTTGAGTTTGCTAAGCAGTTGTTTCCATTTTGTAATAATGTGTTTGTGAAAGGTACACATAAGATATGAGCAAACAATGGTTGCATCCATTCCATACTGCACCTTATTGCCATTAATTATAGGCCATTAATAATAAAATGTTGTTGTGTTATCTCGCCTGGAACTCTCAGCCCAAACTGTCACCATGGGGTTAGGATTACTCACTACGAATACTCGCCCAGAATGAGTTATTGATTGTTATTACAACATATACATTAGCCACTTCTCCCCTCCACAGTCATAGTTTAGAGTTTGACTGAGATGAGATGAGAATAATTTGCGCACAGACGTGTGTGTGTATACACACACAAATGGCCCATCCATCGTTACATAGTATTTCAAGACCTTTGAATGTACAGTATATCACCGGCCCCATATGCCATAATTATGGTAATTGGTATTCAGGTCGTTCTACATAGATAATAAGCCTCTGTGAATCCCAGTAGGCTGTGTAGACTAGGTATTTTAGACTTTTCTGCTTTCTTTATAAGTCTCTTTTATTTCGATTATTGTGTGCTGCTTTTGGCTTGCTCACTATTTAATTTGCTGGTTTTGATCAAGTCAATGGTAAATTATTTCAAACTTAATGAGCTGTGTTCTGACATGAAAGGTTACCATGATGGAAACCGAACTGATGGGTTTGATTTTTTATTTCAGTTATTTTATTTTTTTATTTTTTTTATTTCAATTCTAGTTTTAATTTGTTTTCATTTACTCAACGGCCCCAAAAGCCTAGATGGCAATGAACGACCCGTTACAGCAACAGAGGGCCCCGCTCTCCCCCAATGGAGCAAGCAGGAGCTAGCAGTGAATAGGCTCAGAGGAGGGCCATGCAAGGCAGTTGGATGTGCTCTTTTACATATTGCAAGAAGGGGCTTTATGGTATTTTGTAGTGCAGCCTTTCATAAAGTAGGCCATTTAATCTTTTTCCAATTTTAAAAAGCAGAGAACATCCTGGACCTCCAGTGTGTAAAAGCTGGTGGATTAAAGTCTTTCCATTTGAGCATTAATATTAAGCCACTTGCAAGAAGAGTGAGAAAAAGGCTAACACAGGCAGACAGAAGTTCTGTTAAGTGATACAAATCAGGGACAGTGCCAAAGAAGGCTAGCACCGGGCTAGGCTAAATTGACTAGCCTAAAGAGCCAGATACGGGAGGGAAATGTTGAAATATCTTATATTAAATCCAATGTGCGCAATGTATTATTTATTTATTTTGCATTGTGTGTATTACAAAGTAAGACTTTCAGTCCAATTCGACCTCCATAGGCCTCCATTATAAGATTTGAGTTAACTATTTGAAAAGAAAGTTCACACAGTAGCCATCCAAAATGTCACATATATGTCATGCAAAAGAAATGGCTGCAGTGTGAGCATACGGTCAATAATTGAGTGGAGCAGAGCAGTGAAGCGTTGTGTCTTAACTAGAGCCCCATGTGAGGGAGAGGAAATATGATGACGTTGACACTTTTGAACATGAATAGAAACTAGTGAAGAAAAGCTGAGATAATAGGATCAGGGAGCACAACAGTAGTGGTTCTCAACCTGGGGGGCCGGCCGGGACCGCTGGTGGGTCCGCGAGGGTATTGCAAGCTGGCCCCCTAATTGGCAAAACACTATGATTTTAAAGGTACTGTAGGGCAGGGGTTCCCAAACTTTTTTTGTCTCAGGGCACCCCATGAATATATATATTTTTTAATCTGAAGCACCCCTACATTATAATTTTCACTCCCAGCACCTTATATTTATAGCATATCGTCGTTGTCGGGTGGAAACCTTGTATGTCCAAAACCGTTCGTTTTGTATTTATCATCTATAAAATGTACTAAACTAGTGGAAACAGCAGATCTACAAGCACACAACGTCTCACATTTGCTTTACCAAAAGACTTACACATTTGAAACTTGGACATACAAGGTTTCTGCCCGACATGATGATATTTTAGTGATTATGTTGCGAGGAAAGCGTTGAGATAATAGCCATTTTGGTTAGAACTGACTGAAAATAACTTTGTACTTCAAGTTTAAAATGATACTAAATATTTTTTCAAGTGTCCAAATAAATTCCAAATATTATCAAATTATCTTCCCGGCACCCCTGGACTGCTGTCGCGGCACCCCAGGGTGCCCTGTCACCCACTTTGAAAACCCCTGCTGTAGGGTAAGTGATTTCACTTAGGTTTCAGTTTCAGTTTTCATGTAGGTGACAGACAGGGGCCTTCCTCCAATCATGATCAAGTGGGGGCGGGTCTTGGTGCGCATAAGGCCAGCCGCCAGTCCATATGTCCATAACATATGTCTGCATGAGTACGGCAACACCAGCTGCAGGGACCCTGCGGTGCTGTTGAGCAGCCTGCACCACTGCCGTGTTAAGTGGGCCCTGTGGTAAATGGTGCATTTATATAGCGCCTTTATCCAAGGCGCTTAACAATGTGTATTCACCCATTCACACACCGATGGCGGAGGAAATGCAAGGCACCAACCTGCTCATCGGGAGCAATTAGGGGTTGCTCAAGGACACTTCGACATTAACTCAGGGGGAGCCCGGGGTCGAACTGGGAACCTTCCGGTTGCCAAGATACCTCTACCCCTGAGAACTCACTGAAGTGGAAGATGAGACGTGTGTACTTCCTTTTCATCGGGTTTGCGCTTTTTGGGTCAGATTCTGTTACCAGAGGTGTTGGTTTTCTGTCATAGCATGCAGATAATTATAAAGAAATACATTTTAAAGAGACAAGAGAAGGGCACCTGAAATGACACCCGAAAAATTGTCTATAAGGAGGAGTTGGAAACGTGTCTCTTCCTGTGTTTTGACAACCTTTAAAGCGCATGAATGGACAGCGGTGATTAACACGGTCATGTCATTCAAGCAGTAGCACATCTCCTTGCTGTCAGTTACTCTGGGGAATGTGAGTGAGTGAAGGAGTGATGCAACATGTTGCAAAAGACATTAGTTTTGCAACAGTTACTGCACTCCCAGTGTCAGTCTATAACTGATACCACCAGTAAGACTCCCTAATCGGGAGATGAGCGACCGTCAGGTCGCATACACAAACTTTAGAAGGCAATGGTAGCCAATCAGGAGGGAATATGGGAAATGCGACAGATCCATGTTGATGAAATGACTTTAGAGATACTGTGTACCGCTTTGCGTGATTTTAGGGCAAAATCTGTAGAAGCATGTGTCCAAAAATGTGTTTTGCAAGAATTGGCCTCAAGGTGGCGCTAGAAGAGGGCCATGTGATAAATGAGGGGTGTTTGGCATGGATAGGGGCAACGGTGGCGGAGATATGAGTAGGGCAAAAGTGTGACGTGACGTGTGACGGACAGACAGACAGACTGACAGACGGTGGAGGTTTTGATAGTAACTGCGACCTGACGGTCGCAATAAGTATATTTTAATTTCCTTAAGGCCAGTCCACAACGATGCAACTAGTCGCAACTCCTTGCAACTAAACCGTTGCATGCACCTGCCGGCACGTGCACACATAGACATCAAAGGGGGCTTGAGCCCCTGCCCTTTTACCCATCTGTAAAAAAATGCCCCTTCCAGACCATGAATGCAGTTTTCACTATGGTGAAAGAAATGCAAATGCCTCTTTCCATGCCATAACTGAAGGCAGCATTCAAGAGAATTGCCTTGTCCAAACTATCCTGAAACTTGAATGCAGCATCTTATGTTGAAAGAATTGCCCTCTCTGTGTAGAAATTCATGCCGCAAGCCACGCCACATCTTCAGTATTCACTTGATCATGCTTAGTTTTGTACTGAAAATAGCCGACCTCCAAGCTCACAACGTGTTGCAGGCAGCGCCTTGTCAGCTTTAGTAAGGGAAAGTTAGCCTCATGCTGGACCAATCTGGGAACTAAATCATTTCCAATATCTTTCTTCATGTGTTCATAAAGGTGTCTACTATCACCTCTCCCTCTGGAAACGTTGTGGGAGCCAATCAAAGTTGGGGGTATCGGGATACCATGAGCCTGGGATTAAAGGGGAAAAAAAATAAAACATGGCCAATATGAGCGTATGAGGTGTGTAATTAAGGTATTTTTGAGCTGCTGAATCCATTCCAACCATTCATTTTCAGTTAAAATGACTCCTTGGCCATAAAATAGGCCTAATTGGCTAAGGCTTAGCCAATCATGTCATTCGAGTTCACCTGTGTCCTGTTAGTCCCTATGTTTTAAATCCTGTGTTTGAGTGTTCCTTGTCAGATTGTAACATGTTATCCTGTGTGTCATGATGTGCGCTTACCGGCCTGATCTTGAATAGTTTTCATGAATTCAAACCCTACTCCAACCATTTTTTTATTGCAAATATTATATGTCTCATGGACATACAAAAGTAAGCGTGGCCTATTTTATGGTCAAGGAGTAATTTGTACTGATAACTAATGGTTTGAATGGATTCAGCAGCCCCAAAATACCCTAATTACACACATCATACGCTCATATTGACAATATTTAAAATGTTCCCCCTTTAATCCCAGGCCCTCGGGATAACCCCAACTTTGATTGGCTCCCACAAAGTTTCCAGAGGGAGTTGTGATTGAGAAAGTTCAGAGGTGATAGTAGACACCTTTATGAACACATTTGTGAAGAAAGATATTGGAAATGATTTAGTTCCCAGATTGGTCCAGCATGAGGCCAACTTTCCCTTACTACTTGGAGGTCTGCTATTTTCAATATTTTCACCAAAGGCCCTTTTAGAAATGTCAGCTCCTGTGTCTTTGACATTCTCTGCACAGCCCTGCACCTACGTGCAACTGCTTGCAACCATTATCCCCAATGGTAGTTGCAAGGAGTTGCATTGTCTTTGGCCTTAAAACTGTTTTGTTGCGGGGTGCCAGCTTGCCTAGCGGTCCAGGCTTGTGATGCCTGACAGTGCATTGCGAGTTCGAGTCCCGATCCCGATGGCCTTTGCGGCATGTCACTTCCCGTCGCACTCTCCCTGTTTGCTGTCTAACTACTGTGCTATCAATAAAGGCAAAAAAGACCCCAAAAAGGTTTTGTTTGGCCTTTGCTTGTACAGAACAAGTATAACTTTGACTTTTACTGACTTTTTCCAATCACTATCAAATCTAATCTAATGTATTTGTATAGCACATTTAAAAAAACAACTCAGATTGTACCAAAGTGCTTCACAGGTCAGAATGGGAGCGTGTCACTACAGTATTTCTACAAGTCATCTTTTGGACAACCAAACACCCTAACCCTAACCTCCGTGGGGTGAGTAGCGATACCTGCAGACGCTCCGTTGTCGAAATGATGTGCATTCGAAAAAGCAAGATCTTCCCGGTCAGAATACAATACAAAACAGTCATTAATAAAAACAACATACAGACATAGTACTCAACAGTAGAAAACCATTAAAAGTATAAGGTAAAGCCTTCTAATCATCAGTAAAGTGCAAGTTCATCAAGGGATTTTAAGAATTTAAGCCTGACTCAGAGGGGGCAGACCTGTGAGGGGAATGCTGTTCCATAGTGTTGGCGGTCCCCCCAGAGCCTCTTATTTGATGGCGGGACGGCTAGTGTCCCCCCATCTGCTGACCTGAGGGTCCTAATGGTGGGGGGATAGGATAGGACTTCACTGATGTACAGTAGGGTGGGACCAGTTCGTTTAGAGCTTTGTAGACAAAGAGGAGAATTGTATTTACACAGGTAGCCAGTGGAGAGAGGCTAGTTTGGGGCTGATGTGGTCTCTCCTCCTGGTGCCAGTCAGGAGTCTGGTCGCAGCATTTTGGACCATTTGACGGGAATGATTGGGTAATATGCTAGTATGGTAGACAGAGTATATTAATATACTGTAACTTACTTCAGATCGCTATGCATCTAGTCTCGCGTAGCCAGACAACTATTCCACAATCTCCGAATGCTATATAGAGTCTGGAGCGGCAGCTCCCGAACGGGGAGTATCGGAAGTAGCCAATGCTGCACTGAACTGTAGTCCCATTGGAAACATAACAGAAGCTCACTCGCACAGGCAGAGTCATTCAAGCGGCATATTCTTGTTATGGGTGTATAGTTTAAGCAAACATTTGAAAACATCATGGAAGTAACACCAACAACACCAGAGAAAGACAAAAGAACACCCCCAAAAATGTTGGAAGGAGACATGTTATTGCTACTGCACCAAGGGAGCGATTGCGTCACATCCGCTCTATCTCGCACTCATCGTATCTATTTCCGTGCCCCAGACTGTATGCCGGGAGCATTTGTAAATCGCGGAGGCAACAGTCTGGCCACGCGAGACTACTATGCGGCCCTCACATCTAGATTTCGGGCCTATTTCATCACATATGGAGTATTTCCACATGGACATCTCTGTATCCAGTCCTCGTCCCATGCGTTGCATAATAGGCTATTGAGGTTAGACTGCACACTCCATATTTGGACATAGCTGCATTGGGAACTGCTTTTAGTGACATGAGTGTGATGACGAGGTTTGCCTGCTGGGATTAGACTGTTTTAATTTAGGATAATATCGGGGTGGTTGCATTGTGTCGCCCTGCTCTTCTATTGAGGCATTTAGACCCTGTGTCTAGGTTGGACACGGCCTTTGTATGGGCACAAATCAGCGCCAATATTAATTTGTATTCGTAATTTGCCTTTTTTTTTACTTGTAAACATTGTACTTAAAAAAGAAATACCCCTTCTCCATCATTTGTTGTTTTCAGGAGAAGAGAGAAGATAGCGGTGCGTAGGGTAGAGCAGGAGAGTTAAGAAGAAAAGAAAATAACACACAGAGGTGTAATTTCAGAAAGACAGGGGGTGGAGAAAAAAAAGGCAAAGTATGAATACAAATTAATATTGGCACTGATTTGTTTGTGCCCATACCTTTGACATGATCCTGTCCAGGGAAGTGCAGAGAATTTTAGAGAGGCACAGGCTCAAATTTCTAAAAGATGAAAACATTTGGTGAAAACATTGAAAATAGCAAACCTCCAAGCTCACAATGTGTCACGCTGCGACGTGTTGTGAGCTTGGAGGCAGGCTTTTTTCAGTGCATGATACCACACCCAGTATAATCAAGGCGTTACTGGAGATGTGGCGTACATCATGGATTTCTACACAGAGAGGGCAATTATTTCAACAAATGCTACGTTCAAGTTTAGGAGAGTTTGGACAAGGCAATTCTCTTAAATGCTGCCTTCAGGTATGGCATGGAAAGAGGGCATTTGCATTTCTTTCACCAAAAGTAAAAACAGCATTCATGGTCTGAAGAGGGCACTTTTTACAGGCGGATAAAAGGGCAGGGGCTCAAGCCCCCTTTCATGTCTATGTGTACACGTGCCTGATCCTGTCTCTGGTTTGACACAGATTTGCAACCTCTACGAATTTCGGCGATACAAATCAGCACTTACGCAAGAGCAACGCAGGTTCAAATCCGGGCTAGAACAGGAAAGTTACATGGCGGAGCTTTAAGTAAACTAAATTGAGTACTTCTTCCACCACTTTCTTTTTGTGGTACCTTGTCAGAAAGAAAGAACGAACTGACAGACTAAAAGCAAAACGTGTCAGTTATAATGGAGAGAGTTGTGAGAGCGATGCGAGACAGAGAATGACGGAGACATAATGATGGAATACGACGGAAAAGAGGTGAAATGCATGCTCGGGGGCAGTCTGAGACACTTTGAAAGTCGGGCTTTAAGGTGAAGCTCTGACATCAAAATCAGATCAAAAATGAAGAATGAATAATACAATAAAAGCTGTCATGGAAGTGTCATACAGACAGAAAAGCTTTCTCTGTTCTCTTTTGATTTAGTGTCTTCTGCATTGTATCCCCGAGCCACTTCAAAACATGTGAAAATAAGATTATTATATTGTACCTATGAGTATGACCTACAGTAAATCAAAACCAATTATTTTTGCTGATAACCGACTTAATCTTGCTCATGTGGGTCAGTCGATGAATCGTTTGTGATACGTTTTTGAAATGTCTTTGTTTATCAAAAAACTTGACTGCTGAGACTGTTGACTACTGTAACTGAGCTCCTTATGAGTCATGGAAAAGTAACACAATTTAAAAACGTTATATCAGCTTAGTAAACCCATCAGTAAAATGAATTAAAACAGTCATATATCTAGTAAAGTGAGAGTCCCACTCACCCACTCATACACTGCTGCCGCCGCCTGTATTATTATTATAATTTTTTAAACTTTTAAATGAATAATAAAAGCAATATCAGAATATGAGTGTTGCATCTCTCTTTTACCAATTATACAATTTTAATTGGATGAGCAGAATTGTGGCCCGCTGGTATTATGGGCAGGTGACGGGGGAAATAACTCTCTAAAAATGAATACAGTATGAATTTTAACTTTATAACTTTAAAAAAAGTTATAATTCCAGCAGCACACACGCTTCACTGTTATGGAAGTAATGGCAGTAATGGCACATCATTACATGAGGTATGGCATGTATGCTATACCCCCCCTGTGCTCTGCTCACAGACATTCATGGAGTTTGTTTGACACATTATATGATTTTCCAGCATACCGGTACCTTTTGAACTTGTCATCTGCATGTCCAATTGCGAGCGGAGCGAGGCGGCTGATCTTTCCACTCGGCTCGGCAGCCGTTTCCCTTCCCTTCTACTTCAAGCTTGACTCCCTCGTTAATTGCCTCGCTCATTAGCTAGAAGCTCACGAGGTTCTGGTTCTTAAAGATGCAGTGCCATGATTTATTTCCCTCCTAAAACATGATTATCAGGTATTATGATTATAATAAGAGGAGGATTTTTTTTCCAAAAGAGTGTACAGAAAGAGTTAAAATTAGGTTTTTATGTGGCCACACCCACCGGTTCATTAAGTATGCCTGGTTGTCATGGTGGGTGGTGACCCAGCTGAAGTTAGCCACACCCACAGTGTTGGGTGAATGGTAAAAGGGGAGGGGATGATTATAGGATGTCATTTTATCTGTTTTTGGATCGGCACTTTTGACCCACAAGGTGTCAGTCAGCCTCCAGGAAGAAACCCCAAATACAAAGGGAATACATAGTTGCTCATAACAACCACACCAGGGGGTCTAATGAAGTACTGTCAACCTCCTAGACACATGAAAACCAGAAAAAGAACACAACTATGGCACCAACTCTTTAAAGTAAAACTTAACTACTTGAACCCCCCTGCATGCCTATTCTGGGGTTCATTGATTGTGAACTTGAAGATCGACTATTTTTGCCAAAGAGATTTTGTGTAGACGGAAAAAAAGGGGTCTGAATACAGATTTAACTCGAGTCCGTTTTACTAAGAACATAGGGTCAGGGGCGTCACAAGGGTTGGGGGGAGTGGGACTGAGTTGCTAGGGCCCAAGGTGGAGGGGCCTTGATTATTTAGGTATTGAAAAATAGCAGATACACAAGCTCACAGCGCGGCACCGAGTGCCGCGCTGCTTGCTTGTAGATCTGCTATTTTTGAAAAGTCGTGAAAATCTGTGCAAATCTTTGAATATATGTATTTTTAAGTGAACATTTGTAACTCAAATTTTGCTTCTGGGGGGTCCCTGGAACTAAATATTTTGAGATGGGGGTCCATGTCCAAATACATATCATTTTGGAGGTCCTTCACATGAAAACGTTTGAGCACCACTGACATAGAAACATACGTTTTTCAAAAAACCTTAGAAGGATTTGACATATTCAAAGACTTGCACAAATTTTCACGAACATTCAAAAATAGCAGATCTACAAGCTCGCAGCGCGCTGTGAGCTTGTATATGTGCTGTTTTTCAATAGTTAAAGTACCCAGGGTCCAGAATCTGGTGCAACACCCATGCTTAGGTGGATGATGTTGGGGGGAAAAGAAAGGGGGCTCCAGGTTGGCTCCCCTGCTGCCATTAAATAAGTCAGCTTCTAGTGAGCCAGTTGGACAGATAATAGCACAGTGGCAAGTCAAAGGATAAGCAGCAAAGGTCAGCGACGGTCCCAGGGGGTGAGCAATAGCAATCAGCTGCCTGGAGACCTGAGCGTGATGGACATGAGTCCTGCTGCACGGCCCATGGCTGAAGGGTGCATTTGGACTCGGGGAAGAGAGTTCAAATCACACAGAAAGGGGGTAGTTAGGCTTGGCAAGATTGAGTGGTTATAGTCCAGGGTGCAATTGACTACATTTCTCCTCCCGACTCTGACCTTGACCAGCTTTAATCTAGATCAGGGCCTTCAACAGGGGGTCCGGGACCCCTAGGGGGTCCTCAGAGTTACTACAGGGGGTCCTCCAAATCTTTGTGTGATAGAAACCTGTTTCCCCCCCCTTTTTTATATTAACCACTTGAATCATAGCGTCCATATTCTGAGAACTTAGAGAACCAAAAATAGCAGATCTACAAGCTCAGCACGAGGCGTTGTGAGCTTGTAGATCGACCATTTTTGGCAAAGAGTTTTGGTCTAGAGGGGGAAAGAGCAGACTAAGTACAGAGTAAAAGGTCAAGTTTATGAAGTATTGACGGTTCAAGTAGTTAAATATCTGAAAACACAAATTGACATGAACCCAAAAAAGCACTGATGATTGTGCTGTCATGCAATGAAACTATTATGGAATCTATGGAAAGGTTGTGCTTCATCTCTCTCTCAATAAAGGGAGTTGTATTTATACAACGTAGGTTCAGGAGTAGAGGCCACCCTCTGCCCATCTCAACCACTCCCCCTCGCTATCACCTCATCACAATCACCTGCCCTCTCTTAGCAATCAGCCAATCCCCTTCGCAATCACCTCACTATCACTATAAATACACCTGTGAGCCTTCACTCACTTGTTCTCACTGCATTCGTAGTTGAACAACCAAGCTGTAAGTAAGCTGCTCATTCTATTGACTCTTCGTCTCGTTCTCCAGTTCAAGTTTGCGTTTAATCTTTAGTTTGTTTCAATTCTTCTGTTTGTACTTATTTTGGCATTTTGGTCTGATTCTGTCATTGTTTAGCTGGTTAGTCAGCCGTCTTCCTAGCCGGCAGGCTAGCCGGCTCTCTCATTGGCAGCAGCCAAGCCAACTCTTTATACTGTAGCAGACCTACAAGCTCGCAGCGCGGCATCATCTGTTAACTTGAATCTCTCAAGTTCCTCTCCTGATCAATGGATCAGCGAGAGCTTGACCTCCATGCCTCCGACGACGAGGAGCTTTTCTCCTCGTCGTCAGGCAGGCATACGTCTCGGCTTTCTCGGGCCGCATCCAGGGTCTCTGAAACCAGTCTGTCCACTCAGCGCTCTATTTCTTTAGCGCAGCCGAGACACGCTAACGTTAGCCGCAGCACTCCGAGTTCCAGATCCGGTCCCTCTACCGCTTCTCGTCATGACTCTCCTGCCGCCACCAGACCTACCCACGGGTTCGATCCCACCTCGCTCCAGATATCTGATTGGACCGCCTCTGGCCTACAGCGGGCGCTCGAGGCTCGAGGCATCCCCATCCAACGCAGCATGCGGAAGGCGGAGCTCTTCAGAGCCTATGTCGAGAGCTTTCAGGTTCCGCATGCCAGCCACCAACGGCCCGACTCGGCCCCGACCACCCGGGCCACCCGTTCCAACGCCGCCGCCCAGCCGCCGTCCTCCGCTCCTCCTCATCAGACACACGCCCGGCCCACTTCCCTTCCCCCTCCGCCCTCACATGCACGCTGGCCGGCGCGCGCATCGTCTGCATCCGCCATCAACCAACCTCTTTCCTCCCCCCTCCTCCCTCACCAGCACGCTGGCAGGTGTGGCCAGAACACCTCGCCCACTTCCAATCCCCTCCCTCCCCCTCTTCCCTCGCACTCTGGCAGGCTTCCCCCACCTCGCCCTCTTCCAAACACCTCCCATCTCGTCCCCCTCGCCCCCCTCGTCCCCCTCGCCCCCCTCGCCCCCCTCGTCCCCCTCGCCCCCTCCCCTCCGCTCGCCATAGTGCCCCTCCCTCCGCACACCGTAGTGCTCCTCCATCCTTTTCGCCCTCCGCACGCCGTAGTGCTCCTCCCTCCTATTCTACCCCCACACCCCGTAATGCGCCTCCCCCGCCTTCTCTAGCTAAACACCCCACAAACCCTCAGCAATCAGCTCGCCGCCACCCTCCCGTCTCATCTCCCCACAGGTCACCACGTAGGCGAACGCCCCCCAACTCCTCATCCTCGTCCCCTTCGCCTCGGCGCCAAGCACGGTGCAGGGTCCGTGACACCCCTCCCCCGACTGCTCAGGCAGCTTCGTCTCAGCGACGCACTCGTCGCAGGAACCACGACATTTCCCCCTCCCCCTCACCACCTGCTCGTGCAGAATCACTCCAGCACCAAGCGCAGCACAGGGACCACCACGTCCCTCCTCCTCCCCCACCACCTGCTCCAGCAGGTCCCTCCCATCGACCGTCACGTCGCCACCCGCCCCCCCCAGGCTCCATTTCCTCCCATGTCGCCTCGTCTGCGCTTGCCCCCTCCTCCTCCCCCACCACCTGCTCCAGCAGGTCCCTCCCAGCGACCGTCACGTCGCCACCCGCCCTCCCCAGTCTCCATCTCCGTCCAGGTCGCCTCGTCGGCGCTCGCCCCATCCTCCTTGTCCCCTTCCCCTGTCCGCATCGCATCCCACCGCCGCCAAGCTCGGTACAGGGGCCATCGCTCTCCTCCCCTGCCCCACCACCTCCTCACGCAGTTCCGTCCCATCGACCGGCACGCCACCGATCGCATCCCACCCAGAACCGCCAGGAACCCCTCAATACGGTTCCTCCTCTTCTGACCTAGCTCTGCCCAAGCAGCTCAGATTCTGTTTCCCTCTCCCAGTACAAACATCCCACCTACCGGCGCTCTCACATCTCAAGTCACACCTCCATCCGATCAAACCCAATACCTTTCCATAATATCTTCACTCATTGCCCAAATACGCATCCTCTTCCTCCACTCCCACATCCCAAAATGCAGGTCTTCCACCAGCTCCCTCCTATACTCTGGCCACAGCCATCCCAGCAGTTCCCCCCCAGTCCGTTATTACCCGGCCATCGCCTGTTCCACTTAACCTCCGCCAACAAATCTTAAACGGGGGGTACATCGACCTAGCAGAGCTACTGCAACCCTCTATTTCAGACCCCCTCCGAAATAGGGACATCTTCACCCCACGCGGCCTCCTAACGCAGCTCCGTCAGCCACTCCCTTCCCGGTCCCGAGACTTAACAGCCACAGAATTTGCTTTCGCATTTTCCCTATACAGGGATGTGATTTGCGCAGTATACCCCGACCGTCGGACCGAATTGGACCAGTATCTGTCACTGGTCCTCGACCTAGCAATTCGGTTCCACGGTACGGGGTATTACAACTACCACGTGTTGTTTGCAACTAAAGCTGCTGCCTGCATCCAGCAAAACAATCAGGCCACCTACTGGGGGGCCCTGGACCAGGAGCTCTACTGTAGGGTGTTCTCGGCCAGGGCCTCCCTGTCATGCGAGCTCTGTGGCGCCCCGTCCCACCCCGCCTCTGGCTGCACCACAGCCATACAAACGCCCCAGCCACAACGCCCACGTCCCAAACCCGTAGCTACACTAACCTCTCGTCCACCACCGCTACTCCCTCAGCTCCGTTCCGCAGCCCCCCCCCCCCCTCTTCCATAGTTCCATGGTCCCAATCCACAGCAGGCCTCATCACGCCAACCAGTGCCACAGACAAACAGGGCAGGCCCATCGTTTACCAGTCCGGGCGCATGGTTTGCAATAACTATAACCATTTGGGATGCGCCCTGTCTGTTTGCAGATTCCTGCACGTGTGCTCCTTTTGCGGAGGTGCACACTCTCGTCCCACCTGCCCTCACAACCCAACTTCGTGACTATGCCAACACCTCAACACCCCAGTCAAAGTCCCCGCTCTTGCCCACGCTCTCCGTCACCACCCCGACCGGCCATTTGTTTATTTTCTCATAAACGGTTTCACCAATGGTTTCCACCCCGGTCTGCTAGCCACCCCCACCACTCCACACACATGCCACAACCTCTTGTCCGCTGAGCACGACCCCGAGGCAGTTGATACACTCATTGCCAAGGAGGTCAAGGAGGGGTTCGTGATGGGGCCCTTCAAAACACCTCCCTTCCCTGTGTACAGAATCAGTCCTATTGGCATAGCCACAAGGAAGTACTCGGGGAAGAAGCGCCTCATCGTGGACCTCTCCTCCCCTCACAACTCTCACATCCCCAGCATCAATAGCCTCATCCCCAGTCACGACTTCTCCATGAAGTATAACACAGTCAGCCACGCCATTAATCTCATTTACCTCTCAGGCCGCGGATCACTCCTTTCCAAAGCCGACATCACCAATGCGTTCAAAGTCCTCCCCATTCACCCCGATTTCTGGCCGTATTTTGGAGTGCAGTGGAAGGGGCTCTACTACTTCGCAGTCCGTCTGACTTTTGAGCAGTCCCAAAATTTTCAATTCTCTGTCCGAAGCCCTTTGCTGGATACTCACTAACAACCATCCAATACCACACCTCGTTCACCTGCCTCATCATTGATCATTAATCAATCATATTCATTTATAGTTTTCTCTAGCATTGGTGGTACTGGTTTGCTTACTTCGGTGCCTGATCACCGCTGACGAAAGATGAATGTAGAAGGGAAATAACAGCGCAGGGAATTAATAGATATTTTCCATTCTCACAATGGCTGGTCTCAGTCTTGGGTTTCAATTCCTTGATTCATTCATTGTAGTTTAATGTTTAATGTAATTTTTCTCAGATTGTTACACTGAAACAAGGCAAATGTGTTCACTCTATAACCACTGAAACCTTATACTACACATTGACCGGGGTCGGCCGGGGGCCTGTAGTTACCCCTCACCTTGTTTTTCCCTCTATGCGAAATATTGTTGCAGAAAATAACTGATCTACAAGCCCATAACACATCACAATGTGACACGTTGTGAGCTTGTAGATCGGCTGTTTTGAACGAAAGTGCATATTATGGCATGCCCAGAATAGGGACAATATGGTTTATGTGTCATGAACCATCAGTGGTTCTCAAAATGGGGCCCGGGAGCCCCTCCAGCCAGGGGTCCTTGGATTAGTTTAGTTTAATGTATTTGTTAATGTTATAGCCAAACAGTATAGTACAGTACATATCAGTAACAGTAAGCACTTTAAAAGGGTCCCAAAAGGTGCAGGCTGATGGTGAAGCTTATTTTTGCCTACCTGGTTTAAATAAAAATCTAATATCAAAACAGATCAATGAACATAGTTTCGTATTTGATTTAACAAGACTGAAAAAAAAAACAATTATATTTGCTAATCCAAGTGAGAAAAGAACAAACAAAAAAAATGTTTTGTTAATAATAAAGTGTCAATCTAGTCCGGTGCAGCATCACGTTAAAAATATTGAAGTGTTGCTGCAAAAGTACACCAAACTACCCTTCACCACTAGGTATAGGCTATACTTATACAAATACATTTAGTATTTATAATAACATTATTACATAGTACTGTGTCCAGTTACCTGACTTTCGCCAGATGGTGGCAGCATTGCTTATGCATTGCTTTACCATCTGGGTTCACTTGCGGAGGAGGGGTTCCCTTCGGAATGTCCCTGGCCGGACCAATCAGCGGCAGCTATGGGCGGGCTCTGAGCGGCTCTGAGCCAAGAGAGTCTGATTGCAGACCACGTGGAAACCCAGGAGGCGGATTCTGGGTGCAACGTCATGCAGACAGGCCAATATGAGTCGTTGGAGTTGGCACGGCCATATCCAATCACGTGCTTTAGAATTTAAAAAAATGGCCCGCCCCTTACATCGGTTGTGCTGGACCGAGTCCAGATGGTAGAAGCAGAGCGTTATGCAGGCATACGCAATGCTGCAAACCATCTGGCGAAAGTCAGGTTAGTGTCCAGGGGACCCCAGCTCAATTTCACTTCGTGCCGCACTGTCCTTGACATGAACCACTGGTACTTAGAACACACACACACGCACACGCGCACACACACACACACACACACACACACACACACACACACACACACACACACACACACACACACACACACACACCCAGCTTAAGTCTGGGTCCCTGTCTGGTCTGGGACCCCCCCGGTGGTTGAGTCAGCTAGCCGTGGACATCGGGAGCGCCCTGACCTTCCGCTGCTCCCCACCACATCCATCTGCTTAGAGAGCTGTGGTGTGCTGGCCGCTTCTCTCCTGACCATCAGGGACACATACTGGACCAGGCACGTGCACACATAGACATCAGAGGGGGCTTGAGCCCCTGCCCTTTTACTCGTCTGTAAAAAAGTGCCCTCTCCAGACCATGCATGCAGTTTTCACTATGGTGAAAGAAATGCAAATGCCCTCTTTCCATGCCATACCTGAAGGCAGCATTCAAGAGTATTGCCTTGTCCAAACTCTCCTGAACTTGAATGCAGCATCTTATGTTGAAAGAATTGCCCTCTCTGTATCCATTCCGTTACGCCACATCTCCAGTATTGACTTTTCTCATCCTGCCCAGTGTCCGACACTGTCCTGACTCCAGTTCAAAAATATCAGGCTGCCTGTTGGGAATATCTCCACTTTCTGTCGTAAATGAACGCCCTTCTTGATCATACCACAGCGTCACACAGAAGCACATCTGCAAGCTCGAAGCGCCGTGAAGAGATGCGTTTTTAGCTTTTATAGATCTGCTACTTTTGCTATTTTTGAATTTGAATCTTAAGTAACAGTCTCCTCCCAACTAGCCTCGCGTAGCCAGGCTTACTCATCTGCGAAGAGAAAAGTCTGGTGACAATATCAGGCAGAGACCGTTCAACTTCCGCCGCGAGAATTTCATTGAAGACTACAACGCATGACGTAACTTCCGTTAAACACAGCACGTCCGCCACTTCCGCCAGAACCAACCAGAAGTCATATGTGACTGAGCATGACACTGGGGCAGTCATTTCGGAAGCCACTACTTTAGACCAGGGCTGAAATTACTTTTTTTTTTTTTTTCTAAAATGTGATAAAGCCACAAAAGCATGTCATAAATATCAGGCTACATTTCACTTCAACGCCAGAGCTTAACTCTGCATGTAAATAAGACTTTTTTTTAATTAATGTGAGAGATCGGGACATAATTCTGTTGGTCCTCCCAAATTTAGAACTTGAATATCTCAAAAGTAGTATTTCATCATGGCATCATTCTATAAGCCATATCTTCAAAACTGTTGGGTCAATCTCCACAACCAATATATAATTTTGTAGCTATGATTCCCAGCTTTCAAATGAAAATGCAATGACTAGCCGTCAGCCGCGCTGGGACACATATTGTGACCAGGGTGCCTCCCGACATAGACGATATGATATTGTGTAGTGTCCACGGTTATCAAAAATGCTTAACTAGTTAAGCCCTGCATACTTTGTGGTATGACAAATAACAAAAATGTGCCACTCAACAAGCTTGTAGATCTGCTATTTATATTTTTGCTATTTTGTAAAAATAAAAAATAAAAATAATAAAAAATATAGGTTTTTGGAAATGTTTAAAAAAAGTTTGGACATTTTAGGATTAGAAAGTATTCGCCTATATGATATGTCCAAAATGGGGACAGCTGACTACAGTTAAATAATGATGCAATTATGCATAATTATTGGGGTTCTCTTTTCTACTCTATGAAATCCCACGTAACTTCATGAAAAGCAAGTGAAACTACACAATTCTATTTGTAAAATCAAATATGATATGTATTATATTATGTTCACACGTATAAATATTGTATTTAATGTCACTGTAAAACATGCAATTAATAATATGGTATTATAGACAGTACAGAGTCCTTTGAGGCCTTGTAGACACATTTTTACGGTAGCTTTTAGAGGATAAATGAAGCAATAATAAACTTTGTTTGTACCACAGTTGTCTCTAATCTGCTTGTGACTCATTTAAGATTAGCTTCATCTGAGCTGAACAATAGCTTTTTCTTTTGCTTAAGTTTTCATTTTGTATGACAGATTTGTATTGGTTTATATCCACATAAAGCTCTAAAGCTGTCATAATTATAGTTCAATATCAATAATAGTGCATGCTTTAAGAACAATCTACATGAAAGCCTAAGCAAAATAAAAGGCTATTGTGCAGCTCAGAGGAAGCTAATCTTTAATGAGTCACACGCAGAAACATTTAGAGACAACAGTTGTACAAACAAAGTTTATTATTGCTTCATTTATCCTGTAAAAAGCTACAGTAAAAACTAGGGTTGCAACTAACTAATTTTCATAATGGACTATAATGAGCTGATTCATTGTTTTATTATATTTGATTGATTGATCATTGATTATTCTGGTTTATGCATGACTCATGGCTTAAAAAACAACTTATCATTTTCTTAAGTATAATATCGCTGTCCATGTACTTTATGTCGTCGTCACTTTTGGAAAACGAATGAAAAAAGATTGAAGAAATCCATTATGCTATAATCTTGGATGAAATATAATTATCAAAGTGATGTACAATAGATAGTGGCTCCACCAAGAAAACATCACTATCATTATAAAGGCCAGCATTTGAACCCTAGTCTCCCAGGTGGGAAATCAACATCCCATTCACAAGCCCAAAGGAATTCCCTTTGATCAAAGATTATTTTATTGGTGGTAATAATTATAATAACGATGATCATGATGTAGATGAAGATGACTTGGATGATGATGGTGATAATGATGTCGGCCGGATCCAGTGTCATCAATGGTGATGAAGACGATGGTGATTCATCAACGATTTTGAAAAAAATGCTGAGGAGGCCAGAAGCATAAATTAATGATTTATTTATCATCATCATCTACATTGTCATCGTCATCACCATCATCATCATCAACATCATCACCATCATCATCATCATCATCATCATCATCATCATCATGTCCATCTGTGTGCTTCTGCAGAGTAACACTCTGATGAAGGATGAGGTTTAGTATACACTGCAGAGCTATATTACATAATATATTTCCTGGTAACAGCTTCACAGGGAGAGTATCACAAGTGTTAATGAAAGGAAAGAGTGTGTCAGTGAAAGTGTGTGTGAAGGTGTGTATGTGTGTGTCAGTGTCAGGATCAGAGAAGGACAGCTCTCCCCTGTTCCAGTGCAGATGGACTCTGATCCTCTGTGGGTTGTGCTCCACGGAGAGAACAGTCTCTGACCCCGGGCGGTGAGTAATCTGCTTTGTATTCACCATCATCAAAATCTATGCTCCAAGATTGACCCTCTATGTCTCCCTTCCTCAATGCTGGTCTGTTGGTACAGACCAGCATTTATTGTGGGCTCGCCGAAGGCGAGAACACTATGTTATCCTCATTAATTATATAGTGATGAGTTCCGCTGCATATTTCCGCCGCAGACAGTACAAAGGCAGGGCCACTAGCCAATGAGGTGCAATTGGAAAGTGGTAGAGTGGTATTAGATTATTTGTTGGTGTTGGTGTATTGGTTGAGCTTCACCTGACAGTTAACACGTTGAAGAATATAGTAAGGTTGGCATGACTATATTTAGGGATATAGGGAATAGGGATAGTAATATTATCCATTGTCAAGATGTTTTATTAATCACCACAACAGGTTATAATTTTGTTCCCATAGATAGATTATATAGAGAAGAATTGACGTTATAGGAATCTGTACATCATTTGACAAAGTCTCTTCTGTGACATCTCAAGGAAATGGTACAAGTTATTGGAAAAGAGAACTAACATTGTTAGATATATCACTGTTCAATAAGTGAAATTGACACTATGGAATAATGAAGCAAATACATTTCATGCTTCTGGAAAGCCCATAATAGCGCTCAAATCAGTTTTTGTTTCATCTTTTGGGGGCAGATCATTACAGACAACAAATGGTACAACAATGTTAATTAATCCAGAAATACCAAAAACCCTTGAACTCAAATCATGGCTTGACACTACAGGGAAACATCCATTAAATCAATCTCTGACACAAAGGTGGTCGCCTCTAACGGTAGCAAGGAACTTTAAATCATTAGCGCAGATCAGAGCATGTGAGCGGAGCGGAGCGGGCCGTTCCATTCCGTGGGGCGCCGACCTCCTCCGCTCCAAGCCAACCCTGTTGGGGCCGCGCGTCGCATGTTTCCAACAAAACAGTGCCGTACTAGTGGCTGTGCAGTGCAGCCATGTCGGACCACAGAGAGGAGAACGGACAGAGAATTCCCTTTATCACGATTTCACTCAAGTCAAATGTATTTATATAATCCACACACGTAGGCTATGTTTATAATAAATAGCCTACCTTGTGTCAGTTAAGTTATACCGTATATCACCAGCCAGTCAATGGATACGATTTGAATCAAGTGAGACTGATTTGGCTGAATGAAAAACACACGCCACGAGTCGCCTCCCTCTCTCGGTTGTGGTGATTAATCAATAACCAACTGGATTTAATACAATGCCTTAGATTAGATGGCGTCTTTTGTAACAGTGAAGGCAGCTCTCCATCAAGCCGAGGCTCACGTTACCGCAGGCATTTGTGTTGGGAACACTATGTGGCAAAGCAAAGGAGAAAGTGTTTCGCATATGGTAGCAAAATACTTTTTATTTTATTTTGGCTGCTGGCTCTGATTGACGACCCTGAGCGGAGCGTGGAGTGAGCGTGGAGTGAGCGCGGAGCGAGAAATGCGAAAATCAAAGTGAGCAGCGGAGCGGCCCGGTGGCCGACCAGAGCGACGAGCGAGCGGGACAAGAGCCCGCTGGAGCGCGGAGCGGCTTTCATTCCCGCTCCGCTCACATGCTCTGGCGCAGATGAAAGATAGACCAAATTTTTTTTTTTATAAATGTAATAAAGATTGGACAAGAACATTGCACGTATGAATGCTGTCCTTATGAAAAGAAGAAGTTTTCACAATTAGAGAATGGTAACTATTTTTGTATCAAATGCAAGACAGAGTAAAATGAATTTAGATACAAACTTTTACTCTCGGTCCTGATAGAAGATTCTGAAACAGGTTTATGGGTAACTTTTCGAAAATACAGCTGAGGTTTTATTGTGTCATAACACAGAAACAGATACAGTTGAGTACATTTTTCAGAGAGCCTGTAAAACCTACATTTTTAGCAATTGGGTCAAACTAGAGACATAATATAACAATAAAGATCGTCCTAGAACAATTGTGTTCGAAATTCAACAATGTGACAATCTGTGTGACAAAAGTATTAATTTGCCAGCCAACTTAACTCATTTAGTGCCACCCCTTTCACCACTAGAGGGCGCCCAGTGGCCATAGAAAATCCCATAGAGATATGCTGGTATATGCAGAAGCCCTGCAGCCATGACTTGCCTGAACACTTTCCTTTGTGCATGTACAGGAAGAGGATGAAGTTAGCTTGAAGTTAGCTATTGGCTACCAAGCATTTTAGAAGCCTTATTTTCGTCAACTTAGCCACTTCTGCAGGAGGCTGCAGAAGTCCAGAGAACTCCGAGCAGCCACAGTCGCTGGCTGGTTTTCGGTGACGCTTAAACTTAGATGTCTGATGGTGAAGGTAGCCCTAGGTCAAAGCTTAACAAAAAAGTAAAGGTAAAATACTTGCTTGACATTTTTCATAAAACCTTTGGCCTCTACACCGTGTAATCTTCACCCAAGGCTGTATGGGTCTGCATCACACAAGGCATAAATGACAGAGACCGGTTCATTCCATGTAAATCTGATCATCGTCAGCATCGTCTTTTATCAGCCCGCCTTTGGCCAAGGGCTCGGACATCAGACTTTTCCATATTTCTATTGCCAGGTCTCCGATGTCCATCCTGGTTTCCCCGTTGTCCTCTCCCATATAGTTGAGAAACATGTACAAGGTGCTCATTTTTTGGACACCCTTGTTGTACTGGTCCCAGTATTTGTGGTACATCAGTTGAACATCGCTTGACTGCGTTATCTCCTGGTACAAATGCTTGACATGAGTTTCCAGAAGTGCCTTGGTCTGTGCGTACAATGTGTAATGCAGGGGCGGGAGAGCAGAACACAGCATGAAAATGGTAGAAAAGCAGTCATTCCATGCAGCTCTGTCCACACGGTCATCCTTCAAAACCGCCTGTACTATTGGCAGGATCTTGTTCCATGACTCTGCAAAATCCATTGCCCGCGGCACCAAGGACATCTTGGACATCACAGAATTGGTAGTTATAGGTCTTCAATGAGGAAATGATCTTTCTCTTCTTTTGCCGTGAACTTCTGAACAATTACCCAAAGTCTTCTGTTCGTTTACATAAAACTCAGACAAGTGAGCGATCGTTCGATATATATATATATATATATATAGGCCTACACTGTGATACTGTATGACATCACTGGTGTGTCAGGGCAGCATCATGAATGCCGATTTGTGCAAACATTCTACCCAAATTAGGTGCTTTGTGCTGGGCATTGGGTAACCTGGCAACAACACTCTCAAAGTCCATGTAGAACAGGGGTTTTCAAAGTGGGTGACAGGGCACCCTGGGGTGCCGTGACAGCAGTCCAGCGGTGCCGCGAGATTATTCGATAATATTTGGAATTTATTTGGAATCATTTAAAACTTGAAGTACAAAGTTATTTTCAGTCAGTTCTAACCAAAATGGCTATTATCTCAACGTTTTCCTCGCAACTTAATCACTAAATTACTCCTCCCACAGTTTTGGTAGCACACACTTGGGCCATATGTCAAACCTACCGGCTTCATCGGGACTCGTCTGCTTGCATTTTGCTAGGAGATACAGTACGTTATATATTAATAGTTTTATTGATTATTTTATTGTGGGCTCGCCCTGAAAGGTGAGAACACTATGTTATCCTTATTATTTATATAGGGAGTTCCGCCGCAGACAGTTCAAAGGCGAAAACACTATGGTTTCGTCATTATTTCCGCCACATATCGTGTTCCCTTAGCCAATGAGGTGCAATTGGTGGAAAATATCTGGGAGTGGTGTTAACTGGAGTATTGGTTGAGCTTCACATGACAGTTAGCACGCTGCAGAGTATATCACGAGCGCGCCCACACTGTTTCGTAGGAACAGTATTTCTAGCCTCAGGGCGAGGTCGCGCCACAGTGATGTGGACATGAGGGATGTGGTCATCAGGGGTCTCCATATATGGGCATAAAAGGGATTTGTTCCCCCTGGCATCACAGATGTATTGATGTGGACATCAGGGTTGTGGACATCAGGGATCTCCATATATGGGCATAAAAGGGATTTGTTCCCCTGGCATCACAGGGATCTCCATATCTCCATATATGGGCATGAAAGGGATTTGTTCCCCTGGCATCACAGGGATCTCTCTAAGAGGGCATCATTAATATTGATGACATCAGGGAACTCCATGTATGGGCATACAATTATTAAGTAGTCTAACCTAACGCGGCACATTCTATGCTGCCCGGCGAGATCCTTTGGCGTCTCGAAATGACGTGGAGGGTGACATGACTCCTGCTGCTGTCCGCTTTGAGTAAATGAGGAAGTGATCCGCGGTGGAAAACGAGTAATAAATCATAGCAATTTCATAATTATCATGGATAAGCCTAAACAAACCAGTTCACATGAACAATACTGATGTAAAATAAGATATCTGAACGGCTACATTTACTTATACAATTAAAATGTCATGAACGCGCACAGTTATATATAGGGGGGCTTGCCCAGGCTTATTTTTTAATTGACAAAAACCCATTCTGGTAGAGAGGTTTCCCTGACATCACAGTGACATTAGAGCATGATGTCAGAGCGGCAAATAGACGCGTGTACACGTCTACACGGACGCAGACAAGCTGTGACGTTTCTCATGGTAAACTGCGACCTTCGGTTGCAATTAAACAGTAACACACCGAAAATGTTCCCCAAAGTTTACTTCCCTTTAAACTGATAAGAGTCAGCAGCCTGCGGAAAGACGGTCAGTCCTCCCTCAGTGGAAGTTGTAGTGTCTGAAGGCAAATCTGTCTCTCGGGGTGTGTGTGTGTGTGTGCGAGTGTGTGCGAGTGTGTGTGTGTGTGTGTGTGTGTGTGTGTGTGTGTGTGTGTGTGTGTGTGTGTGTGTGGCTGTTGTTGTCTCATCAGCGTTATAAAGTGGCTGAGAAGTGTCAGAATAACGGCCTGTTAGTTTCCTGCGTTCTCTTAAGTGAGATACTTTATTACATACTTTATTGACATTCAAGGTCCAAGGTTCAAAGTGTATTGACTCAAGAGCTGTGTCAACAGGCGGTGAAATTCTTGCTCTCAGAGCCTCTGGCATCTAGACTTCTATCGCTATACTTGGATTCAGAGCTGCCTCAATCAGCAGGTATACAGATTATGTTCATATGCACAGGGGCGTTTTTTACAAACTGGGGGCTCCCCACAAAGGTAGTAAAAGAGGCCCCCCCCATGCGCTCGCGAAAAATTGGTATGCGCGAAAAACAGTATGCGCTTCACTTCTGAAAAAGTGATGATTTAGCATGACACGACAATGAACTTGACAAGACAATGAAGAGCAGTTTAATTAAAGTTTAATCACACAAATGAAACATATCAGCAATTCCCCATAGATGCAAATTAAAATCAATCTTAAAGATGCAGTGCCATAGTTTCTACCTTTTTCTGTTTTGAATGTGTCTACGAAGTTAACATTACTCTAATAGACCTCCAGGTGTTGTTATAATTAAATGTGCAAATTTGCCTTCCCAAAAGGCCCAATGAAAACACCCATGTTTTTTTTTTTTTTTTTTTTTAACATGCATCGATGTATACATGTGCTTCTTCCTCCTCGCTGCTAAAAGCAGCATCAATGTCTTCATCCTCACTTGTAAAAGCAGCATCACTGTCACTATCATTGAGAGCAGAAATAAAAGCCTCACTGTCACTGTCACTGCTAATAGCAGTAACAGCCCTAGTACTTGGAGTTGCAGCAGTACTATTACCAGCATCACTGGTGCTAGCAGCTCCACCAGCAGCAGCTGCTACACTAGCTCTGTCCTCCTGGTCCAACAACACATCCTCTTCCTCGCTCTCCTCATCTATTGCTTCTTTGGGTTCTTCTGCTGCCTTAAAAAAAACGTGTTAACATTGGCAAAGAAGCCCTAAGCATTTCTGCCTTTTTCTTTTTCTTTTCAGCTCCACTGGGATAGCTTCTCTCCATGGCTGCGCAGGCTGTCAAGTACAACAAAACAAACAAACCAACAGCATTCAATCAGAGAACACCTGCATGACATTGAACACTTAATTGGCAGAGGAAGCCTATTTGTTGTCATTATGGTTGGTTTTAAATAACTAACCACAATCATTTTGGATCTATTTGATTGATTTAAGAAGAGCACACACATACCTACAGCAGAACTAACTTTCAACAACTAGTAAGGATGAGAACTGGTCAAGTGGAAAAAGGTAGGAAGAAAGAACTACATTCCAACAAATTAGCCAGATAAGATGTCTCTCATATCAGCCATTCTCAGTAAATCAGAATTGCGTTGTACGTTCACATTAATTCACCTCCATAAGGGGAAGCATAAGAGCATTTTTGCCATTATTCTCCCGAGATTATTTTGCAAGGAAAATGTTGAGATAGCCATTTTGGTTATAACTGAAAATAACTTTGTACGTCAAGTTTAAAATGATACAAAAAAATGTAAGTGTCCAAATAAATTCTAAATATTCTCAAATTATCTTGCGGCACCCCTGGACTGCCATCACGGCACCCCAGGGTGCCCCGTCACCCACTTTGAAAACTCCTGCAGTACAGTAAAGAAGATTTCTTTCATTTGAGTAAAAGCAATACCACAATTATAAATATTGTAGAAAACTTGTGAAATGGGACATTCTGCACAATGACTTCTTCTGCTTTTGGTACATATAAGTATATTTTGATGCCAATACCTTTGTGCTTTTACTCAACTAAGTGACACATTTGAGCTTGTAGATCGACTACTTTTGAGTTTAATTCTTTAAAAGTAACACATCCGGGGTTTGCGCACCAATATTGGGGACCTTTCCAAACCTCTGCTCAGTGAAGAAATCTTCGGTTGTCATCTTGGTAGAGACTTTGCTGGACTCCACCGTTCCAGATGGGGCAGATGAGATACAGATTCCAGACTACTCACTCAGCTGTCGCAGAGGTCGCATATCTGGAGCGACCTGTGGTGGCATAGCAGTCTACGACGCAATGAATAACGAAATAGGTTACGTTAAAATATGGAGATGAGAGGTTTTGTTGACAGCAAGTATCATCATCAAAGATGCCCACCCCTGATCTAAATACCAAACAAGATCATCACCATGATCTTATTTGGTACAGTGCCCCAGCCCCCCACGCAGTCGGTAGCGCTGTCACCTGACAGCTAGAAGGTCCTGGGTTCGATTCCCGCTGGGGACGCTGTGGGCGTGTTCTCTCCTCCGCGTCATCAGTGCCCATACCCAAGGTTTGTTGGCAAAAGGGCCTTTCTGTGTGGTGTTTGCATGTTCTTCCCGTGTCTCCTAGGGTATACCCTCCCAAAAAAACATGCAGTAATCCTGGTCTCTATACTGCCCTGGCCAGCCGGGGCGCCTGATGGAGGGGAAAGTAACTGGTTGGATTAATGTGTTCCTTCCACACGCTATGTCCAGCTGGGGAAACTCACCCATGTCAGGTGAAAAGAAGCAGCTTGGACTCCTCGTGCAGAGAAGGAAGCATGAGGTTAGTCCGTTTAGTTATGGAAAAGCGACGGCTCTATCACGAGATGCAGACATCTAACGATCTGGCTGCAATTTTTCTTTTCTTGAAACAAGAGCAGGGTTCAATCAGTCTGAAAAACGAGCAAAGAGACATATGAAATATTAATGTTAGCCTTTGGTAGAACGTCTTGTGTACTTATTATACTTGTGTTTTGGAGTCTGGCCCACGTTCACAACCTTGTGCTCTGTGGACTGCAATTGGGGGGATTGTAAAAGACAAATGTAATTATTCTGGGGCTAAAATACTGTTCTATCTCAGCTACTTTTGAAAGAGACCAGTGATACGCATCCTTTAAGTTTGTCAGGCCATTCTACATTTTGGTGACAGAGAAGTAGAATGAGAATCCTCCCATGTAGAGCACATGTAAACCACGAGACCTGAATACACACACCTTGGGGTCCCATGTGTGAGTATGCTGAGGAACACTACCTTGTGAAAACAATATTACACTTGGAAAATGATGAGTTTTCCCTCAGGGACAACATGAATTCAGGAATATCATTAACTTGGGAACATCGTAAAAAATTGCTGTAAGAAGCTCAAATATTGGTCTATGTAAAATACAATATCACCACATCATCGGTATCATGGGTGCGGCTATAGTGTGTGCCAACGGTGACGCAATTGTAGTCCTTAGCGGCCATATTTTGGGTCAAAACACAGGTGTTTCAATTGTTTGATTGCATAGAACTAATTCTCTACTCCAATCAGAACACCTGTGTTGACCCAAGAAATGGCCGCTCTAAGATCTACATTTGGCTCACCCTATAGCTGAATGTGTAGAGATATGCAGATGCTATATCTGGAGCCTTTTACTCCATGTGAAGTACTGCCATGCATGAAACAACCTATTTGGTAATTGTTTATGAAAAAAAGAAAAAAAAAAATAGGGATGCAACGATATATCGACCACACCATCGGCATCGGCCGATATTGCCATTAACGGTCAATATCGGTATCGGCAAATAAAGCTGACATTAACCGATGGCAGTAGCCGATATTTATCTGTTGTTGATAAGCATACATTTTGCACTGGTTATGTTGGTGGGTTGGTTATTTGCTGCCTACCAAGCTGTATTTCTGAACAGTTATTTCTTATAATTGGTTTCCCTTGCACAAAAGGGGAAATTATAACACCAAAAACTAAATAAACTAAATCGGTATCGGTTATCGGCTCAATTGTTATTTTAAACATCGGTATCGGCCAAGAATTTCCTTATCAGTGCAACACTAAAAAAAAACAAGTAATTTGATTTCAAACAGCCTAATGTGTGCAGAATGACACTAGAAAATGCGTTAATAAGGTTTGCTAGGATCCAAACAGTAAACATTTTCAAACTGTTAGGGTCTCCTGGGCTAAAGGTAATTTCTGTCCTTCATGCTGTGTGAGCAACAACTTTTAGTCAACAATCGTGCTGCAGTTTTTACATCTTGATTAGACCTGTTAGAATAATGAGCAAAATGCCTCTCTTCCTTTATCTGTCTAGTTCTTTGCCCCCCTTAAATATAAAACAATTGGGAAATCGCAGGTAAATTGCCTTTTCATCAGGAATATTCCGGATGGGCAATCCAATCCATATATGCCTACATTGATTTGTTAGCCCCCAAGAATCTGTTACACGCCCAAGTGTGGCTAATGTAAACAGATTATATTTTTAAAACTGCTCTGCAGTATTCACCTGATAAAACAGGACAAAAGGGGAGACAGAGTCAGCTTTGTGTTGTTACGTTTCTCTTCCTTGTTCATCTCAGTTTATTTACAATCATCATTAAATCACTTTACTTTTGTTTTAAAGAGTTTTCAGTCAGTACTGTAAGGCAATCATCTTACATGTTCACAAAATCACAATAATCCCATATTTTCTCATTTTCTTCCTTCTTACACATTTCCTTCAAAATCACAATAAACATGTCTTTCATATTCATATTCCCATATGTTTTTATCAGTATCCATTAACTGTATGTATTCTTTGGCATTTTAACCAGTAATAATGTTTTAGAATGAATTCTTTTTAAACTGTCATATTATACCATGAACTTATATTTATTCATCACCATGAAATGGCATTAATCTTGAAATCACTAAGTCACTAGGACCCAAAAGCTCAATACTGCATTGGCATAACAATGGATATAGGGCAAAGATACATTACAAGGCATTATAATGGAGAACTACTGTAAATTACTAAAAACGAAAATAAACATCCCCAATGCAAAGGGTACTAATCATATGAAACACCAGAACAGGAGCTATTAAACACTACAGGGAGCAACATAATACTGTACATGAAACAAACCAAAAACAGCCACGTTGTGACTAGCAGCATGTAATGGCTGCCATGAATCTGCTGTTTACACTCAGATTCTACATACTAATTAAACCCATACAAAACGACATTTCTGGTCTAGAACCAAGAGGAGCTTTGCTTTATGTTACAAAGAGCTGATAAAGAACAGGTTTTGTGTTCTAATAAAGCATTTACCTGATAAAACAGGACAAAAGGGGAGACAGAGTCAGCTTTGTGTTGTTACGTTTCTCTTCCTTGTTCATCTGAGGAGGAACGTCACGTGACCACCTACTACTACCTGTCTCACCAGGCGATTTTGCCACCTGGTGGCAAAAGGTGGAATAGGTCTGTTCCTAAAATATATATTCTCTGCTCATTCTAAAGCACAACAAAGTCCCATAAAAATACAATAAAATCACACATAATAAAACAAAATGTGACTACACTTTTGTGTATGTCACACACTCCCTGACAAAATAAGAAGTGGCTCCTGACATTTCAAACCATTTTCTTTCAGAAATCTCAAAATAAAACCCTCAAAAAGGTGTCGGTGTGGTGTAAGTGTAGGGTGTATGGTGGTAAGGGGTGTAAGGTGAAAACCAGAAAGGTGGTTGAATCTGGCAAGGCGTGTATGATGGAGTGTATGGTGTTGTGTATGCGTGGACTGTATTGACAGCGTGGTGTGGTTGTAGCGAAGGTTCACCAAGTGTCTGGTATGTGAACATCTGTCTTGGTCTCCTTTCTCTTGCGGACCGCCTGATCTCATTGGGTGTGTCACGTGCAGGGGAAGGCAACATCTCCTCTTCTTCCACAGGAATGACATCATCATCGTCTTCACTTCCAGTTTCAGGTAACACCGGCTCGGGTGAGTATGATGTGCTTGGTTGTGTCTCTACCGGTCTTTGTTCTTCTCTTGTGAGTGTTTCATCATCTCTTTCTCTCCTCACAGGTATTGTAACTTGTCTCTTTTCCCTTACAGGTACTCGGCTTGGACTGTTGACTTCTTCAGGAACCGGATTCCTTTGGACAAAGGTAGGTATGGTCTGGTAAGTATTCTCTCCTGTCTGTTCTCTTTCAGGGAATCTCAACCAGTACCTTCCATATTCTCTTTCAGAATCGGAATCACTTGAGTCACTCTGGTGTTCTCTCTCATTGACATGACTTGGTTGGCGGTGTTTCTGTTTTGTTTGTCTCTTAGGTGTGCATTCTGCTGGAGGCAGTGGAGCTTCGACAGGTAAGTCATTTACGAGTAATAGCAGGTTCCGATGGAGAACTCTGGTTCTCTGTCCATCACTGCCCTCAGGGTAGACTTCATACACCGGGTTGTCTGTTACTTGCCCTTTGACGACGTAGATCTTCTTTTCCCAGTATGATCTGAGTTTCCCTGGGCCGCCACGCTCATTGAGATTCCTTACTAGGACTCTGTCGCCGGGACGTAGAACTACACCCTTCAGCTTCTTGTCATAGTAGGACTTGCCTCGCGCACTTGATTGTCTACTGTTCTCGCTGGCGATCTTGTAGGCTTCAGTCATCTTTCCTGCCCACTTCTGTGCGTAACTTTGGTGTGAGACAGGGTCTTTATCTTCCATCAGGCCAAACAACAAGTCTACAGGGAGACGGGGGTGGCGCCCGTACAAGAGAAAATAGGGTGAGTACCCAGTAGACTCGTGGCGTGTACAGTTGTAGGCGTGTACAGTATGTTGGAGGTGGTCTTTCCAACGCTCTTTTTCCTTCGCACTGAGTGTCCTCAACATCTGCAACAGTGTTCTATTAAACCTCTCGGCCGGGTTGCATTGAGGGTGGTACGGTGTCGTCCTTGAGTGTCCCACTCCAGCTTTCTGACGGAGGGTCTTAAAGAGCTCGTTTTCAAACTCACGGCCCTGGTCGTGGTGGAGACGACCTGGATATCCGAACCGGAGAATGAAATCATCAAAGATGCGCTCAGCTGCTGTCCGTCCGGACTTGTTCTTTGTCGGATAAGCTTGAGCGAATCTTGTGAAGTGATCCACAACGACCAAGATGTACTCGTACCCGCCTCGGCTGGTCTCCAGGTGCAGATAGTCAATACATACAAGATCCAAAGGTGTGTTGGACGTTATGGTGCCCATTGGAGCTCGTACATGATTGACAGGCTTTTTCTCCTTTATGCAAGGACATCTCCTCGTGACATACTCCACTATGTCCTTCTTCATAAACGGCCAATAAAAGCGGTCTCTTGCCAGGGACAGTACGCGTTCTGTACCGACGTGTCCCATATCGTCATGAAGGTGCTTCAAGACCATGGACTTGTATTTGGCAGGGAGAACCAGCTGTTTCCTTTCACAGGTCTGTCTGAAAAGAAGTCCATTTTCCAGGTGCAGTTTGTTCCATTCACGGAGGAGCTTACTTGCTGCTCTACTCACAGTATGTCTTGTGTCATTGTTCAACACTGCATTTGTCTCTTTCAGTTGAATGATTTCTCCAATTACTGAGTCTTCCCTTTGAGCTTCGAACAACTCATCCCGGCTGATAGTTGGGATGGTGACAGAGGGTTCTGGAAAAGTATCTGTGGCAAGGGTGAGGGCTGCAATCCAGGCTACATCTTGCTTCTGGGCTGCCATGTTTCCATCCCAGGTTGCACACACCACTTCCTGTGACAGCTCCTCACTGCACTCAGCTACATACTTGTCCATGTCGAGGGGTAGACGAGACAGGGTATCAGCATCTATGTTCACCTTTCCAGGTCTGTACTTTATCTCGAACCGGAAGTCAGACAACTCCCCGACCCAACGGTGTCCAACGGCATTGAGCTTTGCCGTGCTCATAACGTACGTTAGGGGATTGTTATCCGTGTAAATGGTGAAGTGTGGGGCATAAAATAGATAATCTCTAAATTTCTCACACACTGCCCATTTTAGTGCCAAGAATTCCAACTTCCCACTGTGCAGGCGATAGTTCTTCTCTGCCTGGGTCAACGTTCTGGAGCCATAACCCAACACTCTCAGCTTGCCTTCCTGCCGCTGATAGAGTACATCACCGAGACCCTGTTCTGAGGCATCTGTGTGCAGTGAGAATGGCAGGCTAAAGTCTGGGTAGGCTAGGACTGGTGGATTGATAAGAAGTTCAATCAGTTGTTCCAGTATCCTCTGGTGTTCACTGGTCCAGTTCACAGGGGTTTTAGAGGCCAACTGAGGACCTTTGCTCTTTCCTCGCTGGGTCTGGACTGGTGACGTGACAGATTTGACTTGGAGGAGCTCATACACTGGCTTTGCAATGCGTGAGAAGTCTTGTATGTAGCTGCGGTAGTAACTTAGGAAGCCTAGAAGTCTCCTTACATCACCAACCGTCTGTGGAGTCTTGCTTTTGAGGGACTGCACAGCCTCCAGGTCTTTTGGATCAATCTCCACTCCATCCGCAGATACAAGGCGACCGACATATCTGACTTGTCTTCGAAACAGTTCACACTTCTCGGGTCTCAGCTTCACGCCATGCTCTTGGAGTGCTTTCAGGACTTTGCGGACTCCTTCTACATGCTCCTCAAACGTTTTAGCGTAGCAGAGGATGTCGTCCAGGTATGGTATACAGGATTCATCTCTGAGTGAGCATAACATCTCTTCCATGCTCCTTTGGAAGGCAGCGGGTGCATTTGAGAGGCCAAAGGGTATCCTCACCCACTCGTATAACCCCCAGGGCGTTATGAAGGCGGTGAGGTGTCTTGAACCCTCATCTATGAAGCCTTGATGGTAAGCCTTGCCTTGGTCAAGGATACTAAACCACGACTGGCCACCCAGGGTGTCGGTCAGATCTTGGATCCGGGGCAAGGGGTGTCTGTCAGGAACAGTCTTCTGGTTCAGAAGTCGATAATCAATGCAAAGGCGCAGCGAGCCATCCTTTTTGCGGACGCACACGACAGGAGCTGTATAAGGAGACTTTGATTTAACAATCCATCCCTTGGCGAGGAGATCTTGAATGTACTCCTTTACTTCGGTAAACAATGGCTTAGGTATTGAAGAGTATGCTCTCTGCACAGGGATGTTGTCTTTCAGGTTTATCGACATCTGTAGACTGGGGATGTACCCGATATCTCCAGCGTCCCTGGCAAATGCTGCAGACTCCTCGTACAGCATCTTTTTCGCAATCTCTTGCTGTTCTTCATCTAGGTGACTTATGTCAACTGGCGGCTCCCATTGGGGCAGTGATGGGCTTGCCTCAGCTGGGGAGGAGGCAGTGACACTGTGGACATTTGTGTTCCTTCCAGGTGAGTCGGTTTCAATTATTTTCTTAATTGGTTGGACACTCCCCATGACTGATTTACGGGGCAAGGTAATGTCATGTTTCAGGTGGTTTCCCACGGGCACAGCTACATATGGGCTCTTCTCATTCTGAATCTCCAGCAAACCCTCGCCGACATCCAGCTGCTGTAACTGGACGTTACTCTCATCAGGTTCAAATAACACCAGGGCATCAGACGGGTCAAGATTAGGTGGGAGTCTGCACTTTACCCATATTACACTGCCAGCGGGGATGACCTTGTCCAGTTGACCTGTTCTCAGACGTCCTTGAAGCATATTGGATTTCTTTGCTTGGACAAAGTGCACAATAGTCTCAGCTGTGTAATTTGGGATCGACATGGCACCACAGAGCAAACGGGTTAACATAGGGAGAAGTCTCTCTGGCTTGCCCTTTATCAGTTCTTCCACCACATTGAACCCGATCAATGGCGTTTCTAAGGGCAAGTGGCTTACAAGGAAAGGCACTCTAATAGCCAAGTCAGGGTCTTCATTTTCGGGCAGACTCACAGTTATTGCGACCCATCCATCAAAAGGAATAAGGTCTCCATTCACAGCATATACTTTGAGCTTTTCTTCATCCTCCATTAGCTCATTCAGTGGTCGAATGTCAAGGTCAGGTAAGTATAGCTCTTTCCAGGAATGGTTAACAATGCTCACTTGAGCCCCCGTGTCTACTAGGGCACTGACTGGTACGCCACTCAGAAGACACTTGGTTATGGCTTTCTTGCCTATTAGCTTGGCAATCGGTTCATTAGGGGGTGAGGGGTTTAGTGAGGGCTGAGGAGTCGCCTTTCTGTGAGGGCGTACTCTGTTCACAGTAACTGCCTCCGCAGTCGTTCTTTGGGGATTACTTTCACCACCGCTGTGGTTGTCGTGGTGTTGCACATCTTCAGAGGGGGACTTCGAGGTCGCTCCGGTTGCTGGCTGTCCCCCTACAGCAACCGGCTCTCGTTTCCCTGGCGCTTGGGTTTCTTCAAGCAGCCTATTGCTCTGTGGCCCTCTTCGCCGCAGTAAAAGCAGTGTTTACAGTCCTGTAAACCATTCTCGAGACACTTTGGGCAACCATACTGTCCCTCTTTCCTGACCATTCGAGGTTTAGGGGATGAACCACAAGCACGGTCTTGCTGCACAGTCGCGGCCAATGACTCAACCAACTTAGTCAGCGCATCTATTCTCTCTGTGAGCTGCTGTACATTGTCTGTTTTACTTTTGCGCTCTGCAGTCTCTTTCTTTGGGTTGGACTCTTTTTCAGGTTCTGCCTCAACTTGGGCACTGTGTGCAGCTGTTTGCTTCTGACGGGGTGTTGAGCCCAATCTGCGTTGTCGCTCACTCTCATCACTTGTTATTTTCATGACATGTTTCAGGATTGTCTCATCTGTTACTGAGTTGTCAGAGAGTAAGGGCTTTAGCTCTCTGCGGATATCGTTGTGCTTGTGCCCCATTCCTTGGTACACTGTGTGCAGGAAGACACCTTGGACTGTCTCTGGGTTGCACTTGATCTCAGTTTCAGCTTGTCTCGATGTGAACAGGATTCTCTGTTTCAGGCCGATTACACGATACAGGAATTGTTGCGGAGTCTCATGTTCATTTTGCTTCGCACACATCAGCTCTTGGAAAAGTTCTGTGCTGCCCTTTTCTCCCAAATGAGACTGAAGGAACCCCTTGAGCTCTGCTACAGTCATGTCGTCCTTATTCATGAGCATGTCCTTGAAATCTCCAGGCTTAATGATCCGTAGCACGCCTCTCACTATTTCAAGGTCACTGAAGTTCTCCTTTAATCCTTCCTCCATCTGCCGGCACACGCTGGTGTAGCTGATGTCAGAAGAATGATCCCCGATTTGGCCCCCCTGCACTTTAAATTCACGGCGGTGAAGGTATGACAAGTCTTTGAGGGACACCATCTTGTCATGTGTGTGCAATGGAGCTGTATCTGATTGCTGAACATGGTGTGGTGTGTTATGGTTCTGTGGAGGAAACTGTACAGGTGTGGGTTGTGAGGTAGGATGTGATGTAGGCGTGCGTATGGATGGGGTGTTGTGTTGTGGGGTGTGCTGTACAGGTGTGGGTTGTGAGGTAGGCAGGTTCACGAATGGTGTGTTGTGCTGTGGAATATGCTGTACAGGTGTGGGTGGTGAGGTAAGATGTAAAGTGGGAATGTTCATGAATTGACATAGCTTCATACTCAAATCATTATAACATTCAAGCATTTTCTGAACATCATCTGGCATTTTCTGAACATCATCTGGCATAACATTGGCTGTACTAGCTGTAGTAGCAGTACCTGAGGCACTGAGTGACTGAGAATTCACTAAATCACCAGAGGTTACACTAACTGAACTAGTGACAGGTACATTGGCTGGGTCTGAAAGGGTTAACCCACTAGAGTGAGAGGCTAAATCAATGAGCTGTGTCCCTTCATTTGCACTGGATTCAACCGATAAAGTAACATTACTGTGAGGTTCCCTGACCTTCTCAATAGCATCACTCAAAACAAGTAATTCAACCATACCCGCATCCTCAGACTCTAGCAGCTGCTTACTGTGCATGAACTCTTGGATGTGGTCGAAACACCCATTCACGTCTTCACTGTCGAGCTTTGACGGGTCCTCGCCTGAAACCGGGCCGACATCCTTGGCAATCTGGAAAAGTTCTTTGGGTGACAACGAAAGCAGGCCTTTCCTGATCTCCCAGACCAGGCTCTTCCTCCCTCTGTCTGCCATGTCAAGTCCTTTCCCCTCCACTCGTCGCTCGGCTCAAGCCTCTCACACAGTCTCTGCTCTCAGTGGATCAGTTCTCTTTGGGCTCCGGATACCACGTGTCGCATCAGCAGCTCCCTCTCTGGGCCACACCTACGGCACGTCGCATCAACAGGTCTCTCTGGTTCACATGTTCACCACGTTGCCGTGGCCGGTGTCTCGGGGTCGCAGGCTCAGCATGTTGCATCTGCAGGTCTCTGGGTCACCGGTGTAGATTTTTAGGATCAGCTCCAGGCCAGTGGGAGGAGCCAATCCCGGACGAGCCCCCAAGAATCTGTTACACGCCCAAGTGTGGCTAATGTAAACAGATTATATTTTTAAAACTGCTCTGCAGTATTCACCTGATAAAACAGGACAAAAGGGGAGACAGAGTCAGCTTTGTGTTGTTACGTTTCTCTTCCTTGTTCATCTCAGTTTATTTACAATCATCATTAAATCACTTTACTTTTCTTTGTTTTAAAGAGTTTTCAGTCAGTACTGTAAGGCAATCATCTTACATGTTCACAAAATCACAATAATCCCATATTTTCTCATTTTCTTCCTTCTTACACATTTCCTTCAAAATCACAATAAACATGTCTTTCATATTCATATTCCCATATGTTTTTATCAGTATCCATTAACTGTATGTATTCTTTGGCATTTTAACCAGTAATAATGTTTTAGAATGAATTCTTTTTAAACTGTCATATTATACCATGAACTTATATTTATTCATCACCATGAAATGGCATTAATCTTGAAATCACTAAGTCACTAGGACCCAAAAGCTCAATACTGCATTGGCATAACAATGGATATAGGGCAAAGATACATTACAAGGCATTATAATGGAGAACTACTGTAAATTACTAAAAACGAAAATAAACATCCCCAATGCAAAGGGTACTAATCATATGAAACACCAGAACAGGAGCTATTAAACACTACAGGGAGCAACATAATACTGTACATGAAACAAACCAAAAACAGCCACGTTGTGACTAGCAGCATGTAATGGCTGCCATGAATCTGCTGTTTACACTCAGATTCTACATACTAATTAAACCCATACAAAACGACATTTCTGGTCTAGAACCAAGAGGAGCTTTGCTTTATGTTACAAAGAGCTGATAAAGAACAGGTTTTGTGTTCTAATAAAGCATTTACCTGATAAAACAGGACAAAAGGGGAGACAGAGTCAGCTTTGTGTTGTTACGTTTCTCTTCCTTGTTCATCTGAGGAGGAACGTCACGTGACCACCTACTACTACCTGTCTCACCAGGCGATTTTGCCACCTGGTGGCAAAAGGTGGAATAGGTCTGTTCCTAAAATATATATTCTCTGCTCATTCTAAAGCACAACAAAGTCCCATAAAAATACAATAAAATCACACATAATAAAACAAAATGTGACTACACTTTTGTGTATGTCACATATACGTTGATATATTGTGAATAAACACAGCAAAAGTCTCACTTCACTGATGCACACTGCTCTGGGAAATATGTTTATAATGAATACATAAATATGTTGTTTGAAAATACAGTTTGACAGTTTGGAGATACTGTACAAAGCACTACAAGGATTCAATACAGTTAGAATCAATTAGCAACTTTAAACTGAAGGATGTAACAACAGATATGTGTACCTTGGATTTAAGACTGCACAGGAAGATCCCCCCGACGAGCACTAAGACTTGAGGCATTACATTTTGTATAACTCAGTTCTATTGTGAAAATAGCAGAACTACATGCTACATGCTGCGGCTATTTTCACAATTTCTGGCTCTAGTATTTCACAATTCGACCAAGTTGTCATTTTAGAGGTATTACAAAGACACTTTAGAAATGTGCAGAAACCATCTATACACTTAAACTTTATGTTGTTTTTTTTTCTGTTGAGTGAGAAAACAATGTTGCACATTACAGTAAGATAATCACCTGGGGACCCCCCAAAATCATTTGAGAACCACTGCTCTACGGGTTGGAAAGCGGAGCCCGAATGAGTACATGTTTTCGGCCCGCTCCTCCTTATTGCGGCCCACAGTTCATCCTCACAGCTCTCTTGTCTGTCTTTCTGTGGTTCCCTGGCTACGGTGATGGTCCTGTCAGCGGACGTTACTGAGCTGAGAAGAGAACTGTGATCCATTGAGCGGCTCATTGAGGAGCTTATTTCATTCCAGGGGCAGACGGAGCTGTGTTCCCCGCTTAACATGTCTCCAGCATGCCTGCTGCTAGCCAACGGCCCTCAGCCTCAGATTCAGCGGGATAACCATTGACGTCTCTGGCCTGAATTCACCTTTTGTCCCTCCCTCCTGGGCATTTGCAGCTAAGGCTCTCTCTTCCCCCTCTCCAGGGGCGTCACAATGGGGGGAAAGATGGGACTGAGTTACCAGGGCCCAAGGTGGAGGAGCCTTAATTATTTATGTTATACTTTAGTTATTGAAAAATAGCAAATCTACAAGCTCACAACGCGGCACCGAGTGCCGCGCTGTGGGCTTAATAGATCTGCTATTTTTGAAAAGTCGTGAAAATGTGAGCAAATCTTTGAATATATATATTTTTCAAGCAAACATTTGTAACTCAACTTTTGCCTCTGGGGGGTCCCTGGAAATAAACATTTTGAGATGGGAAACATAGGTTTTTTCAAAAAACCTTAGGAAGGATTTGAAATATTCAAATGTTTTTCAAAAATAGCAGATCTAAGCTTGTAGATCTGCTATTTTTCAATAGTTGAAGCAAAAAGTAATGCGTAATAATGCGTTCTCAGTCTAAATGGGTTAACCCCCCCTCCCCCTATGAAGAACATTTATGGGGGGCCCGCAGTGCATCTTTGTATCCAGGGCCCAGAATTTGGTGCGACACCCCTGCTCTTCCCCCTCTCTACAACCCATTCGGTATCGGCGGTGATGCCATCGCATCCCACTCGCTGACTTCATCTCTCGAGCTGGCTGAGTTTCCCCCACAGCCTGTCCCCGGGTCGGATCGCTGTCCCCAGCCTCATCAGGCTCCCCCAGGTGCGAACGTCCCCGTTTGTCACTCCTGCAGTCGGAGCCTGACAGCCTGTTCCACTTGGTGTCAGCTCCAGTGACTTCATCTCACACCACAGCCACCTGTTCTATCTCAATCCCCCCCCCCCCCCCCCCCCCCCCTCGCAAGCATCGGGCAGGCCAGGTAATCAATCACTCAGCTCACCTGCACTCAGCCAGGCCGTTAACGATTGGCTTTAATTTCAAATCAAAGCTTCCAATTTACAAAGGCGACCCTGAAACTAGCAGCAATCTGAGGTTTTAATTGTTGGAGACTCTTTGTAAGCTTCCTGGTGCAATTAGATTCTGTCTGTCAAGAGGCAAGAATGCTCATTTTATAGCACCAAAGCACGATGGTGATGCTGACAGAACCCTAGCTAAAAACCCCAGGACAAAAATCCACTCGTCCTAGACAATTTGCCCTCCTGGCCCCCCAACTGTGGAATAAAATTCCTGTTGCACTTAGAACTACAGACTCACTACCTAGCTTCTGCCATGGACTGAAGTCACACCTCTTCAGACTCCACCTAAACCTATAGCACTACTCATTGACCATAGATGAAGCTAGTTAACATTTTTAGGTTTTAGAAACGTTTTGGTAGCACTTTACAATAATGACCAGTTATAAATCATTTATAAACATTTATAAGCAGTTTATAGATGAGTAATAAACATGAACAAACTGTTTATTGACATTTGTAAATGTTTAACTAAACATTTATAACTGTTTTAAACATCATTTACATGTTATTAGTAAGGTATTAGTAACTAGTAAACAAATCATGATTAAACCATTTATATACATTTGTAAATGCTTACTAAATCATTTATAACCAATGCTAAAATTCACATAATGTGTAGGTAGGAATGCATTTACAAATGTCTGTTAAGGTGACCTCCATGTGTTGTTCATGTTTAATATACGCTTTGTAGATGTTATCAAGAGCCCTAATGTAAAGTGAAGACTATTCATTGCGACTGTGAGGTCGCAAGTTACTATACAAACCTCCACTGGATGTCCGCCCGTCCGTCACATCACATCACGTCACGTCACGTCACGTCACGTCACGTCACGTCACGTCACGTCACGTCACACTTTTGGCCCTATACTCTTATCTCTGGCACCGTTGCCCCTATCCATGCCAAACTTTGCACACACTCCTTGGCTGCCAAACCACAACCTCCGCCCCTGATTTCTCACATGCCCCACCATGAGGTTGCTTATCTCCCAATTAGGGAGTCTTACTGGTTATTTACATCTGTCTGTTAATGTGGCCACCTTGTTTGTTCATGGTTATGCTTTGTAAAACATTCCTTAAATATCTATAAATCATTAGTAGATGTTATCAAGAGCCCTAATGTAAAGTGAAGACTATTCATTATTTACAACTGTCTGTTAACACCTTGACGTCCGAAATAGAATGGTGGTTGGTAGATTAGCCGTGACATTTCTATTATTGTATTGTGATCTGAGACATAATATTATGTTTATAAACATGACCCCGCAGCCCCTCCATCTTGAACAGCGCCGCTGTTTTTTTTTTTTTTTTTTTTCCCAGGCCAGTAACTCACCATGATTTTCTCGATTTCCGTTGGGATAGAATGGGGGTTTTGGCCGATCGTCGATGTCCCCGTGCGTTTCGCGTGCGCGATCCTTTCACGTAAATGTCCCCGCAAATAGTCCATGTGTGACTGAAGAACAGAACTGAAAAGTTTCGCTAGCATAGCCCCAAGCATGGCTGCTGTAGGAGCTCGAGTGTGCAGACAGCAAACGGATGGCTGGGAGTAGCCTTGGAGAAGGAGAGGCGCTGACGTCACCTCTGCTTCATGCACGGTCTGCATGAGCTATCAGTGCACGAGTGGTGACTAGGGAAGGTTAGACGATCGCCGATTTTCGGATCAAAAGCTTTTATTCCGGTTTTAAAGACAAAGTCCGGGAATGTACGACGTGGCTGAGAGTCCCTGGGGGGATGTGCGATATAGTACGGTTTTAACATTAAGGGGCTCCCCGTGGCTTAGAAGGTGTTAATGTGGCCTCCATGTTTGTTCATGTTTAGCAGTTTGGCAAGTTTGGCATGGATAGGGGAAACGGTGCCGTAGATAAGAGTAGGGCCAAAAGTGTGACGTGACGTGACGTGATGTGATGTGACGTGACGTGACGGAGAGACTGACGGAGGGACTGACAGACAGCCGGGGGAGGTTTTCATATAACTTGCAACCTCACGGTCGCAATGAATAGTCTTCACTTTACATTAGGGCTCTTGATAACATCTATAAAGCGTATATTAAACATGAACAACACATGGAGGTCACCTTAACAGACATTTGTAAATGCATTCCTACCTACACATTATGTGAATTTTAGCATTGGTTATAAATGATTTAGTAAGCATTTACAAATGTATATAAATGGTTTATTCATGATTAGTTTACTACTTACTAATACCTTACTAATAGCATGTAAATGATGTTTAAAACAGTTATAAATGTTTAGTTCAACATTTACAAATGTCAATAAACAAGTTGTTCATGTTTATTACTCATCTATAAACTGCTTATAAATGTTTATAAATGATTTATGACAGGTCATTATTGTAAAGTGCTACCAACGTTTTTTTACTGATTAGGTGCATGGTCTACCTATGTTATTGTTTTTTCTAGATTGATATTCCTATGCATTTGTTATATTGTTGTTGATGTACTGACACATTATCTTGCTTATTATAGTGATACATATTACCTGATTATTGTAAGTCGCGTTGGATTAAAAGCATCTGCTAAATGCCTAAACTGTAAACTGTAAACCGATGATAATGCATGCCAAAAAATAGTCAATTTGAAAGCTCACAAATCTATGCATACTGAGCTTGTAGATCAGCCGTTTATTTTTTATTTTTTTTAGTTACACATAACAGTATAAATCATCATCAGTAAGCCATCGTCAGGCTTACTTAAATATCCCTCTGTCTGGCCACACTTTGATAGTGTACGCTGGCACTAATGGGGTTAAACGCGATGTGATGCAGCAAGGGGCTAGAACCAGCTGTGCCTTGAAAGTAATCAATAAAATCGTATTTTGAATCTACACACACAGGCCACACAGAAACAATCTCATCGCATTTAAAGAAAACAAAAATCTCTGCTGTTCAATCAGCCCTTTTCTGTTTACTCTGTAATATCCTGTGTCAATAAGTGTTTTATCTGACAGGATTTTACCTCGATAAACCATATTGACCTTTTTCTTATGGTCACATCTGTATTAATCCTGATGACTGTGTTCTTCTCGTTGAGTCATCCCCCCGAGAATATCGTCACTGTCGGGGAGAAACCTCGTATCTCCAAGTTTCAAATTTGTACGTTTTTCCTTAAAGTAAAGCCCGGCTTCATCACACAAGACTGTCGCACAAAACTAGTGGAAATAGCAGATCTACAAGCACACAACGCTTCGCTCCGCGAGGCATTGTCTGCTTGTAGATCGGCTATTTTCATTAATCATTTTTAAATTGAAAAATACAAAACAAACGGTTTTGGACGTACAAGGTTTCCACCCGACAACAATGACGTGTACTTTTCCACCAGCCAAGAATGACAGGCTGAGGGGGTGGCCTTGCGGCAGTGGTGGAAAGTAACTAAGTACATTTACTTAAGTACTGTACTTAATTACAAATTTGAGGTATTTGTACTTTACCAGAGTATTTCCCATTTTCAATACTTTTACTTCTACTCAACTACATCTCAGAGGCAAATATTGTACTTTACTGCACTACAATTATTTGAAGATTTTAGTTACAAGTTACTTTGTAGATTTTTCAAAACATACATTAACCACCTAAAGGAGTAGTTCACCCCAAAATGACTTTTTTTTCTATTGATTACTCACGCCATGGAGACTTGAGCTCAATAATATATATATTCAAGACAAAAATGTGATTATAGTAAATTTAGCCCCATTGATTCCGGATGAGGACCCAAATGCATTCGGGTCCCCATCCGGAATCAATGGGGGTAAATTTATTGTAATGAAATTATTGTCTTAGCAAAACGACAAAACACAAAAAATATGATTGAACTCAAGTCTCCATGGCATGAGTAATCAATAGAAAAAAAGACATTTTGGGGGTGAACTACTCCTTTAAAACCTATATAAATAGCAGATCTACACTTGTAGATCTGCTATTTTCGAAAGATTTTGAATTCTGGACCTTTACTTCAGAGTATATCTACATTGCAGTGAGCCTATTGATACTGTGTTTAATTCCGACTCACAACAACACTACATGTTTAGGACAGTGGTGCTGTTGCAGAATCTGTGGACATTGGTGGACAGGTCAGAACACATTCTATTTTCTAATGAACATACGTTCTCCGTAACGCACTACATTTACCTACTGTATTTAAGTACATCGACTCCAATGCATGACTAGGAGGGGGAAAAGTTATTAGACACTTAAGCAAATGTAATACAAAATAAATAAATAAATAAAAAGGTTGGTCTGTAAAATATTGAGTAGGCCTAATTGAGCAATTGAGTAATATTGGACCAGGAGTAGGCCAATCTATATTTGACTCAACGGTGGTTGACTATACTTTGCACAGCAATGATTAATATACGATACTATATAAAAAGAAGAACCTGCACACAGAGCCAACAGTAAAAATACATCTTTATTAGTTTGCTTTGCAGATTTTCTTCAGGTCATGACCTGAATAAAATCCACAAAGGATCGAATAAACATCTTTCTGATATAGTTATTTCTTGTATATATATTTACCAGTGATACGCAGAAATTCTTTTTTATTTGTTCTGCAGTCTTGCTCGACTGTTTCTCCACCTTTGGGAATCGTCATTTCAAGAATAAATACACCATACTTTAACACTAATCTTCCTTGACTGGAGTTCCCCGTGGGGTCTGTACTTGCATGGTCCCCTCCTTTTTTCCTTCCAAATAATTTCGCCAAATGTTCTCCTATTTTACCCAAATGTTCACCTACAGTATTATGACATGCCCAGAACATGGACACTAGGGCTCATGTGGTTCAAAGCTTCTTCTGGTTTTATTCAGGAAGCTTTACAACTTTTATCATTTTGTTCCAATTTTACAGATATTCTTGGTGATTGCTCATTACCCTTCTTCCAATTAATTAAATCTTCCTATTAATTCCTTCTTCCTCTTCCTATAACTCGGTCCCCAGCCATGACAAAGGGCAACCCTGCTGCCCCTAAATTCCCTCTTTGTTCCTTTCTTCTGTCAGTTTTGTACTGCCTCAAACACATTTATAACCAGAGCAGTCTGTCAGGGTTTTTAACAGCTCCAGCAAAGATATTTGAGATTCTGTTAGAGATGTGAAGAACTTCTTAATAACTTTTATAAGTGGAGATTTAACTGTAAATTCAGAGCAGAAGGCTTTGTTCAAGGTCACCATTGGCTTACTGCTGGCAGCTGACACAGGCCTGTTACTCCATTTGAATTCTCCTTGACCTCAGCTCAGCCTTTGACACAATGGACCATAATGTTGTCTGAAGAACTACATTGGCATCAGTGATGTGGCACTGGAGTGGCTGCATCTATCTATCGAACAGGTCCATACAGTATGTAATGCTTAGAGGTTCCTCCTTCTCTTGTGCACATCTCTTTTGTGTGGGGTCCACCAGGAGTACTCCCTCCCACGATAAATAATCGATACACTGCCGGCAAATATCGATATTTCACAAGACCATGGATTTTCCCAGTTTACATACTGTAGGGTGCAGTACCGCCAGCCACCTGCACTGTTTGTGGTGGGCTCTAGTGTTGGGCACTAGTGAGATAAATGAGGGTATATGCGGGGTATATGAAGGGTATGCACAGTGCAGAGAGAAGAAAGTTACGCTGGTTAGACTGTCAGCTGTTCTGTCTGACCGTCAGAGGGAATGGAATGCGTTCACATCACAGCAGAGAATGAGCGAGTGAGAGTGGGGGAGAGGAGGAGTGAGAGATCTTGTCTTCCAACGTAGGTGACGTTCATTTGAGCAACACAGCTATGTTTAGTGGAAACACACACACACACACACACACATACACATGCAGCCACCATTACACGAATGCACATTTACACACACCCACGTTAATATAATGACACACACACACACACACACACACACGCACACACACACACACACACACACACACACACACACACACACACACACACACACACACACACACAGTCGGTCAGTGTTCTACTGTTAGGAAGAGGCATGCATGAACATTTTTGTACATGTCATGTGTTCATCATATTGTATTTGTTTCTTGTCAATTACATTTTCACTACATACTTTTTAGTTATGGATTGATTTAGTAGCCTACCCATTGTTGTTGACAGACACATTGTGAGCAAGTTGCAGTCAGTGTTTGTTTACTGTTTGAGGAGGCAAGATTCATCTAACTACTTATTGGCCAATTTGTTTGTACAATAATCTTGTAAGATTATGGAATAAATGTAGAATTCCAGATTTTTGCCTTTTATGGTTATTTTTCATTTTGATACCGTGATATATAGTTGATGACATTTCTTGCAATATATCGAATATTGTGATATAATTGTTATCAAGGGCCTAATATCGTGATAGATCGTATCGGCACACCCTATACTACATACTACCTCTGGGGCAAATCATGTGTAAACATGACATTGTTTTACTTTGCTATGTAGGTGACAGCCAATTGTATGTCCCATTACAGTAAAACCTGTTACCAGCAATGTTTCTTATATTATGCCTAGCTGAAATAAAAAAAAATCAGATTTCAAAAGATGTTGTAGTCTTGCTTTGCCCAACAGAGCTAATCAAGATCAGGTCATTCTGTTCCTTTGCAGACTTAGAAAAGGTCTTTCATGTTTTTTGTTGTTGTTGTTTTACTTTACTTAAATTACTTTTGAAATTCATTGATATTCTGGTATCAGCAGGCAAATCATCTAAAGGCTGCAGTTGTTATAGAGCATCGCAGTGAGGTGTCGGAAGTCCATTTTCCATTCATTTTCACCATAGGGTTTTTCATTATCAGCCACAAAGTCGTAGCAATTCAATGTACACTTACCACTAGGCTGGTGGTTGTAAAATGGTTCTATATGCTCCTGTAGAACCCCCGAGTATGTATGCAATCACTCTAGTTTTAGTAAAAACACGTTTTAATCAAGATCGCACGGAGAAGAACTGCATTTCCCATACGGCTAAACATGTGTACATGGCGTGAAATCGACGTCTGTGATTGGTCTAGCTTCTTCTTCTTTCACATATCTTGCGGTTACCGCGGAAGTAGCTACTGCCCCCTGTCTTCCCGGCGGATTATTGCACTTCAGCAGAACTCCGTGAGCGATCATCTTTCTTTTACAAATATGATGCACTATGTTAAGGATGACGATAAGAGCGTCCACAGAGATGACAATCACTACATTTCAGGCCATATGCTGGCCTGGATAACTAAACTGAGCGTGATTTAAGGGCTATAATTCAGGAAACAAGAGTGTCATTCGCAATGCATTCTGGGAGTGTAGTTTCCGCAATTTTAAAAATAATGATGTACACAGTCTTGTACCCTGCCCTTTTTTCAGCTTTCTAATTAATCTTTGCATTCAAAAAAATGTGAATATTGACATGATTCCTCTCCAGCCGAGGTGGCTTTGTCCAAGGCTTAAAAATGTTTAAATAAATACTTTATGAAATGTCTATGGAAGAAATGAATGCGGAAAACGCTTCCGACACCAGAGTGAGGACGGGGTGGGGCTTCAACTGCGATGCTCTATAGAAAACGCTGTAACACCAGTGTTTGCTGGCTGCACTTTACTGGTTATGTGTCACTTTTAGAATAGATTTTACTGCTCGATCTGTAAATTGCTTACTCCCTATGAGTCTTCACTGCTAAGATTCTCTAGTAACATATTTTTTTTATTATTTCAGAGTAGCCAATTTATTGTACCCCTTTTTCTCCCCAATGTATTAGTTATGCCAAATAATTCCTCCCCACACACATTTCTGTGTGTTGTCAGTGCAGTTGCTTCCAGTGACAAATGTCACCCTCCCCGCCCGGCCTTCTCTTCCCTGAACACAGGGAAAACCACAGTGGATTAAACCCCTAGACCAGTGGTTCTCAAAGTGGATTCCAGGGACTCTGTGGGTTCCTTTAGTGGGGTCTAAATTGACCCATACAAGTCTGTAACTCTTATTATCTCCATATTTTAACTTTTTGTGTTTTTCGTAAATTAACGCCCTACTTATAATACAACGTCACACAAGAACAACAAAAGCAGCAGATCTATAAGGTCCAAACACGACGCAGAGCGACTCATTTCGAGCTTGTAGATCTGCCACTTTTGATACTTTTGATTGTGAATCCTGAAAATTAACAGTTTTGGACATAGTGAGGATTCTAACCAACAGGTCTCTTGGGTATTTAACCCATGTGTAAAAAGAAATTGAGGGTTGTTGTTCTGTTTTGTTGTTTTTTTACTGAAGAGGGGTTGGTTGTTGTGTATGTGTACAGTTTGAATGTGCATACATGCAAATAAACATTTGCTGGGTCACAGCATCCATGGCTTGTCAATTGATGGATATAGTGTGATGCATAGAGTGACGCATAGTGTGCTGTCCTTGGTCTGGATGGATGGCTGAATGACTGGATGAATGACACCGTTCCAAACATGGACTTCACAAATTAGGCTGTCTGTATTTAGAAATTTACCCCCAAAATCTAATTCAAAATACTATTTATTTGATATAATACATGATATCCTTGAGGGCGTGGCTCAGTACGAAATTAAGTTGCTTTTTGGATATCTCACAAAACACTGTATTTCAGAACAGGACTTTCCAGGATTTATTCATTTGATTATGGATTTTTAAACGAAAGAACCGTCCCACAAACTGCAGGACAGGGCTTTCTGGAGGTGTATCTATTTTCTGCTGCTGCCAAACAGGAACTGAAGGGCCAGGCACTCAAGCATTTTGGGGGTGAACTACTCCTTTAAAGACTTTTGAGACCCTTTTAATAAAAGAAAATGAAAAAAGAAAAGAAATGAAATGAAAAAGACAATCAAATTAAAACATTGGTCAAATTGTCAAATAATATAAGAGAAAATGCCGATCTACGAGCGCCTTGAACAGAGTCAAACTACATGTAATGCCTCAACTATAATATGATTATTTTGGAGGGTCCCCAGTTCAAATATTATTTTGAAGGGTCCCCAGTTAAAACATGGTCATTTTGGGGAGGTCGCAGCCTGCAGAGGGTGGGCTCCATGCAGCCCACTCATCTCAGTCTGCTGTTTCGTGATCCTCTGTTTACTTCTCATCTCTGTGAGCTCTGCTCCTGACAAACACGCTGCTGGCAGATATGACATGGGCAAGATAAGGGGGTAACTTCCCCCAAAATGGTCTTCTTAATCTTGATATTTTAGAGACTCTCACACAGCACACAGAGAGCTCCTCTATAGCACTCAGTGTGCCTCTGTTCTCATCTTCTGCTACCGGAGCCTCAGCAGGTGGCCTCTATATAAATGATTGGGAAATTGCCAATTGGTATCATGTGACCTCTATGCCTACCTGTGCCATACAAGCACAGTAACTGAACCACAGGTGGCACTAATCACACCATACAAATGCAGAATATGTCACCCAAACATACATTCACCAGTTTCGCCAATTCCAGCAAAACCAACAATAAAATTAAATAACTGCCAGCTGATCTGTTTCTGGGACAGCTGCACAGCCCCCAAAATAGATTTTACTGCTATTTATGCTGTATAAATCTGTAAATGTAAGTGTCACATTAATTTACTCACAACCAACCAACATTGATATTTTTTAAGGTATGTTTTGTCTTTTAATCTCTTTTTTTATATATATATTTTTCCTTTGGTGTCCTACTTTGTAACAGAGACAGTTTTCTTTTGTTCATTTACCTTTTATCAAAAAAAGCACCAAAGTCTTAAACTTTGTTTTAGGTTTGTTTCAGACCTTTAAGTTAACTCTGCCCCCATTGACCTTCATCTTAACTTTTCTCCTTCCATTTCTACTTTTTCTCTTCCGGCACCTTGGCTTTAGTCTGCCCATCCTCCACAGTTCCCTTGTCTTTTCCTTCGTGTTTAAAGTGCCTGGAGTGCTTCTTGTGCTTTTTCTTGACAGTGCTGCTTGCTGGTTGCTTGCTTTGCCCATCACAGTCCGTTGGTCCAGGATCCCTCTTTAAGCGTTCAGCACTGGGCCCTGGGTTGGTGGCCCCGTCTGTGCCCAGCACTGGGAAGAAGGGAACTGGGTTGGTGGCCTTGCACAGCGAAGCAGAGACCTGCGGGTACTTTAGGTCCCAGGTTGGTATCTGGTGCATCTTGCTAGCAATTTTCTGCCATGGGAGCTGGAGCTGGGTGTTCTGAGGAAGCCTCCTCTGCCTTCACTTCAGATGGTGGTGCTGGCTCTAAACCATGGGTGGAAGTGACCATGTCCACCTCCATGGGCTCAGACACCTCAGCAACCTCTGTGTCTTGGGAGGAGACAGTAATGGGTTCTTCATTTAGCAAAGGCCTTTCCTTCTCTACAGCATTGTATTTAGCTTCTAAGTCTCAATGTTTCTCCATCTCTTCCACTGGTCTCTTAATCTTTGTGCCTCCTCTCACCCCATGGGACAGCTACACTAGCTATTTCATTCTTTGTTGTACGATGGTGTACGATGTTGTACGATGGTGAATACTTGCCTTGCAAAGCATGATCAGATATCTCCAACTACAGATAGTCACGTTGAGTGACAACTTAAATCAATCAAAGGAGAATCCCGAAGGAGGGCTTTAGTTACGGTATCTGGTGTTATTCCATCCATTAACAAGTGGTAGAGGCTAAACAAAATTCTGGCGAGTCAACTCTGACCGGAGGTGGGAGGGATCTAACGTCAGTTCGCTTCGTTGCAGCAGCTCCACAGAGTCAAAACTTTTTGGAAACATTTCCGCCATTATGAAAGTCGGATGTTAACCCCCCAAAAAAGGAACTGTCGAGCGATACAAATAAGCAATTTAGCGTAAAATCCCACCGCTCATGGTCGGAGCTGCCGAGGATGTACCGATCGTTCATGGTAAGACGGCTAGTCTGGGATTCCTGTGTGGAAGCAATTTAAAAAATAACAGCTTCACAGAACCAATTCTAAGACATGCCCCAAGGATTATAGGGAAGTCCTTCATATAGTATACTGTATATTAGTTTCCAAAGCAATGGTCGTAGGTTTGTGACCACTGGTTTTCTCTGGTGTCCAAGTCGGGCTTTAGATGTCACCACCATACATGAATGAATCTAGCAGCCTGGGAGAGGATGTCTGGCCGAGACTATAGTAATGGCTGACCTGCAAGCTAAAAATAGGGGGAAATTGTTCAGATATAGATAGACCAAAAGAGCAAGTGTAGTTCAAAAGCATTGCGAGAGAGAGAGAGAGAGAGAGAGAGATAGAGAGAGAGAAGGAGAGCGAGAGCGTGGGTGGGTGGGTAGATGGGGATGGGGATGGGGGTTCAGGCCGGGGAACACGAGAACTCTCATTAAATAATTACAGCCAGTGGTCACGAACTTGAGGAAATGACAGTATGACAAGGTCGCTGCGGCCTGTCAGCGGAGGGCACAGTCATAAAGCAGAGCAGATCCTCTGGCTTTTTTCAACCTATCAAAGCCAGGATCTCGTCGTCGTCGGGTGGAAACCTTGTATGTCCAAAACCTTCCCTTTTTTGTTATTTTAAAAACGATTTAAAATAGCGGATCTACCGTTGTTTCCTGCTGAGATTGGCACATTTCCTGGGGCAAGCTGCCCAGATCACTCATGTCACATGTTTTCTTCTTATTTTTTCACTCTCAAAAAGCGCCTGCAATGTAGTGCATTTGAAACTACATTGCATTGCACATCATGGGGTGAACACTGCTTGCCTCCTGTGAATTGTTTTATTTAAATTTGTGTTTATGTTCTGTTTATTATCGTTGCTGAGTGAGGTCAGCAGACAAAGTGACCTGAGTGTAATGAAAAAACCTGGGTGAAATGTGCCAATCTCAACAGGAAACAACGGCACAAGCACAAATCATTGTGTGCTTGTAGATCTGCTGTTTTCACTAGTTTTATGCGGGTCCGCATCAGTGTGCCGACAGGCCGGTATTCTGACACTAAAACTAACCCTAACTCTAACCCTAACCCTAAACTTAACCTCAGTAACCGTGACGAGTAACTAACCTGCCGACGCTAGTCGGAACAGCGGCCCGTCGGCATATTGAGCGGACCCCGTTTTATGCGACAGTCTTATAAGATGAAGCAGAGTTTTACTTTAAGAAAAAAACGTACACATTTGAAATTCGGAGATACGAGGTTTCTGCCCGACAGTGACGATATGGGGCTGATGAAACACAGAAGGTTGTGTGAGGGAAGAAAATGCTTCTTTAATATAAAGTGAATCAATGCGATATTTCATTGAAGCCGTTTTCTCTGTGATACTTTCCCTCTTTTCTTTTCCCCGGCAACCGTTGATGCAGCACATTAATATTGGCAGCCTAGCTGCGTTGAGCTTGGCAGGGAGAATTGGACTTCAACCGCACTTTAATGGGGATCAAATGGAACAAGCTCAAACAAAATACGCTCTTACATTCCGAGTTAATGAGCTTGGTCACACATTACAAATAACTCTTTTCTTCCTACTGTCTTTCTAGTATATGGCTCTGTATTGCGCGAGATTCAAATTGCCCGCGAGTATAGACAACATTCCTGGCCGATTGCAGGAGGGAGGCCCCGCCCCCAAGTCGAAAGGGAACTTCCGGGTTCTGTCAGGCATGCATATAAACAAGAGGCAGTCACTCACGATAACATAACAACCTGGACTCACACTACTACTTTGCTTTCGTTATCTTTGATTACCTTCTGCTACAATGCCAACACATTGTGCAGTGCGTGGCTGTTCTAAGACTTCTGACCATCTGAAAGCTTGGCTTAATCAAGAGTGTGTGATCCATCTACCTAAGACCAAACAAAATTGTCCATGTCCTCCTATGTATGCATTCCATCAAATACCAAAAGATGATGTTGCATCTCGGATGTGGCTGAAGAATTTGAATTTGAAGAAACCACCGAAAAGGGTCTTTGTTTGTAGTTTTCACTTTGTTGACAAAAAGCCAACTACTGCAAAAATATAAGTTACATTAACACACACACACACACACACACACACACACGCACACACACACACACACACACACACACACACACACATATATTATATTTGACTCCTGTCCTGCGGGAATCCCACGGGACCCACAGGAATTATTGTCATCCTCTACCAGACAGCATGGGTGCGTTTGCTCATTGGGAAGCTGCATTTGCGATGTAGCCAGCCAATTTATTTAGCGCATCTCTCGCGCAGCATCAGCAAAACAACGTAGCAAATTCATCTTACCAATGAGCCAATGCTACATACATACAGAAATACATCTCATTTTCGTATTGTACATACCTTAAACATGATTGCTGCTGCATGACTGCAAACACGCCCAGGTCCAGCGACACAAGTGCATCCAGCTGTCTCAATGAAGCCTTCGTCGGTTACCAAAACCCACGGACCGTGGGCGTCGTTATTGAGACACTGGCTCGGTTCAACACTGGCCTTAAAAAAAATAAAGCCGTCCAGTTGATGGCTTAACACAACACCAACTTTTTCGCCGTGGAGATACTGATATGCCATCGTACTTTTAACAGCGTCCTGCTGAACGTCATCGACAGCCGTTGATGTCATCAAGTAAAATACCATTTTGTCTAACGTTATGTCCGGCCATGTCGTCATGTCGTCCTTCCAAGTATGGACTGTAGATGGGTGTGGAATCGTCAAAACCCCGTCTCGTATCAGCTGAGTGGATGAATGTTGCCATTTCAGTGGCATCGTGGCAAGTAAAAAACAGAAAGTAGTAAAAACAAGCACGTCCAAGCGGTCCGATCAGCTGGTGGGAGAGTGAGCTGTGACGAAAGCAGGAAGTCTATTTACGACTGAGCCCAAAAAAGGGCTTCCGGTCGGAAGTAGGGGGCGTGGCCAGGCATGTTGTCTATAGCGTGCATAGCGTATTTTCAGTGGGTGATCGAGCAGGCAAGCGAGCGGGCCTGCCTGCCAGCGAGGCATTGAGACAATGCAAACCTGTTGCCTGCCAGCCTTAAATATGGGGTGCCATGATTTTTTCCCCCTCTAAAACATGATTACCAGGTATTATGATTATAATAGGAGGAAGATTTATTTCCAAAAAAGTGTGCAGAAAGAGTTAAAATTAGCTTTTTATGTGGTCACATCCACCAGTTCATTAGTATGCCTGGTTGTCATGGTGGGTGGTGACCCAGCTGAAGTTAGCCACACCCACGTGTGTTGGGTAAATGGTAATTAGGGGAGGGGTTGATTCTATGATGTAATTGTATCTGTGTTTTTGGACCGGCACTTTTGACCCACAAGGTGGCAGCCTCCAGGAAGAAACACAAATAGAAAAGGAATACATAATTGCTCATAACAACCACACCAGGGGGTCTAATGAAGTACTGTCACCCTCCTAGACACATGAAAACCAGAAAAAGTACAAAACTATGGCACCACCTCTTTAAGAGCCTGGTGATAACAGAATGACAGACAAACAATATCTAGATTTGTCTGGCCGTGGCCTAAAGACTGGCACAGTGGCAGGTTGACAGTACAGAGGAATAACTGGCTGACGGACGCGATTGGCGTTGATTGACCCCAATCCACATGAGATCCACCCATAATATAAAGCCTGCTTCACACACCTGAATCATACAACGTAGTGTCGCTCGCCATGCAAGAAAAGGTTGTTCGACCAGCTAAGATTCACGACCAGACGTGAGCTTGTAGATCTGTTATTTTAGGCGTACGATGGAGCATAGATTAGGCACAAGGCACCTGTGGGCTGGGGGCCACTGGTGGGCCGTGAGCATGTTGCAAGTGGGCCCCCGAATAACCAGTAAGAGATAGATAACCAGTCGGGAGATAAGCGACTGTCAGGTCCCATACGCAAACTTTAGAAGGCAATGGTAGCCAATCAGGACAGAATATGGGAAATGGGGCAGATCCATGTTGATGACATGACTGTAGAGATACTGTGTACCGCTTTGCGTGATTTTAGGAGCAGTGTCCAAAAATGTGTTTTGCAAGAATCGGCCTCATGGTGGCACTAGAAGAGGGCCATTTGAGAAATGAGGGGTGGTGGTTGTGGTTTGGCAGCCAAGGACTGTGTGTGCAATGTTTGCAACAGACAGACTGACTTGATTGATTGATTGAAGACTTTATTAGAAGTTTGCATAGGAAAAGGTACAGTTTCATGACGGTACAGTTCACTGGTACAAGGTCTACTAAAAGGAGATCCATGAAAAGACTAAGCTTATTTCCACTGGAAACCATTGAAGTATCTCATATAACATTGAATGACAGACAAATAGAACACAGTACTATGCAGTAGATATGTAAAGAAAAACAAAATAGAAGACAGTAAGTCAAAACAAACAGTATATACAAAGAAGGGGCAGGGGAGGGTAGGGTTGGGCTAGATTCTTTTTTACCAGTTGCGAACGGCTGCTGCCTGTAAGTGGTTTTTCAGGGCAATTTTAAAGGATGCTAGTGATCCACACTCCTTTGTGGCCTTCGGTAAGGCTTTCCACATTTTGGTGGTATAGCAGAAAAAAGAGTTTGACCCTTTGTTGGTTTTGACTCTGGGTTGAAAGTGATCTGTGGCGCTGCCTCTGGTGTTGTAATTATGGACATCCTTAATGTTTATAAAGTATTTTGACAGGTACTTGGGTATCATAGTGGTGTAGTGTATCTTGTACACCAGGCCCATTGCAAGTTGCTGTACTCTGTCAACTACTCTGAGCCACCCCACTCTTAACTGGTGAGTAGCGGTGAGGTGAGTCTGATAGGGAAGTCTAAGCAGGACCCTAATTAGTTTATTTTGGGCTGTTTGTAGTTTAGTTTTCAGGGCTTGTGGGGCGTCACAATACCATACGTGGACTCCGTAGTCAAAGAGGGGCTGGATTATTGCACCAGCTATGGTCTTCAGTGTGTTGGAATTGACCATCGGGGCGATCCTCTGTAGGAAACGAGTTCGTTGGTTGATTTTATTTACTGACTAACAGCGTTGGAGGTTTTTGGAGGTAACTGCGAACTGACGGTCGCAAATAAAACCTTGAAAAACGAGTTCTCATTATGATACCGATGAATAGGAACTGAGAGTACTACATTCTATGGATCCAAGCCGGAACGCAATCGATTGATTGATCATTAAAATAAACCTTCTCTGACAATGCATGCAGCCCACCCATCTGACTATAACAAGTTGTTAAGTGGTTAAGCGGATGAGCTTTCAATTTGTTCAAGTGGGCCTTGAATCAGAAAGGATTGAGAACTAGAGGTTCTACTCATAAGCTACGCCTCTACTCAATTTGACTCTCACTGTGGCCTTCTACAGTACTCAAATATCTCTGTATTGATTCTCTTACTTTACCATCTCTACGCTGCAGCACTTGTAAAGGACAGGTGAAAGAAGTAGGACGCACCAAGCCTGAGTGGTTCTTCATCGTGTGGCCATGTCACTCCATTAACTGATTTCCACGTGAAAATTTCAACGCAACACCTAAATTATGTCTTATCTATCTATAAATGCGAGAAGTCTCTGCGTGTCTGTCTGTCTGTCTGTGTGTCTGTCTGTAATCCGCGTATCTCGAGAACCGTTCGTCCCACCGGCTTCAGATTCGGCACGCACGTTCCCCGCCGCGGCACGGAGTGCAGTGCCGGGTCTCGACCCGACCCGACGCGCGGTTTTCCCGAACCGGCGCGAAACGTTCGGAATCTCCTTATTTGATTGTTGGTTTATTTGGTTGATTGTTGACATCAGGCTGTTCCGGAGGAAATCGGCGAAAGCTCTGACTCATTGTGACATCACTTCATAAAAGGCTCTGACATCACGTACGCCACATGAGTCAACAAAAAATCTCTGTGAGTGTGTATGTATGTATGTAATCCGCGTATCTCGAGAACCGTTCGTCCCACGGGCACGCGCGTTCTCCATATATGGGCATAAAATGAATGCCCCCATATATGGGCATAAAATGGATTGCAGACAGACAGATACAGATATCTCCATATATGGACATAAATGGACAGAGGCAAACAGATGGTCAAAGATCTCCATATATGGGCATAAAATGGACGCAGACAGACAGATACAGATATCTCCATATATGGGCATAAATGGACACAGGCAAACAGATGTTCAAAACGGGTCCTATGACAACAGGTATAATGAGGTTTGCATTAAAGGGGGAACCGGCACTGTGTCTGCAACACAGTTGGAGGCACAGACAGATACTCCATATATGGGCATAAAATGGACGCAGATAGACAGATATCTCCATATATGGGCATAAAATGGACCCAGAACTATAACTGCAGTGATCTCCATATATGGACATAAAATGGACAGCGACATACAGACAGACAGATACAGATAACTCCATATATGGGCATAAATGGACACAGGCAGACAGATGGTCAAAACGGGTCCTATGAAAACAGGTATAATGGGGTTTGCATTAAAGGGCGGGGCATTCATTCCCTATTTACATTGTTCCGAGTTGGACAGGTCGCCGACTAGACGCTGGGCCGCCCGAAAAAGTACAGTACCAGTAAGACTCCCTAATCGGGAGATAAGCGACCGTTGGTCGCTTATCTCCACAAATAGGCCAAAAGTTTGTTTTACCAATTATTACACTCTATGTGAACATTTACATCAACAAATCCCAAGTACTATGCAGAACGACCCATTTCAAGTTTTTAATGTACAACAATATTTAGAAAATAGGTCTACAAGCTGACAGTCCTCGTCCCTTATATTCCCATATAGCCGGGCAGATAACAGAAATAATCGTTCACTTGCGGATACAAGCACCAAAATTGGCACACATACTCCTTAGGGATTGCTCTTTTCATAAAACCATCTGGCCAAATCAAATTTCAAGATGGCGGCCATTTTTCAAGATGGCCGCCATTGAATATACAGTAATCTTGCATTCCGCAATAAAATACCATAGACCTGTCCTATTTGAATGATCTTGGTGTCAAATCATAAGTTTTTCACTATGTAGAATCCAAATCTGGACCCATGGACTTACTCACTGGCTTCCTTGTACCATATATCAGTCCCGGAATCCTAATATTCTGCTAAATTAGAGGTTTGTGTTATGTCTGACTCGGGTAAAATGGGTGGTAGTGTATATCTTAGTATTGTTAGAGGTTTATAGTGTGTGTGTGTGTGTGTGTGTGTGTGTGTGTGTGTGTGTGTGTGTGTGTGTGTGTGTGTGTGTGTGTGTGTGTGTGGGGGGGGGGGGGGGGGGGGGGGTAATGTAGTAATGTAGTAACTCAACAGAGCGGATTTCAATGCACAGCGGCTGACGCGGCTAAAATGCATGGTAGATATAATAGCACCGTGGGATCACTCTTTGTCTAGTCTCTATTCTTCAACCTTTTCGACTTGGGTAACCCTGCCAGGAGTACAGGAGTACAAGACTCCTGCCGACATAGCTCTGGGGGTCAAGGAGACACGCAAACTGCCTCACCACGATAAGGTGATGATCCCGTCGAGGCAGGAGGTAGTTTTTTTTTTTTTTATCTAGGGCCTAGGCAGTATAGTACAATAGTATAGTAGGCCTAGACTACAACGCTTCTAAACCTCGCACCTGCAGCTGCACAGTGCCGTGCAGGTCAGACCAAAGCGGTAGCATTTGCATCGACTGCAGCATTCCAACTTGCATCCACACTTGGTCAGCTGCTGGCAACTCTCTGCAATGGGTGGGAGCTCAGTCCAATCAATCTGCCACAGATCTCCTTTCTTGGTCCAGCCCCAGTTGTCAGGAGTCTGCATTTCTGGTTGACATACTGTTGACTGACTCCAGATGCAGGCCGCTTGATAGGAAGCGCGCTTCACATGTTGCTTCAGTGCTGCTTGCGTTGGAGGAATGGCTTCGTATGGCCTCTGCTTCCGAGCAAACAAGTCCAACCTCGCATCATTGACACCTTCAGCTGTGCTGGATCGGTCGTACATCATGACCACAAACTTCTCCAAGGTTTTCAGGTCTTCATCATTCACTACAGGTGGGTAATGGCTGAGTTTGCTGAAGACACCGGAAGCCTCATCACAAACATTCCAGGTTTGCCACGCAGACTTATGCTGAAACAACATCGCAGCCAGTGAAGGCATGGAAGAAGAGCATCCCTTTGCTCTTTTCTGCAAGAGTGCAACACAGGTCATGAACAGAATCCACTTTAAGTTCTGTCTTTGGCCAATGGCAACCCAGCCCTGAGGCTCATAGGGCAGGAGTCTATGTCCTGTTTCTGTGAGGCTGCTTGATGTACATTAAGTACCCCTAGTGGACATGATAATAGTTTGTCACAGGGACATACCCCAATCCAGCCTTTGATGCTGAGGTCATAGATTCAAAATGTATGACAAGGTCCATATATGGAGTTCCCTGATGTCTTCAATATTAAGCCCATATCTAACAGGACTTCATATGGGAATGCCCATATATGGAGGCCACATTGGCCACATACCACACTAACAGAATCCATATATGGCCAAGACAGATGGCCAAGACAGCCCATATCTGTGTGACTGGTTCTACAGACAGGGATCTCCATGTATGGGCATAAAAGGGTATGTTGTCAGTTGTCATGGACATCATAGTACTTTCACATAACAAATAACTGAGTAAGCATGTTTGGGCTCTCACAGCATATCTCCATATACAGTACATGGATCTCCATATATGGGTACCAGGGGGTCTCCATATATGGGTAACAGGTCCGATACATCACTGGACAGATGGCAAAGAATTGGCACCCTGAGGCATCTAACTAGTAAATAATACTGAGAATACTAATAAACCATCAAGTACACTACATAAACCCAGGATACATAAAACTAACAGTTTCTAATATTATTCTTGCAAGAATAGGGCCAAAACTGAAACAGCCGTTTGGATGGCCCCCTGTAGTAACGCTGAGGACACCTGGGGGTCCCGGACCCTGTGGAAGACCCCTGGTATTAGAGCCCAGGTACAGGTACAAAAGCTTTTATGCTTCAATTATGATCTAATTTGACACTGTTCTGGAGCAGGAGCAGAGCAAGGACTGTACGGAGATAGGCTCAGGGGTCATTCCGGGGGTCCCAGGTGAGGAGAGACCCCCACCAAAAGTCATAAAGGTTATTCTGGCTGCTTCAAAAGTGCAATATTTGAACTTAGAATGTTTTAAAACCTTCAAAACAACTCTAATATTATGAAAATTGGACATTAACTGGCTGACATACTGTTCTGCGAGGTCCTAAAATAGATGACCCCCCAGAAAGGGGGCTGGGGTCAGGAAAATCTGACACCCATCATTTTCTGACAGTTTGGTCCCTATAAAAGCCAAAGCAGTAAAAAAATACATTTTAGCAAAGAAATCCTTAGAAGTACACTTCTTATCACACTAGGTAGTAACTCCGAGGACCCCGAGGGGTCCCGAAGCCCCTGTGGAAGACCCCTGGTATTTGTTACTACTTTTTTTTTGTTTTCAGAAAAAAAGTTTATGCTTCAATTATGATCTAATATGACATTGTTCTGGAGCAGGAGCAGAGCGAGTACTGAGAAAGGCTCAGGGGACCATCTGGGGGGTCCCAGGTGAGGAAAGACCCCAACCAAAAGTCAGAAAGCTTATTCTGGCTGCTTCAAAAGTGTAATAAATGAACTCAGAATGTTTTAAACCCTACAAAACAACCCTAATATTAAGAAAATTGGACATTAACTGGCTGGCGTACTGTTCTGGCAGGTCCCAAACTAGATGACCCCCAGAAAGGGGGTGGGGATCCGGAAAAGTTGACACCCATCATTTTCTCATAGTTTGGACTCTATAGAACCAGGATCTGCAAAAAGATCAATTTTAGCACAAAAATCCTACGGGAGCTGTCTTTTGGACGCATCGCACCACACTATTAGCAGAATATTAAGATTCCGGGACTGATATATGGTACAAGGAAGCCATTGAGTAAGTCCATGGGTCCAAATTTGGATTCTACATAGTGATAAATGTATGATTTGACACCAAAATTATTCAAATAGGACAAGTCTATGGGATTTTATTGCGGAATGCAAGATTACTGTATATTCAATGGCGGCCATCATGAAAATTGGCCGCCATCTTGATTTTTTTTTAGCCAGATGGTTTTCTGAAAAGAGCAATGCCTAAGGAGTATGTGTGCCAATTTTGGTGCTTGTATCCGCAAGTGAACGATTCACCTGTAATATGCACTTTATCTGCCTCGCTAATAGGTTATATGGAGATCTCAGTGTTTGTCAGTCCTTGTTCATTTATGCCCATATATGGACATCTCTATATCTACTGTAACAGTCCTTGTCCCTTTATGCCCATATATGGAGATCTCTTAACTGTAAGTCCTTGTCCCTTTTATGCCCATATATGGATATTCCTGATGTCATCAGTATATGAACATATATGGGCTTTCTGATATGCCCATATATGGAGATCTCTTAACTGTAAGCCCTTGTCCCTTTTATGCCCATATATGGATATCCCTGATGTCATCCGTATATGCCCATATATGGGCTTTCTAATATGCCCATATATGGAGATCTCTGTATCTCCATATATGGGTATAAAAGGATACTTCAGGTCTGCCATCAGGTTTGTTTATATTGGGTTGCTAGGTTTGACATCACAAACTCTATGGGCCATCTGACCTAGAAATCTATATTTGGGCATAGATGACTCATCGTGACCTCATCACACGTCGACCGCACGTGTGACGTGCGGTCGACCGCACGTGTGACCGACGGACGGCCGGTGGAGGTTTTCATACTAAACTGCGACCTTACGGTCGCAATAAATTGGGCTTCAGCAGGAGATCTTAGATTTGGGGCCTCATTAGGGATGGCAAGGTTTTAGGGGTGCCTCCATAACCAATGCAAGCTGTCATATTGACTGCTTGTCTTTCAAATGCTTGTTAGAGTAACAAGCATTTGAAATCCACATTCCTTTTTGTCCCTTCCTTGTCAAAGCCTGGCACCTCCTGGCACCTCCCATCCAAAAAACGTTACCAGAGCACCAAATTGCACACTACTCGTTTCAGTAATAGTTTTTTTGCCCAGGCAGTCAGGTTGCTCAACGAAGGGCTGAAAGTGAAACATAGGTAAACATGGGCACTGTACGCATTTTTAAACTGTACACTGTTACACTGTATGGTATTGTTGTTGTTGGGACTTGTCTTGTGTGCCCTGCATGGTATGTGGGTCCACACTCTTGTCGGTCACTGTGGCCATGTCTTTGTGTAATAAGGCTGAGAGTGCTCCTGGCACAAGCATTTCATTGTATCTGTACTTGTATGGATATGTGTGACAATAAACCTGAACCTGAACCTGACAAAGCTGAAATATGGAACAGTGTCGAAACCTGGGTTACAAGTTTAGAGATATTATCGTTTTGAAAACATATTTTATTTTTATTTGTATTGGTGTTTGTGTTCAGTTTAGTTGCGACCGTAGGTCGCATTTACTACCAAAACCTCCACCGGCTGTCCGTCTGTCTGTCTGTGAGTCAGTCACACTTTTGCCCTGCTCATATCTCCACAACCGTTGCCCCCATCCATGCCAAATTTTGCCCACACACTCCTTACCTGCCAAACTACAACCTCCAAGGACCCCCGGAGCTCCAGGGACCCCCAGGTCCCTGGGGGACCCCCAGGTGTAAAAAAATTTCCCTCCGTGAGTCAGACGTCACACGTCACACTTTTGCCCTGCTCATATCACCAGTAAGACTCCCTAATCGGGAGATAAGCGACCGTTGGTCGCTTATCTCCACAAATATCACAACCTCCACCTCTCACGTCATACGGGTAGCCATAGTTACATCTGGAATGTTGAATCTCCATATATGGAGATAACCTACGCATCACACAAAGTCTGACCTCACCAGCCCATACTTGGGCATGGACGACTTATATCTCCATATACGGAGATGGCCATATATGGAGATACGATGACATCACAGAGTCCACAGCTGATGATGTGGCGTGATGTCATACAATACACAAACAAGCCCTATATAAAGGGGCAATTCTCACCAGGGAAGAGAGCATTGCCTGGAATGTTGAATCTCCATATATGGAGATAACCTACGCATCACACAAAGTCTGACCTCACCAGCCCATACTTGGGAATGGACGACTTATATCTCCATATACGGAGATGGCCATATATGGAGATACGATGACATCACAGAGTCCACAGCTGATGATGTGGCGTGATGTCATACAATAAACAAACAAGCCCTATATACTGATGCGATACGATGACATCACAGAGTCCACAGCTGATGATGTGGCGTGATGTCATACAATAAACAAACAAGCCCTATATACTGATGCGGAGATATGAGCAGGGCAAAGGTGTGACGTGTGACCGACCGACGGACGGACGGCCGGTGGAGGTTTTCATAGTAAACTGCTCCCTGACGGTCGCAATCACAACCGTTGCACCCATCCATGCCACATTTTGCACACACACTCCTTACCTGGCAAACTACAACCTCCAAGGACCCCCGGAGCTCCAGGGACCCCCAGGTCCCTCGGGGACCCCCAGGTGTAAAAAATGACCAAATGTGCAAAAATGACCAAATGACCACCCCAACGGGGCTGCTCACGGGGAATTCCTGGGGACCACCAGCTCCTGGTGCTCCAGAACGGATGCAAAAGTGGTGGCGCCCCCAGTGGAGGACCCCCTCCACTGCAGCTCACATAAAATGCCGTAACTCGGGCTAGGAGTGTCCGGGAGAGCCGGGGCCGGTACCTATTCGTTTGCCAAGGCAACGCGGAGACCCCACCCCTCATTTCTCACATGCCCCTCTTCTAGCGCCACCTTCAGGCCGATTTTTAAAACACATTTTTGGACACTGCTCCTACAGTTTTTGCCCTAAAATCACGCAAATCGCTACACAGTATGTCTACACTCATCCCATCAACATGAATCTGTCCCATATAGCGCCACCTTCAGGCCGATTTTTAAAAACACATTTTTGGACACTGCTCCTACAGATTTTGCCCTAAAATCACGAAAATCACTACACAGCATGTCTCATCTCATCAACATGGATCAGGAAGATTTTGGAAAAACAAATTTTTGCCCTATATGTGGAGATAAGCGACCTACGGTCGCTTATCTCCCGATTAGGGAGTCTTACTGGTTCTAGTTACTGTAGCTTTCAGAGTACATGATTAGCGGTAGTTTTAGATGTATTTTTTGTTGTTAAAAACCAATGCAATGCTATTTGATAGGTATCGGTTTTGCGTTCTTCGTTGTAGTTTCAATTTAGTTTTCTTTCTTTTAAACTATAGATTTTTTTATTGTATTTTTTGTAGCTAGCTTTAGTCTTAGTTCGATATCGTCGTTGGTGGAAACCTCGTATCTCCAAGTTTCAAATGTGTACGTTCTTTCGTAAAGTAAGCCCTGCTTCATCATACTAGGCCGTCGCACAAAAGTAGTGAAAACAGCAGATCTACAAGCACACGGTGCGAGGCGTTGTGTGCTTGTAGATCGGCTGTTTTCACTAGTTTAAATCGTTTTTAAAATGATAAATACAAAACGAACAGTTTTGGAGATACAAGGTTTACACCTGACAACGACGATATAGGCTATTACCCCGTTTCAACTTTTCAACTCTCTGTGCCACTGGATATGGAAGGTATGGGGAATTTTCTGCTCTTTAAGTCTAGGCCACAATTTCAGTGAGATCGATACAGATTTCACATAGGATCTGTTCTTCACCTCTTCCTCCCATCTTTCCAACAAATCCACTGACAAGATAAGAAAATGTCAAATTACATTCCCAAATCATTTCCAAGTCAAATTAGATTTTCTGGGGGTTGCATTACGCTGCTCCCCACGCACAGGTCTGCTAATCCAATCGTGGCGAGGCCAGGCTTCACTTCACCCCAGTGGAAGACAACACGCGCGGAATCAAATGAGATCAGTATCTTATTCCAAAAGGGACTTGAGAATGAAGCAATCACTGAATAGGAAAGCTTGTTATTGAGTTGCATCTCTAGGCATCATTAGCTTCTGAGGCAAATAAAACATAAATAACCTACAATCAGTGGTGGAAAATGTGTGTGTGTGTGTGTGTGTGTGTGTGTGTGTGTGTGTGTATATATATATATATATATATATATAGTACAAAAGCATTGACATCAAAATATACTTTAAGTACCAAAAGGCCTGTTTCAAGAGTTCAATATACAGTATATAATGTGTTTGCGGTGTGACGCGTTGTGAGCTTGTAGATCTGTTTCTTTTTTTTTTCTTTTTTTTTTAGACGAATATGGCTGAACATGCTTTGTTATACTAATCTAAATCTACAAAGTAACGAAAGTTTTCAAATAATTGTAGTGGAGTAGGCCTATATAGTACAATATATTTACCTCTGAGATGTAATGGAGTAGAAGTAACAGTAAAGATACTTCAAATGTGTACTTTAAGTACCGTACCGGTACAATACTTTCCACCACTGCAAAAGGGATTTGCGAATGAAGCAAATCACTGAATAGGAAGCTTGTTATTGAGTTGCATCTCTATGCATCATTAGCTTCAGAGGCAAATAACTACAAAACATAAATAACCTATACAACGTCATGAGGTGAGAAGACCAGCATGTGTATTGAATCCTCTTTTTCCTTTAAAAACATATAACCACTGTGGATTCCAAGGACGATGAGAAATCGTTACAATGTTTAATATTTTTTCTGAGGCTCTGCTCAAGTGGACACGCGGTCTACAGCCCGACTGAATAATGGAAGTTAGCGCGGATCCAGGGGTGTTGCTCCAAATTCTGAGCCCTGGGTACAAGGATTCTCTGCGGGCCCCCCATGAGGAGTTTAACCGATTTAGACGCATTATTACGCATTATTTTGTGCTTTAACTATTGAAAAATAGCAGATATACAAGCTCACAGTGCGGCACCGACTTTTTTTTTTATTGTGAAAATATTTGAATATTTCAAATCCTTCTAAGGTTTTTTGAAAAACCTGTTTCTATGTCAGTGGTGCCCAAGATGCAGAATTTGAGTTACAAAAGTTCGCTTAAAAAGTACATATATTCAAAGATTTGCACACAATTTCACAACTTTTCAAAAATAGCAGATCTCAGAGCATGTGAGCGGAGTGGAGCGGGAACAAAAGCCGCTCCGCGCTCCAGAGGGCTCTTGTCCCGCTCGCTCGTCACTCTGGTCGGCCACCGGGCCGCTCCGCTCCACGCCGCTCCGCCGCTCACCTTGATTTGCGCATTTGTCGCTCCGCGCTCGCTCCACGGTCCGCTCAGCAGCCAAAATAAAAAAAGGATTTTGCTACCATGTCCGAAAAACTTTCTCCTTTGCTTTGTCACAAGTGTTCCCAACACAAATGCCTGCTGTTGAGCCTTTGATGGAGAGCTGCCTTCAATGTTACAAAAGACGCCATCTAAAGCATTGCATTTTTTAATAAGACAGGCAATATTATATCCAGTTGGTTATTGATTAATCACCACAATCGAGAAGGAGGCGACTTGTTGGTGTGTTTTTTTCATCAGTCTCACTTGCATTTCAAATCGTATCCTTTGACTGGCTGGTGATAGGCCTATAACTTAACTGACACAAGGTAGGCTATTTATTATAAACATAGCCACTTGTATGGATGATATAGATACATTTGACTTGAGTGAAATCTTGATAAAGGTTCTCCTCTCCGCGGTGCTTTCTCCCTCCTGCGACATGGCTGCAGCTGCACTACCATGGACTGCACACGGCATTGTTTTGTTGGAAACGTGCGGGGCGCGGCCCCAACAGGGTCGGCCAGGAGCGGAGGAGGTCGGCGCTCCAAGGAGCGGAGGAAAATCTTTGCTCCAAAGCCGCTCAGACCCATTTGAAAAGTCGCTCGCTCACGCTCACGTCAAAAACGGCCCGCTCCGCTCCGCTCATATGCTCTGGCAGATCTACAAGCTCACAGCGCGGCACTTGATGTCGCGCTGTGAGCTTGTATATCTGCTATTTTTCAATAGCTAAAGTATAAAATAATGAAGGCCCCTCCACCTTGGGCCCTAGTAACTCAGTCCCACTCCCCCCCCCCCCCCCCTTGTGACACCCCTGCGCGGATCATATCAATTCAAAGGCAATTGATAGTCTTTATTAGTTATCATTGTTCAGATGCTTTGGCAGCTACATAAGGGTTGTAGAGCCATGCCATACCGCTTCAGGGTCACTGCATCAAGCCACAGAGATTGGAGAAACAAGTATTAAATGCCCCCTGGAAGATGGCCCTGTGGAGGAAAAAAAAAGAATGAAATTAAAATGAACGACTGCAGTTATGCTCAACTAAATCCTTATTGTTTTAACCGTGTTTACCGCAACAGCTTACATTTTCTGCATTGATTTATTGAGCCCTGTTTTCTGCACTGACAGCAGACTTTTGAGTTAGAAAAAGGGAAATATGCATGAACGTGCTTCAGTGATTCAGTGGGCTTGTCAGAAAGTGAATTCAAGGCACACATATTCAGAAAAACATTACTGTGAGAGGCTGGTTCCGAAAAACCTTGCATGGCACGAAGGCACCATATGACAGCGTTTACTGTGGCAGCTTATTGTGGGAGATGTTATTCGATATCTTGCTATACTCTAATGGGCAACAGAGAGGTTCTGTGTGCTGCCACTGCTGGGTTAAAAGTTCAAATTTGAATGTTGCATCTTGTTTGTTTGTTTGTTTGTTTGTTTTTTCCTTCTGGAAAAAATAAGTGACAGCTTAAAATCGTCCAGAAGTTTGTATACTGAATATGAAGAACAGTCCACAGATATAAACAATTATCAAAGTGATATACAGTGATGTTGGGAGTTTGAAGCGAGCACTCTGGTGAACTTACGAGCGAAAGTACTATTAAATTAGAGGTGTAGAGGGAGGATGGTATACCATATGTTCTGTATGAGACTGAACCAATTCAACTGGGTTAAAAATAGATAAAGTGCAGGTTACGCTTCTTTTCTTTACTTGAAAATGTATGCCATTTCAGCTGAGTGTTTGCCATAGTTGCTAGGTAACAGGTGCAACTTGGGCTTGGTCTTATGTTCTCCGTAGAATTTGAGTCCCGTGTAAACGGGAGGAAACTTCTGCAGCACGCACCATATTTTGAGTAAATCTATCAGTAAGACGCCTAAGGGCGAAAAACAGGACGGAATTCATTTGCAAGCGTGATTCGAGTTGCGGTTGGTTGTTTAAGTTGGACAAGATGTGGACAAATATTTTCCCAAATACGGATATGACTGATGTCTGACATCATGTCTTATGTTATAGATCACATGAGACTCACACAATATGTCCATATATGGGCATTCCAAGCTATGGGCTTAATATTGATGACTTCAGGGATCTCCATATATGGACATACTGTACAAGGGACAAGGACAGAAAGTGATGTCACAATGTGATGTCACAACAATGTGATGCCTTAGGTCAGCTATAGACACAGTACAGTATATAGAGATCAGAACTGAAAGGTTCAGGAACACTTGGTGGCAAAGACGGAGCGTCCGTAGGTTAGCTTTTTTTTTTTTTTTTTAGATTTCTTTTCTTGGGGGCTTTTATGCCTTTTATTTGATAGGAAAGTAGACTGACTGGGAGCTCACCCTTCCTCCCAAACTGAGCTCTTGTTTCCTTCAATGCATGAGGAGTGTGCAGGCCGCTTTGTATCACCTGACAGGGGGGAGTTTTTCCCTGGTAGAACATAGCGTGGGGGGGGGGGGGGGGGGGATAAGAGGTTTCTGCTCGACAGCAACTGCATGCATAAAACAACAGAATTTGAGGTTAAATGGCAAAGTGGAACGCTTGGGAATGGCGGCAATTGCCATCCAGAACCCCAAATGACACCGCTGAACACATGCAACCCACGTTCCATCCCCAGCCACTCACACATGCCACTCATCAGTCATTGTAAGCGCTCTCCCTCCCTCCCTGTCACACACATTACTGATATACACTTCACTCTGTCTCATTGTTCACTTTACCAGCTTTTACCACGGTTGCTTTATTCGCCTGACATTCACTGCATCAGACTATAGCCTAATCATGTTGACTTTTCATTTTCGGTTTCACTAGGTTTTTTATATTTTGAAATATGTGCCATCCATGCTTATTATACATTTTCATCTTTGACTTGTATTATATTATCTTTATACTGTATATTTCTTTGACTTGTTTTAGATATGGGTTAATATCTTTGATATTATCTGTTGAGGAAGATTCAGAGTCCAAGCTTTCCATTGACCGCTGCTGGCTGTATTATTGTGCATTTTAATGAATTCATAAAGACGGGAGCTGCAGGTAGTTTCCCTACTAGTGCCATAGCTCATATTGTGCTACAAGTACAATACATTGTAGCACAATGGAACTTCATAAGTCATGAATCAGTCTACCCACGCTACCTGACACATTACCAATTTATTACATTCTACAGAAAGTAGAAAGTAACTCTGGATACAGTGGCATTGCGTGGATATCTTTGAAACATTTTAACAACACACATCTTGTATTGGGGTCCCTGCTGGCTCGAAATATGTTTTTCAGATAGGGGGCTGCAAACAAATACATATTCATTTGTCGGTTCTTGACATGAAAATGTTTGAGAACTAAATTCTGGGAAATTGCAAGTGTTGTTGCACTGATGCGAGTCAGAAGGAATCCACTGGGAATTGAATTCCCTCCTACCATTTATATGACCAATCCTGTCTGATTGGACATTATATAGTCCAAGATATTTGGCCTTAAAAGGGGTAGTTCACCCCCAAATGACTTTTTTTCTATCAATTACTCATCCCATGGAGACTTGAGTTCAATAATATTTTTTAGTTTGTGTCGCATTTCTAAGCCAATAATTTGAGGAGACTCTTTTTGTAGGCCTATTGATTCCCAATGGAGACCCTCCATCCAGAATCAATGGGGGTAGATGGATTATTATTGCGACATAGGTCGCAGATTAGTATGTAAACGGTCACAGCGTGTCCGTATATATGTATGTATGTATCTCTGTCACGCCTGACACTGTGGTTCTATGGGTTTGTCGCTCTGACATCATGCTCTGATGTCACTGTGATGTCAGGGGAACCACTCTTAACAGAATGGGCTTGCCGCTCTGACATCACGCCATGCTTTCACTGTGATGTTACACTAACAGAATCCCTTTTATGCCCATACATGGAGTTCCCTGATGTCATCAATATTAAGCCCATTGCTTTACTGTGACGTCACACTAACATAATCCCTTTTATAACCATACATGGAGTTCCCTGATGTCATACAGTCAACTGTCAACTTTTTATTTCCGTTGTGGACGCCGTCATGTTACAAAATAGCCTATGAATTGGGCTTCACACTGCTTGCTACCACAAGCAGCGCCCTCTAAACAGCATCACTGTCCATTTGGAGAAGCTTCAGATCTATTTGATAGAGGTAAATTATGACCAGGGACATGGAAAACTGTGCATAACTGTCGCGTTGGGACCAATAAGCTAGACAAAGTGCCTGTAGGCTCTGTATACAGTGGCCAGCGGTCATAAATGATGAATAGCCTTATTTAAATCAAGTTCTCGTCCTGCATCCTCCATACCTCATCAGCAAACACATGTAAACATTGCACGTTGAGCGTTGCACATCTTTCAATTTGTGAAGCATGTCATTTGACCATGTGCTGTAGAGCTGACTGAATGCTAATGTCACGTGTTCAGGGACAACTTTAGTGAGCGTACAAAGATGCACCTGATACCAGCCTATATCAATGGTTCTCAAAGTGTGGTCCAGGGGTTCTTTGATGGGGTTCCAGGGGGTCCCCGGCAAGACAACCAGGGGTCTTCAACAGGGGGTCCGGGTCACCTAAGGGGTCCTCATAGTTACAGTTACAAATCTTTGTGATAGAAACCTTTTTTCTCCATTTTTATATTAACTCTCTCTATAGCACTGAGTAGCAGCGGCCCACAGAGCCATCATATTGCCCTCACTGGCTTGTCTATCGTAAAAATCTGGTGCGCGACCGATGGCCGCGTGCAATGAGGGCCTCTCCAACTCTTTTTCCCGGGCTGAATCAGGGGCCCAGCTCGTCCCTAGAAGACCCCTGGTTACCCTATTTAGTTTTTCGGCAATTCGCTGAAAAACTCAAAACGTGTCGCAATTGTGAAGCGTTGAGCCTATAGATCGGCTATTTACGAAAATCCAGAAAAAAATGCAACAATTCCAGATTTTGGAGAGAGAACCCAACAGAGTCACATAATGTGATGTCACATGTCAGAATAGACTGACATCACATTATGTGTAGGCAAGAATCTTAATGGTAGATCTACAAGTTCAAAACACGCCGCTTGGCTCCGCATTTCGAGCTTGTCGATCTGTTACTTTTGAAACTTTAATTTGTGACGCTGCAGTACGATCAAGTCGGGCATTCATTTACGAAAAACACAAAAAGATACAATATGGAGATAAGAGGTTTCTGCCAGACCGTTGTTCTGCATGCTCGCGCGCACACGCACACACACACGCACATATACTGTAGTTTGCAGACATTCATCCATCAGTGGGTGACATGAACTTGTCAGAACATGTTTGCAGATCATCGTGTGTGCCATTAAAATCTCTGCACTAACACTACCAGCCTGGCTGTCCTTGTCAAATATAATTGCTGTGTCAAGGTGTGCTGCTGCTAGCATTCTATGCTGACTGTGTAGGAATGCTTCAGCTTAAACACTGATAGTTACATTTCTATAGATGCAACCAGTGTGTACACTGTTCTAACGGATGCTACAATAAATGCTGGGGGGCGTGTGTGCGCTCTTTTTTATGTGCTACTAAATACTTATCCATAAGTTTCCAACGTCCCAGAAGGTATGCGGCAGTTCCGGCGCCGTGACGTGAGCTTGTATGTCTGCTGTTCTCCGGATGTGTCCCACAAATAATTCTACAGTAAATTCTTGCGGAAACAGGTGGATACTGTTATATACAGTAGATATACATTCATTTAACACAGAGCTGTTGAAACGGGTCTAATCACGTCTTCTATGTCGTCTCTGTCGGGTGGAAACCTCATTACGTCCAAAACTGTTACTTTTCAGGATTCAAATAAAAAAAAACGGCTAAAGTAGCAGATCTACAAGCTCAAAACGAATCGCTTCATACCGTGTTTCGACCTTGTGGATTTCCTACTTTTGATGCTTTTGTGTGACACTGTAGTACGATCAAGTAGGGTGTTAATTTCCGGAAAAACACGGCAACGATTTACAATCCTGCTCTCTGCATGTTTCGCTGACACTTCATTATACGGTACATGAGATAACTAAAGATGGGTTGATTAAGTTCACTACTAGCCTGTATTTTACACATAACTTATACTGTGTATCACTCTGCCAAAACAAAAAATAAGTCAGACTTCTTTTTATGCAAAAACACAGTTACATTTTCCTCTATTCACTGTCATACTTAGTGTAAATTGGTGGCAGCCTGTTTTTGTTCACGGCCCCTGGCAGCGGTTAACACCGGTATTTGATGGTGACCTTTTCCTCTGTGCGACTTTGATGTGTTATTGTTAATAATAAAAATAATAATAGCCCAGTTTTATATAGCGCTTTTCTAAGTACCCAAAGTCGCTTTATGCAAGAAGAAAAGGAAGGAACCAACTTTATATAAAAGAAAAACGAAAACAATAAAAACATAAGTGCTAGAACAAAATCGAAAAGGTTAAGCATTGGTTTGGAGTGGACCTAATCAAGTTAATGTTTAAGTGGTTAAATGGATGTGGGTCTTTGAAAATATTTAATCAAAATTATTGAGAGCTTGTAACATTGGAACTTTTCTGAAAAAAATATACAGCGACGATAGATAATGATCCCACTCTTCAGGCTTGATTTATAAATGGTGGGCTTTAGTAAAGGCAGTGTCGGGACATAACTAAATGAATATACTTAACTGTTCTGCTGCCGTTGACAATCCTCACCGTCATTGAAAGGGTTAAAACCATGGTGCCGTTGACGGTGAGGACTGTCAATCTTACTGTATTTACTGTAAAAGTATAATTACTTACAGTACACCGCTCCGCTCCCGCCCACATCGCTAATGTCCGCGATTTGTTTACAACGCACGTTGTGCGTGCACGCGAAGTGAAGGTCCGCCATAGTAAATTATTGAGAGGCCCATAAAGAGACTTCATTTATTCAAAAAGAGACATTTTGAGCCAAAGAGTGGGCTGATTCCTGTACAAAATTCACTCGGCTGGGCGCAGCCATGTTTCTCGTAATCGTTGCCATCAAGTGATAATCCAAAAACACAACAACAACCCCCTTCCGGCCCTTCAAGGCACCAAGCAAACTTCAGATTAAAAGGCAGTAATTGTGTTAAAGGGCCACTTCACCTCTGGGACAAACAGATCTGATTTTATTGTTGTTTGGGACACGATCAACACAATCCTGAGTTATTTTTGTTGTGTTCAATCTGTGTTTTGAGATATTTTAGTATTTCAGCATGATGCATTCGATCTCTCAAAACACAGATTGAACACAAAAAAATAACTCAGGATTGTGTTGATCGTGTCCCAAACAACAATAAAATAAGATCTGGTTGTCCCAGAGGTGAAGTGGGTCTTTAAAGGGGAAGACCACCCATTTTCAATATTGAACTATATCATTAATATACCTTAGAGGAGTTGTGTGGAAAAAGAAAAAAAGTTCCCCCTCTTCTGTGTTGCCTAGAACTGGAGGATTGATTTTGGGGTTTGTATTGTAAAGTACAACTTGATAACATCACACATTGTACTTTACAATACAAACCCCAAAATGTATCCTCCAGTTCTAGGCATCACAGAAGGGGGGGAACTTTTTTTCTATTTCCACACAACTCCTCTAAGGTATATTAATGACATAGTTCAATATTGAAAATGGGTGGTCTTCCCCTTTAAGTACCGTACTTACAGTAAGTACAATTCTGAGGTACTTGAGTACACCATTTGTGTAATACTTTATACTATATAGGCTATACTTTTTATTGCAATTATTTGAAAACTGTTACCTTGTAGATTTCGATTTTTAGATTTAAGTCAGTCGTAATATTAGCTATAAGGCTTTGCAACTTTAATCAACGTCTAGTAGGGCCAAACGTGATCCGAAAGACAGGCTTAATAGGAACGATGAAGTCCGTCACTCTCTCTTTCTCATAAACTGTGAAACTAATTAAAGCTATCTCCTGCCACATCTCCTGCTCATTTGATGCCAAGCTGGCTCCGCGGAATCCTCAGACTGTCCTCCACCCACGATCCAGACAGATCTGAGATATGTTCTAAATGAAGCTCCACCACGGGTCATCAAACTGAGGTGGGGGTGGGTGGTGGTATAGGGAATATTAGCTCTGGTCCATAGGAGTTCTCCCAAGGGCGTCACAAATGGGGGAAAAGTGGGACTGAGTTACTAGGGCCAAAGGTGGAGGGGCCTTAATTATTTTATACTTTAGCTATTACTTGAAAAATAGCAGATATGCAAGCTCACAGCGTGGCACAGAGTGCCATGCTGCAAGCTTGTAGATCTGCTATTTTTCAAAAGTCATGAAAATGTAGGCTTCCTACGAAGTTGCATACATTTCGCAGAACTTCGGCGGTGTGCTATATTCCGCATTTGTGCATGTGTAGAGCCGCAATTGCAGTTTTGCCGACCATGCCCCCGACCTGTCTTACAAGTCGGTAAGACGCCTCTGCCGTCGCCCCAACGTCACAATGCGAAAGTCTCAGCAGAATGTGTCTTAATGTAAGGCTAATAGTAACTAGTAATATCATAACATAGACCCATTTTGTTATTATTTGAATTAAATGAAATCACTTACCCTACCTTTAATATGACAAAAGTATATGTAATTCAAGGGTGCCTTGGATGAAAAAGTTATTTACAGGGGTGACCTGAGACGAAAATTTGGTTTGAGAACACTGCCCAGGGTGTCAGTGTTTTTGTATAATGGCCACGGACGGATATGCCCCTAAAGTGTGCAAAAACATATTTTTCATCTCGACAGGCTTTTCGTAACTTTATTGTGACTTTGACTTAAATATTGCGTCTGTGCTCCACAATATTGTTGGATTACTTTTCTCAGAAACAGTTTTCTGTGAACCTGTATTTTCCGTTATTCCAAACCCTGTTCAAAGCTCCTTCAGACTCTGTCTGCTTTTGTAGTCCAAAACTTCAAAACAAATCTTGACACAGGGAGTGGAGATGGGGAGAGTTTATTGGTTTAGGGAACATTTTCATCCAGACACTTCTGCTGATCCACTCTCCTATATATTTCTCATTTGTCTTCCTCCACTTGCTATTTTATTTTTTTCTCAGTTTCTTCCTTTGTACCACGTGTGCTTCCAACTGCCCTGTTATTGCTGCAAGTTATTGCGACCGAAGGTCAGATTATTGCAACCTCGTAGCCGTCTGACTGTCTGTCTGTACAGGAAGTGATGCCAGTGTGATGTCAGTGAGTCACAGTGATGTGGTACAGAATGACTCATATGGGATTAAAAAGGATGTCACGTGACATACATGGAGATTTCTGATGTCATAAATTCCAGGTCGAAAATGAGAATGTTAGGGTACCATATATGGCCCATATATGGAGATCCACAGGCATCAAACCAAGGCCCTAACTCACCAAGGCCCTGCTTGGTATTACTAATTAACGTATGTTTTTTTTTATGCCCATCTCCATGTATGGGCATAACATATATTGTATGTATATGGATACATATTATTATTAATAAAGGATAAAATAAAATAAAAAGTACATATTATGGTCATTCCCAGAAAAAGATAAAAACCTTTTATCCGCATCATCAGCGCCCACACCCTAGGTGGGGTTGGCGATAGGGCCTTTCTGTGTGGAGTTTGCATGTTCTCCCCGTGTCTCCTTGATACCCTCACAAAAACATGAACAAACTCCCCCCAGAATGACAACAACTAAAATCGTCAGAGAAACACTGTGGTTAGCCAGATGGCCAAGAATTGGCGCAACCTCAGGGCGAGATTGCATGTCACCCTGAGGTCGCAAGTCACCCTGAGGTAAAACTAGAAGCAGTGTTCTTCCGATTTGGCATAGTCCTCTACCATATTGCTGAGTCTCGTAAAAAGTGACTGCGCGGTCAAGCCAGGACAGAAAAAGTGGCGGAAGAATAAGTAAAACACCAATATCAATAGTGGCTTACAAGCCAGGGCTTGGCCACTAAATATATAAAACAAAGGAGGTTTCCTTGGCCTACTGGCAGTATGTACATGGACTTTGATTGGTCAAGTGGCTTGGAAGATTAGTCACACACTCCCAGACTCCCAGACCCTCTTCTAGACAGCTTAGCCACACCATAAAAATGTGAAACTATCCTTTTCTTGGCTTTTGCATAGTCTGTGAGAAACAAGACCATGGTCCCCATGCTTAAGGATAATTTACACACTCGCACACCAAAAATAGATACAAGCCCACAAAACGTTGCCACACTGTCGTATGGCGACGCACAAATCAGGCTTTGGTTCCCGGTGTGACAGTTGCTTCCAGCATTCTGTGACATTACAGAGTTTATAAATGAATTATAATGTGTACGTGTGTGTGTTTCCCGGATGCACTCAAAATGCATGCTGTCTCTGCTGGATGACATGGGATTTGACAGTAGATCATATAGAAGGTACTATACGTGTTGTTGGAGTGTAATGTGTCACGGACCTACCGGGGAGAGGGGGGGGGGGTACACTTACACTCAGGGCTCTATTATGATCCAGGTCTTATGCCTTATGCCTTAACTTCTTTACCTTTTTTTCACTATTTTGAAAAACATTTTTAAATACTTCAAATTCTGCACGTTGTGAACTTGCAGATCAGCTATTTGAAATATTTAAAAAACAAAAACAAAATAGTAAAAAAAGGCAAAGAAGTTAAGGCATAAGGCATAAGACCTGGATCATAATAGGGCCCTAATTGTTGTTGTCGGGTGGAAACCTTGCATGTCCAAAACCGTTCTTTTTGTATTTATCATTTTAAAAAACTGTTTAAAATAGTGAAAGTTGCTGATCTTCAGATCTGCTATTTTCACTAGTTTTGTGCGACAGTCTTGTATGATGAAGCAGGGCTTTGCTTTACAAAAAGAAAACATACACATTTGAAACTTGGAGATACAAGGATTCTGCCCGACAGTGACAGCTATATGTTGGTATGTTTACTGTTGTGTACTGAGTGAGAAAACAATGTTGCGCATTAAGCTAATCATCTGGGGGGGACCACCCACCCACACCCACCAGCGAAGATAAATAATAATTTGACTCTGATTGATTCCCGACCCCCAGTTTGGGAACCACTGGTGCGAAGAGCAAACAGAGAGAACCAGACTGCATAGCGTCACTGTCGGGCAGAAACCTCGTATCTCCAAGTTTCAAATGCGTATGTTTTTTCATAAAGTAAAGCCTTGCTTCATCATACAAGACTGCCGCACAAGACCAGTGAAAACAGCAGATCTACAAGCACACAACGCCTCGCACCGCGAGGCGTTGCGTGCTTGTAGATCGGCTGTTTTCACTAGTTTAAATCGTTTTTTAAAATCATAAATACAAAACGAACGGTTTTGGAGATACAAGGTTTCCACCCGACAGCGACGATAGGCTATTGCATGCTAAGTGAGTGTGCGCCGCGTCAGAAGCCATGAGCGTCGACCGTTGTCATAAGAAATGGGCATTCCATGTACTCCCTCCTCGGCAGCAGGGAGAGGAGAGTGAGACGACGGTTGACCTCCCTGTCAGCGCCCGGGCTCCCATCTGTCACACCGCACACCGTTATTAATGTGACAGCGCCATTTAAGCCCATCCATCATCAGCGCCCGCATCAGACTGCTCATCACCAGCGCTCAGGTATACGCCGGAACCACCCAAAGCGTCCAAACGATTGATTACTGCGACTTTGAACCGCTTATCTCTCCTCAAATTCCTGTTTTTACTCCTCCTGATATGCATGGCATATCATTTGGGGGACTGAGAGTAGTTACAAGGACAACTTGACAAAGTTCTGTTCCTCCCTTATTATCAAGTTCAAGATAGAATTGTTATGAATTTTGGAAATTGCACATGTAGGTCTCCTATTTTAATATACACTTCCTGCTGTAGTTTATGTCGATTTAGCCTAATTTAGGAATATAGGGCAGGCCCAAGCTATAAACCTAACCCTAAGTCGGACTAATGGGACATCGGACTTCCCCCTTCCAAACAAGCTTCATGACTAGTGCTTCTCAAACGTTTATGTATTTATTTCTTGGACCCCATAACTCTGACAGTATACACATCGAAACAAGACCCTTAGGCCTATTAAAGACCCACATTTTCTCCCTGGCCTTAGTGCTCCTTAACCCTGCTGTTTTGTTTCATTCTTGTTGTGATCTGTTTAACCTGTTTGCTTCCCTTTAATTATTTTCTTTTTACTTTATTTAGTTTTTCTTCTGCTCTGTTTGCCTGTTTTTAATTTGTTCTTGTTCAGCACTTTTTGGTTCGACCTTGGTCGTTGAAAACGTGCTATAAAAATAAAGTTGTATTTGTTTCATATAGGTCCATTTGATTCCATGTGTACACTCTCAAATTACAGACCCGTAATGGCCCATTTGGAACCCTCACAATGAACCCTGAGGGTCCCTGGACCACACTTTGAGAACCACTGTTCGTGACAGTTCTCCAGCTATTCTGCTAAGGCTGGCCATACACTAACAGATAATCTGGCCCGACTGAATCGGGTAGAATTAAACACTACAGGATCATTTTTTCTGATTCTCTGACCAGATAATCTAAACGGGCTCACACTTGCCGTTTTGAACAGTCGGGCGCTCCGCACGCTACAGGATTCTATTCAGATTGAGTCGGGCCTGAACAATGCAATAATACATAATATAATGAATACAAAATGTCACAGGGCTGTTCTGAGAGCTTCGCCTTGCAACACACGCACGCACACGCACACACAAACACATTAACGTATTATCCACACAACACACCATCGCACCTGTATTGAGTTTTAATTCCCATCGCAAGCAATCATGATACAACCTGGGCGGATGGATGTGGACGGTATGAAAAGTGTGTGCGTGGCTGCGTGCGCGCGCCTGTACATGTGTGTGAGTGAGAGAGAGAGGGAGGGAGGGAGAGATGGAGAGAGAGAAAAAGAGAGAGAGAGATCTGTCGATCAGCAGCTGTCTTTCTCTTGGTCACCCGCTGCTGTTCCAGACGAGGGATCCCAGAAAAATATCAAACATGTTTGAAAAGAGTCGGGCTGGTCCCGATCGCCCTCCGAGCCACTTGGCGGTGCTCAGATTGAATCCGTGAGCCCTCACGCTAGAAGACATTTATGCCCGATAGTCGGGCCCGTTTCGGAGGCAGCCCGATTGTCGGGAGGGTAATTAAAATGCCCGATTGTCGGCTAGTCTGCTGCCGGCTTTAGACACAAACAGACGGACAGAAAGACCGACAGACAGACAAGCAAACAGAATGGGCCAAAAGTGTCACATCACTTTGCGAGCATGTAGAGCTGATATTTTTGCCTGGCGACACCGCCATATGCATTTTGAAATGGGGCTTAAGCAGTTAACCATGGTTGTTAGCTTTTACCATCTGATATCAGACCCAAGGATCTCATTTAGGTTGGATAAGTGGAGGATGGATTAGCCTTTTTGACGGCACTTAACTCTCCTCCTCTCCTCTCGCTTCACCTGAGAGACACAACTTATTCAAATGTGGGTTTTGCACACCAAAAAAGCCTCACATTATACTTTAAGCGATTTAGAATCGCTGTGTGGCATCGTAATGTACATTATAACTGAAATCAGGTGCTCTTTGGACAGAGTTAAGTCATCAAGTCTTTGTGTCCACCAAAATAAAAATAAGAAACGTGCAGTCTTTATGCAATATGTCGGACTTTATAATTCCTTGTTCCAGTGCATTGATTAGTGTACTGACCTCTGCAAATTCACAACACCACGTCCACAATACTGCACAAGTAGTTCATAATATGTTCCTCAATGCATAACGTACTGAAACGGGTGGTCCCATAGAATGTATTGGCCAGAATTTATTGAGAGGATCTCCCCTTGAGATGCAGCATCTCATTTTAGAGGGGGTCCAAGACACATAAGTGAACACATACATACAGTACAAAAACACAATAATAAGACATACAATGCAGACACACAACATGTAGAGTAAAGTTAGCTTGCTCACCATCTCCCACCCACACCCCCAACTCATTTAACCCTTAAGTTCTGTTCAGATTCACTACACCTTCGTTCTGTTCGGGTCATTTTGACCCGGTGGATATTTGGTTTAAAAAAAACAACACTAATATAAATTTTAACTTAACAAATCATCATGATACATTGACTTTGACTCAATACCAAACAATTCATATGATATATATGGTAAATGTTTGCATTTCTGCTTTGCTATATCACATTAAACACTGAAAGAGCTAGGCGTTTTTACTGATTTAGCTGGAATCCATGTAAAAAAAACTACTTCATTTAATACTGGGCAATATTGCTCATGCTTATAGGAAGGGGGGGAGGGTTCGGAATGGGGCTTCGGAAGGGGGGTGTTAGAAGTGGGGGTGACTGTGTGTCTGTGTTTTGGCATAATACTGTGTATTTCTGTGCTTCCGGGTCAAAATGACCCGAACAGCACTTAAGGTTCAAAAAATATGAGGGGGGTGTAGCATGGGTGTAGTGCAAAAATATTTTTTTTACATGTTCATCTCAGAAGAATCTTTAAGGCCAGTGAGTTTCAGGTGGAAACATTTTCAACTTCTACCTTTTTTTTTCAAATGAAAATGTAAAACGGGTCAAAATGACCCGAACAGCACTTAAGGGTTAAGCAAAAAATAAAACTAAAAAATAATGGAGAATAGGCCTACCGTAATTTACTTGAATAGAAAAAATAGAAAAAAAAAAGAATAGAAATACAGTAAATAGTAAATACAATCAGTATTAGAAACATGAACAGGTTGTTTCAAGATGTGAGTACCAAGGAAGGTTAGGCAGGAACAGACAACACCCGGAATTTGGCACACCATGGGACGCCGCCATGACACTTTTGGGTGGCGGAAGTGACGAAGTGCTCATAGATGCTAATGTTATTTTGGGTGGCCACCGGACGTGGCCACCCGCCACCCATGGAGCCTAGATGACGTTGGTGACTGTTCTTGCTGAGACCTTCTTTGGTGAGTACAAGGAAGTCCTGTAGCGGCCCAAGGATGTAATAGATCTGAGTGAAAGAGGGAGATTGTTCCAGTCAGATGGAGCTTTGTAGTGGAATATGCTCTGCGGTCAGATTCAGAAGTATTTTTTGGGGGACAGTAAAATATGGATGTTGTGAGTGCATAAGTGGATATGGTGATGTGTATGGTTCCAGGGATTGTTTCAAATAAGATGGACAGTTGAAGTGAACACATTTAAAAAGGAATAGGTACCAGTGAAGTTGCCTTCTTGCCTTAGGCTGCAGCCAATCAAGTGAACTATAACCTACTGAGAACAGTGGTGTGTTCTGTTCTGTATGGATATCTCAGTACAAATCTACATAAGGATTTATAGAGTGAGATTGGTGTCAGTGGCGCTTTTATAAACAATGTCAGCATCTACGATGGGGAGTAGTACTCGGGATATTATTATTTTTCTTACTTCAAAAGAGAAACAGTTAATAGAGGGATAAAGTGAACACAAGCTGCCAGGAGCGCTGGAACTCCCAAATCCCAAGGGGAGCCGAAAAATTCACGTTTTTTATCCGGTTTTGGGTTATTTTTATTACGGTTTCGGGTGCTTATTCCCCGCACAACGGTGTAACAAGGAGCTATATAGTTACTAGTTATTTTAGCACACAGTGCAACACACAGCACGCATGCACACACACAGTCACTCACGCACACACTACAAAATCGGGTATTATTTTTGTAACAGTTTTCTACTGTTTTGTATTCCCCATATACAACGGTGTTAGTTTGCAACAATGAGCCTATAGACAGTTTCTAGTTCTCAAATAAATAGACTTTGGTGTGCCATCAAAGCGGGATTAAAATTTGACTTCCCTTCTGACCGGAAGTGGCAAGGTGACCATGTGATTAGGTCACCATGTGATAATCAAATACCTTTTTTCAACATATTTTATTCCCCAAAGTCAAATACATTATTGTTTTGATATAGCTCTGTGTGTGTGTATTATAGGCTTATTTAAAAAAAAAAAAAAAAAAAATTCCCCTCCCCACCACCAGGGGAGCTGCAGCTCCCTCAGCACCCCACTTCCAGCGCCCCTGCAAGCTGCCATATAGGTTTTTTTGACGGTGAGGTCAATAAGGTTTGAATGAGAGTTCAGGATCCATTGTGATACCGAGGTATTTAAAATGTTGTACCAAAATTTTCTGTTTTATATGTGTCTATGGAGTTAACATTACCCTAATAGACGCCCAGGTGTGGTTAGAATAATGCAAATATGTCTTCCCTGTGTATTTTGGGTTACTTCCTGAAAGCTGAACGCCTCTGAGTCAAAAGGCCCAGTTGAAATACACAGATATAATGACATCATAATTTCATCCCCTCCCCTTTTCACCATCCAGCAACATCTGTGGGTGTGGCTAACTTCAACTGGGTCACCACCTGACAACCAGGCATAGGCCTACTTAATGAGCAGGTGGGAGTGGCAGTGGCCACATAAAAACATAATTTTAACACTATCTGTAGACCTTTTTGAAAATGATCTTCCTCCAAGTATAATCATAATACCTGATGATGTGTGTCTGTCAGGCTTCAGACACACGTGCTGCAGGAGACTTGGCTCAGACCTGAACCCATTTGATCACCCATTTCAAATGCTATCAATCCATTCAAAGGGAATTTGTCATGTGTAATAAGAGCCTTGAATGGTGAGAGTAGCTGGCATACTGTCTACCCGGTAGGTGTTTGTCATTATTCTGTGGGTTGATAATGGCTTTTGCTATTTTATCCCAGCTACTGCTATTGAAAACGAAACTTAAGCTTAGTAGGTGTTTTGTCATCATTCTGTGGCCGAAAATGTCACGTTGTTTTAGCGCTGGTTCAAATCTGGGGAGGGGAGAAAAATTATAATAATGACATTATTTAAATGTACTTTTCTCCGTGGCAAATATATGATAAGGTTATATGAATATGGGCATTGTATGGCTCAACAGTTTAAAGTTTGTTACAGTTGCTATGGCAACCATAACAACGTGATTTTTTTTTGTTTATGTTTCTTTAAATTAATTCCCCTCCAATCCACAAAATGCAGCTTCTGGGTGATTCCCCCACGGGATAAATAAAGGAATCTATCTATCTATCAATCAATCAATCAATCAATCAATCAATCAATCAATCAATCAATCAAGTTTATACAACACAGCTTTTTTTTTTTTTGTAATCTTTTTCGAACTTGTTAGAGTCTGTTTAGACACTTCTCTTAATACATGAAGGAGCATGGTAGTCTACTGGTTGAGATGCTTGACCTGCAATCCTTCTACTTTTCCGCAGGGCAGAGGTTCAATTCCCAGAAGGGGTTGTGAATGGAACATAATTATTAGAGCACATAGTTTCCACATTCGCTTTTTTTTGCTCAAAGGGGCTTTTCTAAATATATGTTATATAAATATTGGTCCATAATACGGTTTTATATAGGTTTTACACTAAACAACCACTCGGATATTCATGATTATTCTGTCCAAAGAAATCACAATTTACAATATTATCGCGATAATCCTATCCTAACATCCATTATCCTGGGGAACATTAAACATGCTAATTTAATTGTTTTATTGGCTATATAGACTATTCTATATCATCCCTAGCCCATTGGTTCTCAAAGTGGGGTCCGGGGACCCCCAGGGGTCCTTCAGGGGGTTCCAGGGGATCCCCAGCTAAATGATAGTTAGGAACCAAATGGACCCTTATGGGTCTGTAACTCAGAGAGTGTAACTCAGCTAGCCTACACTCTCCGAGTTCAATTAATATTGATTTTACAATAATAAATGGGGTCATAGAGATTAAATGGGGGGTCCGTACCCTAATGGAAAGGCAAACTGGGGGTCCTTGAAATTAAAATGGTTGGGAAAATCGGCTGAAAAATATTCTCTTGTGTGTGTCTCCGGCATATCTTTTCAAATGAGGGACGACGGGCCAATAAGTGTCAATTTGGGGGTTCTTGACATGAAATGGTTTGAGAACCACTGATGTACTACTGTACAGGTACATAAGATTAAACCCTATTTTGGTTTGGCTTCCTTCAAACAATGCAACAGCACCAGATTTGAACCAGCTTCCACATAGGGTCTCATTGCAGAAGGCCCCCCCTCAAATCCTGACCTAGAGTTTCATTTGCTTTTTTAAGATCGAAGGGGTCAAATCACGATTTCGGGGTATAAAAAAATACCCTATTTCAACTGCGTAAGCTGAATTAAACATTTTCCCAGATAAAAGACACTTATTCTGACACGCTTTTTGACGCTGAATCCAATGAACCCGGTCTTGTCTCTCTACGACACTCCTAACTCTAAAGGTCAAGGAAAAAGGTCGCTTATGGCTCCAAAATGGGCCTTTTGGCCTTAAAATCAATAAAATATTCAAATAAAATCTGGCTGTTTCAGGCAGGACACGCCTTTCATATTTGAAGTATGCCCGATCCAATGGAATGGGTTTCGGGAATCTCCGACAATTTTAACCCTTTCCTATTGCGAAAAAGACACGAAATTTGCACGCCACAAACACGATTACACATTTTTTCGGATAAAGGACACTTATTCCGACTTACTTTTTGACGCCAAGTCCGTTGGTGCTGGTGCCGTTGTTTGAAAATATTTCGGTCCGTTTCTAACACTTCTAGAAGGGCTAGCTCGGGTTCTAGGGGTCGTAGAGACAAAAGGGTAACAGATTCTTGATCTGCTCACCGAGACGGACGCATTGATGTGTGTGTCATTTCTGAGCGACCCCTAGGGGGCTAACCCTAATTCCAACTAGGGGTACGTTTTACTCCGTACACGAATGTCGTAGAGAGATGATAGACACATCAGCGTGTTCGTATCGCAGAGACGAACAAGCCTATATAACTCTCCTCGCACACAAACACTCCTGTGAGTTGATTGGTAACTTTGGTTTGCTGGCCAAAGGGCTCTAAGGGGTATACACTCTATGACCCTTGTGAAATTGGAGATCCCAGGGATAAGAATGTCGTAGAGGGACATATGAGATATCAAAATGTTCGTCTCGGAAAGCACTACAACATATCTCAAAACGAAGTTCTGATATCTTATCGTCTCTGAGTTATTAAGGCTAAAAGGCTAACCCTAGGCTAACTAGGGTTGGCTTTTATTCACGAACCAATGCATTTCATGGGCTCATCTTTTAGTATGTTTTAGAGCGCATTGAGACGCACGCTTTGATATGTGTTTCGTTTCGTTGCGACATTCGCTGTGCGACGCTAGGGTTAGCATTCTTTTAATTACTATAAAATCACAATAGGATATTTGCCTTACTAATTTCAACCTTAGGGCTAAAATTACGTGTAGTTTTGGATAAAAAATATATCGGAACACCTACTGACCTGGAACTGCCTGAAACACACCAGGAAGTGGCTATTTGAGGCACTTCCGGTTGTTATAAAGACATAAGACTGGTACCATTCAACTCTGCGTCCCAAAATTAGTCTAGGGAAGTGGTAAAATTCCAGGGTTACTTCCGGGAACTGCCTGAAACACACCAGGAAGTGGCTATTTGAGGGACTTCCTGTTGTCGTACAGACCTAAGTCTGGTACCATTCAACTCTGCGTCGCAAAATTAGTCTAGGGGAGTGGTAAAATTCCAGGGTTACTTCCGGGAACTGCCTGAAACACACCAGGAAGTGGCTATTTGAGGCACTTCCGGTTGTTGTATAGACATAAGTCTGGTACCATTCGACTCTGCTTCCCAAAATTAGACTAGGGGAGTGGTAAAATTCCAGGGTTACTTCCGGGAACTGCCTGAAACACACCAGGAAGTGGCTATTTGAGGCACTTCTGGTTGTCGTACAGACGATGGTGCATCGAAATAAAACCTGCATATTCGGACTTCGCACATGTGATTTGGGGGGGGGGGGGGGGTAGCCAGAATCCTGGAGCAGAATAATAAAATGGCGTCTCAAAAATGGCAATGCCTTTGCAAGCAAGCTTGTAGATCTGCTGTTTTCACAACATGTAGCCTATCTGTGGAACTGAGTCAATGTAATGCCGGGGACCCCCATAAGAGAAGATTTTTTCAGCCGATTTTCCCAACCATTTTAATTTCAAGGACCCCTAGTTTGCTTTTCCATTAGGCTACGGACCCCCCATTTAATCTCTATGACCCCATTTATTATTGTAAAATCAATATTAATTGAACTCGGAGAGTGTAGGCTAGCTCTCTGAGTTACAGACCCATAAGGGTCCATTTGGTTCCTAACTATCATTTAGCTGGGGATCCCCTGGAACTCCCTGAAGGACCCCTGGGGTTCCCCGGACCCCACTTTGAGAACCAATGGGCTAGGGATGATATAGAATAGTCTATATAGCCAATAAAACAATTAAATTAGCATGTTTAATGTTCCTCCCCAGGATAATGGATGTTAGGATAGGATTATCGCGATAATATTGTAAATTGTGATTTCTTTGGACAGAATAATCATGAATATCCGAGTGGTTGTTTAGTGTAAAACCTATATAAAACCGTATTATGGACCAATATTTATATAACATATATTTAGAAAAGCCCCTTTGAGCAAAAAAAAGCGAATGTGGAAACTATGTGCTCTAATAATTATGTTCCATTCACAACCCCTTCTGGGAATTGAACCTCTGCCCTGCGGAAAAGTAGAAGGATTGCAGGTCAAGCATCTCAACCAGTAGACTACCATGGTCCTTTGTGTATTAAGAGAAGTGTCTAAACAGACTCTAACAAGTTCGAAAAAGATAAAAAAAAAAAAAAAAAAAGCTGTGTATAAACTTGTTTGATTGATTGATTGATTGATTGATTGATTGATAGATAGATAGATTCCTTTATTTATCCCGTGGGGGAATCACCCAGAAGCTGCATTTTGTGGATTGGAGGGGAATTAATTTAAAGAAACATAAACAAAAATAAATCACGTTGTTATGGTTGCCATAGCAACTGTAACAAACTTTAAACTGTTGAGCCATACAATGCCCATATTCATATAACCTTATCATATATTTGCCACGGAGAAAAGTACATTTAAATAATGTCATTATTATAATTTTTCTCCCCTCCCCAGATTTGAACCAGCGCTAAAACAACGTGACATTTTCGGCCACAGAATGATGACAAAACACCTACTGAGCTTAAGTTTCGTTTTCAATAGCAGTAGCTGGGATAAAATAGCAAAAGCCATTATCAACCCACAGAATAATGACAAACACCTACCGGGTAGACAGTATGCCAGCTACTCTCACCATTCAAGGCTCTTATTACACATGACAAATTCCCTTTGAATGGATTGATAGCATTTGAAGCCGGTGATTTGATTTGGCATCCAGGCAGGGACCCGTCAGCAACCCATTGCTAACGTCGACTCTAAGCAGGGTTTCAATGCACAACCTCCTGTGCGAAAGGTGTGTGCTGTAACCGCTACACCAGGGACGTGCAGAGAATATTAGAGAGGCAGGGGCTGACATTTCTAAAAGGGCTTTTAGAAATATCGAAAATAGCAGACCTCCAAGCTCACAACGTCGGCTATTTTCGATGCTTGCTTTCTACACAGAGAGGGCAATTCTCTTGACACAATATGCTGGTTCAAGTTCAGGCAAGGCAAGGCAATTCTCTTGAACGCTGCCTTCAGGTATGGCATGGAAAGAGGACATTTGCATTTCTTTCACCATAGTAAAAAACTGCATGCATAGTCTGGAGAGGGCCCCCCTTTGATGTCTATGTGTGCACGTGCCTGCGCTAAACTGTGCATCTACTATCTTCTTACACCCCTGTGGATACATTTAGTCTTTTTCATGAACCACAAGTGCAACCGTGTGTACTTTTCGATACCTTTCTTCTGCTAAGTCAATCCATTGAGATGAGGCCATGTGTTGTTGTGTTCACGGGTGTCGCACCAAATTCTGGGCCCTGGGTACAAGGATTCACTTCAATTATTTTGTGCTTTGAAAAATAGCAGATATACAAGCTCACAGCACAGCTCGGTGCCGCGCTGCAAGCTTGTAGATCTGCTATTTTTGAAAAATTGCAAGTCTTTGAATATTTCAAAGGTTTTTTTGGAAAAAGCTATGTTTTTACTGTATGTCAGTGGTGCTCAAACGTTTTCACGTGAAGGACCCCCAAAATGATATGTATTTGGCCACGGACCCCCATCTCAAAATATTTAGTTCCAGGGACCCCCCAGAAGCAAAATTGGAAGATTTACACACATTTTCATGACTTTTCAAAAAGAATTGCAGGTCTACAAGCTTGTAGATCTGCTATTTTTCAATAGCTAAAGTATTAAATTGGACCTTGGACCTCTCTAACAGGGTCATTAATATTGATGACATCAGGGAACTCCATATATGGGCATAAAAGGGATTATGTTAGTGTAACATCACAGTGAAGCCAGAGCGTGATGACATCATGATGACACATTTTTACAGTCTTAAAATGTGTACACGTCGACATCGGACAAGCTGTGACATTTCGGTAACCCTTTACTTTCCGGTACAGTAATTACATGGTAGTTACCACGTAATTACAAGGTAATTACTTGGTAACCACCCCGTATTTACTGAGTAATAACTAGGTAATTACAAGGTAATTACAATGTATTTTACATAGTAATTACCTGGTGTTACCTGGTAATTCCCAGATACATTCCTGAGAACTACCAGGTAATTACTAGGTAATTTAAAGCATGTACCTGGTAATTCCATAGTAACTACCTGGTAATACACTTAGCAATTACTTAGTTTATTACCCGGTAGTTCCCTGGTATTTTCTTAGATACTACAAGGTAATTATTAGGTAATTATAAGTATTTTATTATGTATTTAGCATGTAATTATACTGTAACTACCTGGTAATACACTTAGCAATTACTAGGTTTATTACCCGGTAGTTACCTGGTATTTTCTTGTATACTACAAGGTAATTATTAGGTAATTATAAGTATTTTATTATGTATTTAGCATGTAATTATAGTGTAACTACCTGGTAATACACTTAGCAATTACTAGGTTTATTACCCGGTAGTTACCTGGTATTTTCTTGTATACTACAAGGTAATTATTAGGTAATTATAAGTATTTTATTATGTATTTAGCATGTAATTATAGTGCAACTACCTGGTAATACACTTAGCAATTACTAGGTTTATTACCCGGTAGTTACCTGGTATTTTCTTGTATACTACAAGGTAATTATTAGGTAATTATAAGTATTTTATTATGTATTTAGCATGTAATTATAGTGCAACTACCTGGTAATACACATAGTAATTACAAGTTATATTGCCTGGTATTTACCAGGTATTTTCTTTGATACTACCAGGAATTTATGAGTAGTTGCTTATGCAATTACTATATAATTACATGGTAACTACCATGTAATATACCTATTAATGTCTAGGTAATTCCTATGTATTTTCTTAGAAATTACTAGGTAATTACCGTTTAATTTCATGTTAACTATCATGTTATTTACCTGGTCCTTACCTTGATAGGTAACCCATTATAATCTGTGCATATACAAAGGTACTTACCTGGTATTTACCCAATAACTCCAAAAAGTATTTACAGGGAAATTACCCAGTAGTTACTGTTGGTTTGTACTGTAAAGTAAAGCGTGATCAATTCCATGACCTTACCTGGTAATTACTCAGTATTAACCCAATAACTACAAAAGGTATTTACATGGAAATTACCCAGTAGTTACTGTTGGTTTGTACTGTAAAGTAAAGCGTGATCAATTCCATGACCTTACCTGGTAATTACTAAGTGTTTACCCTGTAACCAGAATAATTATGTGCCTTGCATTTAGCCAGTGTAAGTGCAACTACTGAAAAATAAGTACTTTTTTTTGGGGACCAAATGGCATCATGGCCATGGGTGGATAAAATAACCAGGCCTCAAAAATGACCAGTGTCGTTCATTTGTGTTCAGTGCATGCTTCTCCGGTGTCCGTGAGTCTGCTTCTCCCCTGGACAGCACACTGCATCTGAAATCCAGTTCCCACCCCAAGCACCAACCCCACCATAAGCAAGGCATGATACAACACAAATATAAATTCATTACATTAACACCTCCTCAACCACCACCAACCTTGACATAACACACAAAAAAACAGGTGAGCTGGCAAAGAGATTTCTTTATAAAATGCTGTAATGCTTTTCAATAAACAAACAAAAAAAAATCACATGTTCGACAGTGCAATACTATAAAAAAAACTATTTACAAGAAGTACACAAAATGACAGTTGATTCTTCACACATTGGTTGCCAACCCCGAGTTCCCCGAGTTTATAATGGTACCCCCCAATTGCCAACCCCGAGTTCCCCGACCAAAAAAGAAAAAAACATTTTTGGACCTCTAGAAATGTATTAGGCATGATCGCGATTTTGCATGTTTAACCCCCATACAACCCCCATACAACTCAGGTAGCAGACCTCCAAGCTCACAACAGTGTAAAACATAATGGCTGCTATCTCATGAATGCCTGAACGGATTTCCAATCGGATTCTTTTGTTTGAAAGCTGGGAGCATTGTGCACACACATGGTGCATGATCTAGGCATGGGCTTGCATGATCCGTGCACTATGAATTACATGGAGTCTATGGAGACCTTGGCAACTTGGACCCTCAAGAGATTATTTTTTTTAAGGCAACAAATGTGTTCATATACATATGAGTCGAACCGCTGAGATAATTTTAACACAGTTCTTATATGAAATATATGAAAAGGGTCTAGGGGTATTCAGAATGGGGGAAGAAAATGATGAACCAGCTAGGATGGGTAAATTACGTCACGCTTTACTGTTTTAAGGTTTAAGGCGCTTTCCCACTGCGCCCGATAACGATAGTTTTCAATTGAAGTGGATGGCAGCGTCCACAACACAACGATATAGCCGTCATAATTGACGTGAACGCCATCGCCGACATGTCGCTATCGTTATCGGGCGCAGTGGGAAAGGGCCATTACACTTGGTAACATGCTCTGACATCCTTGAACAATCGTCCAAGAATGCCCTCCCTGTGTTCCCTCCCCAGCCAGTAATGCCACTCGATGAACCTACGGTTCATCTTCAGTGCCTTCTCAGTGAGGTTCCCCCTGTACATATAGATGTCTTCCTTGCAACTATTTTAGAGTATAAACTAATTTGAGTAAACTAGTCTGTATCTATTTTGTTTCTATGTTCAAATATCCTGAGTTAACTCTTTTTCCTTTTCTTTCCTTCCACAGGTAAAAACCCAAACCAAGAATGGATGATCACAGGTAGAGGTAAGTATCAAAAATCTAAATAGAACAATGAATTTCAATTACTTGGAATGTAATGAAAATAATAAAATACAAAAATAAATGTACTTCAATGCTCAATGTTCAATTCAAAATCAAATGTCCTCTTATTCAAAAATCAAATATATCTAATATGCCTCAGTCTTTTTCAGTTAGATCCAAAAAGAAAAATATGACACTTTAATACTGTCCTTTTTCAGCTCAGTGTGTCTAAATCCGAAGGCACTTTGACTCAGTGCTTAAGTTGTGCCTTAATACTGTAAGTTCAGTCCAAAAAATAAAATAAAACTGGTGTCTCAATTATCTCAGTCCAAAAAATGAAATAAAGTAATCCGTTCGAAATTGTACTCCGACACTCCTACCAGTCTGGCAGTGAGTGACTCTGTTGGTTGGTTGTGCAAAGTGGACCCTTTGCACTGCTTGTAGATCAGCTATCTAATGTCCGTGGGCCTCCTCGCTCGCCATCCTGTATCTCCAGGAAATATCATGGGGTGTTTCCCAGCAAGGGAAAAAACCTGACCTGTACAACAGGCCATAAAGAAAATAACATCACTATAAGTAACTCAAATCAAAACATCAAAGTGTTTCAGGCACTGTGTGACTGTGGGCCAATTAACACTAGCTGCAGTAGACAACTAGACCCAAATTGATGGCTGATTGCTGTCAGCTGGCTGCCCAGCTCAGTTACTCTGATTACATAAATCCGTTTTTTACCATGGAAAAATCTTCACATTTAACACCAGAAACATGCACAATACCCTTGTATTCCTTAAATAATGCAAAACGTTTTCATTACAAGTGCAAAAACAATGACTTAGTGCAATTATTCCGTTTTCAACTCACCAAAACAATTGGCTGTACAAACACAAACAAACAGCTTCTTCCTGTACAAGGGCTGCTCCCAGGTTTGACCAAACGTTCCCCCAAAAGGTGGCTTGCTTGTCACACTTTTAGGCTTGTAATCAACAGTTTCTGGTAGTTTTCTTATCATAAATCAATTCACTTTTCAGTTCAGTTCTGACGTTCACTCCTCCTTCTCTCACTCCTCTCCAGGTAATGACAGGCTGCACACACACTCTGCCCTTAAAGGGGAAGTACGTCATCTGCCACTTAAAGGCATATGTTGTGTTTTCTGTACATGTACAGTTTTAAAGTAGCTTCTTAACATAATAAAACCATTCCCATTTTAAACCAACGTATGAATTCTGTATTTATTAATCACTTGAGTGTCTTAATGAATTATTCATGCATTTAAAATGGGTATGTACAGAATATATACAGAAAATGAATAAATATGAACAGTTCATTAAAATGCATGAATAATTCATTAAGACACTCAAGTGATTAATAAATACAGAATTCATACGTTGGTTTAAAATGGGAATGGTTTTATTATGTTAAGAAGCTACTTTAAAACTGTACATGTACAGAAAACACAACATATGCCTTTAAGTGGCAGATGACGTACTTCCCCTTTAAGGGCAGAGTGTGTGTGCAGCCTGTCATTACCTGGAGAGGAGAGAGAGAGAAGGAGGAGTGAACGTCAGAACTGAACTGAAAAGTGAATTGATTTATGATAAGAAAACTACCAGAAACTGTTGATTACAAGCCTAAAAGTGTGACAAGCAAGCCACCTTTTGGGGGAACGTTTGGTCAAACCTGGGAGCAGCCCTTGTACAGGAAGAAGCTGTTTGTTTGTGTTTGTACAGCCAATTGTTTTGGTGAGTTGAAAACGGAATAATTGCACTAAATCATTGTTTTTGCACTTGTAATGAAAACGTTTTGCATTATTTAAGGAATACAAGGGTATTGTGCATGTTTCTCGTGTTAAATGTGAAGATTTATCCATGGTAAAAAACGGATTTATGTAATCAGAGTAACTGAGCTGGGCAGCCAGCTGACAGCAATCAGCCATCAATTTGGGTCTAGTTGTCTACTGCAGCTAGTGTTAATTGGCCCACAGTCACACAGTGCCTGAAACACTTTGATGTTTTGATTTGAGTTACTTATAGTGATGTTATTTTCTTTATGGCCTGTTGTACAGGTCAGGTTTTTTCTAGTGATGTCCGATATTATCGGCCGGCCGATATTATCGGTCGATATTAGCATAAAAATTAATATCGGAAAATATCGATATCGGTATTTTTTTGGGGAAATAATAATATTTTTATGTTTTTTTTTTTTTGTTTTTTTTTTACAGGAATTATTACTGTATTGTAGTTAGGGGTGTGCCAAACATCGAATTGTATTTTTTATTGAGGTGTAATAAGTTACAATGAGTTTCAAAAATGAAAATCATAATGCAGCCGATCTCTGTCTTTCACTGCCTGCTGCGCTGATGGCCCATCAAAGCACCCTTCCACACAGCCGTGGAGGAATGTACTCTTAATTGACGCTCGTTAAGGCCTATTCAACTATTGACCTGACCTCTGTTTGATGTGTGTTGCTCACACAAGTAGCTAGTTTGCTTGGCTAGACGTGCAGCAACAGACAGACACACACACACACACACACACACACACACACACACACACACACACACACACACACACACACACACACACACAGTGTTACAGTGGTTCTCAAAGTGTTTGGGGACTCAGGGATCCTTATGAGTCTGTAACTCTAGAGTGTACAAATCAAACCAAATGGAACTTTATGGGTCTGTAACTCTAGAGTGTACAAATGGAACCAAATGGACCCTTAGGGGTCTGTAACTCTGAGTGTACAAATGGAACCAAATGGACCTTTACAGGTCTGTAACTCTTAGTGTACAAATGGAACCAAATGGACCCATTCCATTTGTACACTCTTAATATGATTTTAAAATATAAATTGAGGTCCCAGCGATATATAAATGCCATTAAATGGGGGTCCAGTAGCCTAATGCATTTCAAACTGGGAGTCCTTGAAATTCAAATGGTTGAGAATCCCTGTTAGATAAAATATTAGCATATATCGGTATCGGTATCGGTTAATATCGGTATCTGGAATTAAGAGTTGGATATTATCGGTTATCGATTATCGGTAAAAAAGTCAATATCGGACATCACTAGTTTTTTCCCTTGCTGGGAAACACCCCATGATATTTCCTGGAGATACAGGATGGCGAGCAAGGAGGCCCACGGACATTAGATAGCTGATCTACAAGCAGTGCAAAGGGTCCACTTTGCACAACCAACCAACAGAGTCACTCACTGCCAGACTGGTAGGAGTATCGGAGTACAATTTCGAACGGATTACTTTATTTCATTTTTTGGACTGAGATAATTGAGACACCAGTTTTATTTTATTTTTTGGACTGAACTTACAGTATTAAGGCACAACTTAACTCTTTGAGTGCCACCCCTTTCACCACTAGAGGGCGCCCAGTGGCCATAGAAAATCCCATAGAGATATGCTGGTATATGCAGAAGCCCTGCAGCCATGACTTGCCTGAACACTTTCCTTTGTGCATGTACAGGAAGAGGATGAAGTTAGCTTGAAGTTAGCTATTGGCTACCAAGCATTTTAGAAGCCTTATTTTCGTCAACTTAGCCATGATTAAACCTTGCACACCTCATGCATGGGAAAAAAACAGAGAAGAATGAGCTCTAAAAAATCCAATGCGGTGGATTTGTGCAGTTTGTTCACAGCTTTCAAACAAAAAAATCCGATTGGAAATCCGTTCAGGCATTCTTGAGATAATCGCCATTATGTTTTACATGTTATGTAAACAAACATGGCTGCCCTGTATGTTAGATGGGGTTGTATGGGGGTGGAACATGCAAAATCGCGATTGAAATCATGTTCACTAGATTTGATGGGGTCCAAAAAAAAAAATTCAAAAAAAAAAATTTCAAAAAAAAAAAATTTTTTTTTTTTTTTTTTTTTAATATCCCGAACATGTTCGGGATAGGCACTCTGGTATGCGATAATATATCCCGAACTAATTCGGGATAGGCACTCAATGAGTTAAGCACTGAGTCAAAGTGCCTTCGGATTTAGACACACTGAGCTGAAAAAGGACAGTATTAAAGTGTCATATTTTTCTTTTTGGATCTAACTGAAAAAGACTGAGCCATATTAGATATATTTGATTTTTGAATAAGAGGACATTTGATTTTGAATTGAACATTGAGCATTGAAGTACATTTATTTTTGTATTTTATTATTTTCATTACATTCCAAGTAATTGAAATTCATTGTTCTATTTAGATTTTTGATACTTACCTCTACCTGTGATCATCCATTCTTGGTTTGGGTTTTTACCTGTGGAAGGAAAGAAAAGGAAAAAGAGTTAACTCAGGATATTTGAACATAGAAACAAAATAGATACAGACTAGTTTACTCAAATTAGTTTATACTCTAAAATAGTTGCAAGGAAGACATCTATATGTACAGGGGGAACCTCACTGAGAAGGCACTGAAGATGAACCGTAGGTTCATCGAGTGGCATTACTGGCTGGGGAGGGAACACAGGGAGGGCATTCTTGGACGATTGTTCAAGGATGTCAGAGCATGTTACCAAGTGTAATGGCCCTTTCCCACTGCGCCCGATAACGATAGCGACATGTCGGCGATGGCGTTCACGTCAATTATGACGGCTATATCGTTGTGTTGTGGACGCTGCCATCTACTTCAATTGAAAACTATCGTTATCGGGCGCAGTGGGAAAGCGCCTTAAACCTTAAAACAGTAAAGCGTGACGTAATTTACCCATCCTAGCTGGTTCATCATTTTCTTCCCCCATTCTGAATACCCCTAGACCCTTTTCATATATTTCATATAAGAACTGTGTTAAAATTATCTCAGCGGTTCGACTCATATGTATATGAACACATTTGTTGCCTTAAAAAAAAAATCTCTTGAGGGTCCAAGTTGCCAAGGTCTCCATAGACTCCATGTAATTCATAGTGCACGGATCATGCAAGCCCATGCCTAGATCATGCACCATGTGTGTGCACAATGCTCCCAGCTTTCAAACAAAAGAATCCGATTGGAAATCCGTTCAGGCATTCATGAGATAGCAGCCATTATGTTTTACACTGTTGTGAGCTTGGAGGTCTGCTACCTGAGTTGTATGGGGGTTGTATGGGGGTTAAACATGCAAAATCGCGATCATGCCTAATACATTTCTAGAGGTCCAAAAATGTTTTTTTCTTTTTTGGTCGGGGAACTCGGGGTTAGCAATTGGGGGGTACCATTATAAACTCTGGGAACTCGGGGTTGGCAACCAATGTGTGAAGAATCAACTGTCATTTTGTGTACTTCTTGTAAATAGTTTTTTTATAGTATTGCACTGTCGAACATGTGATTTTTTTTTTGTTTGTTTATTGAAAAGCATTACAGCATTTTATAAAGAAATCTCTTTGCCAGCTCACCTGTTTTTTTGTGTGTTATGTCAAGGTTGGTGGTGGTTGAGGAGGTGTTAATGTAATGAATTTATATTTGTGTTGTATCATGCCTTGCTTATGGTGGGGTTGGTGCTTGGGGTGGGAACTGGATTTCAGATGCAGTGTGCTGTCCAGGGGAGAAGCAGACTCACGGACACCGGAGAAGCATGCACTGAACACAAATGAACGACACTGGTCATTTTTGAGGCCTGGTTATTTTATCCACCCATGGCCATGATGCCATTTGGTCCCAAAAAAAAAGTACTTATTTTTCAGTAGTTGCACTTACACTGGCTAAATGCAAGGCACATAATTATTCTGGTTACAGGGTAAACACTTAGTAATTACCAGGTAAGGTCATGGAATTGATCACGCTTTACTTTACAGTACAAACCAACAGTAACTACTGGGTAATTTCCATGTAAATACCTTTTGTAGTTATTGGGTTAATACTGAGTAATTACCAGGTAAGGTCATGGAATTGATCACGCTTTACTTTACAGTACAAACCAACAGTAACTACTGGGTAATTTCCCTGTAAATACTTTTTGGAGTTATTGGGTAAATACCAGGTAAGTACCTTTGTATATGCACAGATTATAATGGGTTACCATAGAAAATACATAGGAATTACCTAGACATTAATAGGTATATTACATGGTAGTTACCATGTAATTATATAGTAATTGCATAAGCAACTACTCATAAATTCCTGGTAGTATCAAAGAAAATACCTGGTAAATACCAGGCAATATAACTTGTAATTACTATGTGTATTACCAGGTAGTTGCACTATAATTACATGCTAAATACATAATAAAATACTTATAATTACCTAATAATTACCTTGTAGTATACAAGAAAATACCAGGTAACTACCGGGTAATAAACCTAGTAATTGCTAAGTGTATTACCAGGTAGTTACACTATAATTACATGCTAAATACATAATAAAATACTTATAATTACCTAATAATTACCTTGTAGTATACAAGAAAATACCAGGTAACTACCGGGTAATAAACCTAGTAATTGCTAAGTGTATTACCAGGTAGTTACAGTATAATTACATGCTAAATACATAATAAAATACTTATAATTACCTAATAATTACCTTGTAGTATCTAAGAAAATACCAGGGAACTACCGGGTAATAAACTAAGTAATTGCTAAGTGTATTACCAGGTAGTTACTATGGAATTACCAGGTACATGCTTTAAATTACCTAGTAATTACCTGGTAGTTCTCAGGAATGTATCTGGGAATTACCAGATAACACCAGGTAATTACTATGTAAAATACATTGTAATTACTCAGTAAATACGGGGTGGTTACCAAGTAATTACCTTGTAATTACGTGGTAACTACCATGTAATTACTGTACCGGAAAGTAAAGGGTTACCGACATTTCTCTGCAAGGTAACTAAGTTTTCAAATAATTGTAGTGGATTAACGTACAATATTTGGACCCGAGATGTAGTGGAGTAGAAGTAAAAGTATTGGAAATTGGAAATACTCAAGTAACTGACCCGTTTGCTCAGGTCCAGTGAGGCGGGCCTCCTCAAGGCCCCCAAGGCCGCCCCTACCCTCTGGAACGAAATCCCTAAATGCATCAGAGACGCCTTCAAAACCGCTCTGAAAACCCACCTATTCAAAATTGCCTTTCCCACCTCGGATCTACTCTTGTTTTATTGTTTTATTGTTTTTATCTCTTATTGTATTTTCTTATCTTAACCTAGTTTTCTCCTAATAAAGTTGTTGTTTTTGCCTGCCGCAAACACACACACACACACACACACACACACACACACACACACACACACACACACACACACACACACACACACACACACACACTTGCAACAATTGACCAAAGGGTGGCGCTATAGGAAGCCTTTGAAAATGCAAACTTTGAACAGCTCATGCTCTGTTTGAGATACAGCCATGAAACCTGTATACACTTATGCGTCTCCTCATGCCGAACAACTTTCACACTCTGACTTTTGACCTCTGACCTTTAGTTCTCCCACCATTTTGAAGTATATGAAAAACAGTAAAAATCTATCTCCTCCTGGGATTTTTGCGTCACGTGCACAAAACTTTTTCTTTTACACTCTTGTAGCGTCTTGTAGTTAGCTTGTAGATCTGCTACTTTTGGTGAATATCCCCTTAGAATAGGGATCCTGGGGTTTAGTGATTGATAATGTAAAAGTATAAACGTTTATTTTAAATCTGTCCTAATGAAAACATTAAGGGAGCCTCCGCACACTCAAAAGTGTGCAAAATCATGTTCTTTATTTTCAGTTAAATTTCAGTTAAAAGTGCAAGCTTTTGGTCATAGACCTTCTTCAGTCATGCAGCGCCTCACCTAAATCTATTGGCAGATGAGTGGTGGTCCTTTCACTATTAATCTGTCCTCAGATATTTTCTCAAGTTATATATATATTTGTTAGGCCTATTATGGACAGTATTTGTCATTATTCCAATAATAATAAACATACTGCATTTGCATAAAGCAAGTATTTTCTACTCCCATGTTGATATGTGTATTAATAATATCTGTTTAAGGTAGATTTAGAACAGATACAAAATATGCGATTAATTTTGCGATTCATCGCGCGATTAACTACGGACAATCATGCGATTAATCAGATTAAATATTTTAATCGATCCCCAGCTCTAATATATGCAATTTTTTATACATTTGTGACTAGGTCTGGTACTTTGTTCCTTATGTCTGCATTGGTCATTTTTCTTTTTTGTACAGATTATCCAAGTACAGAGTCTAAGCTTTCATATGATGTATCATTTGTTGGAATTGGAGCATATTTGAAGAAGTTATGGACATTTTAAACTTGTTGCACCATAAACCCCATAAACCCCAAAGTGCTTAAAAGGCCATTTGAATCCAAGGAACATTTTTACACCTCTAAGTAGCCAGAAGTGGGTGTGACAATGGGAGGGACAATAGGTACTTACCTACACCCCTAAATCACTCCCCCCAAGTCAAACCACACCCACAGTGGTATAGCTGTCAACTTCAAATGTACTTTTATTCCACTACAATTATTTAAAACTACTATTTAGTAGTAGACCTGTGGTAATATATTGTGCTATAGTGCTTGCAGCCATGTCAGAAATAGTGGCCAGTGGTCTTTTCTACCTCCTCCCCTCCTTATATGCTCATCCTGTCATTTTCTTCTTTTTGTAGTTTTTATTTTTCACTAAAATAGTGTATTACAAAAGTACCTACATTTTATAATTAAGTAAAAGTATCAATACTGCAATGTAGAATCACTCTGTTACAAGTAAAAGTCCAGAATTAAAAAATGTACTTGAGTAAAAGTACAAAAGTATTGGTATCCAAATGTACTTAAAGTACCAAAAGTAAAAGTACAAAAATGTTTGAAAATAGCAGATCTACAAGCTCACAACGCGTCGCACCGCAATGCGTTGTGAGCTTGTAGATTGGCTATTTTCAAATAGCCTTGGTATAACATAGGGCTAAAGTGGTTCATGTATGTTTTAAACTTTAGTTATTGTGATTTAGCATTATTGGGCTAAATGTAAAGACGCTACGCTGCGCCAACCGTGAATTCAACACAATCTGCTGTTGAGCAGTTTAACCAATTTGCTACGTACGTCTACACAAACGGTCAGATCACAAAGATAAATTGCTTAGTGAAGGCTCACGGATGTCACCATAGGGTACGCTCCAGCAGAATGTCCCGTAATGATCGTATTATTTAACGAGGAGCATTTTAATCCGATCGGTCGGCGTTTCCTTAAAAAGGTATTAATGTATCTAAGTGCAGTACACCTCGCAACCGATGGGGTCGCATGGCTGAAAAACAACAGAAAATGGCATCTGATCGGATTAAAATGCTGTTTATTAAACAATACGAAAGATACGGGTAATTCTGCTTGAGCGTACCATACTGTGACATCTGTGAGACTTCAGTAAGCACTTTATCTTTGAAATATGAACGTTTTTGTAGACGTACGTAGCAAATAGGATTAACTGCTCCACACCAGGTTGAAGTGAAGGGTTATTACGTGAGCAACACCGTAACTCGAGCCCTATCTAAATTGGTCGGGCTAACTGTGCCAAATGTAGCATAATCAGTGTTTGTGTAACTTCAGTCAGAACCATAATCTGATGGTTCTGACAGACTTAAACTCCTCGCGTTGTGAGCTTGTAGAAGAGCAACAATTCCAGTTGTGTATACGATGCCTGCAGTTAGCGCTAGCTAACGTTAGCGTTTGCCGTTAGCCACTGCTTCTCATAATAAACAGCCAGCGTTAGCGTGTAGCTAACGTTAGCTTCCCATTAGCGCCGGCTGTTCCATTACGAGAAGACATCATCGCTGCGTCTCTGTGTGCCCGATAGCGACTCGGAGAGTCGGATCACGACGTATAAATCAAAAAATAAATCCTTCCAGAAAACTGTCTTCTGCAAACCAATAACATTAGCGAGATGAAGTTAGTCACTGAGATGTGTTTACACACTAGAGAACCAGATGCACCACTGTATGGGCGGTGCTCAAAGCGTGAAATACGAGACAATTACTTTTCAGAGCGCTATCTCTCCTCCCCCAAAAACCACGTACAGTTTCTTCCAAAAGCAGCCTAGTTTAACAAATAAAACTAGCCATTGTAATACCTCAAAACAACTATCTTTTGACACGAAACCCTTGTTATAAATTCGAACTTGTGTGAATTTGAAAAAAACGAAAAATACAAAAAACGACTTTGACTTCATTTTCTCACTTTTCTGCCGTTTTAAAATTGGCGACATTAGGACGGTTTCACCAGCCTGGGACACATTTGTTCATTTGAAAACCTGTGAAATGGGACATTCTGCATAATGACTACTTTTTACTATTGGTATGTTAAGTACATTTTGACATCAATACTTTTGTACTTTTACTCAACGAACATTTTACTTTTACTTGTAACAGTATTTCTACATTGAAGTGAAGAATTGACTTCCCCTCGTCAAAAAGAAAAAAAAAAGAAAAAAAAGAAAAGAAAAGAAAAAAGGAACCCCTCCCTACTGCGAACCGGATCCCATCGTTCATTTCAAAGAGCCGGTCAAACGACTTGATTCGTTTGCGAACGTCCCATCTCTAATATGAGGACGCTGGGTATGGTTAATGAAAAATATTAATAACGCTGAATCAAGAAGACATAAAAGGAATGACTTGTGTGTCACATGTACAGTTTATTTAATTACTACATTCTGCATTCTACAATAACAGAAATAAAAGGCATATTCACTAAACTTAATTTGTTATCATGTCCATTCTGCATCATATCCGTGGACCTATGAAGCTCTCCAGTAGTTATAGGAGAACTACAAAATCCCCTTAAGGACATTGCATGAGAACTTGCAGAAGATTTTTGAAAATGCATCTGGTTTACCACAAATACAGAAAACACTGCGTGCACAGGATGCTCTAACGGAGCACTTCACAAGAAGTGACCACAGTTTCCTGTAGCTGCATGATCTCTCTAAGTATGGTAACACAAGACACACAACTGTCACAGTGTGTGTCAGCTGGTGTCAAGTTCAAGTTCATTCATTGTTTGTCCCAGAAGGGCGATTTGGTTGCAGCAATATATAAAAGCATATATCAGTCACAGAAACAAACAAAAACACATAGGACACATATAGAACAATAAAAATAGGATAGCAGTTTGTGGTATCAGCTAAAGTAAAAAGCAACGATCTATCTATAGGCCAGACATGACCAAAAGTACATTTTCAGCATTGAAATTCAGTTTAGAAACGTAATCAAGTCTCTCAAAGCAAAGTTTACCACCTCCTCATATCGGCATTTAAAGCCTGTATAGAAACAGGCACAAACTTAGGCCTGTTTGTTGTGGTCCCTGGAGCTTCCAGGCAAAGGCCAGAAGGAAGCAGCTTGTACTCAGAGCTGAGAGGATGAGAGCTGTCCATACGAATGGACTTTGCTTTCTTAAAGGTGATACACCATGAAAATTCACTTTTCCTATTTTAAACCCTTTTTTTGGGGTCCCACTAGCACCTTCTATCCTCACAAAGTCCCATTTCAGACCGTTGTGTCTTTCTCTGCATGTTTTGGGATGGTGGAGGTTAAAAGCATCCCACGGGTTCTCAAAACAGGCTGTCCAGATTTGCTGCCGTTTGTGACGTCATAAACGTGTTTTTTTTTGTTTTTTTTTTCAAAAATGTTTTTTTTTTTTCAAACAGATTTTTTTTTGTTTTTCAAAAAAAAAAAAAAAAATCAGTTCAGGCCAAAGGTGATACTGCAGCTGAAAATACTCTCATTCAAAAATGAGAGGCTCTCTATTCAGGAGTGGTAATTTAGCCTCAAAGTTTTTGGGACATAAACAATATGACATAAATACTTTTTAAATGCATGGTGTATCACCTTTAAGCACCTGCCTTTGGTAGACTTGATCCAGGCTACTGAAGTTTACTCCAGCTATCTTTGAGGCCGTTCTTACAATTCTTCCAAGGTGTTTTTTGTCTTTTACGTTCAGGTTTCCATACCAGCAAATGATGGAGAAGGATATCATTGACTCAATAAAAGCACTGTATAACAGTCTCATTAAGGATTTGTCAACCTGAAATGTAGCAAACCTTCTTAACAATAGAGGCGTTGCCGACCTTTCTTGCACAATGTTTCACAGTTCACATCGAATTTAAGCTTACTATCAAACGTAGTGCCTAAATATTTGTAGGTGTTCACCAGGTCAACTTGCCGACCATGGACAACACTGTTCTGGGGAACTGGGGGGGGATTTCCTAAAATCAACACACATCTCTTTTGTGTTTGAGACGTTCAATTTTAAAAATGCATCCTCGCACCAGGAAAGAAAGTCGTCAAGTACTTGGCCATGACCATCCTCATCATCACCAAGCAGACTGACAACGATAGAATCGTCAGCATACTGTTGGTATGGTGACTAAGACAGTCATTTGTGTATAAGATGTACAGGAAGGTGGACAATACAGAACCCTGAGGCGAGCCAATAGAAGATGTTAATAGGCTAGACAGAATTCCATTGACTTTTACCTGATCTATTGGTAAGAAAGTCAAAAATCCAGCATATAAGACCTGCATCTAAACAAAATAGGCGTTCCAGTTTTTCAGCCAGGACATGAGGCTGGATCGTATTGAAAGCTGATGAAAAATCAATGAAAAGCAGCCTGGCGTGCTTCTTACTACCTTCTAAATGTTTAAGAAGAAGGTTAAGTAATGTGGATGAAGCGTCCTGCACACCTCTCCTGGCTCTATAGGCAAATTGAAAAGGGTCTAACAGAGACTCGGTTTTTCTTTTATTTTTTTTCTTTCAGTCTTTCACCTGAAAGCTCTGCACTTTACCTCGTTTCAATACAGTGCGGTACACAGGGATAAGATGAATGCAATTGTGATCAGATTTACCCAAAGGTGGAAATGAAATCAATTTACATGCACCTTTAATATTTCCATAGCATAAATCTATGATTTTTCTATTTCTGGTAGGGCATTTGACATAATTTGATAAAAGTCTCAAAGTACAGTGGTTCATGTCCCCAAGGATAATATTGGGTGTGTCTGGGGAAATTGAGTGTAGCCTCTGTGTGACTTGATAGATGAGCTCACATGCTTTAGCTTCATCTGCCTTCGGGTGTATATACACAAGAGTCACAAAAATCTGCGGGAATTCGCGGGGCAGATATGGAGGACGCAAAGAGACAGAGAGCAGTTCAATGTCAGCTGTACAGAATTTCTCCCGGACGATGACATATTTGCACCACCGTTCGTGTCAGAAGCAATAGCATGTTGCAAGGCAGGGCAAGGTCTTACACTTTCACTAATAGTTGAATTCATATAGCCCCTTTTATGAACCCAAGGATGCTTTACATAAAAATAAAAATAAACCAACAACCAAACAAACAAACAAACAAAACTTTTTGCCATAACCCTGCTTATGTCTGAGAGAATAGGTATCCTTTCAGGGCAGCCTTACAAGAGATGATGAGATAACAGTTTTCTGTAGGCTATACAGTTCACGCACCTCCAGTTTAGTAAAGAGTCATAGTACTTTTACTACCAGTAAGACTCCCTAATCTCCACAAATAGGGCAAAAATTTGTTTTTCCAAAATCTTCCTGATCCATGTTGATGACATGAGTGTAGACATACTGTGTAGTGATTTTCGTGATTTTAGGGCAAAATCTGTAAGAGCAGTGTCCAAAAATGTGTTTTTAAAAATCGGCCTGAAGGTGGCGCTATATGGGACAGATTCATGTTGATGGGATGAGTGTAGACATACTGTGTAGCGATTTGCGTGATTTTAGGGCAAAAACTGTAGGAGCAGTGTCCAAAAATGTGTTTTAAAAATCGGCCTGAAGGTGGCGCTAGAAGAGGGCCATGTGAGAAATGAGGGTTGGGGTCTCCGCGTTGCCTTGGCGGACGAATAGGTACCGGCCCCGGCTCGGCCGGACGCTCCTAGCCCGAGTTACGGCATTTGATGTGAGCTGCAGTGGAGGGGGTCCTCCACTGGGGGCGCCACCACTTTTGCATCCGTTCTGGAGCACCAGGAGTGGGTGGTCCCCAGGAATTCCCCGTGAGCAGCCCCGTTGGGGTGGTCATTTGGTCATTTTTGCACATTTGGTCATTTTTTACACCTGGGGGTCCCCCAGGGACCTGGGGGTCCCTGGGGCTCCGGGGGTCCTTGGAGGTTGTAGTTTGGCAGGTAAGGAGTGTGTGTGCAAAATGTGGCATGGATGGGGGCAACGGTTGTGGAGATATGAGCAGGGCAAAAGTGTGACGTGTGACGTGTGACTCACGGACGGACATTTTTTTACACCTGGGGGTCCCCCAGGGAGCTGGGGGTCCCTGGAGCTCCGGGGGTCCTTGGAGGTTGTAGTTTGGCAGGTAAGGAGTATGTGTGCAAAATTTGGCATGGATGGGGGCAACGGTTGTGGAGATATGAGCAGGGCAAAAGTGTGACGTGTGACGTGTGACTGACGGACGGACAGCCGGTGGAGGTTTTGGTAGTAAATGCGACCTACGGTCGCAACCACTTGCTGCATATTACATTGTGAAAAGGAAGATTTCAGTAGATAACTCGTTCACAGATCCAGTAGTTAGTTGCAAAGCACGATATGTCATTCCATCCTTGATTCATATTCAAACGATTCGAAAACTCAACACAGTTTTGTTCTGCATCAGGAGGTGCTCCTGTGTTATTAGGCTGACCAGGGTCCCAGTACCTGGAAGAGTAGAAATTCATTTCAGCATACCTTCACGAGGACATTTTTTCAATATCAATTATCTTTAGGCATTTTCTCTTATGTTTCTATCACAACCCAAATGTCCAGGTTGTAAATGCATATTCACTTGATAGTGAAACACAAGAGGTAAAATGTTCTTTGTATCAGTGTGGTCATTTCACCCATTGAATGTTTTAACCACTTTGTCTTTAACCATTATGTTATGCTTTAACTATTAAAATATAGCAGATATACAAGCTCACTGAGTGCCGCGCTGTGAGCATGAGATCTGCTATTTATGAGAAAAAAAAGTGAAATCGAAAAATCTTTACAAATCTTTGAATATATATTTTTCAATGCAAACTTTTGTTACTAAAATCTCTGCTTCTGGGGGTCCCTGGAACAACATATTTTGAGAAGTGGTTCTGTGGCAAAATACATGTAATCTTGACATTAAAAAGGTTTGAGAACCACTGATTTAGAAGAAGGATTTAGATGACATTTAGAATCAGGTCAAAATATTCAAACACTTGCACAACATTTTCAAAGATTTTTCAAAAATAGCAGATCTGCAAGCTCGACGCGGGATGACTGTTTATTTTATTTTTTATTTTTTTCCACAACATGATGACGGTTGGAAATAATGGATGGATATTTTTTTATAAAATCGCAAAGGTAAGCTACTTTGATGGCAGTATAAGGCATCATTAAATCATGTAAACCTCATATGTCCAAAACTGTTACTTTTCAGGATTCATATTTGAAAGCATCAAAAGTATCAGATTTCCGGATCACGTTTCGAGCTTGTGGATCTGCCACTGTTGGTTCTTTTGTGTGACGCTTCCGCACGATCAAGTGGCTTTACTTTAGGAAAAAAATGCCCCAACAGCAACAATGAAATGTACTTTGAGAAGAGAATGAAGGTAAAGTCTTACGTTGGTGTGGTCAATGGTGTTCCATCTACCCATTGAAATTGTCCTTCTTTCTCTCTGTCAGTCAAACCCAGCCACACATCTTGGTTTAACATGACAACGAATTCCTGGACAGAAATGTTGTTTGTTACTAGAATACATTCACATACAGTATGTGCGCAGGCACACGCACGTCAGACTGTTAAGTTAGATGACAGTGAAAAGTGACTGTGCTATAACTGACCAATATCCAATATATCGCCCTGTGTTTATTGCTTATTGCTTACTCAGTCACACTCTGATGAGGAAGAAGGGATTTCTGAAGCACATATAAATTTAGATTAATTTTCCGAGGATGTAGCATCTTTTGTTTTCCGCCTCTTTTTAGTAGGTTGACTTCTTTGACTTTCCAGGCTCTCATCATCGCTCTCATCATCAGCTTCCTCCCCGCACTTTGATTTCCTGGGAGGTTTTCTGCTCAGGCTTGGTGGAAACGGTTTGCAAGTGAACCAAACTGGGACAAGACCTTATCTGTTGCCAGTCATTGTTATCTGGCGTAGGATAATCAATGTCTTGCTCGGTACACTGTCTCCAGTACAGTTAATCCAAAAAATACAGTATGTCTGTATCTAACGCAACTACCACTACAGGTCTGTCAGATCACAATGCATGCCGTATCTCTTGTATCTGCTTTATGGTCGTTGCATTGCTCTCAGAGCAGTATCTTCAGAAGTGATTGACCAACAATGGCTGGTAACAGACAGACAAGGTCTTGGCCCAGGTTGGTTCACTTGCAAATAGTTTCCACCAAGCCTGAGCAGAAAACCTCCCAGGAAATCAAAGTGCGGGGAGGAAGCTGATGATGAGAGCGATGATGAGAGCCTGGAAAGTCAAAGTCAACCTGCTAAAAAGAGGCAGGAAAAAAAAGATGCTACATCCTCTGAAAATGAATCTATACTGTATGTGCTTCAGAAATGCCTTCTTCCTCATCAGAGTGTGACACTGAGTTTGTACTCAGCAGTGATCCAGATGCATCAGACAGAGAGAGCGATTACTCAGATGACTTTTAATAAGACTTGTCAGTTGTCATACTTCCTCAGCAAATCCAATTTAAAAACTTAATTTGATTTAAAAAATACATACATAATTTTGATCAAATGTAAATATTCTGTGGCCTAAAGACATAATTTTGTCTGTCTACTGCCAAAGTATCCATACACATATTGATTATACAATTATTAACGCCCATGTGTCAAATATGCAAATGATCTCATTAAATATGCACAATACAAAAAGGTACATAGCAGAAATAGATTCTACAGGAAAAAATACATAAGAATCAATTGAGAAATGTTTGGTACACCCTTTAATCAGGTTTTTACAGATTTCTCTGTCTATATGTGTGTTGTTGACTATATGTGACTGAGCATGACACTGGGGCAGTCATTTCGGAAGCCACTACTTTAGACCACAGCTGAAATTACTTTTTATTTTTTTCCTAAAATGTGATAAAGCCACAAAAGCATGTCATAAATATCAGGCTACATTTCACTTAAACGCCAGAGCTTAACTCTGCATGTAAATAAGACTTTTTTTTAATTAATGTGAGAGATCAGGACATAATTCTGTTGGTCCTCCCAAATTTAGAACTTGAATATCTCAAAAGTAGTATTTCAGCATGGCATCATTCTATAAGCCATATCTTCAAAACTGTTGGGTCAATTTCCACAACCAATATATCATTTTGTAGCTATGATTCCCAGCTTTCAAAAAAAAATTGAAAAAATTAAAATGAAAAAAAATTCAATGACTATAGCCGAGTAGCCGTCAGCCGCGCTGGGACACATATGGTCAGCGGGCTCTGAAACCACACACAAACACACACACACACACACACACACACACACACACACACACACACACACACACACACACACACACCTATACTGGTAGATGTGGTTTAGCAGGACCCTTTAGCTCAAACCTGCGGTTTACAACATTAGCAGGACACCACTTTCCACTTGCTTTACTAATATGTGGAGCATGTCAAAAAATCTATTTTGAGCCATAGAACACATATTTCACTTCAAAAGTTGAATAAACTCAACACAACTCAAGTTTTAACAATCTGACAAAATCCTACATTAGGAGGACATTAGATAATTAGGTTCTAAGCTCCGCCCATGTGAATTAACAGGACTAACTACATTAACAGGACAGCTGCAATTAAACACATGAAAATATGTCACTGCAGGGTATTTAAGGGTCAAATGTGATTAAATGTGACATAGCTAAACACAAACAAGGCATTCTATTGATGTTTTTAAATCTCTTCCTAAGACACATTTGTTTTTTCGCTGGCTTTTAATGTTCCTTAATTTTCCTGCGCAAATCGCTACACAGTATGTCTACACTCATGTCATCAACATGGATCTGTCCCATATAGCGCCCCCATCAGGCCGATTTTTTCAAACACATTTTTGGACACTGCTCCTACAAATTTTGCCCTAAAATCACGAAAATCGGTACACCCCACATTCTCTGAGCCAACCAAAACTATACATTGTCCACACAACTAGGAACCAATGCCAGTTACATCCGTCTTTGTGTATACATGTGACCTGACGGTCGCTTATCTCCCGATTAGGGAGTCTTACTGGTAGGCCTGTTTGTCATTTATGCACCATGTACAGCACTTCGGTCAATGTCTCTTGCCTACAGTGGTGTGTTACTGTTTCAACACCTGACTTGCCCTCAGGATCAACCATACAAGTGGAATATAAGCCAGTAAACATGCAGGACTGGAATGACATCGATACAAAGCTCACTAACTAACTGTTGTTGGTGCCACTGAGATGGTAAACTACAATTCAATGCAATATGACTACTGTGTGTGACTTAGCAGGCCTGAGAACAGGCTGAGAGATGTGATTTCAACATCTTCAATGTTGAGCTACTGTTAATAAAGTTCTGCAGTGAACAAACTAGCATTTTCATCCATCTTGGTCGAAGGGGGACATTGAAAATGTCATGACTGAGGGGTCAATAGACTTAAGCTTTGTGAAGTTAACTTTACAGCTCGTCTGTTATTCTTGACTTCTTTAGAGATTTTCATAAGAGATTTACTGGAAGGGTTATAAGACCAAAAACTATAGCTGAAAAACACACCAATCATGAACAAGGTTCAACATTTATTTTTTGTAGGACACAGGAATGTAGCCCTGCCCCGCTGTAATCAGACAAAATTCGGGGAAGACCGCCAAAGCACCTCAGACCGTAGGGATGGGACAATATACGATATTATCGTTTATCGTGATAAAAAACACTCACAATAATCATATTGTGGAGATTTAATTTATCGTGATATCATCCTCTGTCATACACTGGGATCAATTCACCTTTTATTTGCCGAGCTGCATATCCAGTACTATTTAAACCCTCTATAATTGGTAAAAGGTACATAATATATGTACTTGATACAGTAGTTTTTCACTCTCTACCAAATCTCTTTGCCAAAAAATAGACGATCTACAAGCTCACAATGCTTCGTGCTGCGAGCTTGTAGATCTGCATGATTACTGCATGATTGATCTGTCGCAAAGCCCTCTCCCTAACTGTGAGGACGACAGCGTAGCAAAACACTTCCACCCAAAACACTTCCACCCAAAGTTGGCTCCCATAACCCGCTAAAAAGCCCGTACCTTGGCCCCCCATCGACCGGGAGAGACGGGGCCAGCACCCAGGGGGTACCCAGGGGCCCAGCCACCGCCAGGGCTCCCCACGGACCCCCTGGGAAAAAAATATGGGAAAATAGTCAAAAGTAGCCGATGATAAATGTGACCCGATTAGGGAGTCTTACTGGTATATAGGCGAATTAATATCAAAAACATTTATATTACATTATTACGGCCATGGTGAAACGTTGCTGCTGGGGGACCTGCTACAGTGATTATAGCTACCCAGAACATTTGAAGGGAGCATTTTTCAAATCATTTTCCGAAACCAAAATCTGCCTTAGACTGCAGCCTGTCGATTGTAGGTATAAATTATCGATACATTTGTTGTTTTTGGGTCAGTTTTAAGTGCACTGCAATTAAGCAATGACATTGTTTTTTCCAGCGGGTAAATGCACAGGAAGAAAAATTAAGTGAATCTTTAAAATATAGCAGATCCACAAGTCTAGGTATGCAGGTCGCCGGTTCGATTCCCGATCCGGACGACCTTTGCCACATGTCATTCCCCATCTCTCTCCCCATTTCCTGTCTGTCTACTATCCTAACAAATAAAGGCATAAAAAGCCCAAAAAACTAATCTTAAAAAAAAAGAAAGTCAGGTCTGAGATTTATCACCCAGCCCTACTTTAATGTTGAGTTACATGTTGTATGACATCATTTTTGTAGCTGCAAGGAATAATTATGGCAATTATAATTTGATAATTGATTTGCAGTATCTCATAAGCTACAGTGCGTTACTGCATCCCCATTATTCAGTTGCCTGCAAATGTATAAATAGGCTACTTTTTCCAGAATTATGTTTAATACCAGCGTTAGTCCAGAAACCCCCACATTTACATAAATCAAAACATCTATTTTCAATAAAGTAGTAAATGAGGATCTCCCTCAATTGATCTTTTCGAGAAATTAAATAAAGGTTGAATGAATGCAAATCTTTTGTATTGCTAAATGCTCATGATGTCCCCGAACATGCCATGACAAGGCAAATGTTTTCTTTGGATATTAATGTTATCACCACCGGCACCACCAAGATGGTTACTTTGTCAACTATCATTATTCTGATATTGCTACCATGCTGTTATGTAAAAATGTTCATATTCTGTTCACACAGTGGTTCTTAAAGTGAATTCCAGGTTGGAATCCACTTTGAGAACCACTGTTCAGGCCCAGGGACTCTGACACTGTTGTTTTTGACAACAAATTTTGATTTAGTTTTGAATAAAATGTCATTTAATTTTAGTCATAATTTAGTGACCTGAAGAGTTTTAGTTTTAGTCTAATTTTAGTCGACTAAATATCATACATTTTTAGGCGACTAAATCTACAGTTCATTTAGTCAACTAAAATGTATTTTGGCAGGCCTTGATGGCATCGTAATGAGTGATTTTACACTTGGTTGTGTGCTGAAAATAGCAGATCTACAAGCTCACAACGCGTTGCGCGACACGTTGTGAGCTTGTAGATCTGCTATTTTCAGCACGCAACACTTGAGAACAACCAAACATAAAATGACTCTCTACTCCACTAGTCCCTCCCTAACATTTTAGTCTAGTTTTGATTTTGTTGACGAAATTGTCAATATAATTAGTCTTAGTTTTAGTCATCACAGCTTAGTTTTTATTTAGTTTTTGTCAGTGAAAGAAATGCAATCGACAAATACTTTTCGTCATAGTTTTAGTCAACAACATCTACACTGCTCTGACAGTACAAATGGAACCAAATGAACACTAAGTCTCATGATGCAAGGTTAAATTAACATTATCTGTCTGTCTGTCTGTCTGTCTGTCTGTCTGTCTGTCTGTCTGTCTGTCTGTCTGTCTGTCTGTCTGTCTGTCTGTCTGTCTGCCTGCCTGCCTGCCTGCCTGCCTGCCTGCCTGTTTGTCTGACGATTGTTAACCAATTTGAGTTAAGCTCTCCTCCACTCTTTTCAAAGATTTCACCTTGTGCAGGGAAACCCTTTCACTCATTCTTTCCACTGTAGCCCACTTGCTGATTACTAGCTTGCAATGCAATCAGCCACTGATCAAATTCACCTGTGCTGCCTGCCCATCCCCCATCCCCCATCTCCCTCACTGCACTCACTCAAAACTGTGTGAGTGAGAAGCTGCCCCTCCCCCCACAGTCAGTTGGTTTGTTTGTATGCAGTCTGTACAAGGCAAGGCTTTAAATACTGTGAATATGTGTGAAAGTAAATCCTACGTGTTACTTTATGCTTAGGGTAGTCTTACTAGTGACTATATACAAATGGAACCAAATGGAACTCATAATCTGTGTAATCTATGCACATGGCTTATTTTTTTGTTCTGGTTAGTTAAAGCAGTGGTTCTCAACCTCTGGGTCAGGGAATTATTTTGGGGAGGGGGTCCCCAGATGATTATCTAAATGACTGTGCACCATTGCTTTCTCTCTGAACAGTAAACATACAGCATAAGGTTTAAGTGTAAGGGTATCTTCAGATTTTTAAAGTACCCTTCAGTAATCAATGGGGGCAATTTACCCCTTTTTGTGCAGATATATGACCGATTTGTTGCATGTCTGAGTCATCATGACATCACTGAGATGCCATAGACTCCTACCTACCCACTGTCTGACGTGACCTACCACTGCCGGATGCACCCACGCACACGCGCACACACGCACCTCATCCCGGATTGTATAACAGATTTCTTAAGCCCGGTTCACAATGCAACATGCTAGCCCAGATGATCCTTTTGCCGTCCTATAACCTAAAAGCCTAACATGGGTTGTGACAGCACTGAGAGTAGAGACGTGCTACAGCCAATCAGAGAACAGGACAGGTGGCTTGTTTGATTTAATTCACACATTATTTTCTTTTATATAATTAAAAGACTGTATGTCTGTCTGGATCAATCCAGTGATATAACTTTAATAATTCTCGTGGGCGAATCCAGGTGTGACAGAACACTCTCAATGGAGCTATTGTAGTCCAGCCTGAGGATGCAGTAGCCTAGACTCCGAACCTCTTCAGGCGATAAAAGCAATATAGTTGCAAATTCTTTATCCTCACGTGCGTTGTGTCCCACTTGAGCTCCTCTTTATTGTGTACTTCAAGGAACTTGTGTACTTCAAGGAACTTTAAATCCCTGCTCCCTCAAGCAAGGAGATGAGGATTAGATTTGAGTCTGGAGGAATCAAGCAGGTTAGACTGATTGTAGTCCGAGCATTTCAGGCAAAAAAGTGCGCGATTCCATCAAAATACTGCACAAACTGGCCGGACTATAGTAACATTGTGTCACATATGAGGAAATGGCATATTCGGGACAACCTTGGTAGTAGGCTAATAAGGCTATGCTTTATTCAAGCCAAACGAGACACTCTATTTGGTGCTTTATGATCCCACAGGGAATGCTACAATTTGTCAATCAGTGTCATCACCGATAAACAAACTTTTACTGCACTGTTTTTACAGTACAGTAAAAGTACAGACAGTACAGTACAGACAGTACAGTTCAGTGATAAAAGGTCAAGGTCACAAGCTTATTTAGAATAATTTGACCTTAGAATTGTAGTAAGCTACTTTGGTGTCATATACTGTATCTGAAGGCTAGTGAAGTCACTGATCTACAAGATGTACACACAATTCGTAACACACGAATTTTGCCTATACTGTGTAATACTGTGTAGAGGAATAATTCTAGAATCAGTATCGGGATTTAAAGGGATATTCCATTTAAAAAAACTCTGCCTTGCATGGGTCTGCCTCCCCAGGCTCAGGGCCTCTCCCCACACACACCCATTGTAACTTCAAACTCCATTATATTTTTTTCTGGTGACTCATACTACCCTCCTAATACATGAGCAGGCCATGTTTTTTTTCGATACAATTTTTCATTTATTTGTAATAATTTTAATTTTTCAAATTTTCCCAAAGAATTATAAAAAATAAATGAAAAGGGTTATTGAGAAAACACGGCCTGCTCACGTATTAGGAGGGTAGTATGAGTCACCAGAAAAAAATAGTGTGTGTTTTTAATGAAGTTTGAAGTTACAATGGGTGTGTATGTGGAGAGGCCCTGAGCCTGGGGGGAAAGATAACATTTACATCAAATATATAAATATTAAAAACTGTTCAGGGTGTTCATAAAAGCCTGATTAGATGATAAAGTGACCAAAATGATCTGTAGGCTTGAACTTAATTAGCATTTTTACCCAAGGGTAAAAATGGTGCCTGGGTGCCTGCCTACTCCTGTATGTCGGAGTTAACTTAAACTCATATGTACTGTACATGATGTCATGGTCATGATGTGGTCATGTGATACTGTATATAGGAGCTACGCTGATCAGCATACATGACTGTGCAGAGCTGCTACCAGTGGTGCTTTGGGGTTTTCTTTTCAGGGCGGACGGTCATTTATTGACGTCACATGCACGAGCGCCTTTAGATGTGTGCGTGCTAACTAAAAGTTTGCTTTGAACAAATCTCATCTATCACAGTAATGGAGCCAGGTAGCCTGAGACACGCACAATGCACATACAGTCACCGCTGGAAACCTACAGTAGGTGTTAAAGTAGCCTATCCATATGAATAGGGGGGTATGTGCAAGCCCACCACTCACTGCCTGCCTGGTAAACCTGTTATGCGAATAGCCATTTGATTACCATGGTCATCACTTGTATAGCTACTACACATTTTTAAAGTGACAGTTTAAGTACTTTCTAATACCTCTAGAGTGACAGTTTAAATTAAACATTGGCCAAATTGACAAATATTATGCAGAAATTGTGAAAATAGCCAATCTACATCCTCGTGAGCATGTAGATCTGCTATTATTATTAATTTAGGGGGTTGTGTCCTGAAAAGGTTGAGAACCACTGCATTAATCCATTTAGGCCTGGGGCCGATTCTAAAAATGCCTTTTAAATCCGGCCAAGATTTTCATTAAGAAAACAAATGCAATTCATTAATAAAAAATAGAAACATGTAAGAACCACAAAATGTACAGTCAATTGGATGAGTGGTTTGTAAAATATGCATAGCCTCCTTGGAGTGAGCTAAAATGTTGGCAAACTTGGAAAATGGACATTAATATAAACGTGATTTTTTGGGACGTTTTAATTAATTATTACACAAAATAACAATACAACAATTGCAATATCTGGTTAAATTTGTATAATTAAGAAACATTGTCTGTATGTTATGCAAATCATGTTGCAGGCCCATGGTGTGGCAAACCACCAACATGGTAGACCCCTGAACAGTGTTTATGCCAAGTTTAGTGTGGATTGGAGCTACGGTGTGCCTGTGGCAGCCAGGGGCCCCTGGGAGCCACATTGGGCCCCTTGTGTTGCTATTATAATGGCCGACCCCTGAACGGTGTTTGTTCAATCAAGTTTAGTGTGGATCGGAGCAATGGTATGCCTGTGGCAGCCAGGGGCCCCTGGGGGCCACATTGGGCCCCTTGTGTTGCTATTATAATGACCGACCCCTGAACAGTGTTTGTGCAATCAAGTTTAGTGCGGATCGGAGCAACGGTGTGCCTGTGTCAGCCAGGGGCACCCGGGGGCCACATTGGGCCCCTTGTGTTGCTATTATAATGGTAGACCCCTGAACGGTGTTTGTGCCAAGTTTAGTGTGGATCGGAGCAACGGTATGCCTGTGGCAGCCAGGGGCCCCTGGGGGCCACGTGGGGCCTGTGGTGTTGCTATTATAATGGCAGACCCCCAGAACGGTGTTTGTACAATCAAGTTTAGTGTGGATCAGAGCAACGGTGTGCCTGTGGCAGCCAGGGGCCCCTGGGGGCCACATGGGGCCCTTGGTGTTGCTATTATAATGGCAGACCCCTGAACGGTGTGTGTGCCAAGTTTAGTGTGGATCGGAGCAACGGTGTGCTTATGGCAGCCAGGGGCCCCTGGGGGCCACATGGGGCCTGTGGTGTTGCTATTATAATGGCAGACCCCTGAAGAGTGTTTATGACTAACGTTATTCACCCAAAATGCTATGTCATTGAAATGTTCATAAAAACATGTATGTGCATTAACAGGACTCTGACACCCAGCCAATCAGGTGCTTCAAAACATACACTGTGTGTGAATATTCATGAGCTTGTGTATGAACATGCAGTAGCATTACACAACCTATGGGGGCGCTGTTCAGACACAAAAAAGTCGGGTGTATGTGTATTAACAGGACATCAAAAAAAAAAGGTGGATTTGGGCTCTCTAGACCAATAGAAACACTTCTGCTATTTCAGAATTGTCCATGAATTAGCAGGACACCAGTCCTGTCCTGCTAATCCAAAATGTCCTGTTAGTGTGGTGTGTATTCAGGCCAATTGTCCCGTTAAACCACATTTACCAACACACACACACACACACACACAAACACACACACACACACACACATAGACATAGACACTCACACGCACGTACATGCACACACACGCACGCACGCACGCACGCACGCACGCACACACACACACACACACACACACACACACACACACACACACACACACACACACACACAGATTATACCTGTTTTTCTCTGCTGTTTATGACAAGCAGGTCAGATTGGTTGTTTCTACAGTATTGTCTGCTCTCCTCCCAGGTTTTCTTCTCAGTAGAGATGTAATAACATACACCACCACCAAATGCAAATCCATGTGATTCTAACAACAACACAATATTATTATTAATGTTTTTTTCCTGATTTATTGATTGATTGATTGATTGATTGATTGATTGATTGATTGATTGATTGATTGTGACAACGAAGGGAGACGAACCACAGAGAATCTTCTTGATGTCATCTCGTTCCATCAGGTTGTCATATCTGGCCTTTAACTCGTCCCGCTCTTCGATCAGGTTCTGGTCTGCATCATATAATAAAGAACCAAATCAAAACGTAAATAAATACCATTCTATGTAGAGTTGACATGTTCTCCCCATGCTCAACTTGGGGTTCCTCCGACAAATAAAAAGGGGAATGCGGGGCGGCCATCGTGCAGTTACCTTGGGTTATCAGGAGTAGTTTCCAAATGTAATAGACCCCTTATAAGACATGTGTCACCGTATGCACGCACAGGCCAGCACCAAAAGAACCCTGCCGCTCATAAGATACAATGGAACGCAGAGAACGGCTTCGTATGCCCTGATATATATTCCTTTTTTATTTCAAGATCTTTAGAAAGTAGCAAATCTACAAGCTCACAACGTGTCACATTCCGACAGTTGTATTTCCAATGGCTCCCAAGCATGTCAAGACATGTAAGTCATCTGTACAAACCTCTGTAAATGGCCACAAATGTATTAAAACCTTCCTATTAGCCCTATTCACGCCCCACCCACTCAGCAACCTCCTTGTGTTGAAGTGACGCTTTGAAGGGTAAACCCTGCTAAAAGCCCATAGAGTTAATACAGAAATCGCAAATTTAAAGGACAACTTTAGTTTTTTACAACTAGGGTTCATATTTTAGATTGTAATTAAAGAATATAAAAGATGAGTGTTCAAATTATTTCATGTACTTCTTTCTATTGTTTTAGGGATTCTTATTTCAGTGGTTTGGGGCATGCGTACAAGTGGCTAAATATGTAATTTTACACAGAATAAGACCATTCCCAAGATACAACGCAACCTTTCATGGTTGGATGTGACTTATGGGGGCTAGAAGTGTTACTGTAAATAGCAATAAAGAAACTGCTGGCTTGTTGTGTCTAAAAAGACACATTTAGCCACTTGTACGCATGCCCCCATATGTACGCATGCCCCACATTTTGGCACGGTAAATGCGATATAACAATAGAACGAAGCAAATGAAAACATTTTAACCCTCACTTTTTATTTTCTCTAATTAAAATCTAAAATATGAACCCTTGTTGTAAAAAACCAAAGTTGTCCTTTAATGCAATTTCTGAATAGTTAACCCTGCAAGACCCAAATTAATTTCTACTGGCCAAAAACAATGAAAAAAATCAGATGGTGTTGTAGGAGTCCTAATCACAGGAAAATGTAATTTAAAAAAAATAATAATGTTTTTGTAAGGTTTTATAGCCATAAATCATAAATCATAAATCATGCTCTAATTTGCATTTTGGGGATATTTTTCACAATATTAAAAAAATATATATATAATAATATATATATATATATATATATATATATATATATATATATATATATTTTTTTTTACAGGCATTTTACTTATGTTTTAGTGAGGAATAGCTTCAGTTAAAAAGAGAGATGTTGTTCGTCCAGACGCTGGAATTTCAACTTCTCTGGGAGGTGTGAATGTCAGTCTCTGTGGGGGGTATTTATATGCAAATATCGTGGCCAATGGCATTGTAATACTAAACAATAGGATTTAATGGTGTTGTTAATGTGAAAAAGGAACAGGAAAACTAATTATAACATTTAAAAAAAAGATATTTAAAAAATGTTGCCAAAAAGCAACGCTGGACCTTGCAGGGTTAAAGGAGTAGTTCACCCCCAAAATGACTTTTTTTCTATTGATTACTCATGCCATGGAGACTAGAGTTCAATAATATTTTTTTGTTTTTTGTTACATTCCTAAGACAAAAATTTGATGCGGGTAAATTTATTGTTATCACATTTTTGTCTTAGGAATGCGACAAAAAACTAAAAATATTATTGAACTCTAGTCTCCATGGCATGACTAATCAATAGAAAAAAGTCATTTTGCGGGTGAACTACTCCTTTAAGTATAAAATATGGCTAGCATGATCAAGAACACAATATAGTAAAAGGCACAAAGCATTATAATTTACTTTTACCGTTCGAAATAATGATTTGTTGGCTTTAAAGAGGCGGTGCCATAGTTTTGTACCTTTTCAGTTTTTCATGTGTCTAGGAGGTTTACAGTATTTCATTAGACCCCCTGGTGTGGTTGTTATGAGCAATTATGTATTCACTTTGTATTTGGGGTTTCTTCCTGGAGGCTGACAACTTGTGGGTCAAAAGTGCCGATCCAAAAACACAGATACAATTACATCATAGAGTCAACCCCTCCCCTTTTACCATTCACCCAACACTGTGGGTGTGGCTAACTTCAGCTGGGCCACCACCCACCATGACAACCAGGCATACTTAATGAACTGGTGGGTGTGGCCACATAAAAACCTAAATTTAACTCTTTCTGTACACTTTTTGGGAAAAAAGTATTGCTCCTAGTATAATCATAAAAGCTGATAATCATGTTTTAGAGGGGGACAAAATCATGGCACCCCATCTTTAAGTCCAGCGATTTCTGTGTTAGTTTCTAGGGATGTGCGCGGTTATTCGGATATCCGATAAACAGGGCTGATCCCACTATTCGGTTTGTAAATAAAATGTGTTTATTCTATTAAATATATTCTTAATTATTGAGATATGAACATTATTAAACATTTGCATCTTGCACCCATATTAATTTCATGTCCTTATAATAAAATGTTGCTTTAACAAGTAAAATAAGCAACTTAAGAATTACCATGGGTGATTTGCGGAGCCTGACTGTCACACTGGTAAGTGGTCACAATGACCTACAGCGAGTGCACACTGAACACTGGCAGCAGTATTCAGCGGCAGCAGCAGCAGTCTGTCTTTCTGCTGCTTCTCCCCAGCATGAGTACATTGAGTGATTGAGCAGCATCATTCATTACTCTTAAAACTTCCTACGATGCAAAGTTGTGTGAGTGCTTTGATGGCAAAGTGTCGTGTGATGGAGAAATCAAATCCAATAAACCAGGGGTGTCCAAACATTTTTCAAAGGGGGCCACATATAAGAAAATAATAACACATCCAAGGGCCTTCTATCTCCTGACAAAATGTACTTTCGATCGGACCATAACGAAGTCACATATGCATCGCAATTACAATATTTTAACTATCATTATCATTATTTATCTATTGTCAGGTGTGTGCTCTGAATTAAATACAAATAACTCACATTACCAAATGTAACCCGACGTGCAAGGTAAAAAATACAAAAAAATAGTCTTTCTTTGACCCCTTCAGAATGAGACAACAGGGAACAAGGAATACTGACAAATTATTCTATAACATTGTTACTATAAACATCTTGTTTGACGGTGCTGCCAGGCCGTTTGTAGTACCATTTAGGGAGGAAGCTGCGGGCGTAGAAACCAGACACACATTTCCTACCAAATGTCTCTCTGACAACCACAACGAGACACAAATATAATACTCTGCAGACTGAAACAGATCTGCTATTTTTTTTAATCAGGTCTTAAAGTGATCCCTGACTAATACGACAAATATGCCTTAATACATTATAATTGTCCTCTATAACTACAATGTAAAATTAAAAACACCTTCAATATTTTATTTCTTCAAGAAATAGCTAATCTTTCACTCAATAGGGGAAATGCATGTCGCAAGTTGATGATGTCATAAATGTCATGTGTGATCTATCCCTATGGAATTTATGGAATGCATGTGCAAAAAACACATTTGAAATATTGAGTTGATGCTCATATTAACCATATGAAGTATTACGTTTGTTTTTATTTGCACATGCATGCCATAAATTCCATAGGGATAGATCACACATGACATTTATGACATCATCAACTTGCGACGGGCATTTCCCCTGTTGAGTGAAAGATTAGCTATTTCTAGAAGAAATAAAATAATTAAGGTATTTTAAATTTTACATTGTAGTTATAGAGGACAATTATAATGTATTAAGGCATATTTGTCGTATAGTCAGGGATCACTTTAATGGGTTGAATCTAATCTGCTTGTATTATCGAATATGTTATTAACAGTTTGCAAAAAGAAAAGGCACGGTGGCACATATTTATAAAAAGGAATGCTAAAATTATAACCCAATAAGCCCAGGGCTTGTTTGTGTGTATTCAGTTCATCAAGATATTTAAAGACAAACGATATACAGTAATATGAAGAAAACATCATACCGGTATACAGTATACGAATAAAGGTACAGAAACATTTGAGGGACGTCTATGCATTCTGACAATGCAACGTTTATATTTACATGCCTTTTTTATGTGGAAGTTATAGACTATAATGTTGCTGTCGGCCAGAAAACTCTTATTTCCATATTTGAACTTTTGGTGTGTGTGCTCCTCACTGGCACTTGAGTCAGTAGAATTATAGACATTATACGTAGAAACAGCAGTGACAACAGAAATGTGTGTGGGCCTGGGAGGAATCCATTGGCATAACGACTAAATTGGGTAAAAAAGAGGGTACACAAATAATGTTCATCCCAGAACTAACCAACTTTGCCAGGCCTGCTCATATAAAGGGTTTCTAGGTAAAAACCGTGTGTGTGTGTGTGTGTGTGTGTGTGTGTGTGTGTGTGTGTGTGGTGTGTGTGTGTGTGTGTGTGTGTGTGTGTGTGTGTGTGTGTGTGTGTGTGTGTGTGCTTGTGCGTGTGCGTGCGTGCGTGCGTGCGTGCGTGCGTGTGTGTGTGTGTGTGTGTGTGGTGGTCCATTTCAAGGTAAAGAACAGTGTGCCTTGTGGTGGTTCATTTCAAGGAAAGGCAGGGGGCTTTCACAGTAGCATCTGTCCCCATGATTCACCACAACAACGTGCATGTTAGCTGTGTCTCTAAACATACATGCCTGCAACTGTGACACAAATGTGTCTCTAAACATACATGCCTGCAACTGTGACACAAATATAACATTCAAACTGATAAGAAATAACCAAAGTCTAATGGGCTTTCAATGAAATGTTTGGGGGACATTATATGCGTGCATGATTCTCACATACATGTACATGCAAATAAACACACATATATGGCATAATGCATTTCATAACGGTACATGCATTGCAGTCACAACCAGTGTTGCCATGCATGCACTGTGACGCAAACACAAATGCAAACTGACAGGCTTGACGGACGGGGAAATTACTCAAGTCCTGATGTGTTTTTAATAAAGATGCAGACACATTGGAGGCACATTACCTGCATGTCTGATTCTTACTAGCTGTGTATGCAAATATACACCTGTAGTTGTTGTCGGGCAGAAACCTCTTAATGCATTGGTTTCCAAACTTAAGAAAATATTAAAACACCCTAGGGCCGACTAACTCCTGACATAATGTACTTTTGGTCGGACCATAGCCTAATAAAGTCACATACATATGCATGCATCACATTTAACAATCTTATTTAACTATTATCTTCAATACTGTACATATCAATGGTCTTTTTGTCAGGTGTTTGCTCTGAAAACACAAGTTAATTTCACATTACCAAATGTAACCAGACATGCAAGGTAAACAATACAATCAAATAGCCAAGAAACAATCCAGACAAATAATACTCTTGGAAAATATTCTTGTTTGACGGTGCTGGCGGACCATTTATAATACAATTTAGGAATAAAGCCGCGGGCCGTATAAAAGCTGCATTTGGCCCTCGGGCTGCACTTTTGACACCCCTGCAATAAACACTACTGATGTGAAACACTCGTTACCTCGGCTCGAGTAGGCTGCTGCCTGCTGCCTCTGCCTCAGTGCTATCCGCTCATCTGAAGAATAATCCATTTAGGTGAGAACATGGAGAAAGTAGTCTTAATCATAAGTTGGCTGCGAATGCCTTAAATAATAGTTTAACGTAACATTGAGGAGAGCAGAGCAGGTCGCTTCACGAGATGAGTCCAGTCAGTCCAGCTGCAGTGCGCTGCGCTGGGGAGTTAATTAGTATTTGACCTACTTTCACTGGTGATGTAATTAATTATTTTGGAGCAGATTCCAATAGTATAAACATTATTAAAAGGCTTTCATATACTCTTGATATCTTTTTCAAATGAGGTTTAGCCTAATAGATTGAAATGTGCTCAATTTTGGCTATTTTCTGCGTGTTAATGTCAATAAATAAATTCATCATTTAATTTTAGGATATCCGAATATTCGGTTTCAAAATTGTCGTGTAAACGTCAGTGTAATTAGTCGCTAGGAACATCCCTATTAGTTTCCCCTTCAAAGCTGACGTCAGCACCAGGACGTTGCTGAGAAATAGGCTGAGTGGGCTGGGCGTGAATAGGGTCCATTGGCCATGGCTCCAAGGGGCTTGTTGGATCATCATAATTATTAAAACATTACAATAAAATAGAATATAGTTAAATGTAACTTACAGAGAGTGAGTCGGAGAGCAATGATGATGAGAGCTTGAACAACAACAGAAAGCAATCCCAAACTGAATCCAACTATCCTGTACCGTCTTTTGACTGGAGGACACATGAAATTATAAAATTACATTAGGGGATGCATAAGACAAAGGAGGGTTAAACAATACAGTTACAGTGCAGAAGAGGAAAAAAAAGAGAAAAATAACTCAATCAATGCAGGGGCCAACCGTTTTCTGAAAAAACTTTTTTTTTTTATCAACTTGAAAAAAAAAAAAAAAAATTCGGGTGTAAACATTGTATGTAAAAAAAAGTTCGATTTGTATTTATCATTTGAAAATGTTAAAATAGTGAAAATAGCTGATCTACAAGCATACAACGCCAGCACGAGGCATTGTGTGCTTTACTGTGGACTAGAGTGGCAGCAGACCTACAGTTTTCTGGGCATCTGTTCTAGATATGTGGAGCATAAAAACTACATGCTGCTTTATTTTTGGTTGTAGATGACCTGAGAGGTATGGGTGGGCCATGATATCGTACAATTTGCAATTTAGGCATTTAGGCAGTCATGCTTAATCCAGAGTCACATACAATAAGCAAGGACTGCACATGGTAATACATCAAATGTATAGAAGTAGTAAACTAAAAGTGTAGGTAAACCAAGAACGTATTCAGTACAATCTAAACATCATGGGGGTGCCATATCTTTGGCGAGATCAAAACATATTTTGGCCTTAAAACATTTAAAGCTGTATAGACCAACAGTAGTGACATCTCTTACCAGACTGGAGTATCTTCTGTGGATCAGTCTCCTTAGCGGTGGTCTTGGGCCTAACATTTTCATAGTTCACATCCTCGTCCTTTTGGATCTTGAAGATAAAATGCCGAGCCACAGCCATTTCTATCGTTGTAGAAACTTTAACTACAGGTATGTGAAATGGCCACCTCTTCACAACATGCTGAACAAACAGAGACTATTTCTTGATCTGTAACTCGACCACTTCCTCCTTTCAATCCGGCCACAGAAGAAACGTCATACCCTCCTTCCTCCCCCTCAGCTACTTTCAGTCTCACATGCAGATACAAACTTCTATGTGTCATTTATTTGTATGTGTCTTTTAGGTTGTGTGAATTGTATCAGAATACAGAGTGAACACAAGTGTTTCGAACGAAACACCTGTTTATTTAGGTCTGAAAGGAGGAACTCCTTCTATGGGGGCATCGCCAGATCCACCAAAATACAGAAAAATGTGTACGAACGTCAGCTCCCGTGGGACAATGTCCCTTTGGCCAGAGGGGATGTCAATCAAGTCTCGGGTGTTAGGCCCACCCCCTATAAGACCTTGTTTTTGCATAATGTATATTAATTATGCTAATTATGAAAGGTTTTATGAATTTACAATGGTAACAGATGAATTTCCGGACCTCACAAACATGGACTTAGACTCTTAAATCACCTTTATAAGTTACCTAGAAGCAAAGTTATTGCCATTTCCTGTTTTTGTCAATTAATTGGCTAATTATGCTAATTACACATGCTAAACCCAAAAAGAAACATTGGAGACATGTTTTTTTTTTTTGGCATTCTGAGAACCCCAAGAATGAAGATATACATGTCTCCAAAAATGTACATTCCAAAATAATGGAAATTGATAGGCTCCTCTACTATCAGTGCACTTTAAAACTACACCTGGAAAGACAAAAAGACGTAAATTCTTAATCCAGCGGTGCCGGTGGTTTAAACTACTCATGATCACAAGTTGTGTTTGGAAGCTGTTTTTACTACAATAAGGACTTATTCATTTCGGGACACAAGGATATCCTGCAGGTAAGAGGAAAGCAGAGTGGACTAGCTGTTGTGCTGTTGTCTGTTGTGCTGTGCGGGGCTCTGTGTGTGTGTGTGCCTGTGTGTGCCTGTGTGTGTGTGTGTGCGTGCGTGCTAGTAGGCCTACTGTGTGCCTATCAGATGCGCGTCAGATATGCTCCGTTACTTAACAAGGCAGCTCTCTTAATGTTAACGTGAATGCGCTCCTCATATGGATATAACATTTATTCCATTGCATTGTAACTCGAGTGGACTCGGTGGGGGGCGAGTCCCGAGTCAAATAGTCCGAGACCAAGTCGAGTCCAAGTCAAATTAAGGGCGAGACCGAGACGAGACCGAATCAATGAAAATTTGGACTTGAGTACTGACTCGAGACGAGTCATTGACTCGAGTACTACAACACTAGTAGATTGACGATATTCTCAAACAGAGCGAGAGCCACTCACCATAGTTTGGGCGTGTGAAAGGTTTCATGTCTTTCTCTATGACAAAGACTTGGTCACAGATCACAAGCCACATCATGTCTACTTTGTATACACATGCTGTGCCGAATGCATTCACTCTAAAGGAGCTAGAAGAAATATCAGCCAAAGACCCAGTGCTAACCATTCCATGACTAGCACAAAAGTCCAACAACAAATTTAGGAAAATAAATTTGTATTTTTACTCGAGTCGTGACCCATAAAAATTGGTCCATGACCCACAAATGGGTCCCGACCCACTGTTTGGGAAACAGTGCTTTAGCGTGACATCTGTAGGGTGACAGCAAATACTTCATGTCTATGAGCAACTGTATGAATTAGAAAATATTGTTCCTTCGAAACAATCGTGGGCTCGCTTCATGCCAAAAAACAATGGCTATAAAAGTACAAAATGTAAAGATCGCAGGCAGTGCTCTCTTTGACGTTACTGACGCAATCGGACGCTGCATGCGTGATTTGAGGCATTTTGTTCCAAAAATGTGTTATGCAAAAGTTGACCCGCTGGTGGCGCTATAACAGGCCAATGTGAGAAGGGTGGCATCTGTTCCTTGACCTAGTGGGAATGTGGGTGCAAAATTTCACGCACATCGCAGGCTGTGTTCATGATTTGAGCCGTTTTTGGCCACTCTGTCCGTTAGTCCGTCAGTCTGTCTGTCATGTCACGTCACACTTTTGCCCTTCTCATATCTCCGCCATCGTTGCCCCTATCCATGTGAAATTTTCCTCACACACTCCTTGCCTGCCAAACCACAACCTTCAGGACCCCCGGACCGCCACAGACCCCCAGGGACCCCCAGGGACCCCCTGCCACCACCGCCAAATAGTGCAAAAATGACCAAATCAACACCCCAACTGGGCTGCTCACGGGGAATTCCCGGGGACCACCGACTCCTGCTGCTCCAACAGTCCTTCACCTTCATTGGTTTAACTTTGCCTGCCCCCTCCCCTGATTGGCGAAAACTTTATTTGGCTTTACTCATCAACCGTTTGTCGTACAAACTTGTAGGTGGAACCAATGCCACTTACAGGCCTCTTTGTGTATATTGTGACCTGACGGTCGCTTATCTCCCGATTAGGGAGTCTTACTGGTTATTATTATTATAATTAACATACAAATAACTCAAATTGCCCTTTTAAGTAAATGTAGTTTCTTTACACCACTGGTCTGCCTCTCTGCAGGGCTATAGGCTGGTGATCTGCCTGTCTTCCAGCAGGTCCCAGAACACCTTCACATCTGCCTCCGGCTCGTCCATCTGCTTGTGTTTCCTCTGGAGAGCTTTTTATCTCGTCTTCGTTAAGGTTGGCAGTCTCCCCACGTCTCCCCACATTCACAGGCTCACATGCGTGCTTGTAGATCGGCTACTTTCACCATGCTAAAGTAGCCGAGAATCGGTATAAATTGGTATAAAATGGGACATAACCACTTAAACCCTCGCTTCCAGGTTTCTTTTCTTCCCTTTTATCGTAGAAATTGTATTGTATGTGTAATTCTACTGTATATGTGTAGCTGTGATTGTATAGTATGTACTTGTATTGGAATAAATGTATGTTTGTATTGTGTGTATGCATGTATCGTCGTTGTCGGGTGGAAACCTCGTATCTCCAAGTTTCAAATGTGTACGTTCTTTTGCAAAGTAAAGACCTGCTTCATCATACAAGGCCGTCGCACAAAAGTAGTGAAAACAGCCGCACAACGCCTCGCGGTGCGAGGCGTTGTGTGCTTGTAGATCGGCTGTTTTCACTAGTTTAAATCATTTTTAAACTGATAAATTCATGCAAAACGAACGGTTTTGGACATACAAGGTTTCCACCCCACAACGACAGTATACATGTATGTATGCATGTACAGATATGCCGTTTCAAGTCGTCAGTAGGCTTTACTGCTCTGTTCCTGAGCGTGTCCTGCAAATTGCTGCAATTGCTTTTTTTTCACGTTTCTTTCCCTGTTTGCCTTTCAGATTTTTTTTTTATTGTTATGGAGAATGGAGTGCATTTTTGCAGAAACCCACAAATGGCAAGAAACCACTCAATTTCCTTTGAAAAGCAGAATCCACCTTTAAGGTAGATTTAAACTTTTTTAAACAGGTCATAAAAATAGCAAAAATAGCTGATCTGCAAGCTCAATGTTCTGCCAATCCACTGAAAGATCTACTGTCTTGCCAATGGCAGAATGTGTGACGTTTTGAAATGGCATATCTGTATGTATGTATGTGTATGCATGTATGTACAGTATGTACATACGTACATGTTTGTATTTATGTGTGTATGTTTGTATGTGTGTAGTAAATGCATGTGTAGGTATGTACTGTATATACGTATAAATATCACCGATAGATAAGTATTTATTATGGATGGAAATTGACTTGCGTGGAAGCGTGTTGTTGATATTTATTATTGATGGAGAAGGGGGAGAGCAATAACTTGTGCTTCTTCTCACTCCTTTTCAAGTAAGATTGTTTTATTTTACTGTTCTGAATTATTTGTATTATTTGTTAAATTGTTTTTAAAATAGCCTTATTCTAAAAAACTAAACAATATATATATATATATATATATATATATATATATATATATATATATCCAACCAGAAAATCAGCATTTGTATTCTGCAGAAAACCTTCGCTGAAAATAGACAATCTATAAGCTCACAAAAAAGAAAAGTATCTACAAGCGAACATATTTATAATGTACAGCGAAAACAGAAAATACATAGTGTAGAGCACTTGAAGGACATCGCTGCCTCAACAACATAGGGGTTTAATTGGTTAAAGGTATGTAGTGTGAGTTTCTTTTTTTTTTTTTTTTAAAGGAGTAGGTCACCCCCAAAATGTTCTATTGATTAGTCACGCGATGGAGACTTGAGTTCAATAATATTGTTTTGTATTTGTCACATTCCTAACACCAAAAACACACACACACACACACACACACACACACACACACACACACACACACACACACACACACACACACACACACACACACACACACACACACACACACAAAAGATTATAGTAAATGTAACCCCCAATTTATAATAAATGTAACCCCATTGATTCTGGATGAGGACCCAAATGCATGGCCCGGTATGGGGACCCATCCCAAATGCATGGCACTGGATGGGGAAACAATGGGGGTAAATGTACTAAAATCAAATTTCTGTCTTAGGAATGCGACAAATACAAAAAAATATTATTGAACTCAAATCTCCATGGCGTGACTAATCAATAGAAAGAAAAGTCATTTTGGGGGTGAACTACTCCTTTTAAAGCACCTTGACTATATTCTGATAGGAATCATTGCTATATAGAGTGTTTGTTCAGTTCAGTAACAGGTCTCCTGCATCTCCTCAGCTCATTAATAATAGAAAATACATTTTCAGGTGAGTTGCCAATTTCGTCCAGGAGAGATTATTATCCGTTTCACGCTTCTATAGTGTTGCCAATTCCAATTTGTTCTGCTCATTTCTTTTGTTGCATCACTTCCAATTTCTTTTGTTTATGTTGTTATACAGAGTGAGTTCTCTCTCCTGGTTTGACGTCCTGACCTGAGAATACATTTCTTTAAGGTTCTGAATGGCGGCAGAAGCAATAATAGGCTAATATAATGCATGTCTTACCATTTTGGGAGAAAGTTCACTCTCTGGCGTCAGCTCAAATGCAAACACAACGGCAGTCTAGAGCGTAATAGTGAATCGTAGCGGCATTCTGGCAAGCGCCGCCCTCCCTGCCTTCTCATTGGCTGAATGCAAAACTGTGAAAACATGGACACCGACGTTACTTTTTGGAGAAAACAAGGATAGTTATTGACCAAACCGTGACGGAGGCGCGCCGTCTCAAGTGGGCTTGAGCCGCGTGAGACATCGCCTTGTCGAGCGTTGCGTTCCGTTCGAGTTACGTCCCGATAGGCACAGAACAGTAAATAATGTTTGGGGGTTAAGCATTACTCAAAGTGCCTCTGGCCAATCGCAGCGAGTCTTTTCCAGGATTTTTTCCTGCCCATTGCATGGAATGCCCATATATGGACATATTGTGTGAGTCTCATGGGGTCATATCCATATTTATTATATAGGAAATATTTTGTCCACATTTTGTAAAACTTAAACAACCAACCGCAACTCGAATCACACTTGCAAATGAATTCTGTCCTGTTCCGTCTAGGCGTCTTGGTATATACAAATAGGATATACATGCAAAGGTGTGAGAACCAATGATCCTGAGGATGCAGTGGAGAAAGATGCAGCTCATCAGTATCAGAGGGAACCAAAGCTGTATCTGGACATTCCTGCATGTTTACCTGAGGCTCGCTTGAACTTGTTCTCATTTAGTGGTCTATAAGTTGAATACAGTACAGCGGTTAACGATAATTTCTACTGTATTACCTCTGTATTACCAGTGGTACAGTAACTAAGTACATTTACTCAAGCACAGTACAAACCGTAAGTACAATTTTGGGTTATGTTTACTTTACTGGGAGTAGCCTATTTCCAATTGTCTGTACTTGATCTACTCCACTACATCTCAGAGGCAAATATTATACTTGAAAACTTTAGTTACTAGTTACTTTGTAGATTTTGATTATTATTACAAAACACAGCCTACACACATTACCCTCTTCAGCCCTTCATACATTTCAGCCATTTGAAAATAGCTACAAGCTCACAATGCATCGGGATGCGACACATTGTGAGCTTGTAGATCTGCTATTTTCAAAGGATTTGTAAACGTTTTATACTGAAATTTGAAAACGGTCATGGGACTTGTACTTGTAACAGTATTTCCAGAGCAGTAGGCTATTGATATTTTTGAAGCGGTGAAAGCCGCTTCCAAGGAGTGGCTTTGTGTGTCCCGTTCATGTCCATATATGGTCATTTCAGTCCAGAATGAACAGGTGTTTATAAACAGGAAACCCGTCTATTAGAGCAGTGATATTCAACTGGCGGCCGGCGGGCCAAATGCGGCCCCAGCGGAGCTTTCTTGTGGCCCCTGGAGAACATTCCATATTCCAATGTAAAAAATAAATAGTGCTTCAACATTGTGCTAGGTAGCTTGGCAACATACAAGAGCTCAACAGATGAGTTCTGTGCAGTTCATCCATCCATTTGAAACCATTTCTGGATCTTGAGTGGATATTGTCCATTTACCCCAAATAAATAATTCACCTGGATTGTGTCCATCTTTCATATTCTCCATCATCATTAACTTCAAACACATCTTGTGCTCAAAATAAAAGCAAAAACCTTTCATACGAACGTGTAAACACTTCACCTTGCCAGCCTGCCTCAAATAATCTTTCCGCAAAGATGATTCCATGCCAATTACCCATGTAGATCACACTGAAATACTGTATCTACTTCGTCTTTTATTTATATAAAAAATCTAAGCCTGTGCTCAGGACTGGCACAAAAAACATCAAAATGCATGAAGTGAAGCAGGCCCTAATAAGTTGCATATAGCCTAATGGACATACTGTACATGTCCATTGTTGTGTCTTATCAGACATATAGCGAACAACAAACGGTCAAGTGGTTAACCTTGAAAATATTTGTTCATTTCTGTTGTCACAGTCTTGTGGCCCCCGACTTCAATTGATTTTACAATTGTGGCCCCCTGCCCAATCTAGTTGAATACCCCTGGTATAGAGGGTATATGCACATTTCTAAAGTGACAATTTAAGGACTTTTTAATACCTCTAAAATGACAAATTAAACATTGGACAAATTGTCAAATATTATATATATATATATATATATATATATATATATATATATATATATATATATATATATATATATTAGGGGTGCAACAATACTTGTATCGATATCGAACCGTTCAATACGAGGGTGTACCGAACAATACAATACAATACCACACAATACAGAACCCCCTCAAGGATCCCTAGGGGTCCGCAGAGCCCACTTAGAGAACCACTACCCTAGAGGTTGGGTACCGTATTGTTCAAAGTTAAAACAAAAAAATACGTAGTTATAAAAATACATTTATAAATCAAGGTCATTTCTGTTCATTTTTTGTATCGAAAAAATATCGAACCGTGACAACAAAATATCTAACCGAATCGAACCGTGAATTTTGTGTATCGTTGCACCCCTAATATATATATATATATATATATATATATATATATATATAATTATAATAAAGATTATTTTGGGGGTCGCAGCCTGAAAAGGTTGAGAACCACTGGTCTAGTGGAATGCAGTGGTCTGACTCTGCAGACAGGCTCATTGTATGTTTGCCACCACAACATGACGAACTGTGTCTAAACAGTGCCCCCGTGTGGGCTACATGTGACACGACAAGGAATGAACCATGTCAAAGCCTTTTGGAATGCCATGCAACCCGCATGGCCAAAAGCTTGCTCAGGCTCGGTGTGGCATCCTAAGCTAAAATAATGCATACTAATCCTATAATCCGCGGCTTCTTTTTACCATATCCTTTGTATTTCTATTAGGAATTTACATAAAATTGCATGGAAACCATCATTTCTTAGGGTAAAATGGGATAAAGCCTCCACGCATCTCTGCATCTATTGAGAATCTTTCAATGCAGTGATGCTGCATCATGAATTTACAAAACATAACGTCGTTGTCGAGTGGAAACCTCGTATCTCCAAGTTTCAAATTTGTACGTTCTTTCACAAAGTAAAGCCCTGCTTCAACATACAAGGCCGTCGCACAAAAGTAGTGAAAACAGCCGATCTACAAGCACACGTTGTGTGCTTGTAGATCGGCTGTTTTCACTAGTTTAAATCCTTTTTAAGATGATAAATGCAAAACGAACGGTTTTGGACATACAAGGTTTTCGCCCGACAACGACGATAAGTGGATATGAATGGATGATCAGAGGGGAGGGTGTCGGTATACAGTATAAAGCTACAGTATAAGGCTACACACTAAGCATGAATCATAGGCTACACACACAGGGCCATCATTTCCACTCCAGGCATACTGTATGTACTGTACGTGGTATTCTTTGTGCAGGACATGAAAGTGATGAGGGATACGCAGAGGCTACAAAACTAGCACTTTAATTCTCAATGCACTCTTTGTGTGTTGCTTCCAGCATGGGGAGCACAAAGACAGAGGAGGCTCTCTCCCTCTCTCTCCTATGAGGATATTGCTGGTAATATATAGCATTTACAGTAGCCTATATATGAAAATAAAAGTAAGTTAAAGTAAGTAAAATGATTTCTTAAAGTACTTAAAGGTAAAGACCACTTTGGTAGGGGTTTGGGTTTGTGTAGTTACTTTGCCATGGTGTCAGGGGTCACACCAACTTCTGGGCCCTGGGTACAAGGATTCACTCACATTTTGTGCTATTGAAAACATATATACAGTACTAGCTCACAGCACGGCACAGAGTGCTGCGCTGCAAGCTTATAGATCTTCTATTTTTGAAAGATCTAAATATTTCAAATCCTTCTATCCTATCCTTCTATGTTTCTATGTCAGTGGTGCTCAAATATTTTCATGTGAAGGACCCCCAAAATGATATGTATTTGGCCACATACCCCCATCTCAAAATATTTAGTTCTAGGGACCCCCCAGAAGCAAAATTCAAATTACAATTGTTTGCTTAAAAAGTACTAGATTTACACACCTTTTCATGACAAAAATAGCAAATCTACAAGCTCACAGTGCGGCACTCGGTGCTGCGCTGTGAGCTTGTATATCTGCTATTTTTCAATAGCTAAAGTATAAAATCACGAAGGCCTCTCCCCCTTGGGCCCTGGTAACTCAGTCCCACTTCCCCCACCCCTTGTGACGCCACTGCATGGTGTAGCTCCAAAGGAGGACAATTAATCAAAATGTAGTTGATTCAGACAATAACCAGTCCAGTAAAACATTTTAACTTCCTCTTTATTTAGCTTTTTAGGAAGAAAGCATCAATTATTTTCGATTTCTTGTCCACCTGTGGAGTCACACCATAAGGTAACTTACACAACCCAAACTTCTACAAAAGTGGTCTTGCCCTTTAAAGGAGTAGTTCACCCTCACACCATGGAGACTTGAGTTCAATCATATTTTTAGTTTTTTGTCACATTCCTATGACAAAAAATGTATTACCCTGACGGTTTCCCCATCCAGTGCCATGCATTTGGGTCCCCATCCAGGGCCATGCATTTGGGTCCCCATCCAGGGCCATGCATTCGGGTCCCCATCGGGAATCAATGGGGGTAAATTTACTATAATCACATTTTTGTCTTAGGAATACGAAAAATACAAAAGAAATATGATTAAGTCTCCATGGCAGCATGAGGGTGAACTACTCCTTTAACATAGAACTTACAAGTACACTACGTTAGATCCATATTGATCTATAAGCCAAAACCCAATCGATTGATTGATTGTTAAAATCAGCATCATGCTCTGAAAATGCCACGCGTGACCACCCATCCGACAGCTTAACACGGCAGCGGTCTGTTAAGCGGGTCAGATGGGTGGTCCGTGAGCGCTTCTGAGATTTCCAAGTGCGGCCCCTGAATCCAGTAAAAGGTTGAGAACCGCTGCATTAAAGCCATTATGAGCTGGAATTATTTTTATACTTTAACTATTGAAAATAGCAGAAGCGAGCTTGTAGATCTGCTATTTTTGAAAAATCATGAAAAAGTTAGCAAATCTTTGAATAGGCTTATATGTATTTTTAAAGCCAACATTTGTAACTCAAATATTTGCTTCTGGGCGGTCCCTGATACATAATTTCTAGATGGGGGTCTGGGGACCAAATACATATAATTCTAGGGGTCCTTGCCATGAAAAGGTTTGAGAACCACTGACGTAGAAACATGCGTTTTTCAAAAAACCTTAGAGGAATTTAGAAGACATTAATTTATAAAATCGTGTCAAAAATATTCAAGGACTTGCACAAATGTTCATGGTTTTTCAAAAATATCAGATCTACGAGCTCGCAGCGCGGCAATCGGTGCCACGCTGTGAGCTTGTATATCTGATATTTTTCAATAGTATACAAGCTTTAACGGTTAAAGTGGGTTTAAGCCCTTGAAACCTTCCAGGAGGAGACTCAGGAGAGGCCACGCTCTGGCCTTTAATGCCCACAGTTATCCTGTCTCGTTTCCCTGATGTGCAGAGCGGAGTGCTCTCAGTAAACTGCCTAGCTAAGGGCCGGCCGGGGGACAAAAGCACTCCCAAGACTGGTTATTATGTAAGGTTTCTGCCAGCGAGCAGTGCTGTTTCGATCGGCAAGCGGGCAACACTTTGAGATTAGGGCTCTATTGATGACTTTCATCTGTGGAGAGTGTGGACTTCATATCTCTCCCTCTCTCTACCTCTATCTGTTAGCCTCTCAATAACGCGCACGTAATCAGATGGGCGCGCACACTCAACGCACGCCATATACGCGCCGCATAGCGTCGCTGTCGGGTGGAAACCTTATATCTCCAAAACCGTTCGTTTTGTAGGCTATGTGTCATTTTAAAAATGATTTAAACTAGTGAAAACAGCCGATCTACAAGCACACAAAGCCTCGCGGTGCGAGGCGTTGTGTGCTTGTAGATCGGCTGTTTTCACTACTTTTGTGTGACTGCCTTTGATGAAGCAGGGCTTTACTTTGCGAAAAACGTACACATTTGAAACTTGGAGATACGAGGTTTCTGCCCGACAGTGACGATAATGCATGCACTCACTCACACACACACAAACAGACACGCACACACACACACACACACACACACACACACACACACACACACACGCACGCACGCACGCACGCGCGCACGCGCGCGCACGCACGCACGCACGCACGCACGCACGCACGCACGCACGCACGCACGCACGCACGCACGCACGCACGCACGCACGCACACACACACACACACACACACACACACACACACAACCAATCACATTTAAAAGGTACTTGTCTTGAACACATAATGCACATAAAACCACTCCTGCACATTGACACAAACATGCATGTACTGTACGTACCTACAAGCTTACTACTACTATCTGTACGTTTGAAGATCAGCTACAGTGTAGCGTGGTGCTTTAAAAATTGAACTTTCGTGTTCGTTATTTAACAACAAACACATGAACATGTAGGCTACATGCTTGACTGGGCACTGGGGGCTTACAGTATTGCAATTTACAATTACAATTTAGGCATTTAGCAGACGCTCTTAATCCAGAGCGACTTACAGCAAGCACGGCAAACACAACATACAGTAATACATCACATGCATAGAAATAGTAATGTAGGATCATAGTAATCCAAGAGCCTATCGTCAGTCATGTCCAATCTGTACATTGAAAATATACAAACTAATTGCAGGGGTCTTCAACGTTTTCAGCCCAAGGACCCCTTAGTTGTGAGAGAGATATGAAGCAGGGACCCCCGCATTCCATATAGTTTCATCGTTTGACAGCACAATCATCAGTGTATTTTGGATTCATTTCAATTTGTGTTTTCAGATTTAACCACTTGAACCGTCAATACTTAATAAACTTGACCTTTCACTCTGTACTTTAGTCTGCTCTTTTTCCCCTCTACACCAAAGCGAGCTTGAAAATCTTCTATTTTTGGCTAAAGTTCTCCGAATATTGACACTAGGGTTCAAGTGGTTAATATAAAAAAGTAGAAAAAGAAATTTCTATATCACTCAAAGATTTGGAGGACCCCCTGCAGTAACTCTGAGGACCCCCTTGGGGTCCCGGACCCCGTGTTGAAGACCCCTGATCTAAATGAACCTTTGCATAAGCCAGCAAGGTCGTTGAGGCTAGGGCAAGTGTTATGGCAAGTGCCTTCCTTGGCCTCGGAGTGTGCATGCAAAGTCTGATGCTGATTGGTCCAGTGGTGTCCAAGAGTAGCTGTGCACAGTCTCGCACGCACACACGCACGCACGCACGCACACACGCACGCACGCACGCACGCACACACGCACACACACACACGCGCACGCACGCACGCACGCACGCACACACACACACACACACACACAGGCATTCATGAAAACTGATTAATTATGCAAACCAGCTAATACATAATGGCAGCAGCTGAGCATTTATCACCTTCCAAGACAGCAGCATGGTGGACTGGCGCGCTGGGTGCACTTGGCACTGCCACAGCACACACACTACGGCCATGTGAACAGACTGCTGGACGCGAGAGCTGGGTGAAGAGATAATGGAATGCACTGGTGGTGGTGGGGTGGGGTGGTCAAACATGGGCAGGGAGGTGTGTGTGTACTGTATGTGCCTGCATGTAATGAGTCTAACCATGTTTTGATTAGGACAGGGACATCCAGAGAATGTTAGAGAGGCAGGGGCTGAAATTTCTAAGGGCCTTTTGGTGGAAATATCGAAATTAGCAGACCAACAAGCTCACAAGACGTCGCGTTGCGACGCGTTGTGAGCTTGGAGGTCGGCTATTTTCGGTGTGTGATACCACTCTGAACCAAGCATAATCAACAGAGGGGGCAATTCTTTCAACATGAGACGCTGCATTCAAGTTCAGGAGAGTTTGGACAAGGCAATTCTCTTGAATGCTGCCTTCAAGTATGACATGGAAAAAGGTCATTTGCATTTCTTTCACCATAGTACAAAAAATGCATTCATGGTCTGGAGAGGGCACTTTTTACAGATGTATAAAAGGGCAGGGGCTCAAGCCCCCTTTGATGTCTATGTGTGCACGTGCCAGGATTTGGACAATCCACAACTTTCCAACATCCCATCGTGCATTGCACAGGCGGCATTTCCAGCGTCCCAGCCGAGTGTGATCTACAAGCTCACAGCGGTTGCATCATTCTGCGACACGACGTGAGCTTGTATGTCTGCTGTTAACCGGATATGTCCCACACGTACAGTACATTTTGGCGGAAACAGGTGGATACAGCAGCGATTCCAGACAGGGACGTGCTGGCCATTGGGAAAAGCGGGACAACTCCCGAACGGCCGGTTCATTCCCGGCCGGTCCAGGCCGGCCATTAGGAAAAAATTAAACCGTTTGCACAAAAGTAAAAATTTAACTGTTTGCACAAAAGTAGTGAAAACAGCAGATCTACAAGCACACAACGCCTCGCGGTGCGAGGCGTTGTGTGCTTGTAGATCAGCTGTTTTCACTAGTTTACCACATTTTTAAGATGATAAATACAAAACAAACGGTTTTGGACATACAAGGTTTCCACCCGACAACGACGAAATCTAACTCATGTAATTGTCCCACTGGCTTGTCACTTGTCATGATCTCAAATGGCAAATCTTTGAGTAGCAGCAGCGCTACAGAGAGAGATCTCTCTCTATAGCGCACAATGAGGGCCTCTCCAACCCTTTTTCCCGGGCTGAATCAGGGGCCCAGCACGTCCCTGATTCCAGACGTACGACCCCAGACGTTCCAGACCGTTCCAAAGTACGGTATACTGTGGTTGATGTTCAGAGCCTCTGTATGTATGTCCCATTCATTTCACTACCAAAATATGAAAATCAATTTGTCTGTTTTGAGAGTTGTTTGAGATGGGTAATCCAACACACTGAATGTATTACATGGTAATGTATTCATTCATTTATTTATTTACTCATTATTGAGTTCTAAATCATTTTGAAGAATGGATTCATTTGAAAAGTCTAGCCGAAAACAGTCCTTGGAGAAGATATTGATTTACAAACTAAATTCATATCAATTCTTCCACTATAAAGCTCAGTAGCGTTTTTGATGACTTTGGAGAGAATTTAAACAACTGCGGCATCAACAAAATAAAGCCTTTAACGGGAAAATGTTTACGTCAATAATTACCAAAGCAAGGAGCGGCCGCTGGCCTACCGGTCCAGGCACATATCACATAGGCTATGTGTCGCGGGTCCAAGTCCCGTTCCCGACGAACTTTGCCGCGTGTCTCTCTTTTCCTGTCAGTCTACTGTCCTATCAATAAAGGCATAAATGTCCAGAAACCAATCTTGAAAGAAATATATATATTATAATAATTACCAAAGCAAGGCTATGATGACACTGGAGTGGACGTTTACAGAAGTACAGGTCTGAAGAGCTGGAGCCTTAAGCTTGTATCAGAGTCGGCACCGCGGTGGATGGTGTAGTGCAGTGTAGTCTTTTTGAGCGTTAACGTTGTAGTTTTATGACTCAAAAAGACTACACCGCACTACACCGCGGTGTAGTGTGGTGTAGTCTTTTTGTGCCGACTCTGATACAGGCTTTAGTGACATTCCAACTTGCATGTAGTTACCCTAGCACCATCATAAACATACACGTGCGTGTGTGCACGTGTCAGAGTTTACATTGTGGGGACACCCTTTTGGTCCCACAGACGGTCTGTTTCATATACGAAAGATTTTTAGGGCTACTGTAAGCTCTAAAAGAACTACAAATCGTTTCTGTCAGGTGGAAACCTCACATGTCCAAAACTGTTCCTTTTCAGGATTCAAATAAAAAAAACGGCAAAAGTAGCTACAAGCTTATGGATCTGCTACTTTTGATGCTTTTGTGTGATGCTGTAGTAGTAGTAGGCTGTTAATTTAAACAAAATGTTGTTGTTCCAGCCTCTCCTGGGAGCTTTACGTGGACTTTGTTGTCCATCTTCAAAGACTTCCATATCGTTGCTGTCTGGTGGCATGTGTAGGCTAAGATAAGATTTTTCACTGATGTTTTTATTTTTCGTCAACTGTAAAAAAAGGTATACAGACTAGGATTGCACGTTTTTTGTGAGGGTACCTATGGTACCCTAGGAGACACTGGGAGAACATGCAAACTCCACACCATAATGCCCTTTCGCCAACCCACCTAGGGTATGAGCACTGAAGCCTTGGAGGAGCCACATGCCCCCAGTGTCACCAGTGGAAATCTAACCCAGGACCTTCTAGCCGTGAGGCGAGTCGCGACCAGCGACGGCTGGTTCATCACCAGCCTTCTATACAATAAGTACAATTTGATTATTACAAAAGAAAATATTTCCTCCACCACTGAACACTGGTGTAAAAGTTGGCAACCATCCTCCGGAGTCATTAGCTCATGTCACGGCTAACTGACAAAACACAACCCAGTCGTAGGCAATTTGTACAGATAATATATTTCATTTCTGTCTTGATTTCCCAATCACCGTTTGTTTAGGTAATAAGTGAGAATATATATTTTTTTGTGGGTGTGTGCGTGCGTATCTGTCTGTGAGCTGCTAATCTCAGAAACCACTGTATACACTAGCCTGGAATCAGACGAATCCGCAGGGTGCAAGGTATGTACACGGCTAAAGAAGACTCTCCAACCTGAAATGTTTCATGTCTGCCTCATGGGGCCAGTTGTCCGGATTTAAAATGAAAAGTTCCCATGATTGGCCGCTAGTTATGCTGTTCTGGTACCAAATTAAAGCAACATGTTCTCCATTCATTTCCCCAGAACTTTTACATTTGATTTTCTTACCTTAACACATCGGATGCCCACGTGATCTCTGACGTCTTATTTGCTGGTGCCCATGGCAACGCGTCATTTTACCTACCGGCGAGAGTACTGGCGAGAAAAGTAATCCGAGTAAATGTAATCCGAGTATGTCCTGTTTATTTCGCGAAAATCTTTTCTTTCAGTCAGTACCGTTTTTTATCATTTCTAAGCCACAGTGTTTGTGTTACGGCATGTAGAAGAGGCTGCCGTTTTGAGAAAAAAATGAAAAAAGGAAGAGAATCCGGAGAAAACAGCATTTTTGTGCAGCCGGTAAACAGGAAGTCAACGAGCCACACAGCACGTCCGGGTGACGTAATTGCGCGCTGCATGTTGGGAAATGGAGTTGTTTCATCACCGCGGTAGCCAAGTGCAGTAGCTACAGTACAGTATAGTTTACTGTACAACGCGTCAAACGCGTCGTTGGGCACTCGTAAAGATCAAAGAGATTGACGCGTAGACACCACGTGGGCACCCGATGTGTTAATAAACATTGTCATAAATACTTTATGGTTCCCGTCAATAAAGCCTCTTTTCAATCACCATGATATGCGTTTCGTGAAAATATGGTCCAATTTATGTTATATTTTATGTTAAAGCAGGGTATGCTGTAGGAGGGGCTTGTGATCATAGGCTTGTGATGGTTCTTCTTCGTGTGCTTTATTTTCTGCAAGCTCAAGACAATGTCCCATGTATCCCTGCGGTTGCACATGACCGTTGGCAGCCAATATAGCATTCCTGGTACCCACATTAAAACAATGATGGCGACACCCACACAAGGGCAAAAAAAAGCTTCATTTTCTCAGCATAGAAACCAATGGGTTCCCACCGTCCATATTTTTCTTTACAGTCTATGGTCTGCCTCATGGTGACTACATTTTGGCCTATAACTCTTGAACCATCGGTTGTAGAATCAAAACGGTATGATCCCTGGATACCTTGGATCGCTGTTTATGATGTCCATGTCAATTTCGCAATTTTCACTACATTTAAACACATACTCACATAGCAAAAATGAGCGAATCTCAATCATAAGCTCAAAATGTATCACGATGGTGATGCAATACATTGTAAGCTTACAGTAGCTCACTTTGGCTATTTTTGCAACATTTATATGTAATATAGAATATAAATGACACTGACACAATCGCAGACTATTCCTCATGATGCAAGTGTGGTTATTAACAGTGTTGGGGAAGTTAAAGTTACATGTAACTGAGTTACGTAACTAAGTTAATTTTTTCTGTAACTTGCTGGTAACTGAGTTACATTCATATTTCTGTAACTCGTCAAGTAACTGAGATACTTTTTGGGTCATTTTGGCTCAAGTTACAAGTTAAAAAGAAGTTACAAGCGAAGTTATAATTTTACATTTACGTTTTTTTAAGACTGACGATCAAATGTCCTCAACAGATCATAATTTTCTTCTTTTTTTATTTCTGCTGGCATGTGACTTTTTTGTAGGATATTATATTTTGTTTCATGTACACCAAATATACATTCTCAATTTAACGCTGGAAAAAAAAAGTAACTCGAGTTACTCAAGGTACTTTTTTTATGTAACTTGAAATTGTATAAGTTACATTTCTCCAGGGATATAACTTTAACTTGATCAAGTTACTGCCATGGTGAATTACTTTTAAATGTTAAGTTACGCTTTCAAAGTAACTTCCCCAACACTGGTTATTAAACAGTAGATACATTTCAATGTACAGTATATGACCGTGAGAGCTTGCATTGGTATAGATTACTGTACATCCAGTCAGTGGTAGCAGATGGATATGATTGCAAATTGATTGCAAAGACATTTCACCAACAGACCCTTTTCACAGCAGACATTTTAGTAAACACAGCTGATGGTAATAACCAGAGACGTGCAGAGAATGTTAGAGAGGCAGGGGCTGACATTTCTAAAAGGGCCTTTTGGTGGAAATATCAAAAATAGCAGAACACCAAGCTCACAACGCGTCGCTGCGACGCATTGTGAGCTTGGAGGTCGGCTATTTTCGGTGCTTGATACGACACTGAACTAAGCATAAGCGAGTCAATACTGGAGATGTGGCGTAATGGCAAGGGTTTCTACACAGAGAGTGCAATTCTTTCAACATAAGATGCTGCATTCAAGTTCAGGAGAGTTTGGACAAGGCGATTCTCTTGAATCCTTAATTCATGTATGGCATGAAAAGAGGGTATTTGCATTTCTTTCACCATAGTGAAAACTGCATTCATGGTCTGGAGAGAAGGCACTTTTTACAGAAGGATAAAAGGGCTTTGGCGTCTATGGGTGCTCTTGCCTGATAATAACACTAATTTCGGGAGTGTTTCATTGAGACAGAGTGCAGTGATGGAAAGTAACTACATAGGCCTATATGTACTGATTACAATTACACCTAAAGATGCTTCTCCTTCATTCACGTTTAGCCTTTGCCAGAAAGAGTTGATGTCTTCAGGCGGTATCCATCGATCGGCAGTTGTTTCGACCCAGAGCCGCAACATATCCTCCCAGGGACGTGCTGGGCCCCTGATTCAGCCCGGGAAAAAGAGTTGTAGAGGCCCTCATTGCGCACTATAGAGAGAGATCTCTCTCTATAGCGCTGCTGCTACTCAAAGATTTGTGACAAAGTGACAAGCCAGTGGGCCAATTACATGAGTTATATTTCGTCGTTGTCGGGTGAAAACCTTGTATTTATCATTTTTAAAATGATTTAAACTAGTGAAAACAGCCGATCTACAAGCAACGCCTCGAGGCGTTGTGTGCTTGTAGATCGGCTGTTTTCACTACTTTTGTGCAACGGCCTTGTATGATGAAGGAGGGCTTTGCTTTGCGAAAAAAATTACAAATTTGAAACTTGGAGATACAAGGTTTCTGCCTGACAGTGACGATTTACTTTGTTGGCCACCCAGACCCCAAAATGGAACAAGGCTGACATTTTATTTTTTATTTTTTCCTAATGGCCGGCCTGGACCGGCCGGGAATGAACCTGCCGTTCGGGAGTTGTCCTGCTTTTCCCAATGGCCAGCACGTCCCTCCTCCCGATGGTGGGTCGGCAGTGCCAAATCACTGCCCACTGCCACTGCTAAACTCTTCTCTCCTGTTCCATAGCCAGCAAGAGGCCCTTCCGGGGAGGTATTGTGTGGGTCCCTCCTGAGGTCTTGAGGTGACACACACAGGTGCGTAGAGATCTCCAGCACTGTGGGGTTTAATCCTGCCTGGAGCTCTCCTTCGTCTCACCAGCCGCTACAGCTGCGCACTGCACCTGTGACCCCTCTTTTCCACACTTGGTTCTGGTTTGATTTTTTCCTTTTTTATTTGTGTTCCTCCCGATATTCTCGCAGTGACACTTTACTTCCAAATATTTCTCCCCCAGTATTGCACTTGAGGTAATTTGACTTTACTTTTCAATACATACCTATAATTATAGACAGCCTTTTACTTGACAGACCTCTGCATTGTATTTCTACATTGTGGTATTGCAACCCAAGGACGTGCAGAGAATGCTAGAGAGGCAGGCACTGACATTTCTAAAAGGGCCTTTTGGTGGAAATATTGAAAATAGCAGACCTCCAAGCTCACAACACGTCACCTTGCGACGCGTTGTGAGCTTGGAGGTCGGCTATTTTAAGTGCATGTACCACACTGAACTGAGCATAATCAAGTCAATACTGGAGATGTGGCGTAACGGCATGGATTTCTACACAGAGAGGGCAATAGAGGGTATGCATGTCCACTGGGACCCGCCCGCGTGATATTGAAACGTAACGGCATTGCCGCATAGAGCGCTCGTTTTCACAGTTATTGTCCACGACACTGCAAGCGGCGCGAAGGCCAGCGGACCTTGGTCCTGCTCTTCGCCCCCGAGCGCCGCAGGCGCGAGTGGCCGCGAAGAGCGGGCCAGGGCCGCGCGGCCGGCGGAGCGCCGCGCGAGTTACGAAGCCGTGGTGAATGCAATCGTTCTATTTATGCCCAGGCCGTAAGGCCTGGGCAAGCGCACGATGAACGCAATGATAATTGGGGTTTGGTGCACCTCGCGCGGTCCAAGAGACCACAACGGAGCGCTCCCTACGTCCGGTTCAGCCAATCACAAGCTTCAAAAATGAGTCCGGGGCGTGGCTTGCGGCAATGCCGTTACGTTTCAATATCACGCGGACCCGCCCCCCTAATCTAGACTGAGTGGCAAAACTTTGAGCAGCTTGGAGCATTGGAGTTTGGAATTGTTAGTTGCAAATCACTCAACGGCCCTGCATACCACCTGTTTCTAATTTGCACATAATGCAGGAGGCAGCAGGATGTTGTGTTGTTGAAAACGAGTGCTTCCAAACTCTGACACTTGGAAAAATAAAAACCTGCACAGAATGTCTTGACACATAGGCCCCGTACATACGGCAACGCTCTGTAGAGAAAACGGCGAGGTCCCGGGATATTGCCGTTGCGTTTTGCCTTTTTATCAAGCGTTCATATGAAGCCGAAATGATGTAGTGTCCATGTCACGAATGAACGGCAGAAACGCAAGAAGCAACGACGCATGTTAGGCTTTTTCTCTCCTACAAATAGATATTGAATACCTCTGTCAATGTTGTGGTTTCGTGGCCAAGCGGTTAAGGTGTGGTGCTTTTGGTCCGTGAGCCCCGGGTTCGTGTCCCCGCTTGTCCAATGGAGATGTCTTTTTTATTTTTATTTTCGGCGATAAAGTTATTATTATTATTATTACATTATTATTCACATAACTCGATAACGGCGCTGAGTCGGCTCATCGCCTCCATCATGGATGATAATAATAATAACTTTATGGTCGCAAAAAAAGGAAAGGTTGTTCGTGGTGGTGAAAAGAAGTGACACAAGCGGGACGTGAACTCGGGCCCCTTGGTTTGAAAACCCCATGTGTTAATCAGTCGGCCACAAATCCACAACACTGGAAGAGGTATTCAGTACTTATTTGTAGGAGACAAAAAGCCTATTATGCGATGTTGCTTTTTGCGGTTCTGCCGTTCACTCGGTGACGCGAGGGGAGCGAGGAGTCAGCTTTTCCACCCAAATCTGCGGATCCAGATCGTTCCGTTTTTAACCCCCGAAAATGCCGTTGTCGTCTGAACGGAAGGCCTATCTGACTTTTTCTTTTGCGTTATTCTCGTTGCCAAAACGCAGTGTGAACGGCGCCTATGTAGCTCATAACATGCCTATGGTGGATTTTTATGAAACAAAAACTTGGCAGATAGAAAGAGGATAATTCAAGCTTTCAGTACAGCCGTAATGTTGGTGAGTTAACTTTGTTTAATACAATCAGATAGGACTTTTCTGTTTGGATGTATGGGCTGTCAATGGCAGAAATTAGTTTTTTGCCACTCAGTAGGCGTGTTTCCACATAAGTTCCAGCAACAGTGATGTCACGCGCATACCCTCTATTCTTTCAACATAGTATGCTGCATTCAAGCTCAGGAGAGTTTTACCAGGCAATTCTCTTGAATGCTGCCTTCAGGTATGGCATCGAAAGAGGGTATGTGCCCTCTTGCACGTGCCTGTTGCAACCTTCCTTAAGTTGGAAAACAGCCTGTGAGCCTGCAGCATGAACAGCTCCTGTACAGTTAACTTCACACTGGCACACTAAATGAAACCCACCCAGAACTGACTCCTTCAGCTGTGTTTACCTACAGTATAGCTACATTTCCCCCACACATAATTACTGCTAGGAAGCTATTCCTAGTCATAATTAGCCTGCCTGCCTGTATTTCCAATTATTTGTATTATTATAATGTTGTATTACTGTACAACAAGATAGATAGACCTTTATAATATAGACCTTGGCTACTGATACTGGCACCAGAGGCAGCACAGCAGCTCAGGTACAGATAGTGAGAGAATTAACTGTGAGATACAGTCACAGGAGGAATAAATGTCACAAATTACAAAATCCCACCCTAGGCTGAGGCAAATACTTCAGCCCAAATGCACGCACGCCACCCGTGCGTCGCACGGGTGTCATACCAAATGCTGGGCCCTGGGTACAAGGATTCACTCACATTTTGTGCTCTAACTATTGAAAAATAGCAGATATACAAGCTCACAGCGCGCCACCAAGCTTGTTGATCTGCTTGGAAAGATCTTCAACATTTTTGCAAGTCTTTGAATATTTCAAATCCCTCTAAGGTTTATTTGAAAAACCTATGTTTCTATGGCAGTGGTGCTCAAACCTTTTCATGTCAAGGACCCCCAAAATGATACGTATTTGGCTAAGGACCCCCAACTCAAAATATTTCCAAGTTCCAAGGACCCCCCAGGAGCAAAATTTGTGTTACAAATGTTCAAAGTACATATTATATTCAAAGATTTGCACACATTTTCACGACTTTTCAAAAATAGCATATCTGCTATTTTTCAGTAGTTAAAGGGCTAGTATAAAATATCTACAACGATCTCACAGTGTAGATGTGATATTTTTAAAGTTCTCCTCAGAATAGCGTTGCTATTGGTTAAAAACAATTAATAAATAAATACTGTAATAAATAAATACTTAAATAAATCCTATCACACAAATATCTGGAGGCCTCCCGTAACTCTGAGGACCCCCTAAGGGTCCGAGACCCTCTATTGAAGACCCCTGGTATAAAGGGTTCAATTAAGTGGTTACAGAATGTGCACCAGAAATGTGAGCACAGCCAACCCATGCCTATAGGCTAGTTGTCCAAGGGTGAAACTTTTGTTTGGTTGTTGTTTCACACTAGATGGCAGCTCTACACAGTGCATGGGCTCATGATAAATCACCCATCATTATGCTTTTGCTTTTGCATATGGTTGTAATTTTCAACAGACTGCACACTATGCGTTAAGCAGCACCCTAAATAAACTTGTAGACAGATAACCCCCCGAGCCTGTTTTGTATTTACAGCCTATATTGACAAGCAATTATGGTCTTTTAATTTATAGCATTTTATCTTAAACCCATATTTTGTTATTCTTTATTCATTTCGGTTAGTTCGTTTTTTATTATAGAATGGGGGGGGAGGGGGCATGCAAAGCCAGCAGTTCTTACACACTTTTTATGGTAATTTCTTTCATTGTTTTGTTGGGTTGTAAATCCTATCTAACAGCATGATGTCATGTGTTGTTGGGGAGTAGTTTATGGCTACAGCTGTGATCATGAGGACATTTTAATGTGTGGTGCGAGCATGAATACCCAAGGCTACGCACAATGTGGTGACTTTTGAGCGCATGCCGCAGAGCTGTGCATGGTTCCCAAAATGTTCATGTCAATAGGGCTGTCACAATTATTACATAATCGCCTAATCCCAATAATCGCAATTATTTTGACATAATCGTCATAATCGTTTACATGTTAAAACATTTTAATATTTTCAAAAGAATTCAAAAATTGTAGAAATAGCAGATCTACAAGCTCACAACGCGTCGCGATGCGACACGTTGTGAGCTTATCAATGTTCTTTTTCAAGTATAAAGTTGTCAAATATGTAAGTAATTTCTTTGTATATTTAGGTTATGTGTCATATCTGCCATGTGCAACTTCAAAGCCTACAAGCCAAACAGGAATGTGATTGTCAACGACAGAAACACAATGAAATCATTCATCGCAATTATTTGAGTGACAATTAATCGTAATGTAAAATGTTATAAACGTGACAGCCCTACATGTCAAGGACAGAAGAAAAGAAGAGAATGTTTGTGTTGAAAAGTCTTAGTAAAATTTTAGTCGACTAAATATCATATGATTTTAGGCGACTAAATCTACAGTTGATTTAGTCGACCAAAATGTATTTTGGCAGGCTTTGATGGCATCGTAATGACTGATTTTACTTACTTGGTTGTGTGCTGAAAATAGCAGATCTACAAGCTCACAACGCGTCGCGTTGTGAGCTTGTAGATCGGCTGAGAGCAACCAAACATAAAATGACTCTCTTCTCCACCAGTCCCTCCCTAACGTTTTAGTCTAGTTTTTTTATTTTGTTCACGAAATTGTCAATAGGCCTATAATATTTAGTCTCAGTTTTAGTCATCACAGCTTAATTTTTATTTAGTTTTTATTTAGTTTTCGTCAGTAAAAAAACGCAGTCGACAAACATTTTTCGTCATAGTTTTAGTCGACGAAATCAACACTGTGTTTAACTCCTTTACACCTGCATGTCACGTCCTCTTCTTGTGTCGTATAAGGGTCGCTGAAGGAAATGCTTCTTCCAAGCAAAAAATGGAACCCTCCGACAAATGGAAAGAGAGTTATCATGTGTTTACCACCAAGGAGGCTTTCCTTAACGCGATACATCAAGTGGATAAAGGCAATTTCACGCCTTGAAGGTTGAACACACACATCTGGACACATTGAAATCTCAGCATTATGGGCAATGATGTGGCAGACATCTCTACTTTGCAACGAAGACAGTACAGGTTTCAAAGACTTCCAAACTCTCAAAATGGCCAGTAGTAGCCTCTAAAACAGGGGACTTCAATGTTTTCAGGCCAAGGACCCCTTAGTTGAAGCAGGGACCCCCACAACCATTTCATAGATTCCATATAGTTTAATTGTTTGACAGCACAATCATCAGTGTATTTTGGATTCATGTTAATGTGTGTTTTCAGATATTTAACTACTTCAACGGTCAATACTTAATAACCTTGAACTTTTACTCTGTACTTAGTCTGCTCTTTTCCCCTCCCAAAGCTCTTTGCCGAAAATAGCCGATCTACAAGCTCACAGCGCCTCGCAGCGCGAGGTGTTGTGAGCTTGTAGATCGGCTATTTTTGGCTAAAGTTCTCAAAATAGGGACGCTAGGGTTCAAGTGGTTAATTTAAGAAAGGGGGGAAAAAACAAGTTTCTATCACACAAAGATTTGGAGGACCCCCTGTGGAAACTCTGTCCCGGACCCCCTGTTGAAGATCCCTGCTCTAATGGGATGGGAATAGGGTCTTCAACAGGGGGTCCTCAGTCTGTTACTACAAGGGGAGGCGCCAAATGTGTGTGATAGGAAGCTTTTTTATTTTTTTTACAACCACTTACTTTAACCACTTGAACCCTAGCATACTCTAGGGGGGGACATTTGCAGAAAGTAGCCAATCAACAAGCTCACAACGCATCACAACGGGGCAGAAGAAGTGTAGGGGCAACTTTGAGGATGGAGATGGCCACTATATTTCCACACTCACTCCAGACTAGGGTCACGTTGCATATACTACAGTCGGACAGAAACATCTTATATCACTGAATTTTAACTTCTTTTTGTCATAATTAATGCCCTAAACAGGTTTTAGGCATTAATGTACACCGTTCTTAGCTTGTTGATTGCAAATTTTGTGTATGTTTTTGACATGCCCAAAATAGGGAAGCCAGGTTGAAAGTGGTTCAAATCGGGAACACATAGGCCTACAGTATATTGGCCAAATCAATATATGGGCTGGACTCTAATCTGGATGGCCCGTTCAGAGGCTGCCTCCAGGAAAATCAGTAGGTAATCACCCAGCAAAACCTAGGGTATGGCAAAGATCATGGGAGTCCGCGTGCCCGAAAATGTTGGTTTTGTCCGTTTTTTTTTACCCGGGTTTCTACGGTTCCTTGGGCTGGATATGGCAGCCTGGAACAGTTGTTCAAGTGCAGCTAAACTTGGCATGTTAGTAAACGTGCCACAATTAACAATAAAATAATGCATTGCACCTGTGCAGCTGACCTGCGGAAAATCACCCAAGTGCACAGTTTACCCTTTCACAGCCAAGTGACTCTCACTCTCACTGTCACTCTCTCTCTCTCTCTCTCTCTCTCTCTCTCTCTGTCTGTGTGTGTGTGGCGGAGAGAGTCGCAGCCCCAGCCTGAGGTTCGGATCACCTCCGTTACATGTGTACAGTCAGGTGTGTTTGCATTGCGGGGCAGAGCAGACAGAGGTGAATCAGACGAAGAGAGGCAAGATGATGAGGAGGGAGAGAGGAGGAGGAAGGCCCGTTATTCAGACACGTTTCCATGACAACCCCATCTAACATGTACAGCAGTTCCCATGGCGATGGATCTCTCTCTCTCTCTCTCTGTCTCTCTCTCTCTCACTCTCTATCTCAGGGTCTTCAACAGGGGGTCTGGGACCCCTAGGGGGTCCTCAGAGTTACTACAGGGGTCCTCCAAATCTTCCAGTCCTTTTTATATTAACAACTTGAACCCTAGTGTCCATATTCTGTAGAACTGTAGCCAAAAATAGTAGATCTACAAGCTCACAACGCCTCGCGCTGCGAGGTGTTGTGAGCTTGTAGATCCGCTATTTTCAGCAAAGAGGTTTGATGTAGAGGGGAAAAAGAGCAGTACAGAGTAAAAGGTCAAGTTCATTAGGTAATGACAGGTCAAGTGGTTAAATATCTGAAAACACAAATTGACATGAATCCAAAATACACTGATGATTGTGCAGTGACTGTCAAACGATGAAACGATATGGAATCTATGAAAAGGTTGTGGGGGTCCCTGCTTCATCGCTCTCTCAACTAAAAGGTCCTTGGCCTGAAAATGTTGAAGACCCCTGCCCATTTGGCAGGAGTCACTGGCTGACAGTCAGCTGTTCTGTTCTCTCCTTTGCAACGGACATTATTGGGCAACGTTTTAATATAGCCTACAGATTATATCCAATACTGTCAGGGAAAAAAAAGAAAAGAAAAGTTGTTCCAATGGATTTATTGTTTTCATTATTTGGTCACAAGCTCTGTATTTGTATTGCTTTATTGGTTCAATAGTTATAAAAACCCACGCTCAAATAGATGATCTACAAGCACGAGGTCCCTTTTAGAGCAGTTCTAACCGCTCCAATACATGACTGTGTATGTCCATGTGTTTTTCCATTGTATCAAATACTGATGTCATAAGTCTATATCATGTGACGTCACATCATCATCAGCACCATTCACTTCACATTGGTGTGATTTTTTTTTGTGATTTTTTTTTGAGTGGTGGTAAACCGCTCCATAGAGTGGCTGTGCGTGTGTCTGTAGCCTTTTTCCTCAGCGTTTTGCCATAGCAAAATGTGTGTACGTAGCATCATGTTTGTCTAGTGATGTCATATGCCGTATACATACGGCATATGACATCACTAGACAAACATGATGCTACGTACACACATTTTGCTATGGCAAAACGCTGAGGAAAAAGGCTACAGACATGTCTGTAGCCTTTTTCCTCAGCGTTTTGCCATAGCAAAACGTGTGTGTGTATAGCCTGTACATCCTAGACTCAAATCCTAGTCTGAAGACGTTATGCAAGCACGACCACCACTCACTTCACATTGGGTGTGATTTTTTTTTTTAACTTTTGGAAAATGTCTTCATTTCTATACAAATAAATTCCCCACTTTGTCATATTACAGTGTCACACAAAAGTAGCAAAAATAGTGGATGAATATATATTTTATTTTTTGGTACCTGTTATTTATTTATTTATTGGTGTGGTTGCCCAACAGGGCAACATATTGTAGACCTGGGGAAACTTTATTTATTCTAGATTAAACTTAATTTGGGAATGGGTTTTTACCTTGAATCAATAGGCAGGTAAATAAAACAAAAAACAAAAGGATAAAAACATTTGGGAGTGGTGCTACAGTAGCTTGAGTATTGGTCGAGCTTCACGTGACAGTTAGCTTGCTGCAGAATATAGTCCCGTCGGCAACCACACTTTCTCTAGTTTATTAACACCATGCTGGGCATTTTCTTCCTGTTGCTTTTGAGAGTCATGCATGGCGGCCAGTTCCCACCTGATGTTATGTGGGAGTTCCGACTGCTCCAGGCCGTATTGAACAACTGCTAGCTTGCACAACGTCTTCAGACTAGGACTCAAGTCTAAGACGTACAGGAAGTCTTTATTAAAGAGGATGACACGATCTCCCGCCACGCAACAGCACGTCCACAACATCTGAGATGGGCCTTTCCCCTTGGTCTCAGCCTTCTTCCAGGAGAAGGCCATGGACTTCCACAAAGGTCCTGAACTGAATTTCCACAAAGCAGTGCCAGTCTGTTCGCTCTGGCCACCTAATAGGTATAGCTCTCCATTGTAGGTAAAGGCCGATTGGCCCCAGCGTCCATCTAGGCGAAGCTGTCGTGCAGAAGACGTGGTCCTGACCCATTTGATCTCTGTGTCAATTTCAATCACAGTGATGCAGTCGTCGCCCCAAAATTCAACCAACTTTGTCCCAAAGACGGTCATTGTGGCAGAGTAACCTAAGAGTGGAGTGCTAATGGAGTAAATGCAAGACCAGACCATTGTGGTGGTGTCCAACTTGTATAGCTCATTGGCGTGTACAGTCCGCTGTGTGCATACTCCATGTATATATATGACCTTCCCCAAGGAACAGGCTGAGCGGAAGATCCTCTTCCCTGGAACAGTGCCAGAAATCGCAGGTTTGAACCATCTGTGGGTGCCGACATCAAATGCATAAAGCACGTCGCGGTAAACATGTCCTCCTCCCCAGATGTAGATGATATCTTCAACCATCGCGGCTGTGTGGTGGCCACGCCATACGGCAACCTCACAGGGGCGTCCTCCACTTTCGGCTATCACTGGGGATAACTTCATCCAGCCTAAAGACACTGGGTTGAAGATGTTCACATCGACCTGAGCCATGTCACTGCCACAGACCCCTACAAAGGTGTACACCTTGCCCTCCACCGCGACAGCAGCATAACCACATCCTTCTGGTGCTCCAGCCTGACGCAACAACCAACAGAACATCTCTTATAGATTGGATCGATTTGCAGTCGGAATACACGGAATGCAGTCGTAATGTGCACTTATATTAGTTCAGTGGCACCAAGAACATCAGACAAAGTTTGGCCAATCGATAAAGCCTTGAGTTGGGTTAGCCAATCAAACCTATTTTTTTCAGGATTCAAATTCACAAGCATCAAAATTCACAGATCTACAAGCTCAAACTTTTGAGCTTGTAGATCTGCTACTTTTGATACTTTTTTTGTGACGCTGTAGTGTGATCGAGTAGGGCGTTAATTACAAAAGAAACACACACATAATAAGTTCAAATATGGAGATAAGAGGTTTCTGCTTAATTATTTTCACCTGACACTGCTGACAGAGAGAGGCATGTGAACCGGAGGACATTCTGCAACACTCACAGTGTCCCAGTTCCACTCCTCCTCCCTCTGTGCACGCACACGCAGTGGCATCAGTTCAGCAAAAGCTAAGGTATGGCAACATGACTGGTGTCTTGCACACGCGAAGACACCAGTCATGTTGCCATACCTTAGCAACAGGCACGATTACAGTACATTTTATTATTTCCCCCTGTAGCCAAGATATGGCAGCTGCCATAGCTTGCCATACCCAATTGACGCCTCTGCGCACACGTACACACAGTTGTAAACATGCAGGTTACTTTTGCAAGAAGTACAGTAGTCATTTTGTGTGGGTACAAATGAAGTTCTTGCATGGGTGGATAATCTTTACTGTACATTTTGTACAGCTATAGTGTCTTGTGGGCCTACAGGGACATTTTGGCATCTTACTCCAGGTTTCTAGAGAACGATGGCCTGCTTTTGGCAGTCCTGTTGGGGAAGGGGGGGGGGGGGGGGGGGGGGTATATTTAGCTAAGGTACATAAATACATACACTTGTAGTAGCAGCAATATTTATTATTTCACTTGGGGACAGTGTGTCAAATCAAATAGGGTCAGATACAATACCTCCAATATTAATTGCACTTAATTGCACTTTTGAGGTTTTAGATGTTTTGGCATAAATCTGGGCTATTGAACTGAGTGTTGGTTAAAATAATATTGAACCAATGGAAAGTAGTAAAAAGTGCTTGGGACAAAACTCCACACTTTCTGCCAAATCAGCTAACTCCACCCGATTGGCTGTCACTTTTTTTCATGAATATGTGCTATTGAACACCCTTTACGTCTGTGTGTTGGTTAAAATAATATGGAACCAATGAAAAGTAGTTTTAGTTAGGCGGTTTCGGCCCGACAGACGACAGCAGTATTGCACTTGGGGATGTGGGGGATTATGATTCCAGCAGCTTGTCCATAGCTCTGGGGGGTGGAAACAAAACAAAACTTTGTCAGCGTCCTTGTTTGTGTTCGTACAATTGTGATCCTGCCTGAGGGGAGGGTGGTACAGACCACGTCACCAGCCTGAGGGGAGGGTGGTAGAACAGCCTCTCAAGATCTTAGAGCAGTGGTTCTCAACCTGTGGGTCGGGTCCCCAGATGTTTAGCTGTTTTCTCACTCAACAGTAAACAGACCAAAATATAGTACATGTGTATACAGGGTATCTGCACATTTGTTAAGTGACAATTTAAGGTCTTTAAAGACCTTTTTAGTACCTCTAGTCAAACATTGGTAAAATTGTCAAATATTAGAGGCAGAAATTGTGAAAATAGCAGATTGTGAGCATGTAGATCGGCTATTTTCACAATGGAATAGATCAAGTCAAACTAAATGTAATGCTAACTCCTACAATTCCAAGTGCTTGTGCAGAGTGGGGGTCCCCAGTTCAAATATGATTATTCGGGTGGTCGCAGCCTTAAAAGGTTGAGAACCACTGTGTTAGAGGTGTTTGTGCCACAGATCCGCGCACTGTGTGTCCTTCCTGTCTGCTGGAGCATGGGCCCGGGTCTGCCTGACGTTTCCTCCAGTTAATGGGGAGTTTTGCGTTGCCACTGTGGCACTGTCGCAAAATTGTGTCTCTGCTCTACACGTAAAGTGTCTTGAGACATGCTTGTTGTGAGGTGAAACTGTAATATCCTCACGGCCCACAGGTTGGGAATGGTTGGCCTACCTTCACTAGAACTACATCTCAGACACTCAGAAGTCAAAGCAGTGTCACTGTCACTACTGTCTGTCACTGACAGGACAGTGCTGACTGCAGTCCGCTCCGGGGACTGCCCATAAGTCCGAAGGTTCATTAGTCCGAATGTTCATTAGTCCGAAGGTTCATTAGTCCGAAGGTTCATTTGTCCGAATTTAGTTAGGGTTACTGAGGTTAGGGTTAGGGTTAGAGTTAGGCATATTATTCTTAAAAAAATCGGACTAATGAACCTTCGGACTAATGAACCTTCGTGCCATGGCACCGTCTGCTGCCTAGTTCGTTATATCATACCACCTAAACTGCAGTGTCGGGCAGTAATGTCATGTGTTATCACTTTTCCCAGTAGTGAGTAGGACTAGTGTGTAACTTATATTATTGCTTATGCACGTAATATTGCATTAACACACTTACTGTCAGGATTAAACATAGACTAATGTCCCCCGCAGCCAGGCTATTTCTATGATTTTAAACATGAAATAATATGCAACCAGCCCGAAGCTAGAGGCTAACAAGCTGCCCGTGTGCTAATAGGGGACAGACCAAAAGGAGGCGATCGGAACCACATTGTGGCGATATTTCTTTTTTATATTCTTAATTAAATAAAATTACTAACTCTGGAAACTCGTGCCTGTATGACAGCAATCGAAAACAACTCTGGAAACTCGTGTTTTGGCAGCAAATGTGTTTTAGGTAAGCCTTTCTGAGCCTTGTGGCCCGGCAGGAGCCTAAATCCTGTTTCTGTAGCGTGAGGCAGCTTGATGTACAAGTACACCCACTGGACATGACGCTAGTATGTCACAGGGATACCAAAGAGGTTCTTTGGTTTGACCAGGCCCGGGGATCACACAAAGAAAGTCCTGGGGACTCCATTCCATTCATCAACAGCATAAACAATGAACACAATAATAATGTAATTGCGACCGAAGGTCGCAGTATACCATGATAAATGTCGTAGCTCGTCTGTCCGTCTTTCAGTACAGGAAGTGATGACACTTGACATCACTTCATCAAAAATCGAACCCTGGATATTCATACTGTCACTGTTCATACTGTCACTGTTCTTTATTATAGTCTAATTTTTCCTTATATATCTTGCTGTAATATGATATGGGCTTGCACTCATTCTTCACATCTTCAAAAAATTATTTTACTTCAAAAAAGATTTGTTAGACTGGCAACATCCTCCGATCGATTTGAACCATCTGCTCCTCTCTTCAAAAAACTAAACATTCTGTCTGTGTCAGGTTAATTCTTTACAGATATGTATATTTGTGTATAAATGTATCTATGATCAACGCAATCTTATTTTCATTCAATACTGATATTCATTCATATGTTACACGGCAATCAAAAGACCTTCATGTACCTTATTGTCGATTTGTTGTACTTCCCTCAGGCAGTTTGAAATAAGATACAGAGGAGCTAAGTTATGGAATGCTGCCGATCCAAGGCTTAAAGGATCTTCATTACAGGTCTTTAAAGCCAACTACAAAATAATGCTCATAGCTAAAATGTAGTAGAACCCAAATGTGTATTTGGTTGTGTGTAGGTCTGTTGATAGTTTGTAGTAGCCTATACCGGTATATGGGTCAGTGACGTGACGCCCCAAAAAATGTGTTTTTAAAAAAACTTTAAATTGCAGGCATAAAAGTTATTTACTTTTGTTCTACTCACTCTCAACCTTATGGAAATACATTTTGTTTTTAGATATTTTATTGGAATCAGACTTTATTCAGCAGTTTGTTGTACTTGTGCCTAAAATCGTCATATGGTGTGACATGAAAATAATTGTTCATAAAATGAAAATGGAGTACATCTTTCTTAAGTTACTCACTTTATCAAAGTCCTTTATCATAACTAACCAGTAATCCACTATAGTTTTTTGAAAATTAATTATATCTGTATATTTTTTTCATAATCGACACTCTGTGTGAGGCCCATGTTCATGATCTTACAACATATTTTAAATGTATTCTGTCAAAACTTTCTCTAAAATTACACAAATATTTGTGACTCTTACTGATAATATTCTCTATGTAATCCATAAACATTTTTTTGGTTTAATCATTAATAAAGGTATGATTTTTCACTATTTGGAATGTCACACCAAATGATTTAGTGTCACACCGTATGATCATATCTTCATGTGTCAAAGCAAACTGTGTTTTAACCTACCTATTAGTGAGTACTGAACTTTACTGATTGATTAAACAATTACCCATGATAACATGGCCTTAATATTTCTGAACAGGATATTATTGTAGGGCTTTAACATGGGATAAGAAAGAATTGTAGTAGTAGATGGATGATGAGGATGTGCACAGGAATGCTACGCACACCTAAGTCTTCTGCCGGCCCACGGCAGAAGGATCCTAAAGAGACAATAAGGCGCATAGCCACACTTGGAGCCAAGGCAACATTTTATTAACACCAATTAGTGGAAACAGAACTCAGCATTCAGGTAAATTGCTTTTTTCCGAAGTCTCCTGAACTTGAACACAGCATTTTGTGTTGAACAAATGTAATTAGGAATCATGACATTACACCACATCTCTACTAGCTAAAGAGTGCTGGGTTGCGCAACTCCGAAAATAGCTGATCTACAAGCTCTCGCAGCACAACGTGTTGAGAGCTAGTTTTGTCTCGGGTCCTACCTTAACACTGTCCACTGTCCAGTCCAGTGAGTGAAAGTACAAAAGTATTAGATCAGATTAGATTATACATTTAGACTGTATTGTACATCAGCCAGTCGTATTTGGTGAGGGTAGCAAACCGGCTGCCTTGTTGCGGTTCTGCTATGCCACAGACAACCTCCTGCTCTTCGTAGAAAATGCAGTCTCGCCCCTTTGGCTCCTCTCTCCTTGCTGGGTCATTGTTTAGTTTCTCCCTGTACTTTCTCGTTCTCTCAGCACTTGTCATTTTCCAGCTGACAAAAGAAAATGGAATGTATAGTTTAAGACAAAGAGAAAATATTGTTTAGATTGAAACAATATGTTAAGGTTTCTGTGAAGGGGTTTCTGCTCTGTCTGATGAATTTGAAGTATCACTGAATGAAGCTAAATTACATTTTATGTAAAAATGTTTAAAACAAATGTTTAAATGTACAAAAGAAACATGGAACTTTGTTATTTATTGTTATATCTGTAGTTAAATACAGTATAAATCATATGGTGTGACAATCAAGTCATATGGCGTGACAAGCAGACATGTCACACCATTATGATTAAGTGTCACACCATATTACGTTTTCTGCATTTAGGTTTACCTTGAGGCTACTATGTACACATTAGCATGCTAACAGCATGCTAGCTATAACAAAGCAACCTAGATCTACATGGAAATATGACCAAAACTTCAAATAACTTAAGCTTTTTTTAATGAAAAGGTGTCACACCAACAGACATCCAAAGTGGTGAGTTTGTCAAAGTTTCAACAAGATGGCATTTCATGAAAATGTTAAAATCATAACTCACCTCAGACACCTGTCTTGCAGTTGTGCTGGGAGTGCTGAATAGCCTTACAGAAGAAGGACCTCTCTAGCCAATAGGTGTCCAAATAATTGCCTGTTTAATTTGTCCAAACTAGTGTCACACCAAATGATTTTGGTTTGGGGGACAAAATGTTTTTGATCAGAAATGACTGAAAACATTATGCTTTGACTTTGAAAAGAAATAGGCTCACAAATAGACATTTTTTTAGCCTAAATTCATTTTCAAATGATTTTTAGCAATTCTTTTTCTTAGTTTTATTCAAGTTCCCACTTTGAGAAACAAGGTCAGGACAGTCACACCATATGAGTTTTGCCATGTTTGGTTGAAAATTCTGAAGAAATGAGGAATGAAATGTTTTAATCTTGAGTAAGTTCACATAAAGCTTAATGTCCTGCACAATATTCAGAAGGTTTTTGACAAATATATTTTTTATTTATACATGTTTGACACCGAGGACAGCGAAAACGTTACGTCACGTCACCCACCCATATGCATGTACTGCATGTACTTTATGTACTTTATTGTATGTAAATTATATTTAAGCATGTTTATTGAACATACTGTATATTTTTTTTATTTAAAAAGTGTGTATACTTATGCCTGTTTTTATAAATTAGGGGAAGTTCTTTATAAGCCTTATGACTTCACAGCCTGAACGCACATATACGCACTATTGCGCAAGAGCGGCGCAGCCTGAACGCACATATACGCCCTTTTTTTTTTTTTTTTTTTTTTGAAACTTCAAAACCTTCCCTAACGTCTGACATTGTTTGGAGTGAACCACATCAAAGGAAAGCCTCAAATCACCAGCCCAAACACAAACCAGCTGTCTCAGATCAGAGAAAATCACATCACATTACCACAACAATCACCAGACACAAGAGATGTGGGAACCGTCTTGGCATTCTAGCCGAGTGAGAGCAATTGAGATGGCTGATTGATAAAAAGAGAGAGAGAGAGAGAGAGAGAGACACTGAGAGACACTGTGTGTGTGTGTGTGTGTGTGTGTGTGTGTGTGTGTGTGTGTGTGTGTGTGTGTGTGTGTGTGTGTGTGTGTGTGTGTGTGTGTGTGTGTGTGTGTGTATGTGTGTGTGTTTGAGGAGAGGAAAAAAGAGAAAGAGCTAGTATCTTTTTTTTTCAACTTCAAAGCCTTCCCCAACAGCTGACATTGTTTGAGGTGTTCATCACAGTAAAGTCTCAAATCACCAGCCCAAACACAACAAACTGTCTCAGATCACAGAAAAACACATCATAATTATATTTACCTTTTGTATAGTCCATCCATAGTTTGTAGTAGTAACAGACAGTAGTAAAAGTAAGAACCATGACGATCCAGTAAAACTTTTTGTAACGGCTGTAGAAGTAGTCCTCAGTAGTATACTAAAGCACTAAACTAAACCCCCCCCCCCCCCAAACACATGGCTGCTCCTTGCCGTGAATGCCGTACATCCAGCTTCCCCAACAGCTGACATTGTTTGAGGTGATCTCACAGTAAAGTCTCAAATCACCAGCCCAAACACAACAAACTGTCTCAGATCACAGAAAAACACATCATAATTATATTTACCTTTTGTATAGTCCATCCATAGTTTGTAGTAGTAACAGACAGTAGTAAAAGTAAGAACCATGACAATCCAGTAAAACTTTTTGTAACGGCTGTAGAAGTAGTCCTCAGTAGTATACTAAAGCACTAAACTAAACCCCCCCCCCCCAACACATGGCTGCTCCTTGCCGTGAATGCCGTACATCCAGCTTCCCCAACAGCTGACATTGTTTGAGGTGATCGTCACAGTAAAGTCTCAAATCACCAGCCCAAACACAACAAACTGTCTCAGATCACAGAAAAACACATCATAATTATATTTACCTTTTGTATAGTCCATCCATAGTTTGTAGTAGTAACAGACAGTAGTAAAAGTAAGAACCATGACGATCCAGTAAAACTTTTTGTAACGGCTGTAGAAGTAGTCCTCAGTAGTATACTAAAGCACTAAACTAACCCCCCCCCCCCCCCCAAACACATGGCTGCTCCTTGCCGTGAATGCCGTACATCCAGCAATCCCAGGCCTGGGGAGGACGGTCATGTACCAAATCACCATGGTAACACAAGGTAACACAAGCTGATTGGCCACACAATGGTAACCATGGTGATTTTAGTCATTCCAGGGCCCAGGACGAGAGAGAGAGTGTAGCAGACACTCTATGTCTCTCGACCACTCGCTCTGCCACACCTCTCTCTCTCTCTTGCTCTAATTTCCCTCTCTCTCTTTCTCAGTAAGCGGTCTTTCACTCCCCGTGTCTCTATGTCTCTCGACCACTTGCTCTGCTACACCTCTCTCTCTCTCTTGCTCTAATTTCCCTCTCTCTCTCTCAGTAAGCAATCTTTCACTCCCCGTGTCTCTATGTCTCTCGACCACTCTCTCTCTCTCTCTCTCTCTCTCTCTCTCTCTCTCTCTCTCTTTTTTTTCTGCTAGACCCAACTTTATTAGAATAAACCTTTGATTGATTGATTGAAGACTTTATTAGAAGTTTGCATAGGAAAAGGTACAGTTTCATGACGGTACAGTTCACTGGTACAAGGTCTACTAAAAGGAGATCCATGAAAAGACTAAGCTTATTTCCACTGGAAACCATTGAAGTATCTCATATAACATTGAATGACAGACAAATACAGCCGTGATACAAGAGAGAAAGTTGGAGAGAGAGAGATTGATTGATTGATTGATTGATTGATTGATTGAATACTTTATTAGAAGTTTGCATAGGAAAAGGTACAGTTTCATGATGGTACAGTTCACTGGTACAAGGTCTACTAAAAGGAGATCCATGAAAATACTAGGCTTATTTCCATAGTAAACCATATATCTCATATAACATTGAATGACAGACAAATAGAACACAGTACTATGCAGTAGATATGTAAAGAAAAACAAAAAAGAAAACAGTAAGAGTAAGTAAGAGTAAGAGTGCACGTGTGCGTGCGCATGCCCATGTTCGCGTGCACATGCATGTTGTTGCACGTTGCAGAGGGGGGGGGAGAGAGAGAGAGAGAGAGAGAGAGAGACAGTGACACAACGTAAACTGTTTTCGATGTGTGTGCACGCTCGTGCACGTGTTTATTGCTGTAAACTCAAGACATGCATCAGACTGCATTCTGAGATAGACAGCGCCGCCGTGTGGATGACAGGCGTGCCTGCATCCACTGCTAGGTCTATTGTCCACATAACTTGAGGGATTGAGCTGAAATGTGCCTTTATACTTGAAAAGTCTGTAAAACACGTATTTGTTTACCCATTTGTTTGAAAACATACTGCCTGATGCATCATTGAAGCCAAAAATAGAAGGCTGAAAAGAGTTATGTTTGATAGCATCCTTTCGAAAACATGTATTCAGAAAGCTGTTTTGGTGATTACATCGCCTACAAACAGCCCTATTTCTAAACAATAGAAAATGATAGCAACTTACTACTTGGCGGATTTGTAAAGAGGGCGAATTGATCTTTCCATACGTATATGGAAGTTGGTATATTCACAGTAGAATGAATAGATATTCTATTTATTATACTAAAAAGTCGTTTATCTCAAAATGTCTATGCAAAAAGGCTGTTTTGATAGCAAAACAATCTTTATAAAGTTGCCATTTACTAGACTATAGAACAAGATACAGATTTTCTAGTTTGATGTATCGGAAAGAGCGCGAGCAGGCCTTTCCAGTCATATGGGTGTGGTGTGCAATACACTCTACAGACGATGCGTAATCGTCCCCCAAAATGAGTGAAAAATCCGGCAGTAGAGACTTAGAGCCAGATTTAAGGGGGCTGAGAAAGAGTTAACTTCTCCTGCATAATATCTTATACAAATGTATTGTTTTTCTAGTATTTCAACTATGTGTGCTAATAAATAAATATAATACAAAAACATACAAATACTGTGACATCACAGGTGATATCACAGTGATAGTCCATATATGGGTATCCCTTTTATGCCCATACATGAAGATCCCTGATATATATATATATATATACACACACAGATATTGCCATCTGGCCTGATACACTCACGATATATCTGTTTATCTATTATCTGTCTGTCTGTCTGTCTGTCTGTCTGTCTGTCTGTCTTAGTAGGCCTATAGGCTAGTCATTCGGTAATATAATCTATCTATAAATGCGACAAATCTGTCTGTCTGTCTGTCTGTCTGTGTGTATGTAATCCGCGTATCTCGAGAACCGTTCGTCCCACCGGCTTCAGATTCGGCACGCGCGTTCCCCGCCGCGGCGCGGTGTGCAGTGCCGGGCCTCGACCCGACCCGACGCACGTTTTATCCGAACCGGTGCAAAACGTTCGGAATCTCCTTATGCGGAGCTGATTGTTGACATCAGGCTGTTCCGGAGGAAATCTGCGCAAGCGCTGACTCATTGTGACATCACTTCATAAAAGGCTCTGACATCACGTACGCCACATGAGTCAACAAAAAATCTCTGTTAGTGTGTATGTATGTATGTAATCCGCGTATCTCGAGAACCGTTCGTCCCACCGGCACGCGCGTTCTCCATATATGGGCATAAAATGAATGCCCGTATGCGGAGCTGATGTCTGACATCAGAGTTTTCCGCAACCGGTACTGTGTGTGCAGAGATCTCCATATATGGGCATAAGTGGACAAAGGCAAACAGATGGTCAAAACGGGTCCTATGGCAACAGGTATATTGGGGTTTGCATTAAAGGGTGGGGCATTCAAAACGTTCGGAATCTCCTTATGCGGAGCTGATTGTTGACATCAGGCTGTTCCGGAGGAAATCTGCGCAAGCGCTGACTCATTGTGACATCACTTCATAAAAGGCTCTGACATCACGTACGCCACATGAGTCAACAAAAAATCTCTGTTAGTGTGTATGTATGTATGTAATCCGCGTATCTCGAGAACCGTTCGTCCCACCGGCACGCGCGTTCTCCATATATGGGCATAAAATGAATGCCCGTATGCGGAGCTGATGTCTGACATCAGAGTTTTCCGCAACCGGTACTGTGTGTGCAGAGATCTCCATATATGGGCATAAGTGGACAAAGGCAAACAGATGGTCAAAACGGGTCCTATGGCAACAGGTATATTGGGGTTTGCATTAAAGGGTGGGGCATTCATGGAGTTTGCATTAAAGGGTGGGGCATTCATTCCCTATTTCAAATTCGGCACGCGCGTTCCCACCGCAGCAGGTAGTGCAGTGCTCGGCCTCGACCCGACCCGATACACGATTTTCTGGAACCAGCACGAAAGGTTCGGATTCTGATGTCTGACATCAGGATTTTCCGGAACTGGCACTGTGTCTGCATAGATCTCCATATATGGGCATAAAATGGATGCAGACAGACAGATACAGATATCTCCATATATGGGCATAAATGGACACAGGCAAACAGATGGTCAAAACGGGTCCTATGACAACAGGTATAATGGGGTTTGCATTAAAGGGCGGAGCATTCATTCCCTATTTACATCTTTCCCGAGTCGGCCAGGTCGCCGACTAGACGCTGGGCCGCCCTTCGGTCGGCCCAGCTTCTAGTTATTAATAAAGGATAAAATAAAACGTATTGTATGCCCATATATGGAGATTTCTGATGTGATCAATCCCAGGCCAAAAATGTTAATATTAAGTCCATATGCATATGTATATATATTAATAAAGGATAGAATAAATAAAATGTCCATATACAGTATGGGCACAACAGCAATGTTATGTCAAAACCTGCCCATATATGGACACTACCAAATGGGCATGTTTTGACATAACATTGTTGACTATCATGCAGGGGTCTCCATATTATGAGTAACTGGTCCCATATACATCACTGGCCAGATGGCCAAGAATTGGCGCGACCTCGAGGTCACATGTCACCCTGAGGTCGCATGTCACTCTGAGGTGTCTTACTAATGTAATAAATACAAACACTAGGCCTCTATACAGTACACAGGAGGAAAAGGAACAAATGTGTCCAACACTGTTCAACAGTATATGCATACCATAATAAAATAATGGAGAGTTATGAATCTTTTTTATTTGCGTATCACTGTACCGGTTGAATTTCAAATGCAACAAGTACAACACAAAGTGGGAGTGTAACCTTCAAAGCGCTGACATTTTCACGTACAATTGAGATAAAAAGGCAGCCATAAACACGTGAAAAGGTCAACCTGAGTCTCTTTAATTGTGTAAAGTTCACAGTTATACGTACTGTAGCTCCAATGCAACAGGTAAAAGTTAAGTGGCTGAGTGTGTCTCTGACATTTAACTTGCCATGGTGCTGTCATTTGTGCAGGCCTGCAGGATAGGGCATTCACCAAATATTAGAATATTTGAATATTCGAATATCAAAGTCACTATTCGACGTTGTTCACCGAAGTCGAATATTTGCTTATTTTTTTTTATTTTTTTATTGTTTTCTCTTTAAAAAATATATAGTTTATACAACTTGGCTAGATAGGAAGTCATAAGAATGAGTTGTCAATGCCCCTGGTGGATGAATTTGTTAATGCTCTATACCAGGGGTTCTCAAACCTTTTTAGGCCGTGACCCCCAAAATAAACATATTTGAAATGGGGACCCTCCACCCTGACAAGCACTTGGAATTGTAGGTATAGCATTTAATGTGACTCGGTTCCGCAGATAAATATTGTGAAAATAGCCGATGTACATGGCGTTGTGAGCATGTAGATCGCCTATTTTCACAATGTTCGCCTCTTGCTTACTTAATATTTGACAGTTTGGCCAGTCCTGTCGAATATTCGACTATTCGAATACTTTGAGGTTGAATAAGTCGAATACTAAAAATCACTATTTGTGAATGCCCTAGCCTGCAGGATGGAGTTGTGGCTGTACATCATGTGCATTTCAGTTCCTGACAGCCTTTTCTCACAACCGTTGCAGTGAATGAGCATCAGGTGATGCCACAACTTCTGCAAATGATGGATGTACACTACAACATCATAAATCAACGCTGTCGGGCAGAAACCGCTTATCTCCATGTTTTAACTTTTTTTTATTTTTTTTTATTATTATTATTTCTCTACTTGTCTGCTTGATCATACTACAGCGTCACACACAAAAGTATCAAAAGTCGAAGATATGCAAGCTCGAAACTTTGGCTTAAAGCGACAGGGTTTGACCCGTTTCAAGTTTCAAGCTGTCACTTTTTTTATGAATAAGTAATGAGTAATTTTGTCCAATCCGTATGGTACATAGCCTATCCATCCATCCAGCATCCAGCGTCTACATTCGAGCAAGTGGAGGCAAAACTAAAGTAGAATGTTTAGCTACATTCTCTCACACCTCTCACAAACATAGCCACAACGTCAAACAAACCTGGAATTTTTGCATTAAAGCTATACTGTGTAAGTTGCTAAACTAGTGGTCTGTAGCGGTATTGCTTTTTTCGTCCGTTTTTCGCCCGGAGTCGTCGCGGACCACCTCCGCGGACCACCGGAGCGGCGCCGCAAACCACCGCGACCGATACAAATCCGTGGAGGGGTAGAACGTAATTTTCTGGCCAGGATTTGGGGATTAAGAGGATAAGAATCCTTCACCATCGTAAACACTGTAGCTGAGGGAGGCTACTTCCTGAAGAGACGGCAGATACGCTGTGATTGGCCGGTAGTGTATCATGCGTGTATGATCCGCGATGTGATTGGCCAACGTATACATAACGTATACAGATGATGCAGATGACGCAATTTTGCCGCGAAATTCTCCCCCCCTCATGGCTCATAGAAAACATATTTACAGAAGGACAATTTTAAGATTTGTTTTATAAAAAAGGTTACATGGTATAACTTTAACTGTCATGTGAAGCTCGACCAATACTCGAGCTAGCACCACTCCTCAAATGCTTTTCCTTCATATCCAATTGCATCTGCTTTCCATCAATTTCCAATGGCAGCGGGAAAGTTTATCTAGTAAACATAAAGTTTATCTAGTGAAAAAAAAAGAAGTAATAAAAAGTAAGTATGTAAAACTAATAATTCTCCCCCCATTTATGGCCTGGGGGTCTGCAATTCGCATCAGCCCTCCGCCCTAAAAGTTTGCTCACCTCCGATGAAAGTTCAGATGCCTTGGCATTAAACTATTGCGACACTGCACTCCTGGCATGGCCTTCGTTAATCACTCATCATCGTCATGTACATGAATCTGTTCTGTCTCTCAAGTTTCCTTGTTGCAGAATGCAGTGTCTCATACATTTGCATGTACTTTGTGGCGTTGTTTTTTATCCCGGATGTTTCCGTGTCTAATGAAACAAATGTAGAGTGAACAATGTGCAGCGTGTAGTGTGGGTGTTGTTTCCTCATTATTGCTCATAGACAGAGATTAAATGTTGATCTTAAAGGAATTCATACCTTGCCAAACAAAACTAGTTCAGCTGGTATAGAACTTAAAGGGATATTTCACTTTCAAAAAAACTTTTGGTCATTTTATCGTCTAATCAGGCTTTTATGAACACAACAGTTTTTAATTTGCTTGATTCAATATTTAGATATTTGATGTAAATGTTAAATGACCTTTACTTGGAACATTGTGTTTCTCCATTGCAGTATCGATACCTTTACTTAAGTAAAAAAATGTGAGTATGGGTCGATTCACACTCTAATAGTGAGCCTAACTAATTTTGGTTCGGGAGGGCTCCCCGACCCGAAATTATTTAAGTGCAGAAGTCGCTTTTAGCCTACATATTGGAGTTTCCATGGCATGACAACATTTGTGGCCGATACATGAGTGTTGCAGGGCGGATACATATCTGACTGGCCCTCGCGCTGCACGCTGAATGACTGGAGGTCCAGTGAGTAGCAGCTCCAGCAGGCAGCAGCACCACCAATGACGGGGTCTCTTCTCTCGCTCTCACTCACTCTCACAAACGCTCAAGCATTGTCGAAAACATTAATCTACAAGCTCACATTATAGACGTGCCGCCTCTCTTGCTGCATGCACACAGTCACAACTCGTTGTGGAAAACCTATCAACACGGAACACTAGCAAAGTTGTGTTTAAGCTACTTTTCTCTTTAAAATGGTCGACGACTAGCGAGACACGCAGCAAAGCTGTGTGTGTGTGTGTGTGTGTGTGTGTGTGTGTGTGTGTGTGTGTGTGTGTGTGTGTGTGTGTGTGTGTGTCGCGCGCGCTCCTCCCAGTCCATCACTCTCGTCTCCAGCCAGAGCGAGAACCAGCTGACAATGTATCCGCTCTGCGACGCTCAATACACGGCCACACAAGCATTTGGAAGTCGGCGTGTCTCCCTCCCAAACGACCGCTGTTTCCTTGGATTCACAGCCGATAATATGAACATGAAGCCGGGCTGAATGAATGAGAAGACACCGCTGAGTACCAAAATTAAGTCGGGAGTTCACAACATTTCGGCAGCACCATGGAGCCGAACCGAGGACGACGGCCCATATGTGGGTTCGCCTAGTGCCGAACCGAAATAAGTTAGGCTCTTTATAAGAGTGTGAATCGACCCTACCACTGCCTCCAACATAAAGGTGTGCTCACCTCTGATCAAAGATAAGATGCCTTGGCATAAAACTGCTGTGACGCTGAATTCAGTTTACATGGCCTTCATGGATCATCACTCATCATCACGTCAATAAATATGTTCTGTCTCTCAGGTTTCCTTGTGTCTCATCAATTTGCATATTGGACTTTGTGGCATTGTTTTTATCCTTTGATCCCATCTAGCATGTGGATTACGAAACAAATGCAGTGTGAACAATGTGTAGCTTGTAATGTGTGCACGCACGCAGAGATGGGCAGTATTTGAAATACATGTATTTGAAATACGTATTTGAAATATTTTTTGGGTATTTTGTAATTTGTATTTGGCTGGGATGGAAACATAAAAATACTAAAAATACAAAATTCTTTTTAATTATATTTTATTCTGAAATTAACACAATTTAAAAATGTACACAGGTGGAATAAATAAATACAACATTTTAAAAGTTTGCCCTTCGGAGCGGAGGTCTCCACTAGGCCGGGTTAAATGAGGTCAGCCACTTGGGATGGGATCTGAACATTTTAACTTAATAGTCAGGTTCATCATATATTTTTGTCAGATTTTTTGGGAGATTTGTAAAACTATACATTTTTGGAATCTTCAGAGCATGGGGAATCCAAAAATCAATGTTCCCATTTGCACAGACACGGCAAAGCCGCCATTTTGGACGTTCAAAATGGCCGACATGAAATACATAATTTGTGCTATCTTGGCTTCTAGACTACCTAGAAACTTAATTAAACATGCCAATCCTATGTTTTCTGGGTCAAGGAATTGAATGAGTAAATGATGGGTGTAAAATGTTCCGGACCCCCAACCCCTTTCTGGGGGTTATCTATTTTGGGACCTCCCAGAACAGTACGCCAGCCAGTTAATGTCCTTTTTTCATAATATTAGTTGTTTTGTAGGTTTTATACCTATATCCAGCCAAGAAACCGTAGAAACGGGGGAAAATGTACTTCTTAAAATAAATGTATCATGCCTGTTTTTTCAAATAATATGGCAACATGACTGGTGTCTTGCACGCGCGCGAAGCAGTCATGTTGCCATACCTTTTTCTGAACTGACGCCACTGCCTAGAACTATAAAGTGTCAGGCAACCACACTATTAACTAATATATTCAATTGGGGAGGTTGTATTTGGTCCCCCTTTTATTTAGACCATGGGTCTTCAACAGGGGGTCCGGGACCCCTAGGGGGTCCTCAGAGTTACAACATGGGTCCTCCAAATCTTTGAGTGATAGAAACTTTTTTTCTCTCCTTTTTTATATTAACCACTTGAACCCCAGCGTCCATATTCTGAGAACTTTAGCCAAAAATAGTAGATCTACAAGTTCACAACGCCTCGCTCTCCGAGGTGTTGTGAACTTGTAGATCTGCTATTTTCGGCAAAGAGGTTTGTTGTAGAGGGGGAAAAGAGCAGACTAAGTACAGAGTGAAAGGTCAAGTTTATTAGGTAATGACGGCTCAAGTGGTTAAATATCTGAAAACACAAATTGACATGAATCCAAAATACACTGATGATTGTGCTGTCAAACAATGAAACGATATGGAATCTATGAAAAGGTTGTGGGGGGGTCCCTGCTTCATCTCTCTCTCAACTACGGGGTCCTTGGGATCCACCATCGGGCCCTGCTGCCTATACAGCAGTTGGGGTCGATGATGCGTATTTGATTTGATTTGATTTTGGTAAAAGAAATGCTTTTAGTGATCACCATATAACTTCAACCCAGGATATTATAGCCTTACACATAAAAGAGTAATGAAACACTTTGTTCCAAATGTGGTCCTGCAAACCCACATGACCTGGTTGGGCTGGAGAGCAGAGAGGCTGTGGTGGCTGGGGTGTCGCACCAAATTCTGGGCCATGGGTACAAGGATTCACTGTGGGCTCCCCATGAATGTTCTTCACAGGGAGAGGGGGTTTAACCCATTTAGACTGGGAACACATTATTACACGTTATTCTGTGCTTTAGCTATTGAAAAATAGCAGATGTACAAGCTCACAGCGCGGCACCGAGTGCCGCGCTGCGAGCTTGTAGATCTGCTATTTTTTTTAAATCGTGAAAGTGTGTGCAAGTCTGAATATTTCAAATCCTTCTAAGGTTTTTGAAAAAAACGATGTTTCTATGGCAGTGGTGCCCACATTTTTCATATGAAGGACCCCCAAAATGATACGTATTTGGCCGCGGACCTAGCCTGATTTCAGACTCTGCGCTGCAGTCCACTCAGAGAGTGGGCGGGTCTATTGGCCGGACCCAGGCAATCACGGACCCCCCATCTCAAAATATTTAGTTCCAGGGACCCCCAGAAGCAAAACTTTAGTTACAAACGTTCGCTTAAAAAATACATATATTCAAAGATTTGCACACATTTTCATGACTTTTCAAAAATAGCAGATCTACAAGCTCGCAGCGGGGCACTCGTGCCACACTGTGAGCTTGTATATCTGCTATTTTTCAATAGCTAAATAATTAAGGATCCTCCACCTTGGGCCCTAGTAACTCAGTCCCACTCCCCCCCCTTGTGACGCCCCTGTAAGGTGGTGGTGGTGCTCAAAGAGGGCAAAAATTTCCCCCTTGGGATAATAAAGGTATCTATCTATCTATCTATAAAGAATGTGTTGATCTGGTCTGGGCCTGGGAGGGAAGTTCAGAATGGGTGCTGTGGCTTGGTTTAGTGAGTAATGTTCCTGACACCTTGCCACATGGATACGAGTTGTTTTCCTTAAAATATATTATGTTCTTTGTACTTTTCTTTAACAGTTTTAACAACTTAAATGTAGCATAACGTTGTTGTTGGGTGAAAACCTTGTATGTCCCAAACCGTTGGTTTTGGTCCAAAACCGTTGGTTTTTTGATCTGCAAGCACACAACGCCTCGCGCCGCGAGGCGTTGTGTGCTTGTAGATCGGCTGTTTTCACTACTTTTGTGCGACAGCCTTGTAGGCAGCAGGGCTTTACTTTGCGAAAGAACATACACATTTTTCCACCCGACAATGACGATAAGTGATTTTTTTGGGTTAAAACAAAACATATTCTTGCTAAAAGGTTAAATCACTGCATCTCAACTCTTTAATAAACAGAAAATTCAGCCAATCAGGAGAAAGTGCCCATTTATCAGCTTCAATTTAGTATTTCATTTCCAATTTTGTCTGCTCAAATCCTTGGTGTCATCACTTCCAATTTCACATGTTTATCCTCTGCCCTGTGTGACTTCTCTCTCCTGATAGGACAACAATGGTATCCCGAACTGAAAAGGTATTTTCAAGAGCTACAGCTACCACTGTTACTGAACAAACACTCTACCAGCCAAGACTAAGACTAAACAATTTCAGAAGACTATAGTCTAAGACTAAGACTAAATGGTGTGTTATTCAAAAGACTAAAACTAAGACTAAATCTTTGCTATCAAAATTAACACTGCATTAAAGGGATATTTCACTTTCAAAAACACTTTTGGTAATGTTATCATCTAATCAGGCCTTTATGAATACCCTGAACAGTTTTTAATTAGCTTGATTGAATATTTAGATATTTGATGTAAATGTTACCAGGCCCTCCAGGCCCATGCAGGGCCTCTCCCCACACACACCCATTGTAACTTCAAACTTAATTTTAACCATGATAGATTCATTAAAAACACCCATTATTTTTTTCTGGTGACTTTCCTAATATGTGAGCCTTCCTAATATGTGAGCAGGCCGTGTTTTTTCGATAACTTTTTTCATTTATTTTTAATAATATTTATTTTGTATTTAATTTTTTCCATGTTCCCAGATAATTATTAAAAATAAATGAAAAAGGTTATCGAAAAAACACGGCCTGCTCACATATTAGGAGGGTAGTATGAGTCACCAGAAAAATGATGGGTGTTTAATGAATCTATCATGGTTAAAATGGAGTTTGAAGTTACAATGGGTGTGTATGTGGAGAGAGGCCCTTCCACTGCTGCTTAGTTTTTTTTAAATATATATATCTAAGACTAAGACTAAACGATTTCAGAAGAATAGTCTAAGACTAAATCAGAATTTGCTGAAAAAAATAACATTGGTTGTACAACAAATAGAAGAAAAATGAGCACGTCTACAAGCTCACAACATGTCGCGGTGTGACGTGTTGAGCTTGTCGATAGAATATGTTTAGCTATTTTTGAGAGAGTGCTGTACCTTATTGGGCTCTGAGCAGCCCTCGCACACTGTTGTTTGAACCAGTGTTTCTGGTTAGGGAGCACTTTAATTAATTTGCTTAGTTACATTGTCACTAGGGATGGGACTGTTAAATGGTTAACCCCTGCTTATACACTATGAGCACAAGTGTGTATTTTATCTGACAACAGGGACGTGCAGAGAATGTTAGAGAGGGCTGAACATTCTCAAAGGGCCTTTTGGTGAAAATATCGAAAATAGCAGACCTCCAAGCTGTGTTGTGAGCTTGGAGGTCAGCTATTTTCGGTACTCGATACCACACTAAACGAAGCATAATCAATTCAATACTGGAGATGTGGCATATACGGCATGGATTTCTACACAGAGAGGGCAATTCTTTCACAACATAAGATGCTGCGTTTGATTCAAGTTCAGGAAAATTTGGACAAGGCATGCTTTCCATGCCTTCAGGTATGGCATGGAAAGAGGGCATTTGCATTTCTTTCACCATAGTGAAAACTGCATTCATGGTCTGGAGAGGGCACTTATTTTACGGACGGACAAAAGGGCAGGGGCTCAAGCCCCCGTTGATGTCTATGTGTGCACGTGCCTTTGATTGATAGATTGAAGACTTTATTAGAAGTTTGCATAGAAAAAGGTACAGTATCATGATGGTACAGTTCACTGGTACAAGGTCAACTAAAAGGAGATCCTAGAAAAGACTCAGCTTATTTCCATAGGAAACCATTGAAGTATCTCACATAACATTGAATGGCAGACGGATAGAACACAGTACTATGCAGTAGATATAGCAACAAAAAAAAAGGAAATAAAAATAAAATAAACAGCCTGTCTGACAATGTCAATGGTCTCGGTTTAGAAGTGCATAGGGAACTGCAGCATGTGGTTTTCAAAGAAACATTTAGACTGTCGGGTGGAAACCTCATATGTCCTAAACTGTTACTTTTCAGGATTCAAATTAAAAAAGCATCAAAAGTAGCAAATCTGCAAGTTCAAAATGAGCCGATTCGTGACACGTTTCGAGCTTATGGATCTGCTTCTTTTGATGCTCATAAAAAAATAAAAATAAAACACTAGGAGATAAGAGTTTCCTGCTCGACTGCAACGTTTTGCCGTGTGGAGGGTTGCATTACTGCCCTCGGGGCATTTCTTTTCTCCCAGCGAGCGTCAGTGTGCCGCCATCACCTCTCTCTATATCTGTGTATTGTATTTAGATGTTAGATGTTAAGGATAAGAGGGAATGCTCCGGGCCGCGCAGCTGTGCCATCTGTGTGCATGTGTCACGTTGCATAATGAAAGTCAATGTGCACATCAAAGAGAGCACAGAAAGGTCACAGGTTTTAGTGCGACATGTTTTCCCCCACAGTTCCATATCTTTGTAATGTGTTTATCAGAAATCGGCCTGATGGAGTGTCAGTTATAAAACAATGACCAAGAATGCATTAATTTGTTAATTAATTAATTGATTAATTAATTAATTCATGCATTCATTCATTCATTCATGGAAAGCATATGACAGCAGTATTGTGTTCTGTAACTATAAAATACTACTCAGTGGGTTGTCCAGGATTAGGACCCGCCGCAGTGGTGTCCGGTAAGAACTTAACCGAGATGTCAACCCTAATGCCTATGGATAATGAATCTGAGGATCCCTGTATAACGCAGAGATATCTGGGTTGTAAGGCCAGATATTGTACGGAAGGCTATGGGATCTCTCCGTGAGAGCTGACTAACGGATGTAACGGATGTAATTATAGACTAGGGCTCTATTTTGTTTGTCTTAAGTACCAGCTCTTAGGCCTTAACCTAAAGGCCTGTCCACACTGTCTCCGACCACCAAACTTTTCATCGGAAAGGTCCGGTTCAACTACAAAATTACGTCACTCGTATCCTCTGAAAATCATTACCCCGAGTTAGAGTTCGGAAAGCTGCACGTCGGAAAGTCAGACTCTCAGACTAAAAGTTCGGTGCATGGGCGGAGACTGTATGGACAGGCCTTTAAGTTAAGGCATAAGTGCTGGTAAGACAATCAAAATACGTCCCTAGTATAGTTGTGTCGGAGTAGAGCTTCTGCTAGCATCTCACTCATGGTGGGTAGTGCCACTTATATAGCCTAGCCTAGCCTAGCCATCTGTGTACTGCATGACATCAGAATTCGTCATACTGATGAGCAGCGAGATGTCTTTGCCGGTTCGAGAGAGAGAGAGAGAGAGAGAGAGAGAGAGAGAGAGAGAGAGAGAGAGAGAGAGAGATTTCATTTAGAGTAGGGCAATCTGGCTAGCCATCGTCAAAGAAAAGGGAAGGCCCACTCGGGTTGTCCCTCTTCCTTTGAAGAAGTAGCTCCAGCTACAGACTATGTCTCGAGAGAATGAGAGTATAGGGTGAGCCAGACATCATGGCTCCATAAATTGTTCCCTCAAGAACTTCTGTTGAAGAGCACTTCAATTCGGCTAACTCCTGATTGCATGTCTGCATGAAGCTCAAATGGTTGTCTCTGAGGCCATTTAACATTGAAATACTGTATTTCTTGGGTCGCAGCAGCACCATTTGGAGCATCGCAAGACAAAAACGAAAATGAAGACAAGAAGCAAACAGAGTAAGACACACATTTAACTTAACATTCCAATCGCATAAGACAATTTTCAACATCATTTGTGGCTTTTTGTCCGAGTTTGTACCCATTTTATATGCATCACTTTAGTAGAGGGAGTTGAGGTTCATTTTTTTTTCTGTCCATTCCAATCGAGTGCTAAATGTAGTGGAACTAAAACTGTTGTTTCCCCATAGGGTATTATTTTATATCTCATTTGGTGGCCCAGAATGCACTTGCATTTTATCTCTTACATTGCTTTTCTATCTATTTTGCACACACGCACGTACGCACGCACGCACGCACGCACGCACAAACGCACACACACACACACACACACACACACACACACACACACACACACACACACACACACACACACACACACACACACACACACAGGTTTGAGTACGTAACATATACATTAACAAACACAATAAGTCCAAAAATCTACAAACTCACAACATGTCGCATTGCAACACGGTGTTGTGAGCTTGTAGATCTGCTATTTTGGGTGCACAGCTAAGTAAAAATCGGGCATAACTGCAACCCTAAACTCTAAACCTATAAGCATAATCTTGGCCCCAACCTGAAACCGTTAAGCAGGCACGTGCACACATAGACATCAAAGGGGGCTTGAGCCCCTGCCCTTTTATCCGTCTGCAAAAAGTGCCCTCTTCAGACCATGAATGCAGTTTTTACTATGGTGAAAGAAATGTAAATGTCCTCTTTCCATGCCATACCTGAAGGCAGCATTCAAGAGAATTGCCTTGTCCAAACTCTCCTGAACTTGAATGCAGCATCTTATGTTGAACGAATTGCCCTCTCTGTTGATTATGCTTGGTTCAGTGTGGTTCAGTGTGGCACCGAAAATAGCCAACTTCCAAGCTTCCAACGCGTCGCAACGTGACGCGTTGTGAGCTTGGAGGCAGGGGCGCAAGAGGCATTTTAAAAGTGAAGGGGACATATCTGTGAGGTATGTGCGCGCGCATAGCGCGCGCGAAAAATTTTGGGGTATCCCCCCCACTTTTGGTGATATCCCCCCCACTTTTGCCCCGAGGAGGGGGGGACATATCCCCTCCACTTGAGCTGAATTACACCGTTGTTTTACGCAGATTTCAAGGCAGGCCTGCCTGCCTGCTTGTCACTATCGCGTAGCATTAATTAAACTCATTCAGAACAGCTGAGCTGAGCTGCCGACTGCACTGCACTGGTGGGATTGTGCCTCTAGAGGGCAGTAATACGCCTTGAAATGAGAACTACTCATATTTGCGGCTTTTTCTTGGACCTGAACACTGGGGGCTGGGGCGTCACTAGCAATTCTGGGCCTCTAGGCCAGAAATCTGTATGGGCCCCCCCATGCAAGCGGAGAACCGGCCAACCGGGAACACTTTGTTACTGTTTGAATGACATGTCTCACAATGATACGGTAGCCGTGATCGCCTCAGCAATCATGTTCACCTTATTTGTCAAATTGTAACACCATTTACCATGTTTTCTCACTCTTTTAGTTTTACTATTGTAGCCTAAGCAGGCTATAAACAAACATGTGGTACCTGGTGTAACAATTTGACAATGCTAGCTCTTGAAACAAAGTCCAGGAATTCTAGCTTGATCTAACCATGATCACTACACATAATCATCCATTACATGCACACTCAGATACAGCTACTGTATTATTAATGCAGTATAATCCACCCATGAAATAGAAAGTGCAGACCACCATCATCACCAGCAAGTGAATGAGACACCAGAACTCTGACTTGAGCCCAGCCTCCCATGCAAGCCAATATAAAACAGTATAACAATAAAACACTACATTGTATTTTTAGTAGCAGCTTAAATATGTGCAGGTGTTGTGCAGAATATACAATCACTAATCAATAGCAGCAGTGCTCAAGCAAATGCACATGAGGAGTGAAGCATATAGGCTATACATAGGAAATAGAATAGGAGGAAAAATAAGCAGTATAGGACTATTCAGATTGGGTGAAGTATGAAAATGATTAGCCTACATGCAAAAATGAGTCTGCATGCAATCAGAACTTTGGCTAGTTAGCTAAGCTATGGAAAACAAGGGTTGGCTATAATGATCTGAGAATACATCTACTGTATAACAGGCTAGATCATATAAGGCTATATGAGAATGGCATAACATGACATTCTTGTGTGTACTGTGTGTATGCACATTGTTTTAACAGCAAAGTCAGTCAGTGCGTTTAATCTACAGCAAGATCCTGTGAACATTTTGGGAGTTCACAAAACAATAATACTGTGACTGACTGAAACAAAAATATTGTGATGCCTAGATTGTTAATATTGTATGACATAATCATATGACTACTAGATAGATGATGATGGGATATTATACAATTATTGTTATTACTAGGGACATCCAGCAGTTTAGTTTCTAGTATCTCCATCTATCTCTCTGGAAGAGGTTGCACATGAACTCTGCAGCGGCCAAACTGAGGCGCTCAAACACAAACACTCTAACATTAATCCTCACACTACTTGACACTATTACCATACTTTAGATAACTAGTCATTGTTGCAACAAACCAAACCATTTTTCACTTTTCACAATTTGGGAACCTACATACATTCATAACGTGATGTGATTGTGATCAACTGATCATGTCACTAGTTTGGGAGTGCTTCCTTCCAGAACTTAGCAAACAGGTGTTTCGTTCGAAACACTTGCGTTTACGTTATCCATGCTTATTGCTTAATGGTGTTGGATAAAGAAGGAAGAAGGAAGAGGGGAGAAGATTTTCTGTTGCATGCTTACCCACAGACATCAGCTGCTTCCTTGAATGTAAACAGTCAAGCTCTCCTCTCAGTTTACAGTAATGAAACATGCTGCTCTATGTTACATTACGTCTTTTTTTCTCTCTCTCCTTGTCTCTGTTCAATGCGTGTTGTGTGTGGAAGAAGCCGGGGGAGGGTGGAGCGAACAGAACCTGAAAGTTGATCTTATGGTTTGCAGTCTTTTTTTTTTTTTTTTTTTCCCTGGCTCTGTTCAATGCATGCTGTTGTGTGCTGAAGAAGCTGCTTTACAGTCAGGACCGGGGGAGGGTGGGCGAACAGAACCTGAGAGTTGATATTATGTTTGCAGGACCAATGAAAAGACTTTTCCATTTACTTCAGATGATCATAATTATCCTTTATAGCACACCTAAGTTTCACAACCATAACATGATGCAAGCGGACACACAAACCGCAAAGCTACTATAGGTCTCAAAAAAACGTGAAAGCAGGAGAAACCATTTTAGCTTTATAAGGGGTGAGTATATAATATAGGAACCCTCAATTATTTAAATTGTATCGCTCATTGGTTTTATTCCAGCAGTAATTTTAAGTTTTTAGACACAATAAACATAATAATAATAATTATTATTATTGGGAGAAAAAGAGTTTTAATCCAGACTTTTTGACTGGGGGGGATATCCCCTCCACCCAAAAAAAGTGGAGGTGTTAATCCCCCCCGTCCCCTCCTATCTATTGCGCTCATGCTTGGAGGTCTTCTATTTTTGATATTTCCACCAAAAGGCCCCTTTAGAAATGTCAGCCCCTGCCTCTCTAACATTCTCTGCACGTCCCTGCCATTAAGCCTAACTCCCAAATCTCTTTCTTAACCATCAAAAACTACATTTCTCTAGTGATGACAAGGGGAAATACTCCAATATACTACACGCACGTCACACGCACTACAGGTATATCGTCTCTGTCAGGTGGAAACCTCATATGTCCAAAACTGTTACTTTTCATGTAAAAATAGCACATCGGCAAGCTTGCAGTCTGCAAAAAAATAAATAAAAAAATAAGGTAAATGGTGCATTTATATAGCGATGTTAATCCAAGGCACACACACACACACACACATTCATACACAGATGGCGGAGGAAACCATGCAAAGCACCAACCTGCACATCAGGAGCAATTAGGGGTTCAGCGTCTTGCTCAAGGACACTTCGACCTTAACTCTGGGGGAGGCCGGGATCGAACTGGGAACCTCAAATTGTACTTCAGTACAGACTTAACAATTTTGCTGCCATTTGAGCTGAACACACATGAATATACACTTGAACGTATACACTAGGACAGAGGTTTTCAAACACTTTGGTCTCAGGGCACCCCTGTAAACAACATTTTCATCCACAGCACCCCTGAATTACAGTGTTACTTTACAGCACCTTAAGTTTATGTAAAATAATGGGGTTGGGTTGGGGGGTTAGGAGGGGAGGGGGTAAGGGTGAGGTGAGGAGGGTTGGAGGGAGGCGGGGTGTAAGGTAACACTTTGAAACGTATCGTAACTAACTAATGCTGTAGCTGTTGTCCTTTAAAACAATAATACATTATAAATGTTGTTCACTGTTTAAAAGAATACTGTAGTCCTCTAAAGGTATTCAATAATACTGGTGGGAAACACAAGGAAACTGGCACAGGTAAATAAGATGCACCTGCAGTTTCTGGGAAGGGAATGAATAGTGAAGACTAAAATGATAGAAGAATGAGGAAGAATAAAATGATACTGTAACATAATTCTGTCGATAAGTACCAAACTAATGACTGTATTTCATCATTGTAGGTTCATCGTAGGTTCATGCATTCAGGCAGTTGTTCAGTGACGTATCTAAGTACATTTACTTAAGTATATGTACACCTTTGGCTTTGAGTGAATTGTACTTTACTTGAGTAATTCCAATGTTCCAATACTTCTACTTCTACTCCACAAATATTGTACTTTTACTCCACTACTGAAATGATTTTGAAAACTGTTACTAGTTAATTTGCAGATATAAAATATATTATTATAAAACAACCACTCTAGTCCTATTTTATACACATGTGTTCAAAATTATACACATTTTGAACACATCTTTCAAAATGTCAAAAATGGCTGTTTTGTCTTACTTTGAAGGCTTGTATCTCATGAATGCCTGAACGGATTTCCAAGCGTATTTTTTTGTTTGAAAGCTGTTAAAAAGTACTACACATATGGTGCATGATCTAGGCATGGGCGTGCACAATCCGTGCACTAAAAAATGATCCGTGCACTAGAAATTTAGGAAGGTGGCAGTGTTTGTTTTGTCTGACTTTGAAGGCTTATATCTCATGAATGCCTGAACGGATTTCCAAGCGGATTTTTTTGTTTGAAAGCTGTTAAAAAGTACTACACATATGGTGCATATATGGTGCATGGGCGTGCACGATCCGTGCACTAAAAATTGATCTGTGCACTAGAAATTTAGGAACGTGGCATCCTGGTACTTGGCGGCCATCTTGAAAAGGGCATTCGCATTCAATGAGTTAAGGTACTTTAAGTATTATAATGCCAACTGCCAATTGCAGTATTGATACTTTTACTTAAAGGGGAAGACCACCCATTTTCAATACTGAACTATGTCATTAATATACCCTAGAGGAGTTGTGTGGAAATAGAAAAAAAGTTCCCCCCCTTCTGTGTTGCCTAGAGCTGGAGGATTGATTTGGGGGTTTGTATTGTAAAGTACAATGTGTGATGTCATCAAGTTGTACTTTACAATACAAACCCCAAAATAAATCTTCCAGTTCTAGGCAACACAGAAGAGGGGGAACTTTTTTTCTATTTCCACACAACTCCTCTAAGGTATATTAACCCCTTAACGCCTAATGGTGCAACTATGATACATATTAAATGGAGGCACCTGCAGGCACAAGTGAACTACATATCCCATCACTGACTGTTGATAAGTCATCAGGGAGTGTTGTTTGATCATTGAAAATGCTAGGTCGCCATCTAGTGTTCGGTGGTGGAATGATACAGCATCACAATCCAGGAAGTCCAAACATTTTCTCCACATGGACAAGCAGCTCCTCATTTGGACAAAATTCACCCCTTTTGAGGTAAGTTGGGTGAAAATAAAAATACATTCTAGCTTTCTGAACCTCTCAGCTGCTAATATATCAAAATAGATTACATGTGACATAAAGTATTATCCTGATGTGAGACGATTTTATTATGATGCAAATATGACACACTAGGCACAAGGGGGATGAAATTAATGAATGGATGAATGGTAATGTATTGAGGTGCAATATTGTAGAAATTCCAATTGATGTGCCTATACTTCAAATGTTTTGAAGAATATAAGTATAAGTTTCCTTATATGATTGTAAATCTGATGTTTGGCTCATCAATCAATAATGAATGACAGCTGTAATGAAAAAAAAAAACTATTAGATTTTCCTTTCAAACAATATTGGACTTTTTTTTTCTCGCAGTTTTTCCACTTATACAATCACAAGTCCCCCCTCCCCCCATGGTCCACCAACCCTGCACCCCCCCCCCCCCCCCCCCCCCCAAACAACACAATACTAATCATTACAATAACAAATGCAGGTACTGAAATATAGACTATGTACTGTAAAAGTATGTGCAGAGCAAGTGTGCAACATTGAATTTGGAAATAACTGTGTACAATCTTGCATGTTTATCCTTTGGATCGTGTCTGCTATATTTATAAATGAAATCAATCTATCAACCAAAACAGGGGAAGAAACCAGTGACAGCAGTGACCAAGACAGCAGTGATGGTACTGGTGCCGGCCTTGCACGACGTGACTTACCGAACCAGTGTTTGAACCTGCGATCCTCCCACACTCCCCTGAGGAAGACTGCATCCATGTTTGAATGCAGAAACAAACATTGTCTGACTCCCTCTCTCTGTTGTCCTACTGTCTGTCTCTCCTACACTGTCTCCCTCTTAGCTGTGCTACTGTCTGTCTCTCCTACACTGTCTCCCTCTCAGCTGTCCTATACTGTCTGTCTCTCCTACACTGTCTCCCTCTCAGCTGTCCTACTGTCTTTCTCTCCTACAGTGTCTCCCTCTCAGCTGTCCTACTGTCTTTCTCTCCTACAGTGTCTCCCTCTCAGCTGTCCTACTCTCTGTCTCTCCTACACTGTCTCCCTCTCAGCTGTCCTATACTGTCTCTCTCCTACACTGTCTCCCTCTCAGCTGTCCTATACTGTCTCTCTCCTACACTGTCTCCCTCTAAGCTGTCCTATACTGTCTGTCTCTCCTACACTGTCTCCCTCTAAGCTGTCCTATACTGTCTGTCTCTCCTACACTGTCTCTCTCCCAGCTGTCCTACTGTCTGTCTCTCCTACACTGTCTCTCTCTCAGCTGTCCTACTGTCTATCTCTCCTACACTGATCCCTCTCAGCTGTCCTATACTGTCTGTCTCTCCTACACTGTCTCTCTCTCAGCTGTCCTACTGTCTGTCTCTCCTGCACTGTCTCCCTCTCAGCTGTCCTACTGTCTGTCTGTCTCTCCTACACTGTCTCTCTCTCAGCTGTCCTACTGTCTGTCTGTCTGTCTGTCTGTCTGTCTGTCTGTCTGTCTGTCTGTCTGTCTGTCTGTCTGTCTGTCTGTCTGTCTGTCTCTCCTACACTGTCTCTCTCTCAGCTGTCCTACTGTCTGTCTCTCCTACACTGATCCCTCTCAGCCGCCCTATACTGTCTGCCTCTCCTACACTGTCTCCCTCTCAGCTGTCCTATACTGTCTGTCTCTCCTACACTGTCTCCCTCTCAGCTGTCCCTACTGTCTGTCTCTCCTACAGTGTCTCCCTCTCAGCTGCCCTACTGTCTTTCTCTCCTACAGTGTCTCCCTCTCAGCTGTCCTATACTGTCTCTCTCCTACACTGTCTCCCTCTAAGCTGTCCTATACTGTCTGTCTCTCCTACACTGTCTCCCTCTAAGCTGTCCTATACTGTCTGTCTCTCCTACACTGTCTCTCTCTCAGCTGTCCTACTGTCTGTCTCTCCTACACTGTCTCTCTCTCAGCTGTCCTACTGTCTATCTCTCCTACACTGATCCCTCTCAGCTGTCCTATACTGTCTGTCTCTCCTACACTGTCTCTCTCTCAGCTGTCCTACTGTCTGTCTCTCCTGCACTGTCGCCCTCTCAGCTGTCCTACTGTCTGTCTGTCTGTCTGTCTGTCTGTCTGTCTGTCTGTCTGTCTGTCTGTCTGTCTGTCTCTCTCTCAGCTGTCCTACTGTCTCTCCTACACTGTCTCTCTCTCAGCTGTCCTACTGTCTGTCTCTCCTACACTGATCCCTCTCAGCTGCCCTATACTGTCTGTCTCTCCTACACTGTCTCCCTCTCAGCTGTCCAACTGTTTGTCTCTCCTACACTGATCCCTCTCAGCTGCCCTATACTGTCTGTCTGTCTCTCCTACACTGTCTCCCTCTCAGCTGTCCTACTGTTTGTCTCTCCTACACTGTCTCCCTCTCAGCTGTCCTACTGTCTGTTACGGCCAGGTGCTGACAGCACCTGGACGATTTATATTTATACAAACCCGAAGTGAGGGAACATATATTATAAAGTTCAATAAAAAAACGATTATGCCTGATGATGCCTGGTGATGCAAATATGACACATATTACACTTTCCCCGAAGTGAGGGAACATATATTATATTATATATATTATATATTATATTTGTATTTTTTGTATATATTTTTGTATTTTTGATATGCCTCAAAGTCTATGCCTCAAAGTTCAATAATAAAACTGTGCTATACTGATTATGCCTGATTGTGCCTGGTGATGCAAATATGACACATATTACAATTTCTGTTTATTTTATGTGCTATATTAAAATTGACGAATCGAATCGCATGAAAGAGCCCTGACAGCACATTGGTGCTACAGACTCCAAATTTCGCACGCAGATAGCTCAGACCTTTGCCTACGTTCTTAGCTAGGCCTCGACCCGACCCGATACACAGTTTTTCGGATCCGGCACGAAAGGTTTGGAATCTCCGTATGCGGAGATGAATGACATCGGGCCGTTCCGGAGCAAGCGCTGACTCATTGTGACATCACTTCATAAAAGGCTCTGACATCACATACGCCACATGAGTCAACAAAAAGTCTCATGTGAGTGTGTATGTATGTATGTATATATATGTATGTATGTAAGAACCGTTCGTCCCACCAGCTTCAAATTCAGCGCGCGTGTTCCCTGCCGCAGCAGGTAGTGCAGTGCCCGGCCTCGACCCGACCCGATACGCGATTTTTCGGAACCCAGCGCAACAGGTTTGGATTCTCCGTATGCAGAGCTGTTGTCTGACATCAGGGTCTTCCGGAATCGGCACTGTGTCTGCAGAGATCTCCATGGGCATAAAATGGACGCAGACAGACAGATACAGATATCTCCATATATGTGCATAATGGACTCAGGCAAACAGATGGTCAAAATGGATCCTATGACAACAGGTATAATGGGGTTCGCATTACACAGAATTCGGGACACGCGTTCCCCGCCGCAGCAGGGAGTGCAGTGCCCGGCCTCAACCTGACCTGATATGCGGTTATCCGGAACCAGCGCAAAAGGTCCGGAATCTCCGTATGCGGAGCTAATGTCTGACATTAGTGTTTTCCAGAACCGGCACTGTGTCTGCAGAGATCCCCATATGGGCATAAATGGACGCAGGCAGACAGATACAGATATCTACAAAATATGGGTATAAATGGACACAGTCAAACAGATGGTCAAAACAGGTTATGACAACAGGTATAATGGGGATTGCATTAAAGGGCAGGGCATTCATTCTCTATTTACATCGTTCCCGAATTGGCCAGGTCGCCGACTCGGGCGGCCGAGCTTCTAGTTGTTATTATTGGACACTTTCTCTCAGCTGACACAGATCGGCTTCACTTATTGTCCAGTTCTCCTCGTCCTCTGCCTTTATGCTCCTTCTCATTAAATGACAATGCCATGTTTTTGCTATTTTCCTGCACAATCTTTCACTTTGGTCACTCACATACCATTGATTTTAATTGTTTCATTGTCTGACACCATTAATCCATTGTCTTAAAATATAAAAATACTACTCTTTAAAGTATAAAAATACTATTCCCACAAAGGACTGAACAGACGTTTTGACATTTTCAGGGAATCTTGTTGTCTTGCTGGACGGGTACAACATACAATACCACAAATCTCCTGCAGTACATTTATGAGTATGTCATCCCGACACGTTATGAGTCACCAAAAGTATTGAAACACATGTTTTAAGATTCAATTGTGAATATTTTGAATATGTAGAATGAAAAAGGTATCTGCAATGTCATTGGCTGGGACATGTGCTCCGAATGGGCTAAGATCCATACCAAAAGGTTGCACTGAGATGGACCCCAACAGGGAAAAGGAGGCAAGGTCGACCCAAAACCACCTGGCGGTCGAAACGTGACAGCTGAGCAAGGAGATGATGATCTCACCTCTGATTAACGTTTGGAGCCATTGCATGAGAGTAGTTAACGCTGCATTCCTTTAAATCCTGGCATGCCCTTTATCATTGTGGGCTCGCTGAAAGCGAGCACACGTATGTTATTGTCATTATTTCTATACTAGGCAGTCATACTATACTATATCAAGTTCTCCTCAAAACCTTGGCACCTTTCTACTCCTACATACTTACACAGAAAATCGATATTCAAACATCAATGTGTTCAGCTTACTGTGGCGACGTGTGCTATTACTTTTTACAACAATCGGCCAAAGGGTGGCGCTGTAGGAAGCCTTTGAAAGTGCAAACTTTGAACAGGTATAGCTCATGCTCTGTTTGACGTACAGCCATGAAACCTGGACACACATATGCGTCTCCTCATGCCAAATAACTTTGACACTCTGACCTTTAGATCTCCAACCATTTTGAATTATATGAAATATAATATGGGATTTTCGCGTCACGCGCACAGAAATGTTTTCACATGAACTCTGGACCAATACGGTCAAACTGTCTGGTCGGATGTTTTTTAAAGTGAAACATTTTTTTTTTAATAATTCAATGAATATTGCAGTTTTATGCAAATTATTCTTCTGCCTCTAAATCATATTATGGAAAGTCACACGTTCATGGCATTTGGCAAAGATGTAGAGGGTTAGTCCAAATATCACTGAAACCAATCTTATTCCAATCGGCCAAAGGGGGGCGCTATACGAAGCGTTTGAAAATTCAAACTTTAAACGGGCATAAGTCATGCCTCGTTTCGTTTGAAGACATGCAAGTTGCTTACACACATGCCTTGACTCAACCGGAAGACATCTGTGACTTTGTTAAGTAAGCTCCGCCCTTAGATCTTCCACCATTTTGAGCAGTTTGTAAAACACTTAAACACATTTTTATCCTGGGATTTTCGCGTCACGCGCACAGAACCTTTTTTACATGAACTTTGGACCGATATCTAAAGATCTGTCTGATGTGTTTTTTTTTTAATTGAAACTGAATATTGCAGTTTTATGCAAATTATTCTTCTGCCTCTAAAACATACACACAAAGTCACATTTTCATGAAGAAATAGTGCAGAGGGTTAGTTCAAATATCACTGAAACCAATCTTACCCCAAATGGCCAAAGGGGGGCGCTATATAATTTTGAGCAGTTTGTAAAACACTTAAACACGTTTTTAGCCTGGAATCTTTGAGCAATTTGCATGAAACATTCTACATGCAATCTAAGGACCTTTATCTAACATGGCTATGAAGTGCACATTTTGTTTTAAATCATTTTAATAATAATAAATCTAGCTGCAAGCAACGATTAAGTGGCCAAAAACACGTCAAATCATTAACACAACCTGCGATGTGTTTGAGATTTCACAAGCACATTCCCACTAGGTCAAGGAACAGATGCCACCCTTCTCACATTGGCCTGTTATAGCGACACCAGCGGGTCAACTTTTGCACAACACATTTTTGGAACAAAATGCCTCAAATCATGCATGCAGCGTCCGATTTTGTCAGTAACGTCAAAGAGAGCACTGCATGCGATCTTGACATTTTGTACTTTTATAGCCATTGTTTTTTGGCTTGAAGCGAGCCCACAATTGTTTCGAAGGAACAATATTGTCTAGTCATCTAATCACTCGTCATGCGCATGTACATGACCTTTCTGTTTCCTTCCTCGTCACGATAGAAGATGTCTCATCAAGATATCACGGTGTGGAAAGAAACCACCACTGTCGAAGCTACCATAGTTTAAAAATAGTTTTAGATTGTGTTACGGGTGTGAGCAGGGCCGTGGGAAGTCATTTACTGCTGCTGAGTCTACCCATCAACCCTCCCCCCAGCTAAATCTATATTTTTCTTTTCAAAAGAATTTAATGAACTATAAAATCAGTTTAATTTGGTTGTTAAATATAAATAGGCCTAATTGCAGACTCATCTAACACCAGTAAGACTGGAGTGGTGGAGGTTGTGGATTGGTAGGCAAGGAGTGTGTGTGCAAAGTTTGGCATGGATAGGGGCAATGGTGGCGGAGATATGAGTAGGGCAAAAGTGTGACGTGACGTGACATGATGTGACGTGACAGACTGACGAAAAGCCGGAGGTTTTGATATAGTAACTGCGACCGTCAGCAATAACACCCCCAAATAAGTATAAACGTAGGCTAAAAAAGAAAATAGGTTGTATTGCAACTTCTTACTTTGGGCATGCAGAACAACATTTATTGTCCATTTATTGCGCACACACTGAACTCAGACTGACAACTCATCAACACAGTACTTCCCACGGCTATGAGTGTGCAGTGGAATGTCTAAGGTAACATATTGGCACTCTGTTGGCAGACGTGGCCTACTGGTGCCGGTAAGTGACAACACAAAACTGTGATGACCTGGAAAAGTGTCTATGGCTGTTTTCTTTTGTTTCTTTAGCCCAGGGAGTGTATTTCGTGCAAAACAAATGCTTGCAATGGATTCAGAATCATGAACTTTCAGCAGTCACAGATTCCCCTAGGGGAACTGAATTTCAGTCCTTGTGAGATGTATTACGAGACACTTTTACAAACACATTGATGAATAACTGTATCGTAAGGAATTTATTCTATGTACCGGTATATATATTTTTATACACTGTATGTTTTCTTCTTTTCTTTTCTTTTATTTGTTGTTTTATATTCCCTGACTAGTTGTGAGCTTGTAGATCTGCTTTTGGCTAATGTTCTGACCAGATCAGTAGCGGCCGGTGATTTTTTCTCCTTGGAGGGCGCTAGCCATGCCATAACAAAATGAATACACTCAAGCAAACATGCACCAAAAGTGCCTTAAGCAATCTGAACCTGAGATAATGGCAGAAGATTAACCCTCAAAGCCATGACTCTGTCACCTTATGGCTTAACTTTTACTCAGTGGTGGAAACTTTTTTCACATTCTTTACTCAAGTAAAAGTAGCAATGCTGCAATGTCAAGATAGCCTACTCTGTTACAAGTAGAAGTCATGTATTCAACATTTACTTGAATAAATGTTGAAGTAAAATAACAAGTATTGATATCAAATGTATTGTTTTGGTATGAAAGCCAGCGGTTGTGGATTGGTAGGCAAGGAGTGTGTGTGCAAAGTTTGGCATGGATAGGGGCAATGGTGGCGGAGATATGAGTAGGGCAAAAGTGTGACGTGACGTGACATGATGTGACGTGACAGACTGACAGACTGACGAAAAGCCGGAGGTTTTGATATAGTAACTGCGACCGTCAGCAATAACACCCCCAAATAAGTATAAACGTAGGCTAAAAAAGAAAATAGGTTGTATTGCAACTTCTTACTTTGGGCATGCAGAACAACATTTATTGTCCATTTATTGCGCACACACTGAACTCAGACTGACAACTCATCAACACAGTACTTCCCACGGCTATGAGTGTGCAGTGGAGTGTCTAAGGTAACATATTGGCACTCTGTTGGCAGACGTGGCCTAACTGACAAGGAACTCAAGGTAGGATGGCAGAGAGGGGGTTTCCCGTGAAAACACCACCAAAGAAATACATATGAATGTCAAAGTAGACCCAAATGAGATTATAAACTACTTCCTGCTCATTCTGCATTCTTTCATGCATTCTGATCTGTTTTTGTCATCCACACAAAGAGTATATAAGAGCCGCCGTTTCTGTCATCCAACACATCAACACATCATTCTACTGAAGGTTTGAGACCTCTCTTCTCCTCTCCTCTCCTCTCCTCTCCTCTCCTCTCCTCTCCTCTGACTTTCAGAGGTACCGTGTGTCTAATATGTCTAATATGACTGTTTCTTTCTGCTGAAGGATCATCTTCAATCAATCACCACGACGACCACCATGAGGATGCTGAGTGTGACTCTACTTCTCTGTGCTGGGATGGCTCTGACTGCTGCAGCTCCTGCAGGTGTGTGAGGTGCACGTGTGCGCGCATGTGTGTTACACATTCCTAATTAAATAGCCTACTGTATAGGCTATTTACTCTTCAGTGTTTAGCATTTTCACTTTAATTTTTAGATGAATAACAACAGCTTTGCTTTCAAACGGCTGACTTATGGTGTCTGCTGTATTTTCAGTAGTCGCCAAGTGTCAGTGTCCAAAAGGATGGGATGAATTGTTCGGTAACTGCTACTTATTCGAAGTGGCCAAGATGACTTGGGCTGACGCAGAGGTAATTAGTCTAGAGGACACATGAAATACGCAACTCTTTCTTTCTTTCTTCCTTCTTTTCTTTCTTTCTTTCTTTCTTTCTTTCTTTCTTTCTTTCTTTCTTTCTTTCTTTATTGCTTTCTTGCTTTGATGGACGACTTCGCCACTTTTCAACCTATCATCATATAATTAGTCCTGAATAATGTTCATGATAAATAAGCATAATTTATTTCTACTCGGCCTGTGTCTCATAGGAGGGCTGTGGGCAGTTCCATCTGCCAGTGACATCATATGGGGAATCCCAGCTAATAGAAATTGTAGTATTTTTATCCCTGAAAGCATGACAGATTTCTGAACTGCCCACAGCTCTCCTATAAGAGACACAGACCGAGTAGTGCTGTTTTATCGTGAACATTAGTGAGGACCAATTATAATGAAAATAGGATGAGAAGTGGTGAAGTTGTCCTTTAAAGGAGCTATAGTCAACTTTTTCTTGAAAAATGGATGCTAAAATAAAAATAATGTTTTGAAAATATTTTATAAAAGAATAAGCTTCATATATGTGTTTCTATTAAAAAATGACCACAAAAAGCGTAAAATAATGATAAAATAATAATTTTGGCCATTGAGGGGCCGACACTTTGTTTACATTCTAGTCTATAGACTAGGATGTAAACAAAGTGTCGGCCCTATAATGAAAAAGTTGACTATAGCTCCTTTAAGTAATTGAATAATATCATTTTTTTTCCCCTCTGTTTATATTTTTCTGCAGAAAAAGTGCTTGTCTCAGGATGGAAACCTGGCATCCATACAGAGCAAAGAGGAACACTCCATTCTCCAGGCTCTGATAGGTTACAAAACTGGTACAAAGACTGTAACCTGGGTGGGCGGCCACGATGGCCCACAGGTACATTAACACATTAAGAGATGGAAATACAAATCTGTGTCACGTTAGACTTGAACCGCTTCAACCATTATTTGATGCTTTAGATATTGAAAAATAGCAGATATACAAGCTCACAGTATGGCATCTAGTGCCGCGCTGCAAGCTTGTAGATCTGCTATTCTTTGAAAAATCTTGAAAATATTTGCAAACTTATGTACTCAAATCTCTGCTTCTTGGGGAGTCCCTGGAACAGCTTATTTTGAGATGGGGTCCGCAGCCAAATACTTTTTTTTTTTTTTTTTAACTAATTATGGGGGTCCTTCACATGACAAAGTTTGAGAACCACTGATTTAGAAGAAGCATTTAGAAGACATTTATATTTATATATATTTTTTTTTAAAAATAGCACATCTACAAGCTGGCATAGTCAAAGCATAAAATGGGTTTTTAAAAATGTTTTGGGAAACACATTTTTATTGACAAGCGTTAGTCACCCCTACACCCTTGTTCAGACAGAAAAGGGCGTAATGTAATGAACGAACAAATGAATGAATGAAACGAATGAATGAATGAATGAATGAATGCAACTGTATAAATAAGCTTTGTAATTTGTTAACTGGAAACACGCTCTATTGTATTAAACCATGATGTGATACTGTCCTCTAGGAAGGTGCTTGGCTGTGGAGCGACGGGACCCCAATGACCTTCACCGAGTGGAACAAGGGACAACCTGACAACTACAAAGGAAACCAGGACTGCATGATCCTGAACTGGAGAGGTGCTGGTAAGTGACAACACAAAACTGTGATGACCTGGAAAAGTGTCTATGGCTGTTTTCTTTTGTTTCTTTAGCCCAGGGAGTGTATTTCGTGCAAAACAAATGCTTGCAATGGATTCAGAATCATGAACTTTCAGCAGTCACAGATTCCCCTAGGGGAACTGAATTTCAGTCCTTGTGAGATGTGTTACGAGACACTTTTACAAACACATTGATGAATAACTGTATCGTAAGGAATTTATTCTATGTACCGGTATATATATTTTTATACACTGTATGTTTTCTTCTTTTCTTTTCTTTTATTTGTTGTTTTATATTCCCTGACTAGTTGTGAGCTTGTAGATCTGCTTTTGGCTAATGTTCTGACCAGATCAGTAGCGGCCGGTGATTTTTTCTCCTTGGAGGGCGCTAGCCATGCCATAACAAAATGAATACACTCAAGCAAACATGCACCAAAAGTGCCTTAAGCAATCTGAACCTGAGATAATGGCAGAAGATTAACCCTCAAAGCCATGACTCTGTCACCTTATGGCTTAACTTTTACTCAGTGGTGGAAACTTTTTTCACATTCTTTACTCAAGTAAAAGTAGCAATGCTGCAATGTCAAGATAGCCTACTCTGTTACAAGTAGAAGTCATGTATTCAACATTTACTTGAATAAATGTTGAAGTAAAATAACAAGTATTGATATCAAATGTATTGTTTTGGTATGAAAGCCAGCGTTCTTAACATACAAAACAAACCGTGAGAAATAGATCTCACAAAGTTCTGTTGCTTTTCATGGCTCGATAAGTTGGTTTATACTTGGACGTACGGCAGTATCACGTGTCGAACATCGCCGATCTGCAAGCCCAGTTGTGTGCTTGTAAATCACACATACCGTCGTTCGTCGAAGCATAACTCAGTTTAGACACAACAGGCATAGAAGGAGAAAGGGAAGCTCAACAGTTGGAATGAGAAGCAGAAGTCATGCAGTGCAGTACGTTCTATGTGTACTTATGTCTATGCTCTGGTCGCTGAGAATAGGCGCAGAGTTTTGTCCAAATGTCAATGCCATATCGGAACCCATATCAATCGCCCTTCCCCCCCTTCCGTTGCAAAAAAGGATTTTTTCCCCCCCTACTGGATAGGCATACTTTATTTATTTACAGTTTGTCAATAGTACAGTGTTATGATTTTACAATGAATGTTCAGCGGTTTCAATATGTAAGCACCATATTATCAAAGTAATTGCATTGAAGAAGACATTTAATATTTATTGATCTCACAAAAGATAACATAGGCTACTACGAGCACAAGCAGAACACTTATACTCGCTCTCTCTCTCTCTCTCTCTCGTTAACTAATTCACTCCCTCGTATTTGTGCATCATGGATTGTTAAAAAAAAAAGAAAGAAAAAAAAAGTATAACCATGACCAAGCTATAGTATAGTGAACAAAGCATTCAAGTACATGCAGTAAAACAAACCAAAAAAGGTTTTTCCACATATTTATTTCTAGATGAGGAAGGTGCTACTCCTGGCGGATGTACGGGAAATGAAGGTATATTGGCTATGCCATCCAGGTCAGGTTCCTTTGCTGCATGCTTGTGACAGTTCAGCAGAGCACGATGATTTAGTCTTGCACTCTTGCTTGCCCCGTTGTGGATCGCAGATACAGTAGGTTTACAGTCTCCGCAGGTCCGAAAATGACATCTCTGAGCTGCATGACGTTACAGGGATAGTCAGCACTTGTTTCAGGTGAAAACAAAAGAAGTATACATTTGCTCCTATGCATTGTTTTTGCTCCAAAAGTATTGCAATACTACAACCTATAGTATCAATACAGTATTGGGAAATAGAATATTGCGATATATTGCCATATCAATTATATTGTCCATCCATAATAGATCCTACTTTACTAAAGAGCCGGAGAGACAGGCAGACCCCTGTTTACTGAACAAACACTCAAATATTACAAATAGCATATAAAGATGTAATAACACAATGCTATATCACTAGTAGCACCTTTAACTAACAACTCAATATAATAATTAACATAAGGCTCCACGTTGTCTTTCTTTTCAGATGGAAAAAACAACTGGGATGACATTCAATGCAGTGAGAAGTTTCCCTCCATCTGCAAAAAGCCAGTGCCTGGAGACCAGTGAATAACATGGAGATTACACACATTACATGCACACACAATTACACACTATTTACACCATATTACTTGACACACACATCACTTGAAATTGTCTGTGTGTGTCTTATTTTGTGTGTGTGGGTGATACAGGATAGTTGGGCACTAGGGACATCAGGCAATGTAAAAAAGGTAAACAATTTTAAGTAAAGCTAAGTAAAAGTACACTACACACTACATCATTATCAGACTTCAGTTGTTCCTTCAACAACTTCTTTGTGCCTTAAAAAAGGTTCTGTAGCAATTTATATAGCGATTGCAGAAATATCAGACCTTAATCGTCAAATATGTAAGCATGCTCTAATCTTTCATCATCTACTGTATAATTTACTAAAGATATTGTATTTTTTTTTAACATGTTGGACAAAATAACCAATTTTACATTGAGGTGCCCAGCTGTCCCTGTCCACCTATCTTGTTCCCTGTGTGTTATCCTATATCTATAGTATCTATGCTATCCACTATACTGCTTTGCTATCGCTGTAACACTACTGAAAGAATGAAGAGACAAGTGACGAGTTAACAGAAGATGGACACTGACTCTCATTAGCAACACAGTCTCACTCAACCCCAGTCACATTTGTAGGTATGGGCAGAACTCCTCTAAGCCATGGGTTGCATCAACAATGACATTGACATCAGGGCATCGTCTGAAATCACACACTAAGTTGTTATTTAAGCCACATTACAATCTTAGCCTGTCCAAAAGGTTGGTAGCTATTCAATTGTATCTGAGACAAACTAAATTCAGGCAATTGTGTGCATGGACACTTAAAGTGAAATGTGGCCGATAGCTGCCTTGCTGCTATTCAAAACAACAATGTTGGACATCCTTATTGTGGGGAAGGCTGTATTCGCAGTAAATATCTATTCCAGCTTCCTAACCATATTCAGAAATCAGAAGGGACACTAGTATGCTAGTGCTGTTAGATATCAAGGTTTAACCACTTTTATTTGCAAGTGAAGTATCCCTTAAATAAAGCAGGGACAGAAAAGGCTGGCTGAGATGTGCAGCGAGGCCATGCAGTAACTCTGCTTTGCCAGCAGATGGGGTGCTTTCCCAACCTCCATACTATGTCTGAAGTGAATTCCTGCTGCTTTAGTACAGTGGTTCTCAACCTGTGGGCCGGGACCCCCACGGGGTCCACAAATTAGTTTAGGGGGTCCCCAGATGATTAACTTCATGTGCAACATAAGGTTTAAGTGTATAGGGGGTATATGCTCATTTCTAAAGTGACAATTTAAGGACTTTTTAATACCTCTAAAATGACAAATCTAACATTGGCCAAATTGTGAAATATATACAGGCAGAAATTGTGTAAATATTTTCTATTTTGACAATAGAACCGTGTTCAACCATGCCTCAACTCTTAATGCTTGTCAGGTTGGGGGGGTCCCCAGTTCAAATATGATTATTTTGGGGTGGCGGCCTATAAAAGGTTGAGCTTTAGATACTGAACAGTAGGCTGAGGTTGAAGTTAGTATGTGGTTTTGGACGTGACCTGCAGGTCTGTGTTGCTCATGAGAGTAACATGGGTGGAACAGATGGTTTGATTTAAGCTGCTCATAACTTGCTTCAATCTATTTTCTTTTCCTTTTTCTTGCATCAATAAAAATGAATAAAAAAAAATCAAAACAAATAAATCATCATTGAAACAATTCAGTGTCTCCGTCATTCTGAGCACATTATTCGTACACATTGTTGTATTGTATTCTGGTGATGGTCTTCAACCTTTTAGAGTTTCTTATTCATTTCAAGTACCCCCAGTTCGGTGTGCATTATTGGGCCACAGATCCCCAGGTCCATTTGGTTCAATTTGTACACTCTCAGTTACAGGCCCATAAGGGTCCATTTGGTTACAATAAGTTAACCTAACTATCAATGCCTGAACCCTGATAAATGTGTCTGTTTGTTAAAATACATTGAGAACATAAAAACAGACTTTCAGTCAGAATTATTGTCACACCACAGGTTTACAGGAGTGTGTTGTGTGCTTAGGGTGATATGATAATGGTTTTGCTAATGCTGCTGACTTTACTACCTGCTCTCAATCAATGCCAAGTCTAATGTGTCTAAAATGCTACTACAGCAACAAGACTATGATTGCTACAGCTATCGCAATGCTACTACATTAGTTATCATTTAAGTGTTTTAATGCTAATCATAACTTGAACATGTGCCTCATCTAAAATAAATTGCAAGGCACATGAGTTGCACAAGCTATCACGGCATGATTTGCTTCCCATGACCCAAGCCTTTGGGATTGTTCTAGCACAGGGAGCGTGTCGATATTGCGACATAGCATCTGTTCGATGGTTCATTCTTTTGACACGGGTGAATGTTAACCTGGTGAAAAGCTAACCTGCCTACACGGGTGAGTAACTAACCTGGAGTAGTGGGTGGGAGATGGTGTCGAAGGCAGCGGAAAGGTCGAGGAGGATGAGGATGGTGAGAGGTCACAGAGGTCATTAGTGATTTTTGCCAGGGCTGTTTGGGTGCTATGATGGGGGCGGAAACCGGATTGAAATGGTTCATGGAGGTTGTTACAGTAGAGTTGAGGTGGGACTGAAGTTGGGTGGCGACCACTCTCTCGAGGGTTTTAGAGATGATGGGGAGGTTGGAGATGGGGCAGTAGTGGTTCAAGTCAGTTGGGTCGGCGCCAGGTTTTTTGATGATTGGGGTGATTGCGGCCATTTTAAGAGCGGGGGGACAGTTCCAGAGGTGAGGGAGGCATTGATTATAATTTGTTATTATAGGGGAAATGGATGGGAGACAGGCTTTGACGAGGGTAGTGGGAAGGGGGTCTAGTTGATGGATGGATTTGGATTTAAGGATGAGCTCACATATGGTGGATTCTGAGGTGGGGCTAAAGTTGGAGATGGGACTGAGAGTTGGCTGGTCAGCAGAATTCATCCAGGGTGGGTCAACTGATGGGGTGTTTGATGAGGCCGCTGTTGGTGGATGGTGGTGATTTTGGTGGTGAAGAATTGCAGAAAGGCAGTGCAGGAATGAGAGGAGCTATTGGAGGGGAGGGCTCTGGGGGGCTGGAGTAGGTGGTTGACTCTGGAGAAGAGGGCTCTGGTGTTGCATTTGCATGTGTGTGTTCTATGTTCTTTGTTTACCAGGAAAGAGTTGCAGGTTGAGGGGAAGAAAAGAGAGAGAGAGAGAGAGAGATAGAGAGAGAGAGAGAGAGAGAGAGAGAGAGAGAGAGAGAGAGAGAGAGAGAGAGAGAGAGGCGGGAGGGGGGAGGGGGGGAGAGGACACACTCAAGGCCGGTCTATTCTTTTTCTATTTCTCCAAAATGTTCGGTGAGTTATGTTATCCGACGTGCACATTTCTGAACTCTCATTCGGTCTAATGCTTTTCAGTTGTGAGGGACATCATTTTATGTCAAAGTATACTGGAAAGGGGTTCAGCCTCATATACCTGTTAACATCTGTGTGTTGTCAAAACCACTAACAAACACACACACCCATGCACGCACGAACATACACACACACACACACACACACACATGCACACGCACACGCACACGCACACACACACACACACACACACACACACACACACACACACACACACACAGTACCGTAGTAGGTACTGCCACCACGTATGATAAATGTCCCTGGTCTCTGCAGCATCAGTGACCCACTTGAAGCTCATTCATTCATACCAGGCAGTTGGAGCTTCATTTGTGTTCCATCTGTGTAGGACGGTCTAACATGGCCAAAACAGCAGATCGACAAGCTCTTATTTGCCTAAAACAGCCAATCTACAATATCCTTTATTGTCGCACGTGAACTATATGCTACACGTGGTGGAAACATTCTGCTGTGCTTATGTGTAACTGTAAATTGGCAAGATATCAGCTCTAAATTAACATGTCTGTTCTGACCTAAAAAGCATGTGCTTTACTTGAGCACTGTTGTTGCACACAGACAGACACACACTAGTGGCGTTTCCATAAAACTACTTTTTGCGCATTAACGGCTGATTCGCTAAATGTTTTTATGGAAACACTTCAATTTGCGAATAAACTTTCATTATCCGCAAAAAAGATTATACGCTTGGAGGAGGAGGATTTTGAGGCTTAATCGGATAAACTAAATGCGCAAAAGTGAATGGAAACGGGTCAGACAATACATTCGAATAAAGTATGACGTTCTGGTCCATATCGTCCTCCTATATAACACTTTCCCCCGCCGCTTAATTAACGTCCATTGTACAGCGTTCGTCAGAGAAAGACAGCTGCTGATCGACAGATCTCTCTCTCTCTCTTTCTCCCTCTCCATCTCTCCCTCCCTCCCTCTCTCTCTCTCTCACTCACACACATGTACAGGCGCGCGCACGCAGCCACCCACGCACACACTTTTCATACAGGTTTGTTTTATATCAGCAGAAATATATCCAGATAGTCCATAGACTGTAGAAAAATAGAGATAGTCACTACCAGCATGGGAACAGCGCACGGGTGACGGACTGACTCGCTATATGTTGCTCTTGCAAGTACACGCCCACTGCCTGATCTACAAACCCTACAACGTAGCGTGGAGGGACACAGTTTGATCTTGGAAATCTACTGTTCCGTGCGCCACACAGTCATACGACTAATCATAAATCAGGCACCATGGCATGAGAAGCAGACAGCACGCAGACCAGTTTAGCAGCGGAGACGGAGAGAGAGGGTATAAAAGTCAGAGAGAGTAACAGAGGCATGGATGGAAACGTGTAAAAGTGAACTCATCGTCAAAATGGGACACAAATTCCTTATTGAAGCGTTTTTTCCTCCATTGCGCGAAGCAATGCGATGGTGTGTTGTGTGGATAATACGTTAATGTGTTTGTGTGCGTGTGCGTGCGTGTGTTGCAAGGCGAAGCTCTCAGTCAGAACAGCCCCGTGACATTTTGTATTCATTATTGTGTCGGCCTATGTGAAGTCAGCTGCATTAGCGTTAGCTGCAATAAGACATCCGGTGCCGATCTCTTCAGAATAAGAGTACCCCTGAGGCAATTGAAAAAATGTTGAAAAACGAGTAATTGTCCCATGATATGCACATTCAAAATATAGATTAAGCATTAAAACGAACACACACAATGCTAATTGTGTTTCTGGGTAAAAAAAAAGTTTTATTAACATTAGAAAAACATTATAAATGGATAAATGCAGTTCACTGGAGTGCATAGCCTTTACAAATTGGGCACTGGACAGGAGGCGGCTCTTTGCGTCGGCACTTTGGAGACACGCACGCGTTCGGGGAGACCTCCTCTATCACTCCACACTCTCCGCTAAGCAGGAGATGTGTAAAATCAATTTCTGTTGGCTGTCCAGTGCAGCCACTCGCTCAAAATAGTGACATTTTCAGACATTTTCAAACTCTAGTTGGCGCTGGAGAGCAGACGGCTCTTTGCGTCGGCACTTTGGAGACACGCACGCGTTCGGGGAGACCTCCTCTATCACTCCACACTCTCCGCTAAGCAGGAGAGGTGTAAAATCAATTTCTGTTGGTTGTCCAGTGCAGCCACTCGCTCAAAATAGTGACATTTTCAGACATTTTCAAACTCTAGTTTGCGCTGGCGAGCAGACGGCTCTTTGCGTCGGCACTTTGGAGACACGCACGCGTTCGGGGAGACCTCCTCTATCACTCCACACTCTCCGCTAAGCAGGAGAGGTGTAAAATCAATTTCTGTTGGCTGTCCAGTGCAGCCACTCGCTCAAAATAGTGGCATTTTCAGGCATCTTCAAACTCTAGTTGGCGCTGGAGAGCAGACGGCTCTTTGCGTCGGCACTTTGGAGACACGCACGCGTTCGGGGAGACCTCCTCTATCACTCCACACTCTCCGCTAAGCAGGAGAGGTGTAAAATCAATTTCTGTTGGTTGTCCAGTGCAGCCACTCGCTCAAAATAGTGACATTTTCAGACATTTTCAAACTCTAGTTGGCGCTGGAGAGCAGACGGCTCTTTGCGTCGGCACTTTGGAGACACGCACGCGTTCGGGGAGACCTCCTCTATCACTCCACACTCTCCGCTAAGCAGGAGAGGTGTAAAATCAATTTCTGTTGGCTGTCCAGTGCAGCCACTCGCTCAAAATAGTGGCATTTTCAGGCATTTTCAAACTCTAGTTGGCGCTGGAGAGCAGACGGCTCTTTGCGTCGGCACTTTGGAGACACGCACACGTTCGGGGAGACCTCCTCTATCACTCCACACTCTCCGCTAAGCAGGAGAGGTGTAAAATCAATTTCTGTTGGCTGTCCAGTGCAGCCACTCGCTCAAAATAGTGGCATTTTCAGGCATTTTCAAACTCTAGTTGGCGCTGGAGAGCAGACGGCTCTTTGCGTCGGCACTTTGGAGACACGCACGCGTTCGGGGAGACCTCCTCTATCACTCCACACTCTCCGCTAAGCAGGAGAGGTGTAAAATCAATTTCTGTTGGTTGTCCAGTGCAGCCACTCGCTCAAAATAGTGACATTTTCAGACATTTTCAAACTCTAGTTTGCGCTGGCGAGCAGACGGCTCTTTGCGTCGGCACTTTGGAGACACGCACGCGTTCGGGGAGACCTCCTCTATCACTCCACACTCTCCGCTAAGCAGGAGAGGTGTAAAATCAATTTCTGTTGGCTGTCCAGTGCAGCCACTCGCTCAAAATAGTGGCATTTTCAGGCATCTTCAAACTCTAGTTGGCGCTGGAGAGCAGACGGCTCTTTGCGTCGGCACTTTGGAGACACGCACGCGTTCGGGGAGACCTCCTCTATCACTCCACACTCTCCGCTAAGCAGGAGAGGTGTAAAATCAATTTCTGTTGGTTGTCCAGTGCAGCCACTCGCTCAAAATAGTGACATTTTCAGACATTTTCAAACTCTAGTTGGCGCTGGAGAGCAGACGGCTCTTTGCGTCGGCACTTTGGAGACACGCACGCGTTCGGGGAGACCTCCTCTATCACTCCACACTCTCCGCTAAGCAGGAGAGGTGTAAAATCAATTTCTGTTGGCTGTCCAGTGCAGCCACTCGCTCAAAATAGTGGCATTTTCAGGCATTTTCAAACTCTAGTTGGCGCTGGAGAGCAGACGGCTCTTTGCGTCGGCACTTTGGAGACACGCACACGTTCGGGGAGACCTCCTCTATCACTCCACACTCTCCGCTAAGCAGGAGAGGTGTAAAATCAATTTCTGTTGGCTGTCCAGTGCAGCCACTCGCTCAAAATAGTGGCATTTTCAGGCATTTTCAAACTCTAGTTGGCGCTGGAGAGCAGACGGCTCTTTGCGTCGGCACTTTGGAGACACGCACGCGTTCGGGGAGACCTCCTCTATCACTCCACACTCTCCGCTAAGCAGGAGAGGTGTAAAATCAATTTCTGTTGGTTGTCCAGTGCAGCCACTCGCTCAAAATAGTGACATTTTCAGACATTTTCAAACTCTAGTTGGCGCTGGAGAGCAGACGGCTCTTTGCGTCGGCACTTTGGAGACACGCACGCGTTCAGGGAGACCTCCTCTATCACTCCACACTCTCCGCTAAGCAGGAGAGGTGTAAAATCAATTTCTGTTGGCTGTCCAGTGCAGCCACTCGCTCAAAATAGTGGCATTTTCAGGCATTTTCAAACTCTAGTTGGCGCTGGAGAGCAGACGGCTCTTTGCGTCGGCACTTTGGAGACACGCACACGTTCGGGGAGACCTCCTCTATCACTCCACACTCTCCGCTAAGCAGGAGAGGTGTAAAATCAATTTCTGTTGGTTGTCCAGTGCAGCCACTCGCTCAAAATAGTGACATTTTCAGACATTTTCAAACTCTAGTTGGCGCTGGAGAGCAGACGGCTCTTTGCATCGGCACTTTGGAGACACGCACGCGTTCAGGGAGACCTCCTCTATCACTCCACACTCTCCGCTAAGCAGGAGAGGTGTAAAATCAATTTCTGTTGGCTGTCCAGTGCAGCCACTCGCTCAAAATAGTGACATTTTCAGACATTTTCAAACTCTAGTTGGCGCTGGAGAGCAGACGGCTCTTTGCGTCGGCACTTTGGAGACACACACGCGTTCGGGGAGACCTCCTCTATCACTCCACACTCTCCGCTAAGCAGGAGAGGTGTAAAATCAATAATGGCAAACATTATTCAAACACAAATCACACAAAACTGTTCAATTAATGGTGCAACATGCAATGTACCAACAAGTGCAAACACACTCAAATGTAAAAAGCAATAAATATATGAAGTGCGACATGCTTTGTACCAAAGTGCAAACATCACTCAAATGTAAAAAGGCATAGAACATGCAATAAATGTATAAATGAAGTACAACATGCTTTGTACCAAAGTGCAAACATCACTCAAATGTAAAAAGTCATAGAACATGCAATAAATGTATAAATAAAGTACAACATGCTTTGTACCAAAGTGCAAAAATCACTCAAATGTAAAAAGGCATAGAACATGCAATAAATGTATAAATAAAGTACACATGTTTGTCTCATCATTTCTGCACCACATCTACATCTCTTTACACCTTCCATGATTGATTGTTCGAAAAGAGAAGTGAGGGATTCATCTTTCTGTGGCAGCGGTAATGAAAATGTAGTCCTTTCAGAAGTGCGTGTGCTTTCATCTTTTGAGCCACATTTTTTACAGATGTCTGTATGTTCTGCATTAACAGTTACTTTGACAGAACACAAATCCAACCAGGTTAATAGGTTTTGTATCAAATCTAGTGGATCATTGTGCCTTAACAAGGACAATGCTGAGATGATCTTGACTAATTTTTCAGTGACACCATGGATTGTTGTAGCATCAAATGTGTGCCCTGGATCTTGTAAAAACTCCTGGATGAGAATTGCTAAATTCGCAGGCATAGATGACATCTGAACCATAGAAGCAGCTGTCAAGTGTTTCAATTTATCTTGCACTACTTGCAGATGTAGGATGGATTGTAATGTAGCATTGAGCCAGCAGTTATTTTCATTATTCTCAAACCTGCATATTCTATTGCATATTTCAATGTTTGTGTCTCTGTTTTGTGCCTTTGATTTATCTGGCACACTTTCTGGGACATCATTTTGTGAGAACATCTTTGAACGTGAAAATGGCCGTACTTGAAAAGACTTTCTAAGTTGTTTCGGCACTTGTGCTGGTTTATCCCACCCCTCCTCAGGTGGTGGGGGAAGGACACGCTGTATCTGTGGTGGCCTGTGCCTTACTTACTAGTTGAGCCAACTACAGTTTGAAAATGTCTGAAAATGTCACTATTTTGAGCGAGTGGCTGCACTGGAAAGCCAACAGAAATTGATTTTACACCTCTCCTGCTTAGCGGAGAGTGTGGAGTGATAGAGGAGGTCTCCCTGAACGTGTGCGTGTCTCCAAAGTGCCGACGCAAAGAGCCGTCTGCTCTCCAGCGCCAACTAGAGTTTGAAAATGCCTGAAAATGTCACTATTTTGAGCGAGTGGCTGCACTGGAAAGCCAACAGAAATTGATTTTACACCTCTCCTGCTTAGCGGAGAGTGTGGAGTGATAGAGGAGGTCTCCCCGAACGCGTGCGTGTCTCCAAAGTGCTGACGCAAAGAGCCGTCTGCTCTCCAGCGCCAACTAGAGTTTGAAAATGTCTGAAAATGTCACTATTTTGAGCGAGTGGCTGCACTGGACAACCAACAGAAATTGATTTTACACCTCTCCTGCTTAGCGGAGAGTGTGGAGTGATAGAGGAGGTCTCCCCGAACGCGTGCGTGTCTCCAAAGTGCCGACGCAAAGAGCCGTCTGCTCTCCAGCGCCAACTAGAGTTTGAAAATGTCTGAAAATGTCACTATTTTGAGCGAGTGGCTGCACTGGACAGCCAACAGAAATTGATTTTACACCTCTCTTGCTTAGCGGAGAGTGTGGAGTGATAGAGGAGGTCTCCCCGAACGCGTGCGTGTCTCCAAAGTGCCGACGCAAAGAGCCGTCTGCTCTCCAGCGCCAACTAGAGTTTGAAAATGCCTGAAAATGTCACTATTTTGAGCGAGTGGCTGCACTGGACAGCCAACAGAAATTGATTTTACACCTCTCCTGCTTAGCGGAGAGTGTGGAGTGATAGAGGAGGTCTCCCCGAACGCGTGCGTGTCTCCAAAGTGCCGACGCAAAGAGCCATCTGCTCTCCAGCGCCAACTAGAGTTTGAAAATGCCTGAAAATGCCACTATTTTGAGCGAGTGGCTGCACTGGACAGCCAACAGAAATTGATTTTACACCTCTCCTGCTTAGCGGAGAGTGTGGAGTGATAGAGGAGGTCTCCCCGAACGCGTGCGTGTCTCCAAAGTGCCGACGCAAAGAGCCGTCTGCTCTCCAGCGCCAACTAGAGTTTGAAAATGTCTGAAAATGTCACTATTTTGAGCGAGTGGCTGCACTGGACAGCCAACAGAAATTGATTTTACACCTCTCTTGCTTAGCGGAGAGTGTGGAGTGATAGAGGAGGTCTCCCCGAACGCGTGCGTGTCTCCAAAGTGCCGACGCAAAGAGCCGTCTGCTCTCCAGCGCCAACTAGAGTTTGAAAATGCCTGAAAATGCCACTATTTTGAGCGAGTGGCTGCACTGGACAGCCAACAGAAATTGATTTTACACCTCTCCTGCTTAGCGGAGAGTGTGGAGTGATAGAGGAGGTCTCCCCGAACGCGTGCGTGTCTCCAAAGTGCCGACGCAAAGAGCCATCTGCTCTCCAGCGCCAACTAGAGTTTGAAAATGCCTGAAAATGCCACTATTTTGAGCGAGTGGCTGCACTGGACAGCCAACAGAAATTGATTTTACACCTCTCCTGCTTAGCGGAGAGTGTGGAGTGATAGAGGAGGTCTCCCCGAACGCGTGCGTGTCTCCAAAGTGCCGACGCAAAGAGCCGTCTGCTCTCCAGCGCCAACTAGAGTTTGAAAATGTCTGAAAATGACACTATTTTGCGTGTGTTCAAAGTGCCAACACAAAGAGCCGCCTCCTGTCTAGTGCCCACTAGAGCTTTTGGGGGCGTTTTCTTTTTTTTATACATTGAACTCCTTACATCCTTGTTCCATCTTTTACTTAGTACATTTTACCTTTCACTCTGTACTTGGTCTCCGGCTTTTTCACTTCAACACCAAACCTATTGCCAAAAATAGCAGATCTACAAGCTTGTAGATCTTCTATTTTTGGCTAAAGTTCTCCTCAGAAAAGGGATGAGAGGGTTGTCCATTTATTCTAAAAGAATGGTCCTATCACACATAGATTTGGTGCCTTTCCCTGTAGTAATTCTGAGGACCCGATAGGGGTCCTGGACCCCCTGTTGAAGACCCCTGGTGTACATGCACACACGGTGTATTTTCATTACTTACATTAATATAGCCCATATAGCCTACCATACATTACATCTGCCCAATCTAAATAAACAGATAAAGTAAAATTGATAATTAAGTAACTGGACCTCATTAGATGTAGCCTACTTGTGTCAACAACCAATTGAAGCTCTTCTATGGATTACAATAGAAAGAATGGAATTAACTTGTTAAGTGGCCTTTAATGGCTCGCATACCACGAATTTCAATCTGAAAGAACCTGGAAAATGTGTTAGGACAATTAGAAGTACACTAGTATAGAGACATACATCATACACGTACTTCTTAAATACATTTGTGTCTTTTAAATAAACATTATTCAGTTGACTTTTATTTTGAAGGCTGGAGCTTCGCTTAATGCAGCCAGCTGGCAGGCCGGAAACGCTAATGCAGCTGACTTCACGGACCTATTGTGTCGCTTGTCGCTCTTCTTCTGCAGTTATAGAATGTCGTAGGACTGAAAAGGTGCGCCACCTATTGGTTTTCCAAACGAACTACTACCCTTATTCGAATGACACCCGCAAATGGAAACGGGCTAAATTCACTTAGTCTAAATGCGCATTTCTGATAATACGCTTCCCTAATGCGCTTAAGTTTATGGAAACGCCACTACAGACAAGATGGATGTGTTAAAGTTGTGAGCTTCGGGGCATACGCTGGCCTACCGGTCCAGGGACATACCGCATAGGCTCAGGGTTGCCTGACAGCGTGTTGCTGGTTCGAGTCCGGCGGCACAGCTGGTCTTCAACCAGCCAATGTCTCCCCCCTTCTCCGCTCCCTCCACTGGCTCCCGGTGGCGGCCTGCAGCTCGAGCTCCTGAACAAGGTGCACTAACATCTCCTGCACTGCAAACTAAACTAGACTAGTCATGTGAAAAGCATTTAACGTGTCATTATTGCATCTAATAAATCAAAGCATATCAAGCTTGCAGTGCATCTGCATGCATGTCTTTTGTCCATTGTTAAATTTGCATGCCTTGGACTCAACAGTGAATACCTGATCACTTTGATGGTAGAACTTGATCTCCTTCTGTCCTCAAATAAAACCCTCCTTGTATTCTCTACAACAGCCATATAATGCATCACACTCACTATAATGCATGACACTCATCTTTGCAAAAACTAAACATGGTGTATTTTCTAATAATTAAGATTGGTGGCATTTCCTTTTATTAGTGTCAGTGCTTGTTCATAAAGAGATGTATTTGGTTGTATAGTTGACTGTGAAGCCTAGCTCCAAACAGTAACACAGCACCCTGGCCACAATATGCGCTACTGTGGGCTGCATAACTGAAATGGTGGAAGTGCTGCGGTTAAGGGAAGTTACTGTATGTTGCGCAGTGCAGGTCTGTTTACATCTATCTAGGTCGTCCTCAGACGAGCCCTCCATCGTTGTTTCCAGTCATCTCGGTTCTCCATACATCTGGCCAGCTCATTGGTGTTCTGTGTCCCTACGTCTTCCTTGAGTACGTCCACGTATGTTTTTGTGGGACGTCCTTGCGACCGGTGCCCATGTGTTGGCTCCCACAGTACCAATTTGCTGGCTGGAAGCTCCTGGTGTCTTTGGCAGTGTCCTGCTAGTCTCATTCTTCTGGTGGCAATTTTCTCGCTTACCTTTGGTATTCCCTCATACAGGCTCCTGTTGGTAACATGTGCACTCCTGTTGATGTTGAGTACTGCACGCAACATTCTAGTGTAGCACCCGTCTAGAGACTTCTGCAGGGTTGGCTTCGGGGTCCAGCATTCACTGCCATAGAGGAGAACAGACTCCACCGTTGCAAAGAAGAAGCTAAGTTTGATTTGGCGGGGGAGGTTAGAGTTCCATACATCCCCCAGCTAAACAAACCTAAATAGATTGTAGCTCTTATGAAAAATGAATGAAAAAGGTATCTGCAATATTATTGGCCCGGACCTTGTGCTCCGAATGGACCAAGATCCATATCAAAAGGTTGCACTGAGATGGACCCCAACAGGCAAAACCACCTGGTGGTCGAAACGTGACAGCTGAGCAAGGACATGAACCTTACCGGTCCCGATGGAGGCAGACCGCCGAAGCCTTATGTCCCACTTGGGATGCATCATCAGTGATGCGTTTTGCATCATCAGTGATGCGTTTTGCATGCTGAAATATGCTGAAATATTAAAATATCTAAACACAGATTGAACACAAAACATAACTCAGGATTGTGTTGGTGTCCCAAACAACAATTAAATAAGTCGGGTTGTTGTCCCAGAGGTGAAATGGCCCTTTAAGTAAGCAACTAAAGTCAATGGGACTACAGTGGAAAAATGGTGCCGGAAAAGATCAAAAACAGATCTGTTCAGAGCTATGCATTTGCTACAAAAGCAAAGGAAGGCAGAACTGGACAAGTAAAGCTTGTTGAAAAAGATTTTCACCCTTGAGAGAAAGTGTTTGAAAGTGTCCAAAAAATAACAATATACTCTGTATAACTGTAGTAACACTCCACCATCATAATCAGCCCTTGAACCACGTACAGCCTAGGGTCCACAATCACTATCAGACCTAGAGCTTATAAATGATCTCACCTCTGATTAAAGTTAGGAGTCATTGCATGAGGCTAGTTAAAGCTGCATTCCTTTAAACCCTGGCATGCCCTTCATCATTATCTAATCAATCGTCATGCACATGTACGTGACCTTTCTGTTTACATTGTTCTTACATCACACCTATGCAAGGTCTAAGACTTCCTCGTCTCGATAGAAGATTTCTCATCAAGATATCACGGTGTCGAAGCTACCATAGTTTAGACATAGTTTTGGATTGTGTTACGGGTGTGAGCAGGGCCGTGGGAAGTCATTTACTGCTGGGGGTGCAGCGAAATCTTTTTTTTTTTCTTTTTTTTCTTTTTTTTATGAATTATAAAATCAGTTTAATTCGATTGTTAAATATAAATAGGCCTAATTGCAGACTCATCTAACACCAGTAAGACTGCCTAAATTAGGAGATAAACGAGATAAGCGCATACACAAACTTTATAAGGCAATGGTAGCCAATCAGGAGGGAATATGGGAAATGGGATAGATCCATGTTGATGATATGACTTTAGATATCCTGTGTAGCGCTTTGCGTGATTTTAGTTCAAAATCTGTAGGAGCATTGTTTTTTTCCTGGCGGCGGGGGGTCCGCGGGGGTCCGCTGGGGGCCCCGGCGGTGGCTATGCCACCGGGGACCCGCAGGATGCCGGCCCCGTCTCTCCTGGTCGCTGGGGGGCCGAGTTACGCTCTTTTTAGTGGGCTGCAGTGGTGGGGGTCCCTGGAGGGTTGGAGGTTGTGGATTGGCAGGCAAGGAGTGTGTATGCAAAGTTTGGCATGGATAGGGGCAACGGTGGGGGAGATATGAGTAGGGCAAAAGTGTGACGTGACAAACACAATAATTTTCAAGAATGAAAGTAGGTTGTATTGCAACCTCTTACTTTGGGCACGCAGAACAACATGTTAATTTTATATATTGTGAGTTGCGACAATGTTGGACATCCATCCCGCAGCGCCAGTTCTGCTTACCAAAAGTGGGCGCTCGCATTCCACGCCCGGCTCCGAGTCGGCGAGCCGGGCATCTTACCCATTTAAAGTTTGAGAATAGGTTGAGATCGTTTCGGCCCCAAGACCTCTAATCATTTGCTTTACCAGATAAAACTGCGAGGTGCCGAGCGTCCCCTATCCTGAGGGAAACTTCGGAGGGAACCAGCAACTAGATGGTTCGATTAGTCTTTCGCCCCTATACATCATGTTCACACTGACCTCACACTGACCTCACACTGACAACTCAACACAGTACTTCCCACGGCTATGAGTGTGAGAGTGTGCAGTGGAGTGTGTAAGGTACCAGATTGTAGTAACAGATTGGTACTCTGTTGGCAAACGTGGCCTAACTGACAAGGAACTCAAGGCAGGATGGCAGAGAGGGGGTTTCCCGTGAAAACACCACCAAGCAAATACACATGAGGGCCAAAGTAGACCCAAATTAAATTATAAACTACTTCCTGGTCATTCTGCATTCTTTCATGCATTCTGATCTGTTTGGTGTCACCCACATAAAGTGTATATAAGAGCTGTTGTTTCTGTCATCCAACACATCAACACATCATTCTACTGAGACGACTCCATGAGGATGCTGAGTGTGACTCTACTTCTCTGTGCTGGGATGGCTCTGACTGCTGCTGCTCCTGCAGGTGTGTGAGGTGCACGTGTGCGTGCATGTGTGTTACAGATTCCTTATTAAACCCAATTGGTTTTTAGTTGTTTAACTGTATAGGCTATTTACGCTCTTCAGTGTTTAGCATTTTCACTGTCATTTTTAGATGAATAACAACAGCTTTGCTTTCAAACGGCTGACTTAAGATGTCTGCTGTATTTTCAGTAGTCGCCAAGTGTCAGTGTCCAAAAGGATGGGATGAATTGTTCGGTAACTGCTACTTATTCGAAGTGGCCAAGATGACTTGGGCTGACGCAGAGGTAATTAGTCTAGAGGACACATGAAATACGCAACTCTTTCTTTCTTTCTTTCTTTCTTTCTTTCTTTCTTTCTTGCTTTCTTGCTTTCTTGCTTTCTTGCTTTGATGGACGACTTTGCCACTTTTCAACCTATCATCATATAATTAGTCCTGACTAATGTTCATGATAAATAAGCATAATTTATTTCTACTCGGCCTGTGTCTCATAGGAGGGCTGTGGGCAGTTCCATCTGCCCGTGACATCATATGGGGAATCCCAGCTAATAGAAACTGTAGTATGTTTATCCCTGAAAGCATTCTGAACTGCCCACAGCTCTCCTATAAGAGACACAGACCGAGTAGTGCTGTTTTATCGTGAACATTAGTGAGGACCAATTATATGAAAATAGGATGAGATGACAGTGAAGTTGTCCTTTGAGTAATTGAATAATATCATTTCTTGTCCTCTGTTCATATCTTTCTGCAGAAAAAGTGCTTGTCTCAGGATGGAAACCTGGCATCCATACAGAGCAAAGAGGAACACTCCATTCTTCAGGCGCTGATAGGTTACAAAACTGGTACAAAGACTGTAACCTGGGTGGGCGGCCACGACGGCCCACAGGTACATTAACACATTAGGACATGGAACGCAAACCTGTGTCACGTTAGACATGACACATTGAACCGCTTAAACCATTATTTTATGTTTTAGATATTGAAAAATAGCAGATATACAAGCTCACAGCATGGCATCTACTGCCACGCTGCAAGCTTGTAGATCTGCTATTCTTTGAAAAATCTTGCAAATATTTGGCAGTATTTGAATAGGGCCTATATACTTTTCTGTTTTTCAAAGCAAACTTCTGTACTCAAATCTCTGCTTCTGGGGGAGTCCCTGGAACAGCTTATTTTGAGATGGGGGTCCACAGCCAAATACATGTAATTTTGGGGGTCCTTGAGATGACAAAGTTTGAGAACCACTGATTTTGAAGAAGGATTTAGAAGACATTAATAGAATCGGGTCAACATATTGCACATCTACAAGCTGGCATAGTCAAAGCATAAAATGGGTTTTTAAAAATGTTTTGGGAAACACATTTTTATTGACAAGCATTAGTCACCCCTACAACCTTGTTTGTCTAGACAGAAAAGGGCGTAGGGGAAAAATGTAATGAATGAATGAATGAATGAATGAATGAATGAATGAATGAATGAATGAATGAAACTATATAAATAAACTTTGTGAGTTGTTAACTGGAACGATATCTCTATTATATTAAACCATGATGTGATACTGTACTCTAGGAAGGTGTTTGGCTGTGGAGCGACGGGACCCCAATGACCTTCACCGAGTGGAACAAGGGACAACCTAACAACTACAAAGACCAGGACTGCATGATGCTGAACTGGAGAGGTTCTGGTAAGTCACAACACGGCCTGGTGATTTTTGGCGCCACACCATAAAATAATTAATACACTCAAGCAAACATGCACTAAGTCTAAGGTATCATCACTCTATGACCTCCAATTAATTGTATTACTGCAATCTGATAAATAAATGATGATGACATTCAATGAAAGGCTTTTCTTTTGTAAATAAAGCACAACATTGACATAATGCATAGGCCTACATCATAACATAATTAACAAAAAGTGCCTTAAGCAATCTGAACCTGAGACAATGGCAGAAAATGTATTCTCAAAGCCATGACTCTGTCACCGTGTGGCTTAACTTTTACTCCGTGGTGTAAAAAGGTATTCACATTCTTTACTCAAGTAAAAATCTCAATGCTGCAATGTAGAGATAGCCTAATCTGTTACAAGTAGAAGTCCTGTATTCAATATTTGCTTGAGTAAAATAACAAAGTATTGATATCAAATGTATTGTTTTGGTATGAAAAAACAATACATTCTTAAGGATTCTTCAGGATTCTTAATCCTGTATCATACAAACCAAACCGCGTGACAATAGAAGTTGTGGTGCTTTTCATGGCTCAATAAGTTTGGTTTATACTTGGACGTACGACAGTATCGCGTGTCGAACATCGCCGATCTGCAAGCCCAGTTGTGTGCTTGTTAAATCACACATGTATTATGTATTGATCTCACAAAAGATAACGTATGCTACTACGAGCACAAGCAGAAAGCTTATAGAAACAACACCCTCCCTCCCTCGATTGCTCTCTCTCTCTCTCTCTCTCTCTCTCTCTCTCTCTCTCTCTCTCTCTCTCTCTCTCTCTTCTCTCTCTCTCTCTCACTCTCTCTCTCTCTCTCTGACTGTCACTCCCTCGTATTTGTGCATCATGGATTGTTAAATAATATATACATATATATATATATATATATATATATATATATATATATATATATATATATATATATATATATATATATATCACGCTATTGCAACAGCCTATTATATAGTGAACAAATCATTCAAGTGCATGCAGTAAAACAAAACAAAACATTTTTTTTTCCATATATGTGACCAAGGCTCGAAAAAAGGTTGTTCTGTCTGCATTGGACTTTTTTCAGCAATGAAAGTACAGAATATAAGCTTTCAAATGAAGTGTCATTCATTGAAATCCGAATTTATTTGAAGAAGATATGCTTATTTGAATGTAGCTAAATCTCAAACCAAGAATCTGAGTAAAGGACTCTCAATTTAAAGTGCATGTTTCCTAAACCCACCAGGCTTGAGTTAAGATCCGCCTCACCGAAACGCCCCTCTCAATTATCTTACGTATGAAAGTACGTATGAACGTTAGACTTAGTGCAAAGCATTACTGTACCTACTACCGATCCATTACAATAATACACATAGACATAGCATAATACGCTCAAAGCCATATCCAAACTATAACAATTTAACTGATATTAATCAGTACGAGTTTTTATCTTGAGCACAGTAGTGACAAATTAATAGCTTTCTCAGTACGTTTTTCTCTTTTGCAAAGTTTTCCCTTTTTAAAGCAAAGTACAAAGTAAGTTTCAAGTTGTTTTTTTTTAAGCACAGCTTCGTCTTGCTTTAAGTAACAACAACTCAATATAATAATTAACATAAGGCTCAACGTTGTCTTTCTTTTCAGATGGAAAATACAACTTGGAGGACTATAAATGCAGTGGGAAGTTTCCCTCCATCTGCAAAAAGCCAGTGCCTGGAGCCCAGTGAATAGCATGGAGATTACACACATGCACACGCAATACAGGATAGTTGGGCACTGGGACATCTGGGCAATGTAAAAAAGGTAAAAAATGGTGTCTTAAAGGGATATATACTTTCAGCAGGGAAATAGGGGAAGGGCTTCTCTCCCCACACACACCCATTGTAACTTCAAACTCCATTTTAACCATGATAGATTCATTAAAAACACCCATTTATCTAGTGACTCATATTACCCTCCTAATACATGAGCAGGCCATGTTTTCTCAATAACATTTTTCATTTATTTTTAATAATTATGTTTTCTTTTTTTCTTCTTTTTTTTTCTCCATTTTCCCAAATAATTATTAAACAATGGGTGTGTGTGGGGGCCTTGAGCCTAGAGGGCCTGGTAAAATTTACATCAAATATCTAAATATTGAATCAAGCAAATTAAAAACTGTTCAGGGTGTTCATAAAAGCCTGATTATAGACGATAAAATGACCAAAGGTTTTTTGAAAGTGGAATATCCCTTTTAAGTAAGTAACAAAATAACCCATTTTACATTGAGGTGCCCATGGCTGTCCCTGTCCACCTATCTTGTTCCCTGTGTGTTATCCTATATCTACAGTATCTATGCTATCCACTATACTGCTTTGCTATCGCTGTAACGCTTTAAGCCACATTACATCTTGGCCTGTCCCAGAGTTTGGTAGCTATTCAGTTACGTGAGATACATACCTGGTTGCTATTCAAAACAACAATGTTGGACATCCTTACTGTGGGGAGGGCTTTATTCACAGTAAATAGGCCTACATATTTCCAGGAAAAGCCTTCCTGACATTATTCAGAAATCAGAAGGGACACTAGTATAGAGCCCTGAGGGACTCATTATGGTCAACCATATGGGGTTTAAGTGAAGTGATACGTTTCACTTTGCTGTTAGATATCAAGGTTTAACAACTTTTATTTGCAAGTGAAGTATCCCTTTAATAAAGCAGGGACAGAACAGGCTGGCTGAGATGTGCAGCGAGGCCATGTAGTAACTCTGCTTTGCCAGCAGATGGTGTGCTTTCCCAACCTCCATAGTATGTCTGAAGTGAATTCCTACTGCTTTAGTACAGTGGTTCTCAACCTGTGGGGTCGGGACCCCCACGGGGTCCACACATTATTTTAGTGGGTCCCCAGATGATTAACTTCATGTGCAACATAAGGTTTCAGTGGGGGTATATATTCATTTCTAAAGTGACAATTGAAGGACTTTTTAATCTCTAAAATGACAAATCAAACATTGGCCAAATTGTGAAATATATACAGGCAGAAATTGTGGGAATATTTTCTATTTTCATAATAGAATCACGTTATACACAATGTAATGCCTCAACTCTTAGTGCTTGTCAGGTTGGGGGGGTCCCCAGTTCAAATATCATTATTTTGGGGGTTACGGCCTGAAAAGGTTGAGAACCACTGCTTTAGATACTGAACAGTAGGCTGAGGTTGAAGTTAGTATGTGGTTTTGGACGTGACCTGCAGGTTGATCATGAGAGGAACATGGGTGGAACAGATGGTTTGATTTAAGCTGCTCATAACTTGCTTCAATCTATTTTCTTTTCCTTTTTCTTGCATCAATAAAAATGAATAAAAAAATAAATAAATCATCATTGAAACAATTCAGTGTCTCAGTCATTTTGAGCACATTGTTCGTACACATTGTTGTATTGTATTCTGGTGATGGTCTTCAACCTTTTAGAGTTTCTTATTCATTTTAAGTACCCCCAGTTCGGTGTGCATTATTGGGCCACAGATCCCCATGACTCTATGGGTCCATTTGGTTCAATTTGTACACTCTCAGAGTTACTGGCCCATAAGGGTCCATTTGGTTAGACAGGGAAAATGCATTGACGATGAACTGTGGAATGAATGGTAGATGGTTAGAGCAGTGGTTCTCAACCTGTGGGTCAGGACCCCCAGGGGGGTCCCCAAATTATTGTGGGGGGTCCCCGGATGTTTAGCTAAATGTTAACATTGTTTTCTCACCATTTCTAAAGTGACAATTTAAGGACCAACTCATCCAGTGCCAAAACCGAAAAAGTTCGTTTTTTTAAAACGTATTAAGAAATGCCAAAACCGAATAAATTCGTTTTTTGAAAAAAAAAAAAAATTCTTTTTTTTTTTTTTTTTTTTTTAATTAAAAAAAAAAAAAAATTTTTTGGACCCCATCAAATCTAGTGAACATGATTTCAATCGCGATTTTGCATGTTCCACCCCCATACAACCCCATCTAACATACAGGGCAGCCATGTTTGTTTACATAACATGTAAAACATAATGGCGATTATCTCAAGAATGCCTGAACGGATTTCCAATGGGATTTTTTTGTTTGAAAGCTGTGAACAAACTGCACAAATCCACTCCAATGCAATCCAGGATTGCATTGGATTTTTTAGAGCTCATTCTTCTCTGTTTTTTTCCCATGCATGAGGTGTGCAAGGTTTAATCATGGCTAAGTTGACGAAAATAAGGCTTCTAAAATGCTTGGTAGCCAATAGCTAACTTCAAGCTAACTTCATCCTCTTCCTGTACATGCACAAAGGAAAGTGTTCAGGCAAGTCATGGCTGCAGGGCTTCTGCATATACCAGCATATCTCTATGGGATTTTCTATGGCACCTGGGGCACCCTCTAGTGGTGAACGGGTGGCACTAAAAGAGACCTTTTTAGTACCTCTGGTCAAACACTGGTCAAATTGTTATACATTAGAGGTAGAAATTGTGAAAATAGCAGATCTACATGCTCACAACGCCTCGCGCTGCGAGGCGTTGTGAGCATGTAGATCGGCTATTTTCACAATGAAATAGATCGAGTCAAACTAAATGTAATGCCAACTCCTACAATTCCAAATACTTGTGCAGGGTGGGGGGTCCCCAGTTCAAATGTGATTGTTTTGGGGGTCACGGCCTGAAAAGGTTGAGAACCACTGGGTTAGAGGGATGAGGGGGAGGGGCGAGGGGCTGAGGGGGGGGAGGGGAAAGGTCGTTATGGTGGGCGCTTAGTGACGGGGGAGGGGGGAATCGGAGAATGCGAGTAGCTGGAAGGAAAGTAACGGGCGTGGGGAGTTTAGGAAAGCTGGGCGTGGAGATGGGCGTGGGGAAGAGGAGTGAGGAGGGGAGTGGCGAAGGATAGCGAGGGGCGAAGGTTAGGCATCTTGGTGGCCTTAACCCATTTAGGCCTAGAATTATTTTTTAGCTATTGAAATTTTTTAGCTATTGAAAAATAGCAGATATACAAGCTCACAGCGCGGCACCGAGTGCCGCGCTGCGAGCTTGTAGATCTGCTATTTTTGAAAAAGTTGTGAAAATGTGAGCAAATCTTTGAACATATGTATTTTTAAAGCAAACGTTTAACTCAAATTTTGCTTCTGGGGGGGGTCCCTGGAACTAAATATTTTGATATGGGGGTCCGTGGCCAAATAGATATCATGTTGCGGGTCCTTCACATAACAGACTAACTGAGCTCCATATAGGTGAAAAGGACCTTTTCTTTGACGATGGCTGGCCAGATTGCTGACGTGGAAACATATGATTTTTCCAAAAATCTTAGAAGGATTCAAAAGACACTTATAGAATCAGGTCAAAATTCAGATTTTCATGATTTTTCTAAAATAGCAGATCTGCGAGCTTGTAGATCTGCTCTTTTTCAATAGTTGAAGCATAAAATAATAATACACTATAATGTGTGCCCGTTCTAAATGGGATGGCCTATGGCAGGGGTCTTCAACGTTTTCAGCCCAAGGACCCCTTAGCTGAGAGAGACATGAAGCAGGGACCCCCACTACGTATTGTATAAAACTGTGTTACAGATTAAACATTTCCATAGATTTCTGAGACAGTGTAGACATGTTTGACAGCAATATCATCATCAGTGTGGGTTGTTGGTTTAATGTGTATTTTTAGACATTGAACGACTTGAACCGTCAATACTTAGTCTGCTTTTCTTTTCACTCCACACCAAACCTATTTGCCAAGAATAGCAGATCTACAAGCTCACAAGGCCTCTCAGCACGAGGCCTTGTGAGCTTATAGATCGGCAGAGATCATTTTGTTCTCATGTTTTTGTTACTGCACATTTTTATTTCTTGACCACAACTAAAATATAATCTTCTAGATGCTATTGTCCATGTAGTTTAAGATATAATCTAGATGCTATTGTTGTCCTGTAGGTTAAGATATAAATAGATGCTAGGTTTGTTGTCCTATAGGTTAAGATATAATCTAGATGCTATTGTTGTCCTGTAGGTTAAGATATAATCTAGATGCTATTGTTCATTGTCCTATAGTTTCAATGCACAGATTGTTTCTTTTTTATATTGTTTATACAGATGCTAGGTTCTTGGTTTACCTGTGACCCATATTTACCAAGTTGAGGAAATGCATCTCAGGCTTGTGTTTGTGTGTGTGTGTGTGTGTGTGTGTGTGTGTGTGTGTGTGTGTGTGTGTGTGTGTGTGTGTGTGTGTGCGTGCGTGCGTGTGTGGGTGTATACATATAATTTCACATTATTACCAGTAAGACTCCCTAATCGGGAGATAAGCGACCGTCAGGTCGCAGCGTGATTTTAGGACAAAATGTGTAGGAGCTGTGTCCAAAAATGTGTTTGAAAAAATCGGCCTGAGGGTGGGGCTATATGGGACAGATCCATGTTGATGAGATGAGTGTAGACATACTGTGTACCGATTTGCGTGATTTTAGGGCAAAATCTGTAGGAGTAGTGTCCAAAAATTTGTTTAAAAAAATCGGCCTGAAGGGGGCGCTAAATGGGACAGATCCATGTTGATGACATGAGTGTAGAGCAAGTGTGTACCGATTTGCGTGATTTTAGGGCAAAATTTGTAGGAGCAGTGTCCAAAAATGTGTTTGAAAAAAATCGGCCTGATGGTGACGCTATATGGGACAGATCCATGTTGATGCCATGAGTGTAGACATACTGTGTAGCGATTTGCGTGATTTTAGGGCCAAATCTGTAGGAGTAGTGTCCAAAAATGTGTTTGAAAAAATCGGCCTGAAGGTGGCGCTAAATGGGACAGATCCATGTTGATGAGATGAGTGTGGACATACTGTGTACCGATTTGCGTGATTTTAGGGCAAAAATTGTAGGAGCAGTGTCCAAAAATGTGTTTTGCAAGAATCGGCCTCATGGTGGCGCTAGAAGAGGGCCATGTGAGAAGTGATGGGTGGAGCTTGTGGTTTGCCAGGCAAGGAGTATGTGTGCAAAATTTGGCCTGGATGGGGGCAACGGTTGCGGATATATGAGCAGGGAAAAAGTGTGACGTATGACTGACTGACTGACTGACTGACGGACTGACGGACGGACAGCCGGTGGAGGTTTTGATAGTAAATGCGACCTGACGGTCGCAACAATATACAAAACCCAACTTTTTAATCCTGTGAATGCTTTCTTTATAATTGGCTAATTTATGAATTTATAAGAAGAGGTTGCATATTATGAAACATCAAAAAGGGTACATTGGTTAAACTTTCAGCGTAAATGCTCACTGTGGTTCACAAATACAAGGTAATTTGAACAGGAGATGGAGCAACGTGCAACCACAGTGCAGGAAACATTATCTGGGTCGCAGCTCCTAACTGAAGGATGGCAGGAAGTTAGATGCTTGCATTCTGCACGTAACTATAGAGCCTACTTGTACAGTCATCTCACTAGAAACACATATGGAAACTTACTGAGAAACACCGCCTGAACCATGCTGCACCAGACAGTAGATGTCTCATACAGCATCACAGGAGGTCACAGGAATAAAACAAGGTTTAGAATGAACTGTCTGAGTGAGAATGCATTGTGTCTGATCACAACAGTTGCCCTCTCTTGTCCTAGAATAGGACAACACTACCAGTAAGACTCCCTAATCGGGAGATAAGCGACCGTCAGGTCGCAGCGTGATTTTAGGCCAAAATGTGTAGAAGTGTGGAAAAATGTGTATGTAAAAATCGGCCTGATGGTGGCTCTATATGGGACAGATGCATGTTGATGAGATGAGTGTAGCCATACTGTGTACCGATTTGCGTGATTTGAGGGCAAAATCTGTAGGAGCAGTGTCCAAAAATCTGCCTGATGGTGGCGCTATATGGGACAGATCCATTTTGATGACATGAGTGTAGACATGCTGTGTAGCGATTTGCGTGATTTTAGGGCAAACTCTGTAGGAGTAGTGTCCAAAAATGTGTTTTAAACAATCGACCTGAAGTTGGCGCTAAATGGGACAGATCCATGTTGATGACATCAGTGTAGAGCAAGTGTGTACCGATTTGCGTGATATTAGGGCAAAATTTGTAGGAGCAGTGACCAAAAATGTGTTTTAAAAAATCGTCCTGAAGGTGGCGCTAAATGGGACATATCCATGTTGATGAGATGAGCGTAGACATACTGTGTACCGATTTGCGTGATTTTAGGGCAAAAATTGTAGGAGCAGTGTCCAAAAATGTGTTTTGCAAGAATCGGCCTCATGGTGGCGCTAGAAGAGGGCCATGTGAGAAGTGATGGGTGGAGCTTGTGGTTTGGCAGGCAAGGAGTATGTGTGCAAAATTTGGCCTGGATGGGGGCAACGGTTGCGGAGATATGAGCAGGGCAAAAGTGTGACATGTGACTGACTGACTGACTGACTGACTGACTGACTGACTGACTGACTGACTGACGGACTGACGGACGGACAGCCGGTGGAGGTTTTGATAGTAAATGCGACCTGACGGTCGCAACAATATACAAAACCCAACTTTTTAATCCTGTGAATGCTTTCTTTATAATTGGCTAATTTATGAATTTATAAGAAGAGGTTGCATATTATGAAACATCAAAAAGGGTACATTGGTTAAACTTTCAGCGTAAATGCTCACTGTGGTTCACAAATACAAGGTAATTTGAACAGGAGATGGAGCAACGTGCAACCACAGTGCAGGAAACATTATCTGGGTCGCGGCTCCTAACTGAAGGATGGCAGGAAGTTAGATGCTTGCATTCTGCATGTAACTATAGAGCCTACTTGTACAGTCATCTCACTAGAAACACATATGGAAACTTACTGAGAAACACCGCCTGAACCATGCTGCACCAGACAGTAGATGTCTCATACAGCGGCCACAGAGATCACAGGAGGTCACAGGAATAAAACAAGGTTTAGAATGAACTGTCTGAGTGAGAATGCATTGTGTCTGATCACAACAGTTGCCCTCTCTTGTCCTAGAATAGGACAACACTACCAGTAAGACTCCCTAATCGGGAGATAAGCGACCGTCAGGTCGCAGCGTGATTTTAGGCCAAAATGTGTAGAAGTGTGGAAAAATGTGTATGTAAAAATCGGCCTGATGGTGGCTCTATATGGGACAGATGCATGTTGATGAGATGAGTGTAGCCATACTGTGTACCGATTTGCGTGATTTGAGGGCAAAATCTGTAGGAGCAGTGTCCAAAAATCTGCCTGATGGTGGCGCTATATGGGACAGATCCATTTTGATGACATGAGTGTAGACATGCTGTGTAGCGATTTGCGTGATTTTAGGGCAAAATCTGTAGGAGTAGTGTCCAAAAATGTGTTTTAAACAATCGACCTGAAGGTGGCGCTAAATGGGACAGATCCATGTTGATGACATCAGTGTAGAGCAAGTGTGTACCGATTTGCGTGATATTAGGGCAAAATTTGTAGGAGCAGTGTCCAAAAATGTGTTTTAAAAAATCGTCCTGAAGGTGGCGCTAAATGGGACATATCCATGTTGATGAGATGAGTGTAGACATACTGTGTACCGATTTGCGTGATTTTAGGGCAAAAATTGTAGGAGCAGTGTCCAAAAATGTGTTTTGCAAGAATCGGCCTCATGGTGGCGCTAGAAGAGGGCCATGTGAGAAGTGATGGGTGGAGCTTGTGGTTTGGCAGGCAAGGAGTATGTGTGCAAAATTTGGCCTGGATGGGGGCAACGGTTGCGGAGATATGAGCAGGGCAAAAGTGTGACGTGTGACTGACTGACTGACTGACTGACTGACGGACTGACGGATGGACAGCCGGTGGAGGTTTTGATAGTAAATGCGACCTGACGGTCGCAACAATATACAAAAACGTTTTAATCCTGTGAATGTTTTCTTTATAATTGGCTAATTTATGAATTTATAAGAAGAGGTTGCATATTATGAAACATCAAAAAGGGTACATTGGTTAAACTTTCAGCGTAAATGCTCACTGTGGTTCACAAATACAAGGTAATTTGAACAGGAGATGGAGCGACGTGCAACCACAGTGCAGGAAACATTATCTGGGTCGCGGCTCCTAACTGAAGGATGGCAGGAAGTTAGATGCTTGCATTCTGCACGTAACTATAGAGCCTACTTGTACAGTCATCTCACTAGAAACACATATGGAAACTTACTGAGAAACACCGCCTGAACCATGCTGCACCAGACAGTAGATGTCTCATACAGCATCACAGGAGGTCACAGGAATAAAACAAGGTTTAGAATGAACTGTCTGAGTGAGAATGCATTGTGTCTGATCACAACAGTTGCCCTCTCTTGTCCTAGAATAGGAGCGTGATTTTAGCCAAAATGTGTAGAAGTGTGGAAAAATGTGTATATAAAATGGGCAAAAATTGTAGGAGCAGTGTCCAAAAATGTTTTTTTCAAGAATCAGCCTCATGGTGGTGCTAGAAGAGGGCCATGTGAGAATTGGGTGGAGGTTGTGGTTTGGCAGGCAAGGAGTATGTGTGCAAAATTTGGCATGGATCGGGGCAACGGTTGCGGAGATATGAGCAGGGCAAAAGTGTGACGTGTGACGTGTGACGGAGGGACAGACGGACAGACAGCCGGTGGAGGTTTTGGTAGTAAGTGCGACCTCACGGTCGCAATTAATAACCAATTACTATGTTACCTAATAGCAAAAAAAAAAAAAAAGACTCCTGAGCCACTGCTGCCGTCTTTGTACTCAAGTTTCTACACCGTATTCCACATTGTCATCTATGCTAAAGGACTGGGTTACATGTGAGCCCCCAGGGTATTGAAAAGGGCTCTGTTCCTTTTGGAGATGGTGAGTATATAAGACAGCTACCGGTAGCTGTGTGTTGGGTAACATTGAGTTTAGCATTGTGCTGTGTCACTCACTGGTCAGTGAAGTTAACTTTGTGCTGAGTCACTAGTAGTTCAGGATGAAGGCTGGTGGTGCTTTGCTGCTTGTCCTCTTCTGTGTGTGTGAGGCTGACCCTGATGTCCAGTTGGATCTGACTCTCAAGCATCACCCTGACCAGGGAACAGAGTTGGAGCTGAGCCTAGAGGCCCTGGACAACGACCACGACCACGACCACGCCAACGGAACGGCGAACAAAGAATACACAGGTGAGGATGATTGACGTGCTTTTACAACACCGATGTGTGGCTTTCGAACCTAGTCCTATGTTGCACTGATATGAGTAATGGTCACCAAAATATGGCCAATGTTAAGTGTCAAACAATGCTATAACACTGAAGTATGACCATTTGAAGTGGTAAACACTGCTATAACACTGAAGTATGACCATTTGAAGTGGTAAACACTGCTATAACACTGAAGTATGACCATTTGAAGTGGTAAACACTGCTATAACACTGAAGTATGACCATTTGAAGTGGTAAACACTGCTATAACAATGAAGTATGGCCATTTTAAGTGTTAAAAACTGCTATAACGCTGAATTATGTAATCTGAAGACTGACCTCCTCAGACCTCTTGATCCTAGATTTTCTATGCATGTGAATACTGAGAGTGTCAGCAAAATGCCTACATTTTAAGTGTGTGTGTGTGTGTGTGTGTGTGTGTGTGTGTGTGTGTGTGTGTGTGTGTGTGTGTGTGTGTGTGTGTGCGTGCGCACGTGTGTGTGTGTGTGCGTGTGCGTGTGCTGTGCGCGTGTGCGTGCGTGCGTGCGTGTGTGTGTGTGTGTGTGTGTGTGTGTGTGTGTGTGTGTGTGTGTGTGTGTGTGTGTGTGTGTTAGAGCTGGGATACCCGACCGAAAACCTGTGGGGCCCGACAAGCCCGACGGGCTCGGGTCGGACGCATTTTCATAATTAATTGTCGGACGTCGATTCAGGTCGGACATAATCGTTGATATAGCCTCTGCCTACCTTTGACATGCATGATGCACTCTCATGTGTGTGCTGCTCGCGCTAAACACTGCTGCAGCAACGGAGACATAACTTAGTATGGAGAAAAGTCCCACGCTGAGGTAAACGCGTTGTGGTTCGATTGGAAGTGGCGTGCTGCTGAATGGAGCTCCTAGCTTGTGTTTCCAGTACTGTCCCTTGCATTGGATGTTTATTTTTCGGCGTTGTGTGCAGTCGCAGTGCACTGTGCCAGCCTCGTCCGTCCGTTCAACACACATCACATCACTCAAGTAAATCCTGGCTTTTTTATACTTCTTCATCATGGCGTGTTCCGTGACAAAAGTGGCTGATCTACAACGCCTCGCATCCGTGACGCGTTGTGAGCTTGTAGATCTGCTATTTTCCAGGCGCAGACACTTGCAGAATGAATGAGTGTGCAGTGAGTCATTGTGTCAGACGTCCAGCGCAGCGCACGTTATTAATTAATAATCAACGTAGCCTACTATTGAAACACGTTCACAAGAAACAGTGTGGCTTAATATTCACATTAAGGGTAACAAGCAGGCACGCTGCATGCACTGCACATTAGTAGAACAAGTTTGCTGCTAGTGAGTGTAAATCAGTGGCTTCCTCAAAGAAAAAGAAACGAGGCGAAAAAGAGTTGGAAACATAAGGTTCGGGCCTCTGCGCGGGTCGGACGCATATTAATGATTAATGCTCAGAGGTCGACTCGGGTCGGACAAAAAACTGTCGGACACGGGTTTGGAACGGACAGAAAAAATGGGCCCGATCCCAGCTCTAGTGTGTGTGACAGCTGTGCTGTCACAGCCTCTGCCTCAGCTACAGTGTCACACCCATTCACCCAGTGACCTAATTTAATACTGTTTTCACCTTTGTCGCTCACTTCACCTGTTCCCATTCTGAGTGACTATAGTCTATTTATAGCCCTTTAGTTTATGTCTGCCTTTGTTTGTTGGTTTGTCTGATTATGTTACGATGTATTGTACTGCATTCCCCTTTTGAAAAGGTTACCTGAGTTCCGCGTTTTCAAGGAAAGTCTTTCAGTTTATTCCTTGTTTCCCGTTTCATTTGATTTCTACATTTTGGGTCCTTGCCTGGGTGGCTTTGAGGCCTGATACGTGTGTTAAACATTTTACAAGTTGTAAAGGTTGGAGGAGGGTCATTTAAACAGATTATATTCATAATACATAATGTTTTGGAAATATACTTTATATTTGATCCACACAATAGACAAGGACAAACTTAAGGATTTGGTCAAATCACTTTAACCACTGAAATGTATTATTTGTAAATTATTGATTTTAATGCTAATGCTGGGGTGATTTCAGCCCTCCTTGCTCAGCTGTCCAGCCTAGAAGCAAGGCTCAACGCCACTGAGGGTCAAATGGAAGAGGTCAAGAGACATAATGCAGGTATAATTAAATGTTTTAACACCTGAGGTAGTAAAACAGGTTGTCCAAACGTTCTTCAAAGGGTCCACATTAGAAACCAACCTCTTAACAGGTGTGGGCCCGCCGGCGGGCCCGCCGGCCGTTTTTTGACAAACAATCACGTTTAGACAAGCCTCTGTGTTACTTGCTGTCCAAGCTGTATACCATTTTAAAGCTAAGATTCTTGTGATTCCGAATCCGCTGATTATAGCGCCGAAACTCACCACCGCTAACAACGCAGAAGTCCGACATAAACAAACAAACAAATATTCATAAATCTGCTGCTACTCACGTTTAGAGTTGGATTGTACTCCAACAACATCATATATTTCCACAACAATGATGTTCTTGTGTAGAGGAAGGGTAAACATGATAAAATCCATTGTTTGTACAAAGTCCAAACCACATTTTCTGCCAAGAAACCTCTGTACAACTATAGTCATGGATACAAGCGTGATGTCAGAGTATGACAATCTTTCACGTGTTTTTGCTTCTAACTCCAGTTCAGGTTTTCAGTTTTACAACTGGATACTATTAAAATAGCCTCCAAGCTCCACACAATGATTGACACTTCATTTCACCCAATTGGAGCTTCTAGTCCTGTCTCAGTCGTCTCCCAGTCGCCCAATAGCAACCAATAGTATGTTCTCAGAGGAGGTCCATGACTCCGTTTCCTGGCTCATATATTCAGCCAATGGCAGCAGGTTGTTCTGATGACTGGCACTTCTTATAGCCAATGAAATTCTCCACAAAATGTGTCTACTTTATTTTGGCTGAAGTGAACTACAATACCCAAAAAACCCTGCGTAACCGCACTACTGGCCGTGCGTAAATACGCAGCAGCGGCGCCGAATGTCAGACCAAGAGTGTTAGGGCTGTCATTAAAATAAATACATTAAATAATAATAATAATAAATACATTAAAATAATAAAATTATAAAATAAAAAAAATCCAGTCTATTAGCCCTTTTTTGACCTTTTTATATGATATATGCAAATGTCTCCAAATGAAAACGCATAAACATACACTTAGTAAAACATGTGTAAAATATTCATATTCTGTAGTTTTATCATGTCCTTTGAAATTGGGCTAGGTAAGGCTTCAAAATGTGTCCACATTGTGTTTTTCAGCTCCTATATGATAATAACAGTGTTATGCAGGTGTTATGCAGTGTTATGCAATCATGCATCTATTTACTGAAAATATTTAGGCGAGGATTAAAAACCTGCTATTCCAGTAAGTTAAAACTTGCATTACTCAATGTCAGTTGCACACAGAGTGATTATTTATTTCTGGGTAAAACTTCAAAATGTTTCCTTCAAAATGAGACCATGCCCAATGCATTACTCCAAATGGTTTTAAAACTACAATCAATTTACTTTAGGTACGCTGTGTATAGGCGTTTTTTGCAAATTATACAGGATTGTTAACAGGTTAACACCCAAGGATCGACTATATCTCCTACATAATCTACTTTTGGTCGGACCATAACAAAGTCACAGTCATACATATCCATCGCATTTAAACAATTTTATTTAACCTCATCAACATTTAATATCAATGGTGCTCTGAAAGAAAACACAAATCACTCTCCCTTAGTTCACATTACCAAATGTAACCTGACGTGGCAAGGTAAAAACAAGATGAGACAATATAGGTAACTGACAAATTATACTCTGGGAAAATGTTCCTGTTTGCCGGTGTGTGCGCACACGATTGCAGGCGATCCACGCTTGTTTCCAGTTTCATTACATTTCATGAAATTAGTGGTAAAATTGACTGCTAAATATTTATCTTGTCTTCAGTACAATAAGTGAGGGTGTTTAGTAATTAAACGTTTTAACACCTGATGTTGTAAAATATTTTCTAAAAAAATAATAATATGTGGGCAACGTTTCAGCCAGATCCATTTTAAATGAATGTTGAATGTGCAAAACACGCATGCATGCACAAACGCTAGCCTCACGCAACATTGGATTTGTCTGATTCCAGGCCTCTCTCTCTCTCTCTCTCTCGCTCTCTCTCTCTCTCTCTCTCTCTCTCTCGCTCTCTCTGTAAACATTAATTTGTATTTAAGATGATATATATGTTTTATTAATCCACATTTTAGCAACTTGTACATTATAGGATGAAATACATATTTTAACATAACTTTCCCTGTAATGTTTTACCATATTTAGACCTTCAGACCGACATGAAGACCTTGACAAAGAAACTTGAAGGTAATTATAACAGAAGGATGTTCAGTGGAGTGTTAATGTATGTTAATTACTTAGTTATTAGACAGGATGCCATTATCCCATAACTCCATATAGACACATAACATACAAAACTATGGTATACCTATTTAAACTCAGAGAATAGTTTTCATGATGTGATGCAGCCTACTGCATACTGTATTTGATCTATAACGGATTGTTAATGTGGAGATTGTTTTTCTGTCCATCATTGATTAGAATGTCTAAGTCAATCTAGTTAGTAGGTTTGAACGAAAGTTTGAGGATGGAAATGGAGTTTACTCAAAAGCACTTTTTAGAGCGGGCATGGTGGCCTGTCGGTAACGCTGTCACCTCACAGCTAGAAGGTCCTGGGTTCGATTCCTGCCGGGAGACGCTGGGGGCGCTGGGGGCGTGTTCTCTCCTCTGCACCATCAGCACCTACATAGGTGGGGTTGGCGAAAAGGCCTTTCTGTGTGGAGTTTGCATGTTCTCCCTGCGTCTCCTACTGTAGATACACTCACAAAAAAATGCAGTGATCCCTGGCCAGCCAGGGCACCTGATGGAGGGGAATGGAACTGGTTGGAATAACCTGTCCCTTCCACACGCTACGTCCAACTAGGGAAGCTCCCTCCTGTCAGGTGATAAGAAGCGGCTTGCTCACTCATCATGCACTGAAGGAAGAATGAGCTCAGTTCGGGGCCCTCCCCAGGTTGGCAGAGGGAGAGCAGAGATTATAGCTTAGGCAATTGGCACCGGGTGATAAATAGGTTATAAAATCGTGGGATAGACATTATATAAAAAGGAGAGAAAAAAAGGGGTGCGCTTTTAATCATTTCATTGGTACAGTATTTTGTAAAACCCACACACAGACGTAAAGGCTGTTCAATAGTACTGATTTGAAAGCTGAAAAATGAAGATAGCTGGCTGGTCCTTGGCCCCCCAAATGTTTCCCTTTGCATCAAATCTCTCTCAAAAATTGCATGTATAAAAGCTCACAACGTGTCGTAATGCAACACGTTGCATGTGAACTTGTATTTCGGCAAAATATTTGCAAATGTTTTAGGAGGGTTTTTTCGACCATTAATGTGGAGAGAACAAATTATCTCTTCTGGGGGTCCCTGGCACAAATACATATCATTTTGGGGGTCCTTGGTCCTTGGTCATTCCAACCGGGCAAAATAAAGATAAAACATATCGTTTTCAAATTAAGTGGATGTTAGTGTCCACACTGGACGTAACCATCCACTCCCATCCACTTAATTTGAGAAAGATAGTTAGTATAATATATGCTTTTATCAATAATATAACCAAAGTGATAATGTTCCTGTGTTGACAGACAAACCAAAGGTGGCCTTCTCTGCTGATCTGGGTTATGGTTCTGTTGGACCATTTAGTTCTGAAACCACTGTGGTGTACAAGAATGTCATCACTAACATCGGCAACGCATACAATTCATCTACAGGTAGGTTATGATTAATTCATGTATTTAACATTAGTTCAAAGTATTTAACATTTAACATGTGAGCCCGCAGAGTATTGAAAAGGGCTTTGTTCCTTTTGGAGATGGTGAGTATATAAGATGGCTGTGTGCTGTGACACATCAGCCGCGTCTCAAGTCCTTAAATAATTCCTATTTCCTTCACTTGTTTCCTATTTCCTTGTATGTCAGTCCCGCCCACTGGGAGTTGGCCTATCACTTGTGATGTTGTCATCAGAAATGGCCAATGGGACGTCTCCTCTTCTCTATTTCCTTAATGGGAGGGACTAACGTACAAGCAAGGAAATAGGAAATAGGAATTATTTAAGGACTTGAGACGCGGCTGGGTGTTCGTTCAGCTTTGTGCTGTGTCACTGGTCAGTGAAGTTAGCTTTGTGCTGAGTCAATAGTCACAGTAGTCAGAGAGGTTAAGGATGAATGTTTAACATGTAAGTTTCCTCAACTTAGATATATCAGTCTATTGGACATTAAATGAATATTACAGTAATACAGTATTACATACATACGTCTTCAAGTTGTGTTTCATATTTAAAACATAGACAGGATGAGATGAGAGAAGTTTAATGCCATCAGTTTTAACTTTTTCTCTGCCATTTTAAACCACTCAGCAACTGCCAAATTGTCCTTACCTTTTAACGTGTAAAGTGTACCAGCGTTGCAGACCGGACCGCAGCTCAGGGGATAGCAGGAAATGAGTTAATTAACAATGATAATAATGATTTCCATATTATTAATTAACAATGATATAGATCAGTGGTTCTCAAACTGTTTCATGTCAAAGACCTCCAAATTGACCATGGACCCCAATCTGAAGATTATTCCAAATGTGTGTTTTGAAAATAGCACACCTACAGGATCACATGTCTCTCTCTTAGATCTTCTAATAGTCTAATTATAAAATAAGGTAAAGGTATTTAAATGCTATATTGTCACATTTTGCTGCGGACCCTGGAGGCTCCTCAAGGACCCTTGCAGGTCCTCGGACCCCATATTGAGAACCTCTGTTTTAAAAATTTTGTTTTCCACAATATGGTTTATTCACACTGTGTGTGTGTGTGTGTGTGTGCGTGCGTGCGTGCGTGCGTGCGTGCGCACATGCGTGAGTGCGTGTGTGCTTCCACGGGTGTATATCGTCGTTGTCGGGTGGAAACCTTGTATCTTCAAGTTTCAGATTTGTACGTTCTTTCGCAAGTAAAGCCCTGCTTCATCGTACAAGGCCGTCACACAAAAGTAGTGAAAACAGCAGATCTACAAGCACTTGTAGATCGGCTGTTTTCACTATTATAAATCATTTTTAAAATGATGAATGCAAAACGAATGGTTTTGGACTTACAAGGTTTTCACGCGACAACGACGATATTGTTTTTCTCTCTCGTGCAGGTTTCTTTACGGCGACACTGAGAGGAGTTTACCAGTTCAGCTTTACTGCAGCCCACTACTGGTCAAATGAGAACCTGTCCATCATGATGTATAGGAACGAACAGAGAGTCATGTTTAGCATGGTATGGAACAACGGCGGCTGGGACTCCCTGTCTAATGGAGTGATCCTGGAGCTGGAGGAGGGGGACAGGGTTTACATGAGGCTGCCTGCTGGTGGTGGGCCTGGTGATGATGGGTATAGACTCTATGACGGCGGGAATACATACAACAACAACGTGTTCAGTGGTTTCCTGCTCTATCCTATGTAAGAAGGACAGTTAACCCTGCAAGGCCCAGCGTTGCTTTTTGGCAACAAAAATGTTATAATTAGTTTTCCTGTCCTTTTTTTCACATTAACATCACCATTAAATCCTATTCTTTAGTATTACAATGCCATTGGCCAGGATATTTGCATATGAAAGCCGCGCTGCAAGCTTGTAGATCTGCTATTTTAAAGTTTTTCTTTCTTTCTTTTTTTTTTTTGAAAAACCTGTTTCTATGTCAGTGGTGCTCAAACTCTTTTCATGTGAAGGACCCCCACAATGATATGTATTTGGCAGCGGACCTCCATCTAAAAATATTTCGTTCCAGGGACCCCCCAGAAGCAAAATTTGGGTTACAAATTTTCACTTAAAAAATACATAGGCCTATATTCAAAATTCACATTTTCACGACTTTTCAAAAATAGCAGATCTACAGGCTCTCAGCGCGGCCCTCGGCACTCGGTGAACTTTAGCCAAAAATAGCAGATAAGCTATTTTCGGCAAAGACGTTTGGCATAGAGGGGAAAAAGAGCAGACTAAGGACAGAGTGTAATGTCAAGTTAAGTATTGACGGTTCAAGTGGTTAAATACCGGACGTATCTGAAAACACAAAATGACATGAATCCAAATTACAATGACTATTGCTGTCATGTCAAATAATGAAACTATATGGAATCTATGAAAAAACATTGTGGGGGTCCCTGCTTCATCTCTTTCTCAACTGAGGGGTCCTTGGCCTGAAAATGTTGAAGACCCCTGCACTAAACAGCTGTGCACAGGCTGACCAAGCCTGACATGCATATACCCAAATGTTTTCTTTACTGTGTATCCTTTCCCAGATAACTTATTTTTTTGGCAATTGACATGCTGACGTATTTGTAACATAACTTGTGTTAAAGCTTCATATATCCTCAAACTAGGCTATCGTTGTTATTCCTCAAAAGTTTGGGCTTAAATCAACAATTGATCTGATCATCTCTGAGGAGCCACAGGGCATTGATTCAACTCCAATTTCATTCAACAAAGCTGGGAACAATCCACAGACCTCTAAGGCCACTATCATAGTCCAAGAGAGAGCTATCACCTCACCGCGGTGTAGTTTTCTAGCTATCACCTATAGGCTTTGTTATACATTTTTAGGTGATAGCTAGAAAACTACACTGCGGTGAGGTGATAGCTCTTTGTTGCTTTATGATTTATCATTTTACACAACAGACACACAAGTCATTATAGCATGATTGGAGTCTCAGAGGGAAACTTTTATTATTTGTTATCATTTCCTACAAAGCAAGCAGTTCAAAGTGATTTACATTGAAGACATAAGAACAGGAAACATTGTTTAAAAATATATTAAACAATATGTTAATACATGAATAAAATTAATACAGCTACAATTCTTGAAGCACAATCAATTTACCAGACTGTTTAATTGTTAAATGAAATATAATGATTTGAAATACAACAAATGGTGAGATGTTATGAAGGATGATAATATGATGAGAAATAAATGCATAATAACCTTTTCTGAACTCATTTAACCCTTCCAGTGCCAGCCCCTAGAGGGCACCAAAAAATGCCAGGGTATATCCCATAGGCGAGCGCATTAGCATCCGGGGACTCACGTTGCAGTGACGCGCGTGCTCACGTTCGTGCACGTCATGGAAAGGTTCCGGATGAAAATGGCTACAAAATAGCTATTAGCATTTTCTCATTTAAAAGATCATTTTTCTGCGATTTCGCCGTAAATAAACCTCGCGCCGCCTCCCTAAAAACACAATCCAGAGAAAATGACCTTCAAAGATGTGGTTTTTCATTGGATTCGGCGGCGATTCGCGGCGACGTTACTCGCTAACGGCCGGCCGGGGAGCGGCCGGGCCTCAGCCACTGGATTGAAAATTTAGGCCCAGGCTTCAGAAGGCCTCGGATCATTTTATTCATTTCATTAAAAAAGCCGAACCTGTTCGGGATAGGCACACTGGACGTCGTTCCGGAAGCGGCGTTGAACATTCGGTGAACATTGGGGGGCTCACAAATGTATTTTAAACCATTTTTAATGGAATATATCGTCGGACCATGTAAAATGGCTCGCTGGCTAGCGTAGGACGAGCCAGGACCACCCACGGCTCTACAAGCAGCTCAGGGTAAGTAAAATAATAATAAAAAAATTGTATTGGATTGAAATAAAGCCGAACTTGTTCGGGATAGGCACTGTATGAGTTAAAAACAACACTTTATGAATCTACAGCAGTGGCTCTCAAACTTAAAGCTATACTGTGTAAGTTGCTCAACTAGTGGTCAGTAGCGTCCGCATCTTTCGGCCGTTTTTCGCCGCGGACCAGGCCTCACACCCCCGCGTCACCCCCGCGTCTGCCTCCACCTCGCCGAGATCTATCTTTGGAGGGGTCCCTGGTTCCTGTGCGTTCAGGCATTCCGGAGAAACGGAGTGTTTCACCCGAGTATAGATAGAGACACACGGGCGCCTACAAATATGGCCGCCCTATTGTGATAGCTAGCGACCCCACTTCAAGATGCGCTGTGATTGGCCGGCAGTGTATAATCCTCGCTGTGATTGGCCGGTAGTGTATGATGACGTCATTTTGGCGGATAATCTCGCCCCTGTCACTGCTAGAAGAAAATATGTAAAGAGAAGGCTTCAGAAGCTGAAAATAACGGAGTGGGTGTTCTAAAACTTTAGCGATTTAAGAGTTAGGACAATTTTAAGATTTGTTTTATAAAAAAAGTTACATGGTATACATGGGCACGACGTTAAACTGTTCCGTTTGAGAGGACTGGCGACCCTTGAACGTATAGCCATGAAAGGAAACTATGGATCGTTACAGAAACACAAATCCTATACTTCCAGGGGCGGGAGTCCCCAGGAGCACAACAGTGCCAGGTTCCGCTGCGCGTCTGCCAAACAGACAGGATGATGCTGCGTCCCTAAACCCACCCGTACGGGGTGGCCGGGGCGTAGCTGAAGGGCGCAGGGCACCTGATGCCATACTAAGGTGCAAGAGGCCCCTCAGAATCGCCACTTTCAACATTCGGACTCTGGCTGCACCCACGCGCAGAGAGCAGGGAGGAGAATGTAGGCTGAAGACTGAGGAGCTAGCACTGAACCTACGGGAGCATAACATCGACATATGTGGCCTCCAGGAGCACAGGCAGGTGCACAAGGACGACAGAACAAGTGAGATCAACCTCCAGACAGTTGGAATGGGGTATGCCCTATACACGGGGTCAGCATGGCGAAATGCAGCCCAAGCAGCGAACGGTGGTGTAGGGATCCTCATCGGAAAGGAGGCGCAGAAGGTACTGATCGGCGTTGAGCGCATATCTGAAAGAATCCTCACAGCTTCATTCCAGGGAAACCCTGCCCTCACAGTCATCGTAGCTTACTCCCCGACCGAAGATGCCAAAGGGGAAAGCAAAGAACTGTTCTACCACAAGCTCAAGCAGGCAATTGAAAGAGTCAAGCCACACAACTTCCTGGCTGTCCTGGGGGACTTAAATGCACGTCTCGGACCAGGAGATGCATCGTTCACCTACAATGAACAGACAAATGACAATGGAAAACGCATGCTGGAGATCATGGAGGAGCATCAACTGCTGGCCACCAACACCATGTTCCAAAAGAGGAGGGGGAAGCTGTGGACATGGATGTCACCACACAACACTGCACACCAGATTGACTACATCCTAACTCGTAGCAAATGGAGAAGCAGTGTCACTAACTGTGAGGCATATGGGTCCTTCAGCTCTCTCTACTCAGACCACAGGATCGTCACTGCAACAGTCAGACTCAGCCTGAGGGCCCCAAGGAAGGAGGGAAGGAAGAAGGTCAAATATGAATGGAGCCAACTAGCAATGGACCCCCTCCTACAGGAACGATATGCGGTGGAAATAAAAAACAGGTTCCAAGTCCTGCAGGGGGAGGAGGAGAACATATCAGCCCGCTACCAACGTTTTGTTGATGCCAACAACGCAGCAGCTGAGTCAAGCCTCCAGCAGGTCCCCAAAGCAAGCAGGAAAGATAGATGTCTTGACCCCGCCATCATCAAAGCTAGGGAAGAGATGAGAGCAGCTCACAGGGACTTTGTCGCTGATCGAAATGGAGAGGGACTGAGGGAGAGATACAGGCGGAGGAAGGAGGAGCTCTACCAGGTCTATGCTAGTCTGGAAAAGCAGGAGCTGACTCAGAAGATTAGGGAGATCGAGGTGGCTGATACTAACCAAAAGCATGGCATGAGCTGGAAGCTCATAAATGACATTTCTGGCAGAAACTCCTCTCAAACCTCCAAGATAAGGGGAGGAAATGCAGAAGAGCGGGTTGAAGCATGGTACCAGCACTTCAAAACCCTCCTAGGTAAACCACCTGTGACAGAGGATGAGGACGAGGTGATAGCCCCTGTCTTCCATGACCTTCTCATTCCAGATGGACCATTCACCCTGGAGGAGTACCAGAAGGCCAAGGCTTCGATAAAGTGCGGCAAGAGCTGTGGGGAGGATGGAGTGACACCAGAGGTCCTGAAACATGTGCCCATAGACGAGGTGGTGCTAGATTTCATCAACAAAGCACACATGACTGGAGAGCAGCCGGAGCTATGGCGCACAATGAACATTGTTCCAGTACCTAAGTCAGGTGACCTCACAAAGACTGACAACTACCGTGGCATCAGCCTGAGCTCACAAGTCGCCAAGACCGCCAACAGGATGATCCTCAACCGTCTCAGACCCATCTTAGACCCTCTACTGAGAAACTCGCAGAACGGCTTCCGCCCGGAACGAACGACAGTCGGGCAGATACTGGCTCTGAGGAGGATTCTGGAGGGGGTACGAGAGCGAAACCTGTCAGCAGTGATCACCTTCATTGACTTCCAAAAGGCATTCGATACCATCCACCGGGGAAAGCTCATGGGTATTCTTCGAGCCTACGGAGTTCCAGACAAAATGGTTCAGATGATTGAGTCGAGCTACAATCAGACTCGAGCCAAGGTCCAAACCTGCGACGGTGACACCAAGGAATTCGAGATCCTGGCTGGTGTCCTACAGGGTGACACTCTGGCCCCCTTCCTGTTCGTGGTTGCAATGGATCACGCCCTGAGACTTGCGATCAATGGCAGAGAGGAGGCTCTGGGCTTTACACTGGTCCCAAGGCAGTCGAGGAGAGTACACCCCATCATGGTCACTGACCTCGACTACGCAGACGACATTGCCTTGATCTCGGACACAGTCGAGAAAGGAAGGGAGCTTCTATTGGCAGTAGAAAAGGAGTGCAAGAAGATCGGCCTCAGGCTCAATGCCAAGAAAACGAAGGTAATGACTGTGAACACGGAGGACAAAACCATTTCCACTGCAGACGGGACTGTGCTCGAGCGTGTGGAGGACTTCAAGTACCTCGGGGCCTGGACTGCCTCAACTGAACAGGATCTGAAGGTCAGGAGAGCACTTGCCTGGAGGGCCTTGCACGGGATGAGGAGAGTGTGGAAATCAGAACTTGGAGAGGACCTTAAGAGGCGGCTGTTCATAGCTACTGTGGAGTCTGTGCTGCTGTATGGGGCTGAGACATGGACCCTCACAGCACAACAGGAAAAAGCCCTGGATGGAGTCTACACAAGAATGCTACGAATGGCACTAGGTGTCACATGGACGGACCGCATCAGAAATGTGGACCTCTATGGAGACCTACCACGGGTCACGGACAAGGTCAGAGGAAGAAGGATGAGGCTGGCAGGACACTGTGTCAGGCACCCAGAGCTGGAGGCTAATAAACTGACCCTATGGGAGCCAATCCAGGGCAAAGCCAGGAGGGGAAAAAGGCGAACCACCTATGTAGACGTGCTGCGGCGCGACAGCTCTGCTCACAACACTGCAGAGCTCAAGAACCTGATGTTGGATAGGAGACTGTGGACGGCAGCGATCCAGGAATCCCGAGTTGGTGTTGGCTAGACCTCACTCTCGAAGAATGATGATGACATGGTATAACTTTAAATCTATAAGTCAAAGTTCTGCATACATCTGAGAGTGGTTTCTTAAAGTTACAGACCCATAAGGGTCCATTTGGTTCCATTTGCACACTCCCAGCGTGACAGACCTGTAAGGGTCCTTTTGGTTCTATTTGTTACACTATCAGAGTTACAGACCCATAAAGGTCCATGTTTGGTTCCATTTGTACACTTTCAGAGTTACAGAGCCATAAGGGTCCCATTTGGTTCCATTTTTACACCCTCAGAGTTCAGTTGGTTCAATTTGTACAAGAGTTACATACCTGTAAGGGTCCTTTTGGGAAGCCTTCTCAAGGGACCCTACTTTGAGAACCACTTATGTACATGGAATATGGTAATACATGTTTCAAGATTGATTGATTGATTGAATATATTATTAGCAATTAGTAACAGTATAAACACACACACACACACACACACACACACACACACACACACACACACACACACACACACACACACACACACACACACACACACACACACAGTACCGTAGTAGGTACTGCCACCACGTATGATAAATGTCCCTGGTCTCTGCAGCATCAGTGACCCACTTGAAGCTAATTCATTCATACCAGGCGGTTGGAGCTTCATTCATGTTCCATCTGCGTAGGACGGTGTCACATGGTCAAAGCGGCAGATCTACAAGCTATCATGTGCCTGGAATCAAGCTCACAACACATTAATTGTAAGCTTGTAGATCGGCTGTTTTCAGCATCTGACACAAACCTATCTAGTATCTATATAGTTTATTTTTACCCTTAAAGGACCACTTCACCTCTGGAACAACCAGATCTTATTGTATTGTTGTTTAGGACATGATCAAAACAATCCTGAGTAATATTTTGTGTTCAATCTGTGTTTTTAGATATTTTAGTATTTGCATCATTATGATGATTTGTAGCATGCTGAAATACTAAAATATCTCAAAACACAGATTGAACACAAAAAAATAACTCAGGATTGTGTTGATCGTGTCCCAAACAACAATAAAATAAGATCTGGTTATTCCAGAGGTGAAGTGCCTGTGCTCTGATTCAGATTCAGAGACAGTCTGCCAGTGGAAGCCAGACTGTGCTGCCATCTAGTGGATAACAAATGAGACACCTTTCATGTTGGTTAAGTCTGTATAGTTATGCACATACTCTAGCGCAACTACTAATGCAAGTAATTCACAACCCATCATAATCTGCCTTTATTGTCCCAGAGAGATATTCAGTCTGTTCAACAGTAAAGTTAAAGAGGTGGTGCCATAGTTTTGTACTTTTCCTGTTTTGTATGTGTCTATGGAGTTAACATTACTCTAATAGATCCCCAGGTGTTTCTGTACACTTTTTTGGGGAAAAGTCTTCCTCCTATATAATCATAATACCTGATCATCATGTTTTAGGGGGGAAATCATGGCACCCCATCTTTAATAGGCTACACAGAATCCCATAGAGTACACATATACATACACATTTCGAAGTTGTATCTCCTTCCAGGTGGCATGATTGTAAAGTGGTTTTAATTCATGCATGCTGTATTGTATGATATGTGTATATGACAATAAACAATTTATGATATAAATAATATTTATTCCATGCACACATTTCCTTCATTCGTCTCTGGGTCTTTTTTCATCAAGCTTCCTGTTAACAGCTTTGGTTTGTGCCATGTGGTCTACCATGACAATAGTCACACCAGGGGGCACATCAGGGGCCCCAGTTTGCCATATCAGGGGCCCCGGGGTGCTAAAGGTGCACCGTTGCCCCAATCTGCACCAAACTTGGCATAAACACCATGACAATAGTCACACCAGGGGGCACATCACGGGCCCCATGGTGCCACATAAGGGGGCCCTGGGGTGCCACTGGTGCACTGTTACTCTGATATGCACCAAATATGGCACAAACACTGTTCAGAGGTCTGACATAACAATAGTCACACCAGGGTCCGCAACATATTAAGCCAAAATAAGTGAACTGTCCCAGGCCAAGTTGAACTGTCCCAGACCAAAGTGGCTGCAGTAGGCTATATGCAAGCGTATACGAGCCATGACATCACATGTGTCGTCGTTTCTTGCGTTTCTGTTGTTCATACGGTGGCGCGAGGGGAGAGGGGAGTCAGCTTTTCCACCCAAAACTCCGGTCTCAGATCCTTCCGTTTTTAACCCCTGAAAATGCCTGTCTGAACCGAAGGCATATCTGACTTTTCATTTTGCAGAATTCTTTTTGCCTCAGTCTTTGAGAGATGTGTTTCTAGACACCTTTACAAACATTTTAGTGAAGACATATCTTGGTAAGGAATGTATTCCCAGATTTGACATTATTCTGATAATATTCCCTGACTGGGTAAATGAGAGCCAGATAGATAACACTCATCCTGTAGAACCTGCCTAAAATTGCAGCATAAACATATTTTTGGGGATACATAATTGTATAATATGTCCTTGTGCACATAGTTGTGTGTAATTCATTTTGTTATCAATAAATTGATCACATGGCATAAATGAGCTCAATAATTTGTTCAAGATTCAAGAGGTTTTATTGTTTCATATATTTTGCAGTGAAATGTTGTTACATCATACATCACAGACACTATTAAACAAACAAACCAAACATACAAGCTAAATGCAGGTTAAATACAACCACTCCAATTATATAAGTTATATTGTATTAACATACTCTACCATACAGATTGAACAAAGTGACATTGTATTCATTACAAAGTTAAATTGTGCCGCTTTAAGAAAAAAAGTAAAACAGGTTCAAATAATAAGAGAATGTACAGAATATGATGGGATAATAATTTAGGAACTTATATATTGGATATAGAGTTGACTTACTGTACAACACTTCAAGTTCAAGGATTACATATGTACAAAGACCATCTGTCAGGAGTTAGCTCCTTGTTCATGGTTCTGACAGCTAACTTGTTATGTGTCTCTTTTTATCCACAATCACACCAGAAAGATGTAGTAGCTACTCAAATTTCCATATATCATATAATGTTTTAAAACATGTCTAGGTAGCAACGTGCATGTTATGGTAGCATTGTTACCTAAACATTTTTATGTTCATTTACATTTGCATGATCACTGTGGTGAAAATGAACAGAGGCTGTGCATGGATGTCAGATTAGTAAACTCCTCAGATTACCAGAGTCTTTAATCCCATTATGATCATGCCTTCATTTGGCTGTTCTAGATGTGGCTGAGGTCTGAAAGCAGGAAAAGCAATGTTGCCCTCTAGTGGCAAGCATTATGCACAGGAAGGACTATCAATGAGTTCAGTAGAAGCTCAAACTCTTTCTGTCCAAGGATTTCTGACTGGAGAGTGAAGTGTAGATACTATTAAAGTGATATAAAATGTAATGTGGGAGAATATACTGTTGAACCTTTCCTCTGTATATGGTTAGACTAGATTTAGGGTGTCTGTTAAATAAAATATGGATCAATAAATCCATAACCAGATGAATTATTTCACACCGAAATAAGACTCAGACAGCCCCTGGACTAAATTCATAAATTGTTGTATTTAGAGAGAGCAGACAGGTCAGACATACAGACAGTACGCATCCAATTCCATAGATGGCTGCAGCTTTCTCTCTCTCTCTCTCACAAAATGGAAGTTTTAACATACAGTATATTATATGAATCACAGTACATGACCTGGAACCCTTTGATTGGTTCCTAAGAATGAAACAACAGATCTTATAACCCAAACATGATCTGGTAGCCATGGTACCCACAGTCACAGTAACCTCAAAACAATGTAGGGACGGCTCTCTGTATATTTCCACTGGCCAGCCCCAAGGTTGCTGTTGTGTCCAGACAGAGATCCATACAGTAAGCATGTAAAAATAAATAGTAGGCTTTCTGGGTGAAGGTAGCACGGCACAATATATACTGTATATTTATTGAATTCAAACAATATAATTACTACAACCGAAATGATCTAACAGTGTCCAAATTTCCTTTCAAAGGGGGCCACATTAGAAAATATTAAAACACCAGAGGGCCAACTATTACATCTCCTGACATTCGGACCATAACAAAGTCACATACCGGTACATAATGCATCACATTAAATGATTTTATTTAACTATAATCATCAATATTTAATATCAATGTGTTTTTTGTCAGGTGTTTAATCTGAACAAAACACAAATAACTATTATTTTTGCCTTATTTCACATTACCAAATGTAACCACACGTGCAAGGTAAAAGGAACAGGGAATAAGGAATCCTGACAAATTATACTCTGGGAAAATATTCTTGTTTGTCTGCGCTGGCGGGACGTTTATAATATAATTTTAGGGATAGAAATTGTCCTCTGGCCGCATTTGGCCCCTGGTCAGCACTTTGGACACCCCTGCATCATAATGGCGTGTAAAAACAAATAATCTAAAGGTCTTTGTCGCAGAAAATGTGTCCGTGTATGGTTGACCCCAATATCAAATGTGTGTAAAATTGCATTGTGGCCACAGGCTGACTAAAACAGCGATTTAAATTCTCCACTGCTCACGTATAGCCTACATCTGAGAGACATTTAAACGATCTTTACCTTTTGGATCTGATGTGCGGTAAAGGTAAGAATAGTGTAAAATCTCATTTGGGCAGCTGATGCCGAGGAACCTCATCTTGCTCTTTGGAACCTCTTCTATATAGCGGAGGGAGAGGTTCCGAAAGTAGCGAGGGAATTCAGTGGATGTGGATCCAAAATGCCTCTCTTAGTAATAGTGTCTGTCCCCTCCTCTCTTTAAGGGATTAACAGATTCTCTACCTTGATTTTTTTTTTCCTGAGGGACACAAAATAGCACGTTTGCGTAGAATGACCCAAATGGCCAAATATATGAATGGTAAACGGTGCATTTAGGCTAGCACTTTTTATCCAAAGTGCTTTATAAAGATTGTGCATTACATTCAACCATTCACACACACAATCATACACAGATGTCGTAGGGAACCATGCAACCATGCCACCAATCTGCTCAAGGACACTAACTGGGGGAGCCAGGGATTAAACAGTTGCCACCTCTACCCCTGAGCCACTGAGCTAGATGGGCCCTGCAGGCCCATCGGGCCTGACCTGGTCAGTTTTAGTTTTATTTGTATGTGACCATCACGCCCAGGGCTGGGCTTGGGCTCACAGACCCCATTATATTAATACGGTAAACATTTTTTGTGCACTGAATTTCACCAACTTTGTGGGCATGTCTCATGTCTTGTCAGCATTCCCTCTGGGCACGATAACTATGAAGATAAATGATACGTAGCCTGCGAGTTTAGTTCAGGCAGATATACTCGAGAGGTTTCACCCTGGGCTATGTGGGTCCCGGGTGCATACGGATGCTTATTACTGGAGTAAATTAAGTGTTCCTGTATTAGACTGAATTCAGAAAGGTCCCGGGAAGGATTTGAGAGGAATGACGTCGATAGTAGAGTTGTTCCTTAGTTCAGTTTATTGGCAGAGTATACCGGTAGGTTGGTTCCATGTTGATGCATGCTGGAGCTGAGGGTTACACATCGCCACTCCGACATGTTTCCTTTCCGTCATGTCTCCTTTCCGACACTAACCCTATCTCTAACCCTAACCCTAAACCTTAGGCCCATGGGAGTGTCGCCACTCCGACAATAAGAAGTCAATGTCGGAGTGGCAACACGTCGCAATGGAAACCCGTTACCGGAGCGGTAACGGGTGACGCTGACTCACACTAAAACACATTTTGGTACATCTTGACAGTGAAAAATAGAGGAGGGATTAAACTTCCCTTCTGTCATAGGTCTACTGTTAATCAAAGGCACAGACATTTGGTCTCCAGTTCAAACAAAGTAACCTGGTTTACAAAACAATAGGTTGGCCCTTCAGTGTCCTGTTGGGTTCACACCGTGTAGGCTGTGGAGAAAGTGGGCAGGCCTTGTGACCTAAACCCCAAATTACAATTTAAACTCTAAGCATGGCCAATGTATAGGTCTACTTAATTTACAATGTCTATATGTCTCACGTATATAAAAATCTTAACCCTTAAAAACATGTGTTTGCATCCTACAGTTTAAAAATAAGTCAAGTCCCGCCCATTGTCACGCCCCTCTTCACACCCATTGGTTGCTGTGTCTTAGTGGGACACTCGGTGGGGCACTCCATCCACTACCATTTTAATGAATTTGCTTGTGTGTTCAATTCTAATTTCAACTTGGTCAACTTGGTTTCAGTAAAATGGAGCTGCTCAGTGGCAGTATAGTGACTCAGCATGTTTTTAAATGTTTTTATTTCTCCAAAAAACATGTTTTAGCAAATTCAACATAACAAAGGCAGAACCAGGGCGGGACAAGGCAGATAGATCCTGCTGGTTGGTCAGACCCATCCGTCACACGCTGACGTGGCAGTCAGCTGATCAATTGCCGGGCTATTTATGCTCACCTCAGTCTGCTCTTCTCCCTGCTGTCTTTTGTCCGTGTACTGTTGTTATGCATTTGTTTGCTCCCACCGCATCCCCAGCACCACCAGTGGGCTCTGCTATTAATTATGTTCCCCATTGGGGGTTATTATAATATTTATATACCTCCCTGCAGGACCCTGCTCGTTAATGGTTAATGACGGTTATAATTGTGATGAGCAGGGAGTATAAAATATTGCTTCAATCTATTTGTGAGTTGTTGATAAAAGTTATATATTCATGTAGATAAAGATCGGAGCTATTTAACCGTGTAAAGGTGCAGGTTGTAGGTTAAAAATATTTTTAACAAATTCACATGTTTACCTTAAAAACTAGATTTTTGTCAACTCCGTCAGACACATTATATATTATTATATTATTATTATTACAGATTTCAAACAATGTGCACCATTGTTTTCTTTTATTTATTTTTTATAGGTGGTGTGAACGCTGCCGTCCACTTGGCTTGGAACAATTTTTGAAACTTTATGTGTTATAGTTATAGTTAAAGTGCTTAGTGTGAATGACCATTTAGTCTGTGAAAGTGCTGTAAAGTAATTAATCAATAATAATACATCAAAAAGGTGTGGGGCTTCGGGCAGGCCCCAAGCTGTAAAACTACAGCACCATGTTGGGCCATATCCCCCCTCCCCCACGTAATCCTTAATTAAGAGTAAGACACAAGTCATTATAGAATGATTGGTGTCTCAGAGGGAAACTTTATTTGGTATTATATCCTACAAAGCAAGCAGCTCAACGTGATTGACAATGAAGACATAAAAACAGGAAACATTTGTTTAAAAAAATGACACAATGAATAAAATGAATATAATTTGTTTAAAGCACATCATCGATTAACACAGAATGTTAATTGTTAAATGATATAAAAAATACAACAAATGGTGAGATGTTATAAATGATGATAATATGATGAGAAATGCACTTTATATTAAAGTACATGAAAACATTTTCAGTGTTGATTTAACAATGAAACATGGCCTCAATATGTTTCAGAAACAGAACTGATACATTGTGACGATGATGATTTCAGTAATAGCCTACACAGCTCTTTCACACATCCAATAGTAAGTCATGGAACATGTATCGTCAGCCCATCCTCTACCAGAAAGCAATCCAGTAAAATATAAACCGCAATCTTCATCTCCTCCTCTGCCAGTAGGCTGACCAGGGGCCCAGAACCTGTAGAAATAAAGAACATTTCATTTATTACAATACACCTACACCAATGATCTCTAAGGCCACATTCTCATAATATACCGGTATATAGGCATTAGTCGGAAACGGCCGGGTGATCAAAAAATAAAACCAGCGGCGGCCGGCGGGACTCGTTGGACTTGCAATAAACCAGACAGCAAATACTTTAGCAAGATATTAATATCTACGAAGAGGAGAACGTCAATGTCTCTCTCTCACTCTCTCTCTCTCTCTCTCTCTCTGTCTCTCTCTCTCGCCCTCCCTGGCTCCTTCTCTCTCTGCGCTCCGCACGTAAAGCGTCTCCATTTGGACATGATTTGGCACAGAGGGCGAGAGAGAGAGAGAGAGAGAGAGAGAGAGAGAGAGAGAGAGAGAGGGCAAGGGCGAGAGACCCACAAATCAGCCTACATTATATTAGGCCTATATAGCCTAGCCTACCGTATTAGCCGAATATAGTACGACTCCGATTATAAGACGACCCCTATTTTTCAAATATCATTTTTGGAAAAAAATATAAATATTATATATTATATATTAGGTTATTTATAAAGAAAAACGTTTTTATTGGAAAATCATCATAGAAAAGCTCATACAAAGATAACATTCTGCTGTATTGTATTGCATTAACCAATTCATACTGAAAATCAGCTCCTCATAATGTGTATCAGAATAGAATACAGTCCACACAGCATACTGCTGGGGAATAAAAAACACTACATTTCCCATCAAGCTCAGCGGCTCGTTTCGTCATTCAGATGTGACTCTCCACTGTAAACAGGAACACAGGATACTAGGCAGCCACCATTAGCTTCATTGGGCTTCATTTACTGTTTGGATTAAACTTCCACGCTAAAGATCTCATGTGCGGCCGTCATCCACGCGATGTTCGCGAGGACAACGCACACGCACGCGCCTCGGTAAGTTCAATTCCAAAGTCATCCGACTTGCCAAACGGAACGTGAAATGAGCCGGGTCCAAATTTCGCTGCGCAGTTTGTAGACAGTGTACGGTAAATCGCCCAAGCAAGCTGTTACGGTGATTTACCGTACACTGTCTACAAACTGCGCAGCGAAATCTGGACGCGGCATACATAACGTATCTCCCCGGTGAAAAGTCTAACGCCCCATTATAGTACGACTCTCTATTTTGAGGATATGTTTATTAGAATAAAATATCGTATTATATTCGGGCCAATACGGTATATAGGATATACACTAGTGATTCCAGTGGCCCTTTCCTTTTATCTGACTGTGAGCAACTCCTCACAAATAATACACTATGCGCGATCGAGGGTGTGGTGATCAGAAATTAAATCAATGAGGGGAGGCGGCGGCCAGCATGGGCCTTAGGCTAATGGTCAGAAATCTAATGAGAGCGGACAGTCTGGAGGGGGATTTAACCTATTATTGCAACCGAAGGTCGCATTATACCCTGAAAAACCTTGTCGCTTGACTGACTGACTGTCTGTCTGTCTGTACAGGAAGTGATGTCAGTGTGATGTCAGTGAGTCACAGTGATGTAAAATGACTCATATATGGGCATATAAAGGATGTCACGTGACATCACTTCCTGTACTGACAGTCAGACAAGCTACGAGATTTCACAGGGTATAAAAGTCCATAATGGACATTCCCAGAAAAAGAAAAAAAACTTCTATGTCCATACATGGAGATTTCTGATGTCATAAATTCCAGGTCGAAAATTAGAATGTTAGAGTACCATATATGGCTCATATATGGAGATCCACAGGCATCAAACCAAGGCCCTAACTTACCAAGGCCCTGCTTGGCATTACTTACGTACGTTTTATGCCCATATATGGAGATTCCTATATTGTCAATATTAAGGACATTATTAACGCTTCCAGTGCCAGCCCCTAGATGGCGCCGTTGGAATGCCAGACTTTCTCCCATAGGGGACTGCATTAGCGTCTGGGGGCTCACGTTGCAGTGACGCGCGTGCTCACTTTCGTGCACGTCATGGAAAGGTCCCGGATGTTAATGCTAACAGAATAGCTATTCCCATCTAGTCATTTTAAAGATCATTTTTAGGCGATTTCGCCGTAAATAAACCTCGGCGCGCATCCCTACAAACACAATCCAGAGATATGGCCCTTCAAAGATGTGGGTTTTGCTTGGATTCGGCGGCGATTCGCGGCGGCGTTCGCGGGTAACGGCCGGCTTGGCGGACCCAGGATTTGGAACAATGGATTTTCAATTTAGGCTGAGGCTTCAGAAGGCCTCGGATCATTTTATTCATTTCATTAAAAAAGCCGAACATGTTCGGGATAGGCACACTGGACTACGTTCCGGAAGCGGCGCTGAACATTCGGTGAACATTGGGGGGCTCAAAAATGTATTTTAAACCATTTTTAATGGAATATATCGTCGGACCGTGTAAAATGGCTAGCTGGCTAGTGTAGGACGAGCCAGGACCACCCACGGCTCTACAAGCAGCTCAGGGTAAGTAAAATAATAAAAAAAAAGTTGTATTGGACTGAAATAAAGCCGAACATGTTCGGGATAGGCACTAGAAGAGTTAAGGATATTATGTTATCAATATTAAGGACATATATGGGCGGCGTGTTCCTCCCTCCGCATCATCAGCGCCATGTTCTCCCAGTGTCTCCTAGGGTTGATACCGTCACAAACACATGAACAAACTCCCCCCAGAATGACAACAACTAGAATCGTCAGAGAAACGCTGTGGTTGGCCAGATGGCCAAGAATTGGCGTGACCTCGCCCTAGGTTATAATAGAATCTATCCATGTATTACCACTATATCCTGGGGGTCTAAATGAAAAGTCAGTGAGTTATCAGTCATTATGAAGTGTTGGCCCTGTAAGGCCTAGCTCAGACCTACTCTGGAGTGGATACTTTTTAGTACCATGTTTAGTACCACTTTCACACCACACTCTACCCAGGTCCTTGAAGTGGAAACCCTGGCACAAGTGGGCGGTGTGGAGTGATGTGGTGTTGGGCCATGTCAGTAGAAAAGGGGCGTTAGTGTAACAAAGTAACTCCCTCCCTCCCTCCCTGTCTGTCTGTCTGTCTGTCTGTCTGTCTGTCTGTCTGTCTGTCTGTCTGTCTTGGAGTGTCTGTCTGTCTGTCTATTATCTATCTAACTATGAAGCTGTCTGATGTCTGTCCGATATGCCTGTATGCAAGCTTGAGGATTGGTCAAGCTTCACATGTCATTTTGGCTATCCAGAGTATAAATAGGCATTCTTTGACGTGATCTAGAGATACAACAATAAAATAAAAGGCCTTACGTTGGCGAGGTCATTGGTGTTCCATCCACCCACATCCATCCTTCGGTGTCTCTGTTAGTCAAACCAATCCACACAGCCCGGCGTCTGGGGACAACTCTGTCAAGAAGGTCCTGGACAGAAAAGCAGCTGGTTACTTAAAGCTACAATCAGTAAGTTTGAGGTCTTCTCCAGATGGAGAGAGGTTGCAACTATAACATGCAGGCACGCAGGCAGTCAGGCACGCACGCACACACACGCACGCACGCACGCACGCACGCACGCACGCACGCACGCACACACACACACACATACCATACCTCTTTTCCTTTGCTTTTTATGGTTATCAGGTCAGAATGTCTGTCTCTACACCACTGTCTGCTCTCAGTCCAGGTTGTCTTCTCAGTAGAGAGGTAGTAGCACATGCCATTATCCAATATAAATCCATCTGATTATAATAACAAAAATAATAGTTAGTTTTATTTGCTCAGATAAATGATAAATGATGAACAACATGATAAAAAACTGGGATGTCTCATTGACCAGACATACCGTAATTGCCGGATTATAAGCCGTGGCTTTTTTCCCATGTTTTGAGCCCTGCACCTTATTGTCCGGTGCGGTTTATATATGGATTGATTTGGTCTGAACAGGGCAGAGAATGGAGCACAGAGACACCAATCTAAATGAGGAAGTGCTTGATGGTAACTGTAGTGCTTTTTATCCGCTCTAGTGGGAAGCCCAATAGCGAGAGAGACTACAGGTGCTGTAGTTGTTTTCACTTTCGTTTCATGCGCAAACTATCGCTTTCGTTGCACACCATGGAAAACAGACGGAGAAGTGCATATGATGCAGAATTTAAGTTAAAGGCACTTGACGTGGCTGTTAAAGAAGGAAATAGCCGATCCCCGTGTTATCCTCCCCTTGGATGGGTCTGTTATCACCCCTGTCATGCCTTGGCCAAGGCTCAGTAGTCGGACTACCAGCTACCAGGAGCTGGTAGATCCGTGTTATCGCCCATAGACTTGTCATTGCAATGCGCATGCGCCAACGCACGTTCACAGGAACAGTATACTGGCCGCTCCGTCAGTGAGAATCGAACCCCGGCCGTCGGATTACTAGTCCCTGACGCTACCGACTGAGCTAACCAGGCAGCTGGCGGACTTTCACTTTTTTGCTTGGTTTTACACATGACTCGGTAACGGAACGCGACGCGGCGGTGAAAAATACTATGCCTAACCCTAAAACTAACCCTAACCCTAAACCCTAACCCTAACCCTAACTCTAACCCTAACCCTAACCCTAACCCTAACCCTAACCCTAACCTTAACCTCAGTAAAACTATGGCTAAACCTAATGCTAAAAAAAATCTCGGAGCAGCGCATCCATCTCCGTAGCGTCCTCAGTAAGAACGCATGGCTAGAATTCCCAACCCTGTAGTCTCGAATCCCAGCGTGACTTCTTTTGCTGCCCTCGTGTGTTGGCGCATGCGCATTGCAATGACAGGACCAAGGCTGATATTAAGGCTGATATTGGAACTACCCAGCTGCTGGTAGTTGGTAGTCTGACTACTGAGCCTTCGCTAAGGTATGACAATTTTGATAACAGTCCCATAGCAAGGATATGATAACACGTGTATCAGGTGCAGCTAGAGCTGCTACACATACCTTTGGCGTTAATGAATCAATGAGATGTTGGACGTGACAAACATGAGGAACTGAATCAATGACTCAATGCAAAAAGTTTCCGACCTTGGTGGATTTAGTACGCAGGACGAAGATGAAGATCAATGACTTTTGATTGCTTTACAAGATGAGGATCAATATTTTATTTACGAGAGGATTATTGATTTACGAGATGAGGATGAATGACTTTTGATTGATTTATGAGACGAGGATCAATATTTGATTTACAAGAGGATTGTCGATTTACGAGATAAGGATCAATGACTTTTGATTGATTTACCGTAATGTGCCTTTTCTAGCCTACTATTCAGGTCTATTGATATATCATATACCGGTAGGCTTGTTTCTTTGTTAAAACAGCCTATTGTGACAAAGCGTTGGCCAGGTGTGAACTTATGGGGTTTTCGCATCAGAGACCCCTGCTGATATGGGGCGGTGGGGTTGCGCGACCCAAGACTAACTCTGTTACAGTATTCTTTTTGTCCAGTCATTATTATATTGGTTTACTTGTTGTGGGTTAATGCTGGACCATTTATTGTAGGCCTATGTGTGCTTGTTGTTGTTGGCCAGTGAATATGTGAATAAAAGGGAGGTTTCCCAAACAGCGTTCTCTGTCCCCACAATCCCCTCTGTCGTAGCACAAAAAAAGTCTTTCTGTGTATGATTTTGACTTTCTGTGTGCCGTAAATGTCCCGTTAGTCCAATGAATGTTATTATAAACAGTTGTTATTTAGAGGGGAGATCAAAAGAAAAAGAAACCAAATGGACCCTTACGCGGGTCCATTTGGTTTCATTATATGCTCTCAGGAGTTAAAGAGGTGGTGCCATAGTTTTGTACTTTTTCTGTTTTTCATGTGTCTAGGAGGTTGAAAGTACTTCATTAGACCCCCTTATGTGTTTTTTTTTTTTTTTTTTGAGAAATGATGTATTCTCTTAGTATTTGTTTGTTTTCTCTTGGAGGCTGCCACCTTGTGGTGAAAAGTGTCAGTTAAAAAACACAGATACTAAGTATGTCACAGTATCAACTCTTCCCCTATTTACCATTCACCCAACACTGTGGGGTGTGGCTATATCAGCTGGGTCACCACCCACCATGCCATCCATGCATACTTAATGAACTGGGGGTGTGGCCACATACAAACCCAATTCTAACTCTTTCTGTATACTTTTTTGGAAAAAATCTTCCTCCTAGTATAATAATATACCTGATAATACCTGTGTGTGTGTAATAATACCTGATAATCATGTTTTATAGGGGGGGGGGGGGGGGGGGGGATCATGGCACCACCTCTTTAAAGATCTGACAAGGGTCCATTTTGTTACCAACTCTCCGTCATTTAGCTGGGGACTACCTGGAATCCTGGATGTGGGTCATGATGCCCGAGTGGTCTTACGGATTTGTGCGCTCCGTACATGCGGCTGTTAAGAGCCAAAGTCGCGTAGGCCTATTAGGTGGATCTCGTTAGGGAGACAATACAGTCTAACGAAAACAGACTTCCCAAGGATTCTTTAGAAAATGTAATAAAAAAAAAAACGGATCAGAATTGGCAGTCAATCTTTTTTTTCCCTGTGTTGGTTGATCTAAGTCAGGGGTGCCCACACTTTTTTGACGTGAGATCTACTTTTAAAATGACTAGCTCAACATGATCTACTAATCCAAAATGTTTTAGCTGAGGGCCTGAGGGAGGCTTTGGAATAGCAGCACTGGCGTTACATTTTAGACAAACACACTTGCTGTAAGGGGGAAATAAATGGGAAATACAGGGGGAATGTCTTCATCCCTTTCTGTATGGAAGTGGTAGGTTTTGGGGTTTTCTTTATAATGCTACTGAGTGACATTTAAACAAAGTATTGCATTGGAGGTTTGCCTACTTTAGAAGCCATGAAGGGAGCTGACAGGCCCTTCTTGATGTCATATTGACATATTCTTTTTATATTTTAATTATATATTTTTAGAGGCATGTCATGTGGTCTACCTGCACACCCTTGGTGATCTACTGGTAGATCACGATCTACCTTTTGGGCACCCCTGATCTAAGTGCACGGGTGGGGGTGTTGGAGGTATCAGGTTTTGGAGGTATGGAGGAGCCATACCTTTGGCTGCTTTGAAGGTCAGCATCAGAGTTTGGTAGCACTTTACAATAATGACCTGTTATAAATCATTTATAAACATTTATAAGCAGTTTATAGATGAGTAATAAACATGAACAAACTGTTTATTGACATTTGTAAATGTTTAACTAAACATTTATAACTGTTTTAAACATTAACATGTTATTAGTAAGGTATTAGTAAGTAGTAAATGAATAAACTATTTATATACATTTGTAAATGCTTACTAAATCATTTATAACCAATGCTAAAATTCACATCATGTGTAGGTAGGAATGCATTTACAAATGTCTGCTAAGGTGACCTCCATGTGTTGTTCATGTTTAATATACGCTTTGTAGATGTTATCAAGAGCCCTAATGTAAAGTGAAGGCTATTCATTGCGACCGTGAGGTCGCAAGTTACTATACAAACCTCCACCGGATGTCCGTCACGTCACGTCACGTCACGTCACGTCACGTCACGTCACGCCACACTTTTGGCCCTACTCTTATCTCTGGAACCGTTGCCCCTATCCATGCCAAACTTTGCACACACTCCTTGGCTGTCAAACCACAACCTCCACCCCTGATTTCTCACATGCCCCTCTTCTAGCGCCACCATGAGGTTGCTTATCTCCTTACTGGTTATTTATATCTGTCTGTTAATGTGGCCTCCTTGTTTGTTCATGGTTATGCTTTGTAAAACATTCCTTAAATATCTATAAATCAGTAGTAGATGTTATCAAGAGCCCTAATGTAAAGTGAAGACTATTCATTATTTACAACTGTCTGTTAATGTGGCCTCCATGTTTGTTCATGTTTAGCAGTTTGGCAAGTTTGGCATGGATAGGGGAAACGGTGCCGGATATAAGAGTAGGGCCAAAAGTGTGACGTGACGTGATGTGACGTGACGTGACGTGACGGACAGACTGACGGAGGGACTGACAGACAGCCGGGGGAGGTTTTCATAGTAACTTGCAACCTGATGGTCGCAATGAATAGTCTTCACTTTACATTAGGGCTCTTGATAACATCTACAAAGCGTATATTAAACATGAACAACACATGGAGGTCACCTTAACAGACATTTGTAAATGCATTCCTACCTACACATTATGTGAATTTTAGCATTGGTTATAAATGATTTAGTAAGCATTTACAAATGTATATAAATGGTTTATTCATGATTAGTTTACTACTTACTAATACCTTACTAATAACATGTTAATGATGTTTAAAACAGTTATAAATGTTTAGTTAAACATTTACAAATGTCAATAAACAGTTTGTTCATGTTTATTACTCATCTATAAACTGCTTATAAATGTTTATAAATGATTTATAACAGGTCATTATTGTAAAGTGCTACCCAGAGGTTTGTATTCCGTGCGGGCCGCAACTGGAAGCCAGTGGAGTCTTCCCCGTTAAGGTTCATAATAGCATGTCACCGCATTGCATGTGAGTATATGAACACTCCCCCATGCGTTAGATATGCTGGCGACTCTTAAACCATAAGTGTTTGCAGTCAGTGCCACTTGTACCATTATACCATATTACGCATAATATGGTGCTGTTATCACTTAATTAAGTAATATGAGCTGGGATTAAGAGCTACATGTTAGGGCCCTATGAGCTATAGGCCTATCTACATAACATCCTTGTACTGGGTTTTGATAGATTCTCTCTTACCTGAACATCCACCACTTCCTTTCACCTCCATCTCATGTTCATTCTCTTTGCTGTCCTCTTCTGAAACATACATTTTGATGCTAAATATTAAAAACATTTCAGTTTATAGTTAGACATATTTCAGGATGTCTGCTATCATTTGAAATTATAAGTAAGTGTCTATGACAAAGGACTATCAAAATATGACTTATTAAAAAAAGTGGTCATGTGGTTCAACTTGCCCCAGGTGAGGGGTACGTTGATCCAGGTAAGGTGGTAAGTTGACCCAAGTGATATTCTAAACTTTAACAGTATAAACTTGAACAAAGAATGTATTTACTTATCAGAAATATTTTAATAACACATTTCCCTTTTGCAAATAGTCTTATTTCCTTTCTTATGGTTATTTAAACCGCAAGAAAAACTATTAAAACCAATTAAATAAAGTTTGTTATTCAGAACATTTTAATATTTGCAATTATTAATATAATATTAAAAACTTCTCTTAAATTAGTGTATTAATCAAAATGAAAGACCATTCAGCATAATTTGAGTAGCAAAGACCTAATAAAAAATATGAATTTTTCACAAAGTTCAATTTACCCCAAGGCATGTGGTTCATCTTGCCCCAAGGCCACCATTTTGACAAAACCTGCCTAGCTTAATGCTTAAGGCTCATCTTTAGCTAAATGATTCACATAGTGTCATACATTGGGGTATCACAAACATGCATGATATATAAGTTTAGACCTGGGTACATTGTTTTAACATAAAAATCATTTTACCTTAAAAGTCAAAAATGTACTTCGACCTGCAAAAAAACACTTTTTGGGGTAGAAATATGCTTTCCACTTTGCCCATGTGTCTGTCAACTCAACAGCCAGGTGGAAATGATGTTTGCGTTCTTATTTTAAGGTCAAATGACAACTCATGTGTATAGTTTTAAAGATAAAGGGGGTGGTTCATCTTACCCAGCGGTTCATCTTACCCCGTTCTCCCCTATATCAAATAACTAAATACTGAATCAAGCAACTTAAAAAATAATAAGGGTAATAATAATACTGTCTGGGGTGAAAGACAGGGTGAGGGCCAGAACTCGTCATCAAGATCAGCAGTGAGATCTAAAATAATTAAAAAAGAGTAGTAATAATTGTTATTACTTTTTTTTTTTTTTTTTTTTTTTTAATAGTCCAGAAGTTCTGTTTTACACAAAAGGTAGGGACAGTCTATACAACTGAGCCTGGGTCTGCCTCAAAAAAGGTCAAAAACGTTGCGCCGCGCGCACATTTTAACCCTATAAAAGGTTGTCACCTTTTTCACCTTGGGGCTGTTTGCATGTCGGGTAATGGATGCTCTGTGATAGGATAACACGTGGATTGTACTATGGTTATTCCATGATTGTGGTATGAAATGTTGATTGTACTATGGTTATTCTATGTGCTGTAATTTATGATGTAATTGGTTCGACATTGTATTTTAAAGTTCATGTTTTATGACAATCCGTAACTTATACTCTGCTCTGGGGGGTCTGAGATAGCAGATTCTGTGTTATGTTATGGTTACACAGATACATCTGTATATCATCAGAGCAGAGCCCATCTGCCAAACTCAATGCAATATCATTGCATAAATGGTTATGTTATTTCTAATAAATGTCAAATGGTTAACTCTAAGCTGACGTGTTTAAACACATTATAGACTCTATAACTCTATACATTTAACATCCATACACTGGGTTTTGACCCAGTCTCTCTCTTACTTGAAAATCCTCCACTTCGTTGAGTTCGTTCCACCTCCGTCTCACTTTCACTCTCGTTGTCCTTTGCTGAAACACACATTTTGATGTTGAATATGTTACAGTAACACTCTTAAAAAAAGGCTGTATTTTTATTGTCTTAAGTACCAGCTCATATGCCTTAAATGTTCGGCGAGTTACTTTCCGACGTACAAATTTCCGAACTCTCATAATGCTTTTCAGAAGTCGCGAGTGACGTCATTTTGTAGTCGAACCTTACCTTTTGACCGAAAACGGCGGTTTCGGTCAATGTATGGACAGCTAGGCCTTTATAATTAAAAAAACAGAAGAATAGAAGAAGTTTCCAAAACATGAAGATATAATACCTCTAATCTGTTGTGTCAGCATCATCAGCTCATCAAGGTTGTCTGAAATCAGCACATCATTAACATTAAGTCAATCATAAATACTTCTGAGAGGTCAACCTCTCATATCCACAGTGTTGGAAAGTAAGTAAATACATTTACTTAAGTACTGTACTTAAATACAAGTTTTTGGTATTTGAACTTTACTTGAATATTTCCAATTTCCAATACATTTACTTGACTCCTATACTCCTCAAATCCAAATATTCCACCAAAATGAATTATTAGTTACTAGTTACTTTGATATATGGATTTGGATTATAAGTGTTTTTCAAAAGATTTGTATACATTTGAAAACTTGAAACTTGACCAATACTTTTGGTACTTCAAGTACATTTTGAAGCTAATACGTCATCCATCCATCCATTAGAAATCCAGACATATACTTGTAATAGAGTATTTCTACAGGGCAGTATTTTTACATTTACTTTTTTTTTTAAATGTGCATGGGGCCAAATGACCAAACATTCATTTTTTTGTTGTTGTTTTTGATATCTCTTTAAAGGGATAGTTTACCCCAAAATGACTTTCTTTCTATTGATCACTAACCCATGGACACTTGAATTCATGTACATTGTTTCTGGCAGAGAGAGCATTGCAAATAGTCTAATCTACATGAAATGAAGTCCTGGATTTGCATTTCATACTGTACATGTATTTACCAGGTTGTGCTTTCATTTACTAAATTGGTCAGACCCTAATAAAAAAGACGATGAATAGTTTCCAAAACATGAAGATATAATACCTCCAATATGTTGTGTCAGTTCTTCCACACCATCCATGATGTGATCATGATCATCACGTGGGGCTGAAATCAGCACAGCATTAACTTATTTTATACTTAATTATATTATATCAATCATAAATACTTCTGGACCCCATGTATTCATTGATCAAAATAAAATAAAAAAAAGTTCCTGTTCACTGAGCTTTACTCAAAACATTTGTGTACAATTAAATGAAATCAGCTTGAGTGCTTACAGGAGGAGTTGTCTTTGCAGCAGCATCCCATCCTCTTACAGACAGTCCAAGGATCAAGGCACCTTTCCAGTAGTAAAATTAAACGTCTTAACCAACTATTTAACATCTTAACCAACCATTCACAGATCTTCCTCATAAGCCAGTTGGACAAGCTTTTGCACCGCCTTTCCAGTGCGCGCATTATTGCTTCCTGTAAGACAGATAGAAAGGATCAGTCAAATCAAAATAAACCAATAGCTACAACCAGTGTTATTCTTTTACCAATTGTTTGATTTAGTCTGAGTCTTAATCTTAAGACTAAATCATACAATTTAGTCTCATACCGGTTTAGTCTTCTGAAATTGTTTTAGTCTAATTGTCTAGTATATCTAACTAACTAAATATCAAAACATCAGAAATATCAAAAATACTGACTAAATATCAAAACATTTTAGTCTTAGTCTAGTCTTAGTCTTTTACTCTTAGTCTTTTAGGCTGTGACTCATAGGACTAGACTACGTGACAACCAGGAATAGTCTGGTGACCACCGGAGAGACGGGTGACAGCCGGAATGTAGACGGCCCCCGGGAGCTGCAGCAGGGGTTGACACTAAGGTTTCAGAGGCACCTGCCCGTCGGGCAAGTACAGGTCATGTTCTACTTGCCCTCAGGTCATGGCCACTTGCCCTCATAATCGTAAAATTGCACATTTTAATTACCGTTCATTTGAACTTATTTGTTACCTTCTACTTCCTGTGATGTTGATAGTTTTTCAATGTAATTGGGTTCCGGGACCCACAGGTGGTCATTCAAATGGGTCCCAGAAAATTAGGATGGTTCCCCAATAAAATGTTTTTAAGCGTTGAAAGCTTGTAGATCGGCTATTTTCCCTTATTATTATATTATTATTTGGCTAATGATTGTTTTTATAGTATCGTTTGTTGATTACTTTTTATGAGGTAATGGGCTTTTTCTTTTCTTTCATGAGGTATTAAAAAGTTCTTAAAGGGATATTTCACTTTCAAAAAGACTTTTGGTAATTTTATCGTCTAATCAGGCTTTTATGAACACCCTGAACAGTTTTTAATTTGCTTCATTCAATATGTAGATATTTGATGTAAATGTTATCAGTCCTCCTCCTCCAGGAAGAGGGCCCCATACACACCCATTGTAACTCCAAACTCCATTTTAACCATGATAGTTTCATTAAAAACACCCGTTATTTTTCACCCGTTATTTTTTCTGGTGACTCATACTACCCTCCTAATACGTGAGCAGGCCGTGTTTTTTCGATAACTTTTTTCATTTATTTTTAATAATTATTTGGGAAAATGAAAAATATTTAATACAAAAATGGATTATTAAAAATAAATGAAAAAAGTTATCGAAAAAACACGGCCTGCTCATGTATTCGGAGGGTAGTTTGAGTCACCAGAAAAAATAATGGTTGTTTTTAATGAATTTATCATGGTTAAAATGGAGTGTGAAGTTACAATGGGTGTGTGTGGGGAGAGGCCCTGGGCCTTTAGGGCCTGATAACATTTACATCAAATATCTACATATTGAATGAAGCAAATTAAAAACTGTTCAGGGTGTTCATAAAAGCCCGATTAGACGATAAAATGACCAAAAGTTTTTTTGAAAGTGTAATATCCCTTTAAGTCCTTAAATTATGACTTTGCGGTCATCTGGGGAGTGGGGACCCTACCAAAATCATTTGGGGACCTCTCTGGGGGTCTCGGTCCACAGATTGACAACATTATTTTCCCCGTAGAGAAGGGGGAAGACTGAAGAAGATGTTGTAGAATGTAGATGGAAGTGAAGCAGAGATTGTTGTTTAAAGAAAAGTAGATGTTTGCGCTAGTGTTTACGTTTTACAAACAGTTATTATCTTTGAATGATTTATAGACTACTTGTGTCACAACGTTAATAACAATCTGAAAATAACGCATCGCTTGTCGGAGCAATCGTGTGTGACTAGCTTTGTTGCGTGGGTCGCTGCAATCAGAAAGAGACAGGTGGCATGCCGCGACTGCCACGGCAGACCTTCTCTGGAGAGAAGGAGATTGATCCTGCAAACGGATTCATTGATGTTTTGCGCGAATGAAACCCGCTGATTTATAACTAGTTGCAGGCTTTACTGACGTTACTGACAAGATGTGACGGTTTTCATAGAAATAAAGGTGAATAATAATCACTGTCCTTTTTAATGATTCCACTTCATTTTATTTTATAGATGTTTCCGCAGGCTTTTTATAACAGAGTGGTTCTACAAGCAAGCACATCAGGGCAGGTGGTTTCGAAGTACATTTAAAAGCATGTACTTTTTTACTCTTTTTTACAAAACATTTTGACTGAGGTATTTCTACTCAGTATTGGATATACTGTCTCTGGTTCAACTACAAAATGGCGTCAATGATCGCATCTTCTGAAAAGCATTACCTCCAGAATTGGAACTCAGAATATATATATATATATATATATATATATATATATATATATATGCATACAGGGGTTGACGCTAACGCTTGCCCGCTTGCAAGCGGCAGGTAAATATATGGTCAGGCAGGTGAAGTTGCCAGGTTGCCTGACCGGGAAAGTGCCCATTTTGATTAACATAATATTAAATCTGTGTCTTTAGCCTACTTGAACAGGGCTATAATAGTGTTCCGTCTATCTCTCTCGCTCTCCCCCTGTCCCTCCCTCCACCCACACTCTGACTCTCACACACACAGACAACGAACTGCAGCTAGTGGTGGTTGCGTGAGCTTAGACGAAAACAGCTAATCTACAAGGCGTACAAACTCACATCATGCTAAAGAATGGCCAGATTATTTATTGCACATGCTTTACGTGCTGAAGGACAGGGCACCATGCTATTCCCGCAAAAAGGCTGAAATCTATAGCAAAGGCTGCTGAAGAAGCGATATGTGACGCGAAGTGTCTATTTTATTTTCCATGCGAAGCGTCTATTTTCCGTGTGAAGTCTCTTTTACGTGCTATCAACAGTGCTTTTCCGATGTTCCCTCCCTGTTGGTAGCCAGCCACACATATCCACAAATGTGCGCTACATACAGTATATGCCTTTAATCATGAGCTGCATGTGTGTCCACTGCCGCCTGCGTGTTAGCATTCTGTGCTAAGATAAACACATCTCTGAATCTGATCACCCAATGTTGCCAGGTTTTGTTTTTGAGGGAGAAACAAACAGTGTGGGGTGTGGGGGAGAGGGGCAAGTGGCCAAGACCTGAGGGCAAGTGGAACATGACCTGTACTTGCCCGACGGGCAAGTGCCTCTGAGACCTTAGTGTAAACCCCTATATATATATATATATATATATATATATATATATATATATAAATATAAATATATATATATATATATATATATATATATATATATATATATATATATATATATATATCACAGTTACACACATCACTTACTTTTGGTGCTGGGTCAGAAACGATTATGAAGAGAAAGACTAAAAGCAGCACAATTCATTCATATCACACATCAGTTAACGATTGCATTATGCTTTCACATTATGACACACAACATACCAATTTCCACTTCACCATGTCCAAAACGTACTTGACGGCTTTCTTACAGCATTCACAGCATTTTTCAAGATCAGCAGCGGGATCTAAAATAATTAAAATAGTGTAATAATAGTTGTCATTACTTTTTATTTTTGAGTTGTTTACAAATCATAAGTTCTGTTTTAACCAAAGGGACAGTCTTCTAAAACGGAGCCTGGGTCTGCATGACATGTCTTCCAGTTTAAAGGGACAGTCAAAGAGTGGGACAATGTGGGTTCTCTGCTCTACATGTAAAGTGTCTTGAGGCAACTTGTTGTGATTTGCCACTTTAATAATATTGCATTTAAATCAGGTTTTGACCCAGTATCTATTGTAATTGTAGACTCTATAATTATATGTCTACATATAAGACATTATAGACTTTATAACTCTATATCTACATATAACACATTATAGTTTCTATAACTCTGTCTACATATAACACATTATATAGACTCTATAACTCTATATTACACATTATAGACTCTATAACTCTATGTCTACCACATTATAGACTCTATAACTCTGTCTACATGTAACACACATTATAGACTCTATAACTCTGTCTACATGTAACACATTATAGTCTCTATAACTCTGTCTACATATAACACATTATAGTCTCTATAACTCTGTCTACATGTAACACATTATAGTCTCTATAACTCTGTCTACATATAACACATTATATAGACTCTATAACTCTATATTACACATTATAGACTCTATAACTCTGTCTACCACATTATAGACTCTATAACTCGGTCTACATGTAACACATTATGGACTCTATAACTCTATACATTTAACATCCATACACTGGGTTTTGACCCAGTCTCTCTCTTACTTGAAAATCCTCCACTTCGTTGAGTTCGTTCCACCTCCGTCTCACTTTCACTCTCGTTGTCCTTTGCTGAAACACACATTTTGATGTTGAATATGTTACAGTAACACTCTTAAAAAAAGGCTGTATTTTTATTGTCTTAAGTACCAGCTCATATGCCTTAACTTAAAGGCCTGTCCCTACTGTCTATGAGCACCAAACTTTTCGTCTGAGAATTCTGACTTCCCGACGTGCAGCTTTCCGAACTCTAATTCGGGGTAACGCTTTTCAGAAGATGCGAGTGATGTCATTTTGTAGTTGAACTTCAGTAGCCTAAAATTTTGAGGTAGCCTACTTTACTTGAGTATCCAATTTCCAATACATTAACTTTACTCCACTACAACTCAGATCCAAATAATATGTTACTTTTATTCCACTAAGATTATTTGAAAACTTTAGTTACTAGTTACTTTGATAGGCTACCTGGATTTGGATTGTTACACACATGCACGCACACACACACACACACACACACACACACGCACACACACACACACACACACACACACGTACGCACCCGCACACGCACCCGCACACGCAAACACGCACGCACGCACGCACGCACGCACGCACGCACGCACGCACGCACGCACGCACACACACACACACACACACACACACACACACACACACACACACACACACACACACACACACACACACACAATGTGCTGCATTGTTTGACCATGCTGACAGGCATTTATTATCCAATTTATGAAGGAATTTAAATTTAAATCAGGTTTTGACCCAGTCTCTCTTTATATTAGTATGTCTACAGTTAACAGATTATAAACTCTATAACTCTATATCTACATGAAAGACATTACAGACTCTATAGCTCTATGTCTACATCCATATAGTGGGTTCTGACCCAGTCTCTCTCTTACTTGAACTTCCTCCACTTCCTTCCATCTCCGTCTCACTTTCATTCTCTGTGTTGTCCTCTTCTGAAACATACACGTTGATGTTATTTATTAAAAACATTTCAGTTTACAGTTTGATGTTGTAATGGGTTTGTATAGGAGGCGGGCGTGTTTGATAAAATATAAAATATCTAAATATTGAATCGAGCAACATAAAAACTGTGTTCACAAAAGCCAGAGTAGACGATCAAATGACCCGATATATTTTCTTTTTTCCTATCGATTACTCACCCCATGGACACTTGAAGTCATGGATATTGTTTCAGGCAGAAAGAGCATTGCAATTGTATAATCTACATGCAATGAAGTCCTGGATTTGCATTTCATACATTACTGTATTTATCAGGTTGTGCTTTCATTCACTAAATTGGTCAGACCATATAGTTGGGGCGAATCCGATATTTAAAAAAAAAATGACTCCCAAAGAAATCTGCTTTAAGTGGGATGTGAGGGGTCAAACTAGGGGCTTTTAATTAGGGTCTTTTAATTATTCTGAATCCATTGCAAGTATTTTTTTTGCATGAAAAAATCCTTGGGCTAAATACGGCCCAACCAAAAAATTGTTTAGTGATGAGTCATCACTTTTTCACTTTTCATGTCTTTCGGGGTCCGTTTTTAGCCCAAGGAATGTTTTTAAGGCAAAACAAATGCTTGCAATGGATTCAGAATTATTAAAAAACCCTAGTTTGATCCCTCAGATGCCACTTTAAGCAATTTTTTTGAGAAACGGACCTGTACTCTCACAGTCACGGAAATATCGGATTCGCCTAAAGGCCTCTCCATACTTTGACCGAAATGTTCGGCGAGTTGGACTTTCCGACGTACAAATTTCCGAACTCTCATTCCGTCTAATGCTTTTCAGAAGTCGCGAGTGACGTCATTTTGTAGTCGAACCTTACCTTTTGACCGAAAACTGCGGTTTCGGTCAATGTATGGACAGCTAGGCCTTTATAATTAAAAAAACAGAAGAATAGAAGAAGTTTCCAAAACATGAAGATATAATACCTCTAATCTGTTGTGTCAGTTCTTCCGTAGCGTTCTCATGGTGAGTCAGCATCATCAGCTCATGAAGGTTGTCTGAAATCAGCACAGCATTAACATTAAGTCAATCATAAATACTTCTGAGAGGTCAACCTCTCATATCCACAGTGTTGGAAAGTAAGTAAATACATTTACTTAAGTACTGTACTTAAATACAATTTTTAGGTATTTGAACTTAACTTTAGTATTTCCAATTTCCAATACATTTACTTTACTCCTCTACTCCTCAAATCCAAATATTGTAACTTTATTACACCAAAATCTATTATTAGTTACTAGTTACTTTGATATATGGATTTGGATTATTAGTATTATTCAAAAGATTTGTATACATTTGAAAATTTGAAAGTACTTTTGGTACTTTAAGTACATTTTGATGCTAATACTTCATCCATCCATCCATTAGAATTCCAGACTTTTACTTGTAATAGAGTATTTCTACAGTGCAGTATTTTTAAGTTTCCTTTTTAAAAAATGTGCATGGGGCCATTTTTTGTTGTTATTTTTTAGATCTCTTTAAAGGGATAGTTTACCCCAAAATGACTTTCTTTCTATTGATTACTCACCCCATGGACACTTGAATTCATGGATATTGTTTCAGGCAGAAAGAGCATTGTAAATAGTCTAATCTACATGAAATGAAGTCCTGGATTTGCATTTCATACTGTACTGTATTTACCAGGTTGTGCTTTCATTCACTAAATTGGTCAGACCCTATAATAAAAAAAGACGATGAATAGAACAAGTTTCCAAAACATGAAGATATAATACCTCCAAAATGTTGTGTCAGTTCTTCCACACCGTCCATGATGTGGACGGTCACGTCATCATCACGTGGGACTGAAATCAGCACAGCATTAACTTATTTTATACTTAATTATATTATATCAATCATAAATACTTCTGGACCCCATGTATTCATTGATCAAAATAATAATAAAAAAAGTTCCTGTTCACTGAGCTTTACTCAAAACATTTGTGTACAATTAAATGAAATCAGCTTGAGTGCTTACAGGAGGAGTTGTCTTTGCAGCAGCATCCCATCCTCTTACAGACAGTCCAAGGATCAAGGCACTTTTCCAGTAGTGAAATTAAACGTCTTAACCAACTATTTAACATCTTAACCAACCATTCACAGATCCTCCTCATAAGCCAGTTGGACAAGCCTTTGCACCGCTTTTCCAGTGCACGCATTATTGCTTCCTGTAAGACATATAGAAAGGATCAGTCAAATCAAAACAAACCAATAGCTACAACCAGTGTTATTCTTTTACCAATTGTTTGATTTAGTCTGAGTCTTAATCTTAAGACTAAATCATACAATTTAGTCTCATACCGGTTTAGTCTTCTGAAATTGTTTTAGTCTAATTGTCTAGTATATCTAACTAACTAAATATCAAAACATCAGAAATATCAAAAATACTGACTAAATATCAAAACATTTTAGTCTTAGTCTAGTCTTAGTCTTTTACTCTTAGTCTTTTAGGCTGTGACTCATAGGACTAGACTACGTGACAACCAGGAATAGTCTGGTGACCACCGGAGAGAAGGGTGACAGCCGGAATGTAGACGGCCCCCGGGAGCTGCAGCAGGGGTTGACACTAAGGTTTCAGAGGCACCTGCCCGTCGGGCAAGTACAGGTCATGTTCTACTTGCCCTCAGGTCATGGCCACTTGCCCTCATAATCGTAAAATTGCACATTTTAATTACCGTTCATTTGAACTTATTTGTTACCTTCTACTTCCTGTGATGTTGATAGTTTTTCAATGTAATTGGGTTCCGGGACCCACAGGTGGTCATTCAAATGGGTCCCAGAAAATTAGGATGGTTCCCCAATAAAATGTTTTTAAGCGTTGAAAGCTTGTAGATCGGCTAATTTCCCTTATTATTATATTATTATTTGGCTAATGATTGTTTTTATAGTATCGTTTGTTGATTACTTTTTATGAGGTAATGGGCTTTTTCTTTTCTTTCATGAGGTATTAAAAAGTTCTTAAGTCCTTAAATTATGACTTTGCGGTCATCTGGGGAGTGGGGACCCTACCAAAATCATTTGGGGACCTCTCTGGGGGTCTCGGTCCACAGATTGACAACATTATTTTCCCCGTAGAGAAGGGGGAAGACTGAAGAAGATGTTGTAGAATGTAGATGGAAGTGAAGCAGAGATTGTTGTTTAAAGAAAAGTAGATGTTTGCGCTAGTGTTTACGTTTTACAAACAGTTATTATCTTTGAATGATTTATAGACTACTTGTGTCACAACGTTAATAACAATCTGAAAATAACGCATCGCTTGTCGGAGCAATCGTGTGTGACTAGCTTTGTTGCGTGGGTCGCTGCAATCAGAAAGAGACAAGTGGCATGCCGCGACTGCCACGGCAGACCTTCTCTGGAGAGAAGGAGATTGATCCTGCAAACGGATTCATTGATGTTTTGCGCGAATGAAACCCGCTGATTTATAACTAGTTGCAGGCTTTACTGACGTTACTGACAAGATGTGACGGTTTTCATAGAAATAAAGGTGAATAATAATCACTGTCCTTTTTAATGATTCCACTTCATTTTATTTTATAGATGTTTCCGCAGGCTTTTTATAACAGAGTGGTTCTACAAGCAAGCAAATCAGTGCAGGTGGTTTCAAAGTACATTTAAAAGCATGTACTTTTTTACTCTTTTTTTCAAAACATTTTGACTAAGGTATTTTTACTCAGTATTGGATATACTGTCTCTGGTTCAACTACAAAATGGTGTCAATGATCGCATCTTCTGAAAAGCATTACCTCCAGAATTGGAACTCAGAATATATATATATATATATATATATATATATATATATATATATATATATATATGCGCATACAGGGGTTGACGCCAACGCTTGCCCGCTTGCAAGCGGCAGGTAAATATATGGTCAGGCAGGTGAAGTTGCCAGGTTGCCTGACCGGGCAAGTGCCCATTTTGATTAACATAATATTAAATCTGTGTCTTTAGCCTACTTGAACAGGGCTATAGTGTTCCGTCTATCTCTCTCGCTCTCCCACTGTCCCTCCCTCCACCCACACTCTGACTCTCACACGCACACACAACGAACTGCAGCTAGTGGTGGTTGCGTGAGCTTATACGAAAACAACTAATCTACAAGGCGTACAAACTCACATCATGCTAAAGAATGGCCAGATTATTGCACATGCTTTATGTGCTGAAGGACAGGGCACCATGCTATTCCCGCCAAAAGGCTGAAATCTATAGCAAAGGCTGCTGAAGAAGCGATATGTGACGCGAAGTGTCTATTTTATTTTCCATGCGAAGCGTCTATTTTCTGTGTGAATTCTCTTTTACGTGCTATCAACAGTGCTTTTCCGACATACAGTATATGCCTTTAATCATGAGCTGCATGTGTGTCCACTGCCACCTGCGTGTTAGCATTCTGTGCTAAGATAAACACATCTCTGAATCTGATCACCCAATGTTGCCAGGTTTTGTTTTTGAGGGAGAAACAAACAGTGTGGGGTGTGGGGGAGAGGGGCAAGTGGCCAAGACCTGAGGGCAAGTAGAACATGACCTGTACTTGCCCGACGGGCAAGTGCCTCTGAGACCTTAGTGTAAACCCCTATATATATATATATATATATATATATATATATATATATATATATATATATATCACAGTTACACACATCACTTACTTTTGGTGCTGGGTCAGAAACGATTATGAAGAGAAAGATTAAAAGCAGCACAATTCATTCATATCACACATCAGTTAACGATTGCATTATGCTTTCACATTATGACACACAACATACCAATTTCCACTTCACCATGTCCAAAACGTACTTGACGGCTTTCTTACAGCATTCACAGCATTTTTCAAGATGAGCAGCGGGATCTAAAATAATTAAAATAGTGTAATAATAGTTGTCATTACTTTTTATTTTTGAGTTGTTTACAAATCATAAGTTCTGTTTTAACCAAAGGGACAGTCTTCTAAAACGGAGCCTGGGTCTGCATGACATGTCTTCCAGTTTAAAGGGACAGTCAAAGAGTGGGACAATGTGGGTTCTCTGCTCTACATGTAAAGTGTCTTGAGGCAACTTGTTGTGATTTGCCACTTTAATAATATTGCATTTAAATCAGGTTTTGACCCAGTATCTATTGTAATTGTAGACTCTATAATTATATGTCTACATATAAGACATTATAGACTTTATAACTCTATATCTACATATAACACATTATAGTTTCTATAACTCTGTCTACATATAACACATTATATAGACTCTATAACTCTATATTACACATTATAGACTCTATAACTCTATGTCTACCACATTATAGACTCTATAACTCTGTCTACATGTAACACATTATAGACTCTATAAATCTGTCTACATATAACACACATTATAGACTCTATAACTCTGTCTACATATAACACATTATATAATCTATAACTCTATATCTACATATAACACATTATAGACTCTATAACTCTATGTCTACATATAACACATTATAGACTCTATAACTCTATGTCTACATATAACACATTATAGACTCTATAACTCTATGTCTACATATAACACATTATAGACTCTATAACTCTATGTCTACATATAACACATTATAGACTCTATAACTCTATGTCTACATATAACACATTATAGACTCTATAACTCTATGTCTACATATAACACATTATAGAATCTATAACTCTATATCTACATATAACACATTATAGACTCTATAACTCTGTCTACATACCAGTAAGACTCCCTAATCGGGAGATAAGCGACCAATAGGCCAAAAGTTTGTTTTACCAATTATTACACTCTATGTGAACATTTACATCAACAAATCCCAAGTACTGGTTTTTAGGGGTGCTGAGTGTGGATGAGATGTCATACTGATTAGGTTTGTTGACATCAACAAACAGCACATGCGGGCATCAGTATGACATCAGATGTCATACTGATGTCAGCAGTGTGATTGTTGACATCAACAAACAGCACATGCGGGCATCAGTATGACATCAGATGTCATACTGATAAGGTTTGTTGACATCAACAAACAGCACATGCGGGCATCAGTATGACATCAGATGTCATACTGATGTCAGCAGTGTGATGTCATACTTAAGGTGTGACGTGTGTCACCTGACGGACGTGACGGACGGCCGGTGGAGGTTTTGATACTAAACTGCGACCTTACGGTCGCAATAACACATTATATAATCTATAACTCTATATCTACATATAACACATTATAGACTATAACTCTATGTCTACATATAACATCCTAGTGGGTTTTGACCCAGTCTCACTCTTACTTGAATGTCGTCCATCTCCTTCCACCTTGGTCTCACTTTCATTCTCTTTGTTGTCATTTTCTGTAACATACATTTTTATATTAAATATTAAACATTTCCGTTTACAGTTTGAAGTTAAAATGGGTTTGAGTAGGATGGGGGCGAGTCTGATAAAATGTATATCAAATATGTAAATCCGGAATCAAGCAACTGCAAAAAAAAAAAAAAAAAAGGATGATCTGGCCAGAACTCGTCATTAAGACCAGCAGTGAGATATAACATAATTAAAATTCTGTAGTAATACTTGTTATTATGTGAGAGTCTGTGGTTTTCTCAAAAAGTAAAATATGAGGTTTAATATAATTATTCAAATGAACACATTCCAGAAAGAAAATATTAGAAGGAATTGCATGAACGGACAATCACTTGTCACACCATTGAGTCCATGTCATGCCATGTTTAGGGTAGAAGGAAAAAAAAGTTGAAAATATAGAACAATAGAATGAATGGTTTATTATTATTCACCTTTTATGGTTTTCAGTAAGTTAATTATTCAATATCTCTTATGATTTGATAGTGCTCATTTTCCGGTCGATGCGTTTTTTTTTTATGTTGATTTTAAATTAGCAGTTATAGATATACTGTATATAAAGGCCTAACAAACCCATCAGGACGACCTATCGTCTCAGGGAACAATTCACTCAGAGCCTTTGAGCCAATTTGTTGATTTTTTTCATTACAGATACTTTCAAGGCATTGCCTTCATATGTAGCGGACACCAGGGATGTATTAAAGTCATTAAACATAACTATCCGAAATGGTGCCTATAGTGTCTTTCAAAGTAAAAAGTCTGTATATCAATATACCTCACGATGATGGTCTGGCGGCAATGTCTTTCTTTTTGGCAGACTGTTTACTTGGTTTAACTATTTTCATTTTGAAATCCAACTAGTTCATGTTTGACAATATGTTTTTATTCAAGCCCGAGGTACTGCTATGGGGTCGACATTTGTGCCCAATTACTTGTATTGGCTCATTGGGTATTGCATCTGAAACGGATTGGAATTAGAGACAGACAGAACATGACATTTCAATATCTGAGTGGTTGTTTAGGCTAAAACCTGTATAAAACCATATTATGGACCAATATTTATATAAAATATATATTTGAAAAGCATGGCGGGGCCCCTTTAACGCATGCATACATATAACATTTTTCTTTTTTTTTGTCAGACGACCACATGACACACGCTCTGAGCACTGCATACACATTTACACGTGATTATAAAATAATTGAGCCGACGGTCAAAGCGGTAAGACGACCAGATGGTCAACCGCACGAATGATCGTTCATTGAACGTGTTCAGGTACAACACTGATAATACCTCCAATCTTTTGTTCTTCCGTAGAGTTCTCATGGCGAGTCAGCATCATCAGCTCATCAAGGTTGTCTGAAATTAGCACAGCATTAACATTAAGTCAATCATAAATACTTCTGAGAGGTCAACCTCACATATCCACAGTGTTGGAAAGGATCTAAATACATTTACTTACTGTAAGTACTGTACTTAAATACAATATTTAGGTATTTGAACTTTACTTGAGTATTTCCAATTTCCAATACATTTACTTTACTCCTCTACTCCTCAAATCCAAATATTGTAACTTTATTCTACCAAAATAAATTATTAGTTACTAGTTACTTTGATATATGGATTTGGATTATTAGTATTATTCAAAAGATTTGTATACATTTGAAAATTTGAAAGTACTTTTGGTACTTTAAGTACATTTTGATGCTCATCCATCCATTAGAATTCCAGAACAAAGTGACTTTCTTTCTATTGATTACTCACCCCATGTACACTGTCTTGAATTCATGGATATTGCATAATGGGGCAACAGTGCACATAATGGGCCAACAGTGCGCCTATGGCACCCAGAGGCCCCTGGGGGCCACGCATGGCCCCTGGGGGCCACGCATGGCCCCTGGGAGCCACACATGGCCCCTGGTGTGACTTTCCTCATGGCAGACCCCTGAACAGTGTTTGAGACACTTTTGGTGCATAATGGGGCAACAGTGTGCATAATGGGGCAACAGTGCGCCTATGGCAACCAGAGGCCCCTGGGGGCCACGCATGGCCCCTGGTGTGACTATCTTCATAGCAGACCCCTGGAACAGTGTTTGAGACAAGTTTGGTGCATAATGGGGCAACAGTGTGCCTATGGCACCCAGAGGCCCCTGGGGGCCACACATGGCCCCTGGGAGCCACACATGACCCCTGGGAGCCACACATGGCCCCTGGTGTGACTTTCCTCATGGCAGACCCCTGAACAGTGTTTGAGACACTTTTGGTGCATAATGGGGCAACAGTGCACATAATGGGCCAACAGTGTGCCTATGGCACCCAGAGGCCCCTGGGGGGGCCACACATGGCCCCTGGTGTGACTATCTTCATGACAGACCCCTGGAACAGTCTTTGAGAGAGGTTTGGTGGCCGTAATGGGGCAACAGTGCGCCTGTGGCACCCAGAGGCCCCTGTGGCACCCAGAGGCCCCTGGGGGCCACACATGGCCCCTGGTTTGACTATCCTCATGGCAGACCCCTGAACAATATTTGAGACAAGTTCGGTGCATAATGGGGCACCATCTTGGATCACATGGTCTAAACACGCTGCCCAATGGATTTATCTGTTTCTGCAAACAAAGAGCTATGTCACTTGTCTGTTTTTGCAACAAAACCTGATCTTTGAGGGCATTTAGAATGGGATATATCTACCTTAACAACAAAATTGATTTTATATTCTAATAAAACTCTAACTTAACCATTATTTACAATAGTTATCTCATTTTTTTCCAAAATGGCTTTTATCTGTTTTTGCAAATGAACTCTTCACTTGAATTCATGGATATTGTTTCAGGCAGAAAGAGCATTGCAATTGTATAATCTACATGCAATGAAGTCCTGGATTTGCATTTCATACATTACTGTATTTACCAGGTTGTGCATTCATTCACTAAATTGGTCAGACCCTAATAAAAAAAAGACGAAGTTTCCAAAACATGAAGATATAATACCTCCAATATGTTGTGTCAGTTCTTCCACACCGTACATGATGTCCACCTCATCACGTGGGACTGAAATCAGCACAGCATTAACATTATATCAATCATAAATACTTCTGGACCAAATTTATTCATTGATCAAAAAATAAAAAAATCCTGTTCACTGAGCTTTACTCAAAACATTTTTTGTACATTTTAATGAAATCAGCTTGAGTGCTTACGGGGGTAGATGTCTTTGCAGCAGCATCCCATCCTCTTACAGACAGTCAGAGGATCAAGGCACTTTTCCAGTAGTGAAATTAAACGTCTTAACCAACTATTTAACATCTTAACCAACCATTCACAGATCCTCCTCTTAAGCCACCAATATCGTTTGCACCGCCTGTCCAGTGCGCGCATTATTGCTTCCTGTAAGACAGATAGAAAGGATCAGTCAAATCAAAATAAACCAATAGCTACAACCAGTGTTATTCTTTTACCAATTGTTTGATTTAGTCTGAGTCTTAATCTTAAGACTAAATCATACAATTTAGTCTCATACCGGTTTAGTCTTCTGAAATTGTTTTAGTCTAATTGTCTAGTATATCTAACTAACTAAATATCAAAACATCAGAAATATCAAAAATACTGACTAAATATCAAAACATTTTAGTCTTAGTCTAGTCTTAGTCTTTTACTCTTAGTCTTTTAGGCTGTGACTCATAGGACTAGATTACTTGACAACCAGGAATAGTCTGGTGACCACCGGAGAGACGGGTGACAGCCGGAATGTAGACGGCCCCCGGGAGCTGCAGCAGGGGTTGACACTAAGGTCTCAGAGGCACCTGCCCGTCGGGCAAGTACAGGTCATGTTCTACTTGCCCTCAGATCATGGCCACTTGCCCTCATAATCGTAAAATTGCACATTTTAATTACCGTTCATTTGAACTTATTTGTTACCTTCTACTTCCTGTGATGTTGATAGTTTTTCCAATGTAATTGGGTTCCGGGACCCACAGGTGGTCATTCAAATGGGTTCCAGAAAATTAGGATGGTTCCCCAATAAAATGTTTTTAAGCGTTGAAAGCTTGTAGATCGGCTATTTTCCCTTATTATTATATTACTAGAAGCAGTCGGCGACCTGGCCAACCCGGAACAATGTAAATAGGGAATGAATGCCCCGCCCTTTAATGCAAACCCCATTATACCTGTTTTCATAGGACCCGTTTTGACCATTTGTCTGCCTGTGTCCATTTATGCCCATTTATGGAGATATCTGTATCTGTCTGTCTGTCGGTGTCCATTTCATGTCCATATATGGAGATCACTGCAGTTATAGTTCTGGGTCCATTTTATGCCCATATACAGTTAGTGGCCGTTGAGCTTGTCACATTTTCTGGGGCAAGCTGCCCATATCACGCGTGTCACGCGTGTGAGTGAAACAAGTGACCAGGTCTATGAAAACAAGCCCAAAAGAAGCAACCATTTCACCACTTAAACTCTATTACATCAGCTATTTTCAAAAAATAATCTTGAAAGTAAGGTCAAATAAGCAACTAGGCCTACACTTAAGAAACTAGTCCTAACAAAAGCAACCCACAACTCTGAATCTTTACAAGCAACTTTATAGGAAAACAGGACCAAAGTCACTTAAAATAAGCAGACCCGGCAACACTGGCAGGCTAAAGTTGTTAAGACATGTTGCATGCTGAAAGATAACTGATCTGCAAACCTTTGGGGGAAGGGAAGGTTGTGTCTAGGGCTTCTTTGATTCACATGCAAATTATCCCAATATTCTATCAATGGTCCTGGCAGCCTGAGGTGTGAAGCTACCTACAGTTTACTTTTAATTCTCATGATGCACACACAGCAACATTCTACAGTTGTCAAAACGAATGATCTACAATCTTGTAGATCGGCTATTTTCAAACATTTTGTACTTTTACTTTTGGTACTTTACTGTATGTATATTTTGATGCCAGTAGGCTACTTTGCATTCCAGACTTTTAGAGTATTACTTTTTCTCTTACTAATTCTACATTGCAGTATTGGTACTTTTACTTTAGTGAAGAGAGCAGACAAAGTGACACGAGTGAGATGACAACAACCTGAGTGAAACCTGCCGGTCTGAATAGGCACTAACTGTATGCCCATATATGGAGATATCTGTCTATCTGCGTCCATTTTATGCCCATATATGGAGATCTCTGTATCTGTCTGTCTGTGTCCCTTTTATGCCCGTATATGGAGATCTTTGTGATTCTGCATCCATTGTATGCCCATATATGCCATATATGGAGATATCTGTTTATCTGCGTCCATTTTATGCCCATATATGAGATTTCTGTCGCTTTTTCAAACAGATGGTCAAAACGGGTCCTATGACAACAGGTATAATGGGGTTTGCATTAAAGGGGGAACCGGCACTGTGTCTGCAACACAGTCGGAGGCACAGACAGATACAGAGATCTCCATAATGGGAATAAAGGGACACAGACAAACAGATGGAGGAGGAGACAAACTTAATGCAAACCCCATTATACCTGTTGTCATAGGACCCGTTTTGACCATCTGTTTGCCTGAGTCCATTTATGCCCATATATGGAGATATCTGTATCTGTCTGTCTGCGTCCACTTTATGCCCATATATGGAGATCTTTGACCATCTGTTTGCCTGTGTCCATTTATGCCCATATATGGAGATATCTGTATTTGTCTGTCTGCATCCATTTTATGCCCATATATGGAGATCTATGCAGACACAGTGCCAGTTCCGGAAAATCCTGATGTCAGACATCAGAATCCGAACCTTATCTGTGTCCCCTTTATGTTTATGCCCATATACGGAGATTGCGTTGATTGCGTCCATTGTGACCATCTGTTTGCCTGTTTGTCTTTGAGTCAGCAGAAGTGATGTCAGAATGCCCATATGCCCATATATGGAGATCTCTGTATCTGTGTCCCCTTTATGCCCATATACGGAGATTGCGTCGATTGCGTCCATTGTATGTCAACCCCCGTGTTGTCATAGGAGTGTGGGGTCATGTGGTGTACGTGATGTCAGAGCCTTTTATGAAGTGTCAACAATCAGCTCCGCATATGGTGATTCCGAACGTTTTGCGCCGGTTTCGGAAAACCGTGTTTACTTTTTACAAACAGTGATTATCTTTGAATGATTTATAGACTACTTGTGTCACAACGTTAATAACAATCTGAAAATAACGCGTCGCTTGTCGGAGCAATCGTGTGTGACTAGCTTTGTTGCGTGGGTCGCTGCAATCAGAAAGAGACAGGCGGCATGCCGCGACTGCCACGGCAGACCTTCTCTGGAGAGAAGGAGATTGATCCTGCAAACGGATTCATTGATGTTTTGCGGGAATGAAACCCGCTGATGTATAACTAGTTGCAGCTGGCCTGGGTGCTGGTCATCATGTCTGCAGCTGCAAAACGTGAGCTGGTAGATCAGCTATTTTCAACAGCGCTCGTGCGTGTGTTTGTGGGGAGGGAGGGACTTGGGGGGAGAGAGAGGGAGACGGACTCTAGTCCTGTTCAACTAGACCAGGTCAACCTGGTTGTGCCAGACCCCCTGTCTGTCATCATCATTTATGACATCATGCCTTTTGTAGGCATGTCATCATCATGTCATCATCATATATACCCTTTATATAGAAAACCCGGACAGACCGACATTTGCTTATGTAGGCCTACCCATTTCATGGGTCTGGCAATAATCTAAAGAAGAGAGATATCTCTTCTCAAAATGCGCACCTGCCTGGTCGGGCAAGCTGGTAGCAAACTTCACCTGCCTGACCTTTTTTTTTACCTGCCGCGGGCAGTTGTTCAGACGTTAGCGTCAATCCCTGCCCAACCTGTGTCGTCCGTAGACGTCTGTAGATGTCTTAGACATCATGAGGCTCACACATTATGTCCATATATGGGCATTCCAAGCTATGGGCTTATTGATGACATCAGGGATCTCCATATATGGGCATAGAAGGGACAAGGACGGAATGTGATGTCACAATGTGACTTTATTGACGTTACTGACAAGATGTGATGGTTTTCATAGAAATAAATATGAATAATAATCACTGTCCTTTTTAATGATTCCACTTCATTTTATGTTATAGGTGTTTCCGCAGGCTTTGTATAACATAGTGGTTCTACAAGCAAGCACATCAGTGCAGGTGGTTTCAAAGTACATTTAAAAGCATGTACTTTATTACTCTTTTTTACTAAACTTTTGACTGAGGTACTTTTACTCGTATTGGATATACTGTCTCTGGTTCAACTACAAGCATTTACCCCCGAAATTGGAGCTCGGAAAGCTATGTACGTATATGCCTATATATGTGTATATATAGGCCTACTGCTCAAAGAAATGAAGGGAACAAAATGTTCTCTTAATTATTTGAGCTTTCTTTGAGCAGTACTGCAGTATACTATACTCAAATAAATTCAAATAAATTAAGGGAACATTTTGTTCCCTTCATTTGAAGCTCAAATACTTTGAGCAGTACATGTAGACCTGGGCCCATAAGGTGAACTAAAACAAGCGCTCTGGTCCCAATCTCACTGGTACCTGGTATACAGTGTATATATATATATATATATATATATATATATATATATATATATATATATATATATATAGGCTATATATATATATATATATATATATATACACACACACACATATATATATATATATATATATATATATATATATATATATACAGGGGTTGACGCCAACGATTGCCCGGGGCAGGTAAATAATATGGTCGGGCAGGTGAAGTTTGCAACCAGGTTGATTAACATAATATAAAATCAGTGTCTTTAGCCTACTTGAACAGGGCTATAGTGTTCCATCTATCTCTCTCGCTCTCCCCCTGTCCCTCCCTCCACCCACACTCTGACTCTCACACACACAACAAACTGCATGCAGCTAGTGGTAGCTGTGAGAACATGACCTGTACTTACCTATGGGCAAGTGCCTCTGAGACCTTAGTGTCAACCCCTGTGTTTCACACAGCACAGATACACACATCACCTACTTTTGGTGCTGGGTCAGAAACGATTATGAAGAGAGACTAAAAGCGGCACACTTCATTCATATCATACATCAGTTAACGATTGCATTATGCTTTCACATTATGACACACAACATACCAATTTCTTCTTCACAATGTCCAAAACGTACTTGACGGCTTTCTTACAGCATTCACAGCATTTTTCATGATCAGCAGTGAGATCTAAAATAATTAAAATAGTGTAATAATAATTGTCATTACTTTTTATTTTTGAGTTGTTTACAAATCATACGTTCTGTTTTAACCAAAGGGACAGTCTTCTATAGCATGGGTCTGCCTGACATGTCTTCCAGTTAAAGGGGACTTTTTTGTTGCCATAAAATGGTCTTGTTCAGAGTGGGACAATGGGGTCCGCATCAGTGTGCCGACGGGCCGGAATGCCGACACTAAAACTAACCCTAACCCTAACCCTAACCCTAACCCTAACCCTAACCCTAACCCTAAACTTAACCTCAGTAACCGTGACGAGTAACTAACCTGCCAACGCTAGTCGGAACAGCGGCCTGTCTGCATATTGAGCGGACCCCAGGACAATGTGGGGTCTCTGCTCTACATGTGAAGTGTTTTGAGGCAACTTGTTGTTTTTTGACAGGGGTTTTCAAAGTGGGTGACGGGGCACCATGGGGTGCCGTGAAGGCAGTCCAGGGGTGCTGTGAGATAATTTGATAATATTTGGAATTTATTTTGACACTTGAAAAAATATTTAGTATCATTTTAAAATTGAAGCACAACGTTGTTTTCAGTCAGTTCTAACCAAAATGGCTGTTATCTCAACGTTTTCCTCGCAACATAATCACTAAAATATCGTCACTGTCGGGCAGAAACCTTGTATGTCCAAGTTTCAAATGGTAAAGCAAAGCCCTGCTTCATCATACAAGACTGCACTCGCACAAACTAGTGAAAACAGCCGATCTACAATGTGTGCTTGTAGATCTTCTGTTTTCACTAGTTTAGTACATTTTATAGATGATAAATACAAAACAGTTTTGGAAATACAAGGTTTCCACCCGATGACGACGATATGCTATAAATATAAGGTGCTGGGAGTGAAAATTAAAATGTAGGGGTGCCTCGGATTAAAAAAAAAATTATGGGGTGCCCTGAGACAAAAATGTTTGGGAACCCCCTGTTTTTTTACAACAAGGGTTCATATTTTAGAATGTTATTAGAGAAAAGAAAAGATGAGTGTTAAAATGTTTTCATTTACCTCTTTCTATCATTTTAGTGATTTTTTTTTTTTTTAATCTTAAATTTTTATCCCACGATTTTGCAACCCCTTTTTCACCCAGTGCGAATTGTCTATGTAATCCTGGGCTCTGCTCTCCCTCTGCCGTGCCTGGGGAGACAACGGACTGACCTCATGCTTCCTTCAATGCATGGGTAGTCCAAGTTGTTTCTTTTCACCTGACAGGGGGGATTTCCCTGGGATGGACGTAGCGCATGGAAGGAACACGTTATTCCAACCAGTTCCTTTCCCCTCCATCAAGCGCCCCGGCTGGCCAGGGGGAGGCATTATTGAGACCAGGATTACTGCATGTTTTTGTGAGGGTATCAACCCTAGGAGACACGGGGAGAACATGCAAACTCCACACAGAAAGGCCCTATCGCCGACCCCACCTAGGGTGTGGGCGCTGATGACGCGGAGGGAGAAACACGCCCCCATCACCCACAGCGTCCCCTGGCGGGAATCGAACCCAGAACCTTCTAGCTGTGAGGCGAAGCACTAACCACTGCGCCACCGTGCCCCCTCATTTTAGTGATTTTAACTATTTTTATTTGCATGCATGCCCCCAGGTTTGGGCCATGCATGCAAGTGGCTAAATATGTCTTTTTAGACACAATAAGCACATTCCCAAGATGCACCACAATATTTCATGGGTTAGGACAGATGTGACTTATGGGGGCTGGTGTAAATATTAACAAAGACATTGCCGGCTTATTGTGTCTAAAAATACATATTTAGCCACTTGTACGCATGCCCCCACCCACTATAATCAAAATCGCTAAAACAATAGAAAGCAGTAAGGGAGTGTAGTTTATTATCCACTAGAGGGGGCTGGTTGACAGATTGTAACTTTTAAAAACAAATCCTTTTCTGCGCACTGCCACCCTGGCAATGCCGATACAAAATTAATATGGCATTCATATTATTCAAGTTATTATACAGCCTACCAAAAGCTGTATGGTTTAAAGTAGGCCTAATTAATATAGGTATAGGATATAATGCAGCACTCGTGTGTAAAGCCCTGTGTTGGTTCTTCTGTTCGCTTCACAGTCACTTTTGTAGAATGCAACACAAACTCGGAGCACTACGCTGTCAGCGCCGAGTCGCCGACTGCGCCCCAATGAATGCATTTCTTGTGGGGAGATTTACAGAAGCGGAATATACCAAGTTAATCAGGGGGAACTTGATACATATAAGGGAGTAAACACGTATGAAAAATAACAAAAGAAAACATTTTTTTAATACAAAATTCAACAAATTAAAGTTGAACCAGCCAAAATAAAAAAGTCATGGTCCCCCCTGACAATCAAATTATTATTTGAGAAACCCCCCCGTATTAGACGAACACTCCCTAAATGAAAACATTTTAACACTTATCTTTTCTTTTCTCTAATTACAATCTAAAAAATGAACCCATGTTGTAAAAAAGTTGTCCTTAATAAAATTGAATTTAAATCCAGTTTTGACCCAGCGTCTCTATTGTAATTGTAGACTCTATAATTATATATCTACATATTACCCACTATAGACTCTATAACTCTATGTCTACATATAACACATTTTAGAATTTAAACTATAACATCCATATAGTGGGTTTTGACCCAGTCTCTCTTACTTGAACATCCTCCACTTCCTTCCACCTCTGTCTCACTTTTATCTCTTTGTTTTCCTTTTCTTACATAACATACATAATGATATGATAAATATTAAAAACATTTCAGCTTACAACCTTTAAACTTGTAAAAGCTCAATTTGTAACGGACGCAACAACACACACACACACACACACACACACACACACACACACACACACACACACACACACACACACACACACACACACACACACACTTACACGCGCGCGCACACGCACACACACACACACACACACACACACACACACACACACACACACACACACACACACACACACTTAGGAATGCAACAAAACAAAAACTAAAAACATAAGTGCAATGGAAGTTTGTTCCACACCACAGTTTGGGTTAGGGTTAGGGTATGACAGTGGATCTGGGTGCTGCAAGTGCATCACTGCTCAACTTTTCAAATGGCCATACTTCATTGTTATAGCAGTATTTAACACTTCTAATTTGCCATATGTCAGCGTTATAGCAGTGTTTAACACTTCAAATGGCCATACTTTGGTGACCATTGCCACATAAATGAATGCCGCATAATAAGCGGCCTGAAAATCAAGTGTTGTAAAAAATGTCCTCACCTCCTTTCTGTGCCGTTCCGTGGTCGTGGTAATGGCCTTGGGCCTCCAGGGTCAACTCCAACTCTGTTCCGTGGTCGTGGTCTTGGTTGAGTGTCAGCTCCAACTCTTTTCCGTTGTCGTGGTCATGGTCGAGGCTCAGCTCCAACTCTGTTCCCTCGTCGGGTTGATGATCCAGGGTCAGGTGGAACTGGACATGGTCAGCCTCACACACACAGAAGAGGACAAACAGCAAAGCACCACAAGCCTTCATCCTGAAACTCACTGACTATGACTCTGCACAAAGCTAACTTCACTGGCTATATACTCACCACCTCCTAAAGGAACAAAGCCTTTTCCAATACGCTGCAGGCTCACATGTAACCCAGTCCTTAATCACAATGTGTGTTGACAAAGGTGAATGAAATATACACACTCTCCTGAATGGTGAATGACACCAACAACGCACAGTTCTCTTTACAGGAAAACGATGAACCTGAGATTCATTTCCTTATGGTGATCCATAGGCTTTGTCTTTGTCCTTACATTCACCCTCTCACACACACACTGATGGCGGTGCCGCTTCTCCACCAAGGCGACCAGAGTGCAAGCGGGCAAACCGAGTCAACTCAGTAGAGGGACGAAGTTACGACTTGCCCCTCTATCAAGCTAAGGACTCGTGTCACTTTTAAACCCCCTTATTTTAGTCCATCTTTTATTGGTTGTTCCTCCCGCTGTAAAAGGCTCTGTTTGGAGACAATTAATTTATTTCATTTCATAGTCCTTACTGTTTTGAGAAAACCATTGCATGCTTTTATTTCCTTTTAGACTTTATATTCCTATATATATATATATATATACATGTTTTAGTGTGTACATGTGTTAGTGTGCAGTGTGTTTGATTTAGAGTGTTATGGCCAATAGGCCATCGTGGACAGTGAGTTATTTGTTTGGCCCTTAAAGGAGACCTGTGGTGAGGAGGCCATGTGCCAGCTAGGACTGAAGGACTGTTGTTCTTTTGCAAAAAGAGGACTGCATGGACATTGTCCTAGTATAGGAAGACTGTAAAAAAAACCTCTATGTTTAATCGTTTTTACATTTAGCAATAAATCTGTTTGTTGCACCCTTGTCTAGTTATTTCTCTGCTCAACCCTGGTATAGATAAGAACCTGTTAGAAAACCTTTGAAAGAGTGGTTATTGGAGTTCCTTGGGCTCTATGGTCCTCCAGGTGGCGTAGTCGACTAGAAACATTGTGTGTGTGTGTGTGTGTGTGTGTGTGTGTGTGTGTGTGTGTGTGTGTGTGTGTGTGTGTGTGTGTGTGTGTGTGTGTGTGTGTGTGTGTGTGTGTGTGTGTGTCACTCCCCGTGTCACTGGTACTATTAATAAAGTCAGAAAAAGACCCCAGAAATACATTTAAAAATATGTTATGATGTTATGAGGCTGAAAATGTCGGCCCTGGCCCAACATGGTGCTGCAGTTTTACAGCTCATGGCCGGCCCGAAGCCCCACGTCTTTTTATTGATTTATTATTTGTGATTAATTATTTTCTAGCGTGCGCTATCACGGACACACCTGCTGAGACATGCTCTCAATGGTCCAGTCTAGACACTAGAGGGTGAAATGGAGTGAATGTTTACCTTAGTAAGGCATTTAGGATGGGAACCCCTTTTGGGACGAGAGCCCCTTGGGGTTCTTTTTGTAGTTTTTGAATAAATATTTAATGTTTTTCAGAAAACTCAGGTCAGGATTTTTAGATCAGCCTCAGTCCTAAGGGTGTAATGGGTCTGTTCAGCTATTTTCAATGCTGTCCTGAAATGTGGTTGTTCTCACAGGTATAGTAATAAAAACCTGTGCGTGCGTCAGGTGATGATTTAGTTACAGAATAATAATGTCTCTGTAACCTCTCTCTCTCACACACACACACACACACACACACACACACACACACACACACACACACACACACACACACACACACACACACACACACACACACACACACACACACAACACGCTCTGTTCACTTTACAGGAATATTATCAACCTGAGATTCATTTCCTCAACTTGATATACATAAATGATGAAGTATTACATCATGATACTATTGTATATTGAAATAGACCTACAGTGTATACACACTCTCCTCAGTCTCCTGAATGAATGACACCAAACACGCACAGTTTGCTTTACAGGAAAATGATGAACCTGAGATGAATTCCCTTAAGCTGATCCATTGTGACACGATTATTGAAATATTTATATAATACATATCTATATTATCTAAAGGGGACATTGATATGCTGTTGGTTGGCAGGCTCGCAGCAGAGCATGTTATGGCAGCATGTACAAAGAAAGTTGTCCATATTAAAAAGGCTCCAACATGCCTTGTAAATCTAGACCTACTGTATATTGCGCTGAAGAACTATATGCATGGCCAAGATCGCAGTCCGGGTCAGCATGTTGCAGGTTCAAGTCCCATTCCCGGCGACCTTTGTTATGTGTCTCTCCCCGTCTCTCTCTCCCCCTTTCCTGTCTGTCTTCACTTAAAGCTATCAATATAGGCATAGATTGTGCAAGATTGATTGATTGATTGATTGATTGATTGATTGAATACTTTATTAGTAGTTTACATAGGAACAGCACAGCACAGTACAGTTAAGTTCAGATACAAGGTCAGCTTTTTGATTTATTGATTGATTGAAGACTTTATTAGAAGTTTGCATAGGAAAAGGTACAGTTTCATGACGGTACAGTTCACTGGTACAAGGTCAACTAAAAGGAGATCCTAGTAAGCTTTTCTGTTTATTTGCACAGGAAACCATTTAAGTATCTCATATAAAATTGAATGACAGACGGATAGAACACAATACTATGCAGAAGATATCAGAAAAAAAAGAAAACAAAATAACAGTGAAAAACAATATATAGTGGTTTTTCAGGGCGATTTTAAAGGATGTTAGGGATTTACACTCCTTTAAGGTAAGAATAAAATAAAAATAAAAGTCATGTAACTGTCAGATAGGCTTTGTTTTTGTCTTTACATTCACCCATGACATTTCTCCACCAAGGCGACCAGAGTGAAATAGGGGAAACCAAGTCAACTCAGCAGAGGGAGGAAGTTATACGACTTGCCCCTCTATCAAGCTAAGGACTCCTCTATGACTCGCTTTTAAACCCCCTTATCTTTTATCCTTTTATTGGTTGTTCCTGCCGCTGTAAAGGCTCTGTTTGGAGACAATGCATTTATTTAATTTCATAGTCCTTACTGTTCTGTCCTTACTGTTATACGCACGCACGCACGCACGCACGCACACACACACACACACACACACACACACACACACACACACACACATGTTTGTTAACATCGATTATGGGGACCTGCGCAGGTTTGCATCGATTATGGGGACACCACTTTCCTGTGGTCCCACAGGCCTGAAAAACTGACTTGAAGCCAAAGTCATTGTATGCAAATATCGGACCTGTGATTGGCTAGTAGTGTGTGAATCTCTCATTCTCCCATTCTCTCACACACTCACACAAAAACTGCAGGAAAAAAAAAAATTTTTTGGGGGGGACCCCACTGTGTTAACACACCTGTCATATGACATGAAAACGCGAATTATGGGACTTGCTTAAAAAAAGCACCAGACACTCAGCAACACTGCCCCCTATCTCCCTGAATGATAATAATTATGGGGACCTACGATTTTGTCCCCACTGTGTCAGACGTCCCCAGCATGTGAGTGTGTGAACATGCGTATGGTCCCCATAAGTATAGCTAGACAAACGCACACACACACACACACACACACACACACACACACCTGAGATGCATTTCCTCACATACTGTATATGATTGATGTATTACATAATAATACTATTGTATTGAAATAGGCCTACAGTGTATACACATGTATAGACACTCTCCTGAATGAATGACACCAAACACACACAGTTGGCCTTACAGAGAAATTATGAATCTGAGATTAATTCCCTTAAGCTGATCCATTGTGACACTATTGTTGAAATATTCATATAATACATATCTATATTATTTAACCCTTACGTTCTGTTCAGAATCACTTCACCTTCGTTCTGTCCACGGGTCATTTTGACCCGGGGCATATTTGGTTTAAAAAACAACACTAATGGGGCGCCCGCTGGCCTGGTGGTCAAGGCGCATACCACATACTAGGCTATGATGCCTGCTGTTGTCGCCGGTTCGATTCCCGATCCGGATGACCTTTGCCACATGTCGTTCCCCATCTTTCTCCCCATTTCCTGTCAGTCTACTGTCCTATCAAATAAAGGCATAAAAAAGCCCAAAAACAAATCTTAAAAAAACAAAAGAAAAAAACAAACAAACACTAATATAACATTTTACTTAACAAATCATCATCATACATTGACTTTGTCTCAATTACAAACAATTCATATGATATGTATGTTATATGTTTGCATTTATGCTTCATTAAACACTGAAAGAGCAAGGTGTTTTTACTGATAGCTTCATGTTAAATAAGAGCTGAACACAGATGTGAACATGGGAACACACATTAATGTCACATAATGTACACTTGTACCGGTACATATACACTAGGAAGCACATGCTTCATAAACACAGACTGCATGTGAGGCACATACTGTATGAGCTTCTTGCACCTCCTGCAAGCAGTCTGTCTTCCTATCTGCTATTGTAGGACACAATGAACAGCGCTTTCTCTTGCCAGATGCTTCAACTCTAAGTTCACTGTTTATTTTACCATTTATATCATTTGGAGTGTTTGGAATTGAGACAAAGTCAATGTACGATGATGATTTGTTAAAAAAAAGTATATTCGTATAGTTTCTTTTTTAAACCAAATATCCATCCAAACAGCATGAGAGGGTCAAAAAGAATGTGGCATGGGTGTAGTGCAATAATATTTTTTACATGTTAATCACATAGGAATCTTTAAGGCCAGTGAGTTTCAGGTGGAAAAAATGTAAACTTCTACCTTTTTCTTTCAAATGAAAATGTAAAACGGGTCAAAATAACCCGAACAGAACTTGAGGGTTTTTGACAACACTCCTGTAGGCTGTAGGACTATACATACGGAGCAGGAGCACAACGCTAATGTATCACAGAGAGATGTAGCAGATCCAGTAGCCTAGTCACTGGTGCAAGACAAAATAAACAACTATGAAGAGAAAAGACCGAAATGCTTAAGTGCACCATCAACTTTTTATCAGAGCTCTGTAGGCTACGGTTACATGTCTCCATTCCGACATGTCTCCTTTCCGACATGTCTCCATTCCGACACTATCTCTAACCCTTACCCTAAACTTAACCTCCATGGAAGTGTCGCCACTCTGACAATAAGAAGTCAATGTCGGAGTGGCGACATGTCGGAATGGAGAGCAGTCACCGTCGGCTACTGACGCCTCTCCCACAACAACAGCCAAGCCAGCAGAAGGTAATTAACCAGTCCACTCACCTATTGCTGCTTTCAAACGCTTTGCATTCTTTTAAGTCACAGGAGCATGGTTTTCATATCACAAACATGAACTTTAGATTAGTCATAAGCTTGCGTTTAATCCATGTGATTCCTGTTTACATCTTGTAGGCTGCAACAAGTAGCCAATAACAACAAGCTGAAGCATTTCCTGTTAAAACGGTGGATTTCAAAATAAGACCCTCTCGTAATATGACTAGGCAACTGGTTTTATTTTTAAGTCTATTTACAGGAAGTACAATGGACTAAATTAGAATGACATGACATGGACACACCAGCGAGCGTCTCTTGACTTCCAAGGGACGCTCTAGAGACAGTTTGGCTGCGAGCAGGGAAGGACGCTTGGTGCATATTTATTATACATTATTTGGACGGTAGTCGGGACCGCATCAACCTGCCCCGCCAATAAAGTGTACATTTCTTGACCCAGCTCAACCTGGCTTGCGGGCTGACCGCGGGGGACCGCGAGTTCGGGCCGGCTCGCCCATCACTAGCACACAAACACACACACGCACACGCACACGCACACGCACACGCACACACACACACACACACACACACACACACACACACACACTGCTTTGTTCCCTTTATTTATCTATAAATGCGACAAATCTCTGCGTGTCTGTATGTAAACCGCGTATCTCGAGAACCGTTCATCCCACCGGCTTCAGATTCGGCACACGCGTTCCCCGCCGCGGCGCGGAGTGCAGTGCTGGGCCTCGACCCGACCCGATGCACGGTTTTCCCGAACCAGTGCGAAGCGTTCAGAATCTCCGTATGCGGAACTAATTGTTGACATCAGGCTGTTCTGGAGGAAATCGGCGCAAGCGCTGACTCATTGTGACATCACTTCATAAAAGACTCTGACATCACGTACGCCACATGAGTCAACAAAAAATGCCATGGTTACGTATTGAATGTCATCAGTATGACATGTTCTGATGTTCTTATATGGGCTTAAATGGACACAGGCAACATATGGACCGGGCCCCGCCGCATGGACCGGCAGGTAGGAGCGGCGGCAGCCACACAGACCGGCATGGATGGTGCCGGTCATAAACTTTCAGTTGCTGTTTTTCTCCCAGACAGTGTGGAAGAAGAATGCATTGGATTTTTACTTGGTTTCTGTTGTGTCTAAACAATAATAGCAACTCAAAGCACTTTAGCCAGGGACCAGGGGGAGAGTTCCGCCGATTTAAAATGAGCTCAATACGGAACTAAAACTTCCTATGGTTGGCCGCTAGTTGCGCTGTTTCCCCCCCCCCCGACCGATCGCAAAAAGAATTGTTCTCCATTGGACCCCATTCATTTTCCCCTTTCGTTTAACACTTTCATACATACTTTATGGCTCCTATCGCTAGTTAAAAATTGCCTTTCAATCACGATGATATGGCATGTGTGTGTGCGTGCGTGCGTGCGTGCGTGCGTGCGTGCGTGCGTGCGTGCGCAGTGCGTTTGATTTAGAGTGTTATGGCCAATAGGCCATTGTGGACAGTGAGTTATTTGTTTGGCCCTAGTTCTGTTTGGGTCATTTTGTACCCGTTTTGCATTTTCATTTGAAAGAAAAGGGTAGAAGTTTAGGGCCCGAAGCCCCACGTCTTTTTATTGATTTATTATTAGTGATTAATTATTTTTTAGCGTGCGCTATCACTGACTTAACACACCTGCTGAGACATGAACTCAATGCTCTAGTCTAGAGGGTGAAATGCAGTGAACAAAAATGTTTACAGGACGGGAACCCCTTTTGGGACGAGAGCCCCTTGGGGTTCTTGTTGTTATGCAACATAATTCTTCTTTTTGTAGTTTTTGAATAAATATTTAATGTTTTTCAGAAAACTCAGGTCAGGATTTTTAGATCAGCCTCAGTCCTATAAGGGTGTAATGGGTCTGTTCAGTTATTTTCAATGCTGTCCTGAAATGTTGATGTTCTCACAGGTATAGTAATACAAACCTGTGCGTGCATCAGGTGATGATTTAGTTAGAGAATAATAATGTCTCTGTAATCTCTCTCTCTCTCACACACACACACACACACACACACACACACACACACACACACACACACACACACACACACACACACACACACACACACACACACACACACACACACACACACACACAAAGCTCTGTTCACTTTACAGGAATATTATCAACGTGAGTTGCATTTCCTCAACTTGATACATCTATATATGATTGATAAAGTACATAATAATACTATTGTATTGAAATAGTCCTACACTGTATACGCATGTATACACACTCTCCTGAATGAATGACACCAAACACGCATAGTTCACTTTACAGGAACATGATGAACCTGAGATTAATTTCCTTATGCTGATCCATTGTGACACGCACGATTTTTTAAATAGTTATATAATATAAATACATATCTATATTGTTTAAATGGGACATTGATATGCTGTTGGTTCGCAGCAGAGCTTGTGATGGCAGCATATACAAATAAAGGTAGCCCTATTTTAAAAATCACACCCGTGTGAACTGAGTGTGGAGGCTGTGCAACAGCACTACTGGGTGGGTGCAGCGGGGTTAGTGTGCTTTACAATGCTGTAGTTTTTTCACACACTCTAATTTATTTGACCCTAAAACATTCAGTTTGTTAATAATAATAATAATACTTGACCACACATGCTGACCCACCCTTCCCCCCTGTGTGTGTGTGTGTGTGTGTGTGTGTGTGTGTGTGTGTGTGTGTGTGTGTGTGTGTGTGTGTGTGTGTGTGTGAGAACAACAGCGCCCCTCCCTTAACATGTGTGATCAGAAAAGGTACTGCAGACCACCGCTCAAAAATACATTATTTGTTTACATGGCTGTTGTGTTGGATACGGCTCAAAATCCATGCAGTGCAGCCTGAGCGCGGCAGGTGTTCTGAGCCTTTGTTTAGGCAGCGTTCTGTTAAAGAGTGGAGCGGTCCTTATACGGATATAATTCACTTCTGATTTCAGCGATTGACCAAACAGAATCAAGCATTCAACCAAGCCGTGTTCACAGCAAAATGATTATAACTAAATCATCACCTGATGCACGCAAACGTGCACACGCACAAGTTTGTATTACTATAAATGGTAAATGGTGCATTATATAACGTTTTATTCCAAAGCACTTTAGATTGTGCATTACATTCTCCCATTCATACACATTTCATACACCGATGGTAATAATAATAATAATAATATTATCTGGGACTTATATAGCGCTTTTCTGAGTACTCAAAGACGCTTTACATTGGGCCTACGGGGGCTAGGGGGAGGGAAGCTAAAAACAACTTTATTAGGAAAAAATAATACTAATAATAATTAAGAAAGAGTACAAAAGAGAAAAATATTCAATAATAACATCAAGAATAAAACAAGAGTTAAAAAGGAAGTCAACTGGGGAAGGCGATTTGGAACAGGTGGGTTTTCAAGGCAGTTTTGAAGGCAGGGAGGGAGGGGGCATCTCTGATGGGCTTGGGGAGTTCATTCCAGAGGGTGTGGCCGGCTACAGAGAAGGCCCTGTCACCCCAGGTTTTCTTCTTTGCCTTGGGGACCTTAAGGAGGCCATCCTCACTGGACCTGAGGGAGCGTGTTGGGGCATATGGTTCGAGGAGGTCGGAGAGGTAGGGGGGAGCCAGGTTGTGCAGAGCCTTGTAGGTGGTGAGGAGTAGTTTGAAGTGGATATGTTGTTTGGCGGGGAGCCAGTGGAGGTCATGGAGGACAGGTGTGATGTGGTCCCTGGAGCGGGTGCTGATGAGGAGGCGAGCGGCTGAGTTTTGGACATATTGAAGTTTATTTAGGGTTTTGGAGGTGATGCCATGAAGTATGCCGTTACAGTAGTCTAGTCGGGAGGAGATGAATGCGTGGATGAGGGTTTCAGCAGCGGAGAAAGTCAGGGAGGGGCGTGGTGGAGGAAACTGGAGAGAGAGACACACACACACAGCTTTGTTTACTTTAAAGGGATATTATGAACCTGAGATGCATTTCCTCAACTTGATAAGATTGTTGAAGTATTACATAATGTCAAGCATATTATTGTTCAAAAAGAGGACATTGATTTGTAGTGCCTGTATTCTCTTCTGTGTGTGTGTGTGTGTGTGTGTGTGTGTGTGTGTGTGTGTGTGTGTGTGTGCGTGCGTGCGTGTAGGTGCGTGCATGTGTTTGTAAAGGTAAACTAGGATTACAGGTAAACCAAGATCCTATCATCTGTCTAAACAATATAATATCAAAAATAAACAATCAAACAATAGAATATTGAATCTATAGCATCCAGACTGTATCTAACTAGGACAGTGAACCTATAGAATTATCCAGATTGTATCAAAAATAAATAAAAAGAAAACATAATTGTGGTGATAGGTTGGCCAAGTGTATCCAGTTGTGTTCATTATCACCTTAATTCAGACCATTTTAATGACCTTTCTCATGGGTATTTTCTATAGAACCTAAAAGTTTGAGTGTGAATTCTGCAGCTCCTGCTGTGCCAGTGCAAAATGATTTTAAATAAAGTCTGAATAGATCATGGAATTGTCCTGTGGATTCTTGATTGTTATTCGGACTACAATTTATTTGCTTTGATAATGGTGAGACTATATATGTATTTTACATATGTTTATTATCAATAAAGACGTCAAAGTCAATGACATTGCAATCTGTCACATTGCGATGTGTTGTGACAATAGTCACTTCACTGATTAATGTGGCCTATGTTTTGTATCAGTTGTTGAATTAACACACCACATTTTACTGCCAATATAGGTTCCTCTCATTCAGGGTAAAGTTGTACATGGTAGCAAGGCAGAACAAGAGGGAGTGGCCAGAGTTTCTCCAGCTGTTGCACAGACAAGACAAATATTTTGGGCCTAAAAACAAACATACAGTATAATTATGTACATACCGTATGACAATACACCTCCTTTGATACCGAGACAGAATACAACATGTATTTACACAAGATGCACACTGTAGAAGAATTCAGTCAGTTAATTGCTTTTGAGTGTTCTTTGTGAGGGTACATACCCTCGGGACATGGGGAGAACATGCAAACTCCACACAGAAAGGCCCTTTCGCCAACCCCACCTATACTGATGACGCGGAGGAGAGAACACAGTCCCGGCACCCGCGACAGCGCTATCGACTGCACTGTGTGCCCACCAGCGAGTTGTGATGATGATTTAATTGTGGAGACCTCCTGCTTCAGTAGACCTACATGTATTAAGATTGTGTTGCTTTCCCCTGCCAGCCATGTTGTTGATGCATCGCTCCAATGAACAGCAGCGACCAGTGACAATGTCAAGTGATTGATGATGACGTGACGGGCGCCAATGGGCTATTTTGGCTAGCCTCGCAGGCCATCCCGAGCTACGTCATCACCAATGTGCTTCCTTTCTCGGTCTGGTGTCCCTCCCATCAAGTCTCTTTATTAGAACTTGGGTTTCTAATTTCCAATCAAATGGCTGCATTTGGAGCGACCTGCCTCACAGCGCTCCTGATTGGTCGAGCGGCTGCTACAGCGACGCGAGTTCACAAATCGCAAATAAAGGCTAAATAAAGTTTTATCATAACATAAAAATGAACAACAGTTTGCAGAATTTTTGTCTGGAAAAGACGTATTTGCTGTTCTGCGACAATGTTTTGATGCGCTGGTGGCTACTGACTGGACCTCTCAGTCAAAGTAAGTAACTACATCATCGCGTAATGCGTTGTCTGTTGCGAGGCTATATTTTGGCAATTGTTGATTTTTGGAGATAAGATGTTACAGATGCTTTTGTGTGACGCTAGCTGCAGTATGATCAATGGAATGAAGTTGGACAAGTAAAGTCTGGTTAACCTGCAGGGGCAACCACTCTAAATAGAAAGATGCAATTCTGAGAAATTGCTAGTGTGGTTCCCCTGATGCGAGTCACTCTTGCAAATGGATTTTGTCTAGGTGGGGTTGGCTAAAGGGCCTTTCTGTTTGGAGTTTGCATGTATTCCCCGTGTCCCCTATGGTAGATACCCTTACAAAAACATGCAGTTATCATGGTCTCATAATGCCTGTCCCTGGCCAGCCGGGGCACCTGATGGAGAGGAATGGAACTGGTTGGAATAACGTGTTCGTTCCACGTGTCCAAACTCCCCATTGTCAGGTGATAAGAAGCGGCCTGCTCAGGTTGGCAGAGGGAAAGCAGAGCCCAGGATTAAAGCTTATAGGCAATTGGCACCGGGTGAAAAATCGGTGACAAAATCGTAAAGAAAAAACACTATATAACGTGTCTCTTAGCAAAATGCAAGCATATATACGATACCCGATGAAGTATGGCCCAAGTGTGTGCCAAGGTAAACAAGGTAAATGTTTCTTTATTTACACAAAAGACTACTAATAGTTGCAGGAGTGTAGGATTCAAAACAAAACTGAGACCTATAATCCTAACAAACAAAAGAAAAGGATGGGCCGGCCAGTAACAATATATGTTTGATATGACCTAATACTTTAGAAATTGTATCAAGATGTATCAAGTTGAGTTTCTCAGGTTCATGATATGTCTGTGAATATGAACTGTGAACAAAGCGGTGTGTGTGTGTGTGTGTGTGTGTGTGTGTGTGTGTGTGTGCGTGCGTGCGTGCGTGCGTGCGTGCGTGCGTGCGTGCGTGTGACAAAGCCAAAGCCTATTTTAGTCGTGTTTTTTTTTTTACATTAACATTATTATACATTTTTTATTTGTATTTTTGCATAGTTATATGTATACACTCGTCTGTCATTTATATCTCTATGAATTCAGTACAATAGGATCCCAATGTAAACAAACCACGATGTGCTCTCTTGGGTTTAAATTCCATTATTAAATCAACTGTGATGTAGCCTAGTTCCAGACCCTGAATCGCTAGCCACACCCCTTTACATTTTTTGTTTTGGCGATTCAGGGGTCTAGAAGTGCTCTCATTGAAGAGTCCTCCCTCGGTTGAAAATCCGATCGGCGAATCAGCGTCGTGAATCAGCGTCTTGTGATCAGTGTGGGTGGGGGTTTCCCAGAACTCATGTGTGTTTCCAAGTACACCAGCGCCGCCGCCGTACCATACCGCGCATCGCGTCGCGATAAAATGCGGTAAAATGCGATCGTATCGATCTCGCTATGAAACACCAGTAGCAGGCATGTTATGTTGTGTTTGATTACTAGTTCGTAGTGCTCCTATTCTGACTGTTTCTTTGGTTAGCAAGTAGCACTAGCAAGCAACAGGCTAGCCACTAGCCAGCCACACTATGTCATGTGTTGGTCGGTGAACCAATCGATGAAGGCTGCCTCTTGTTGGCAACGCCCATCCCTGCAATCGCCCTGGGGGGAAGCACTTTCAGACTGAATAATGAAGTGAAATGAAATGTCAATTCAGGCTGAGTGTCAGGCTAACTGTGATGTGCTTTTCCTATACTTCATTAGAAGTATAAGCAAACTTCTAATGAAGTATTCAGTCAATCAATCAATCAATCAATCAATCAATCAATCAATCAATCAATCAATCAATCAGTCAGTGTAATTAATGCACATGCCATGTAAAGTGATTGGATGAAAAGCACTATAAATAAAATAAACCATTTACCATTTATATATTTTACTATGTATTCATAATATCATACATGCAGGGGCACTGCACAGTGCTACAGCAGTGTTTAACATTTCAAATGTTATGCCTTTATTGGTAGCTTTAAGTGAAGACAAACAACAAAGAGGGAGAGAGAGACGGGGAGAGACACGCAATAAAGGTCGCCGGGAAAGGGACTCGGATCTGCGACATGCTGTCAGGCTACATTGAGCCTAAGTGCCCGGAATGCTAGGCCAGTAATCTGGGCCGCCCATATACGTATTTCTAATAAGTGCACTCACATACAGTAGGTCTAGATTTACAAGGCGTTGCAGCCGTTCTTTGTACATGCTGCCATTACATGCTGCTGCCAACCAACAACATATCAATGTCCCATTTAAACAATATAGATATAGATATGTTTATTATATCATTATGTCAACAATAGTGTCATATATATAATGTATCAGCTTAAAGAAATTAATCTCAGATTCATCATTATAGGGAACTGTGCGTGTTTGGTGTCATTCAGAAGGAGGGTGTGTGTATACATACATATACATTGTGATTTATTAAGGACTGGGTTACAAGTGAGCATGTAGTGTATTGAAAATGGCTTTGTTCCTTTTGAGGTGGTGAGTAGTATAAGACAGCTGCGTGCTGTAACTAGTCAGTGAGTTTAGCGTTGTGCTGACGTAGAAATCCTACTTAATGTATGGACTCCATAGCTGAATTGAACCTCTCAAAAGATCAGCAAACCTTGACTCAGAAACGATGTTAAAAGATAATAGAAAATATTTATTTACATCGCTGTAACAGTCACACACAAGTACCGGTACATATGTCCTACACCAGGACACAGACAAGACAGACCTGCTCTACCCTGATTCACAGTTCATAATTGGCTAAGCAAAAACAAAACACATTCTTCTCTACTGAGCTAGTTAAAAGACAAATCTCCTTCACACAGCCATAAAACAAATGTGCCACTGACTGCTGCCAGCTGCGTCACACCAAATTCTGGGCCCTGGGTACAAGGATTCACTGTGGGCCCCACATGAATGTTAACTATTGAAAAATAGCAGATATACAAGCTCACAGCGCTGCACCGAGTGCCGCGCTGCGAGCTTGTAGATCTGCTATTTTTGAAAAATGTTGAAAATGTGTGCAAGAAACGTATGTTTCTATGTCAGTGATGCTCAAACCTTTTCATGTCAAAGTCCCCCCAAAAAAATGATATGAATTTGGCCACGGACCCCCATCTCAAAATATTTAGTTCCAGGGACCCCCCTTTTTCTGGTTTTCATGTGTCTAGGAGGTTGACAGTATTTCATTAGACCCCCCTGGTGTGGTTGAGCAATTATGTATTCCCATCATGGCACTTCATCTTTAAAACAGGCAATGAACTACCAGTGACACACTTAGTTACCACCTGGATAACTAGCAAAAGCGGTCATGCAAATCAAAACAGTAGTATTCATTTCGGGGATAACAGACAGAACAGGTGAAACAGAATTGTGAGGCATGTGAAAACAGACATATCACTGGTCTTAGCAAATAAGGCTGCATACCACATATTAGTTGAGTAATGATGTTGTGGGTCAGATGGGTGAGAACTAGGACATTAACAAAAATCACACCCGTGTGAACTGAGCGGTGGTTCCCCCCTGTGTGTGTGTGTGTGTGTGTGTGTGTGTGTGTGTGTGTGTGTGTGTGTGTGTGTGTGTGTGTGTGTGTGTGTGGGGCCTGGCCTGAACAACAGCGCCCCTCCCTTAACATGTGTGGTCAGAAAAGGTACTACACCACAGGCTTGAGGCTACATACAGACCCACATACAAACAAACAAACAAACATACCTACACACACGGCCACGCTGTGGAGACGGTGTGACCACCGCTCAAAAAGTCGACAAGTCAACTCAGTCGACTTCATTACACAAGTCGACTCCCACCAGAGAAAGTCGAAGTTGAAAAAAGAAATATATATATATATATATATATATATATATATATATATATATACTTTCTATTGTGAAAATAGACGATCTACATGCAATAGCGATGAGAATTTGTGTGTAAGTAGGAGTCTCCCATGTGAGCTTCAACTACAGTGTTGGAGCCAAAATGACCTTATTGATTCTTTTTATTTTGTTTATTTAAATGAATGCTCTGGCCTTGCCAGTTGTCATGTACACTTGAGGTGGTTGCCATAGCGCTGATGTCAGCTGTCACTCATTGACGGTTGCCATGGTAACTTGATTTATACCTGGCCTTGATTGCGGCCAGGTGGGGCAATGTGAGGTAGGAAGCAAACGGTTTTCGACCGTGAAACGGTGTCTTATGGGCTGTGCAGGTCGGCATTTCAGTCTTTTTTGTTATATTTTTTGTGTGAATAAACGGATTGAAATATCCAAATGCAGCTTGAAACTCTGGACATTGAATTAATGTAGACACACACGCGTCGAGCCTATGTTTATACTCATTGCCCTCGGTAGGGCTTATTGGTAAAAGCCCCTACATTAGTCGAAAACCAAGGCTTCATTGAAAATGAACTTGGCCTTTTTGTTGAACTTAAAGTTGTGTTTGGAAGAAGAGGATCACGGATCAGCGTGCTAAAGACCCGAGCCGATCGTTTGGACGGAACAGCGTTTTCTTGTTTTCGCTTTTTTGTAAATTTTTTACTGTTTGGAGCGTGGACAAGTTGAACCGGGACACGCCGGTGCCCGGTACTATTCACATAGTTTTGTCGGACAATTGCCACGGCCTGGCGGCCATCAGCGTTTGGACCGGAGGAGGACCCACGCCCGCGGAGCAGCATCGCCGTGTTTGGACGCCCGCGACCCGGCACCAGAGGAGCCTGCACCGCGCTGGAGTTGATCGGCGGAACCCCGCCGTACCCGGCCCGGCGACCGACACCGGAGCGGAGGAGCTGGCACACCGCGGAGCCGCATCGCGGCCTTCGCATCGCGACCCCCGCCCGGCGATCAGCGTCAAACCGTCACCGTTTGGAGAGGAGCCTGCACGCGTTGGAGTTGATAACGGCGCCCCGGTGCGCACCACCGCCGTTAATAGAAGCCTGCACCGTTTGAGTTGATCTACAGTGCTGGACAAAAGCGCTGTTTTGAACTCTTTTCAAAGTTTGAGATTGAACCTGAACCTGCTGCACACGACACGAGTCACGGACAAAAGGTATGTAGCGCGCTACAGCTGTTCCTTTTATATGGCCATTTAAACTATGTGTGCACACAGTGTTATTTGAAAAAGAAAAAGACAAATCCAATGCATTGGTGATTGATTCAGTGAATCAGGTTAACCCGTTCGTGGGTACATCGAGCTCAAGGTTTGGTTTGAACTGTGATGGTGATTTCATGAATCAATAAGTTACCCGTTCGTGGGTGCATGGTTGAGCATTAAGGTTTTGGGTTTTGAACTGTGAATAACTGTGGGTTTTGATGTCTGACTGATTTAAGGTGGTAGCCTATATATTTTGATCTCTTTATTGTGTGGTGAAATATGGATCCTAGTAAAGAGGGTGTAGGCCTACAAGGCCCTGAGCTTGCGTTTTTGAGTGAACAGCCTGCCGTGGTGGCTGTACCGAATGTAACTGGTGACAAAACAATTCAAAATGTTGAAATTGAAAAGGGTGAACAGGTCGCGCCGCTGCTGACTGAGAAGCAGTCACAGCCCATGACAGAAATCCCGTCCAAGGAGGACAGCAGTCAAATTACAGCAAACGTTGAACTTGAGACCCCAGTTGTCAAAAAACGCACAAGCATTTTAACCCCCAAAGCTTTCATGGAAAAACTTGACAAACTGCAAAAGGACAGGAAATCTAAGTTCAACAAGGCAACCAATTCACAAACCAATATTCAGCAGTCAATGCAAACCGGAGCAAGCAAAATAGATGTACAATGTGCATTTACCAAATACCTCCATATAATCAAGGAAGCCACAGCATCACATGACACCCTTCTGCCATTACTGCCACCAGATGAACAAGTAAAACACATCACATGGTTCAAAGCAAAAATGCTCAACGTGAATGATTTCATTGAAGAAGTAAATGAATGGACTAAAAAGCAAAATGTCACTGAGGAGGATGAAGACGACATCAATCCAAGTGACAGCATCTCAAATGTTGAAAGCAAAAAGGCAACATCGAAAACTAGGTCTGGAACCAGCCTCTCCAGCAGATCCTCCACCTCCTCAGCTCGCAAACAGGCTGAGGCAGAGAGAGCTGCTCTTGTCGTCATTGCAGCAGCATTAAAAGAGAAGCATGCCCTGGAAGAGGAGGAAGAAAGAGAGGAAGAATTGCAACGCAAAAGAAAGGAAACACTGAGAAAGAAAAAAGAAATGTTGGAACTGGAGACAAAACTGGCAGCAGCCGATGCAAAACTTGACGTTTTAAAATCACCCAGTCACCAATCCTCACATGAACCAGCAGATAGAGTGGAACAATACTCAGTCACATTTAATCCTCTGGCCAAAGAATATCTACCACCACAGCAGCAGCAGCAGCTACTGCTACCACCAACGCAGCAGCAGCAGCTACTGCCACCACCAACGCAGCAGCAGCAGCTACTGCTACCACCAACGCAGCAGCAGCTACTGCCACCACCAACGCAGCAGCAGCAGCAGCTACTGCTACTGCTACCACTAACGCAGCAGCAGCTACTGCCACCACCAACGCAGCAGCAGCAGCTACTGCCACCACCAACGCAGCAGCAGCAGCAGCTACTGCTACCACCACAACAACAGCAGCAGCAACAACATATTGAACCATCAGATATATACAACTTACTGCAAAAACAAACCGAGATAGCAACATTGCTAATGGAGCAGCAATCATCTCACCTCTTGCCACCAAGAGAGATACCCTATTTTGACGGGGATCCATTAGAGTACCATTCCTTTGTCCGGGCCTTTGTACACTGCGTGGAGAAAAACACAAGACACAAAGGGGATTGTTTGTACTTCCTGGAAAGGTACACCAGGGGTCAGCCCAAAGAACTTGTACGCAGTTGCCAACACATGGCCCCAGACAGAGGCTACGAGAGGGCAAAGTGGTTGCTGGATCAACACTTTGGTGATGAATATAAAATCACGGCGGCATACTTGGAGAAGGTGCTCAACTGGCCATTAGTAAAATCTGAGGACTTAAAGTCTCTGCAAGCATATTCTCTCTTCCTTCGAGAATGTTGTAACGCTATGGAAAACGTACAGTACATGGCGGAACTCAATATGCCAGCCAACATGAAAACCATAATTTCAAAACTTCCATACAAGTTGAGAGAACACTGGAGAGTCTCTGCATGCGGTATAATGGAGCGACAATATCGCAGACCCCATTTCCTGGACATTGTTACATTTGTCGAGCGTCAGGTAAGAATTGTCTCTGATCCAGTCTTTGGAGATATTCAAACCACGCCACCAGGAACTTCAGGAAGTAGACCTATGAACAGAACAAGACCAAATTTCAAAGGAGACAGCTTTGCAACCACCGTCACTACCATCGAAACCCCTGCAGAAGACCAAACAACATCTACTCACCACACCAACACTTGTGTATTCTGCTCTCAACCCCACTCACTGGACCAATGTTCTAATTTGGAGAAGAAGACCCACAGGGAGAGGGTCGATTTCTTGAAGAGTAAGGGGATCTGTTTTGGTTGCCTTGGCATAGGGCATCTGAGCAAGGACTGTGAGAAGCGCTTGACCTGCTCAGTATGCAACAAACCCCATCCAAGACTTCTTCACATGTACCAGGAGGACAGAGTGAGCAGCACAGGGCCTGGCCCGCCAATGAAACACTTGGTGAGTAACTCACTTGAAGTTGTGTCTCTACAAACATGTGGACAAACAGGGGCCGGTAACGGCATTCTGTCAATCTTGCCGGTACAGATGAAGTCCGGCAAAGGAGATAAGGTCATACAAACCTATGCGTTCTTGGATCCAGGCAGTACAGACACATTTTGTTCCGAAAGCCTGATGAAAAAACTGAACTTAAATGGAAGAAAGGCCCAAATCAGCCTACTGACCATGGGCCCAAAGGCTTCAATCTCCAGCAGCTACATGCTAACAGACCTGAAGATCTCAAGCCTTATTGGAAAAAGGTTTTACGATCTACCAGAGGTCTACACCCAGAAGAAGATGCCTGTGAGCACCAAGAACCTGATCAAAGAAGAGGAGCAGGCTAAGTGGCCATATTTGGATGGTGTTGTCGTGCCTCGAATTGAGGCTGAAGTCAGCCTCAATTCGCGTGCGCGCGTGCGTACTGTTTATGACTGTACACATCTCAACATTACTGTGATATATTGTAATTAAGGGTGCAACAATACATATATTTGTATTGAACCGTTCAATATGAGGGTGTACCGAACCTGACCCTGTACCTAACAATACAATACAATATCACTCCACATCCACATTCCCCTGGAACCCCCTCAAGGACCCCTAGGGGTCCGCAGAGCCCACTTAGAGAACCACTACACAAGAGGTTGGGTACCGTATATAGTTCAAAGTTAAAACAAAATAGGGTCCATTTGGTTCCTAACTCGCTATCATTTGGCTGGTGACCCCCTGGAACTCCCTCAAGGACCCGAGGCGAGGCGGAACACACCAGAGCTGTCTATTTGGAACACACACCATCTCTAACAATTGGCAAGGCTCTCAAATAGCCAGGCTATTTATTTTTTATTGTTTTGGAGCGTGGACCATGGACCGTGGACCGCCTATCGGGGAACCCTGATGTAGGGCCTCATTTCACTGATCAGAAACGACTGCGGAGGGAGCGTTCATTTTGTTTCACTCAGCGTCATGTGAATTTTGACCAATCCTCAAATCATTGTCATTATGTCATTATCTGGGGTTTCCAGGGGGACAAATACAATATGTTCCTTGTACAATCACATTCAAAATATGATTGAGGAAATGCCAACCACTACTCCTTGATTGACTGTACATTTTGCTTCACAGACATTGTTGTACTGTACATATACACATGTGCATACACACAAAATCACGTATTGGAGCGGCTTGCACCGCTCAAAAGAATATGTCTGATTTGTTAATTCCATGAAATTGTTAATTCCATGAACTACCATGAAAGCTTCAAACAGCATAAATCTATCCTAAACTAATCCTACCTAAAGCTGTCTCTCCATGTTATGGGACATGAACAACTATGTGATTGCAGATATGTTTTAGCCTCTCTCAGGCTGTGGTCTACAGCAGTGGTTTTCAAACAGTGGAAAACCACTGGTGTGCAGCTACAAAAAACATACTGTGACATAATGAGTGAATCCGACCGATTCTGATTTCGATTTGAAGTGGGATACACCTGAGGAGCTTGTTATTGGACATACTGAAGTGTTGTGAAATATTTGTAGGCCTATTTGGCCAGATACGATGTGGTTCTGTGTCATAACATTGTGCACATAGCAGTGTGAGCTTACTGAGCTATAATACACACAAGGACCTTATTCCACCAAAAGACCTTGGTTACAGAACCAGTGCCGGTTCAACTTTCTTGGAACCTTGGTTCTTCTTGCTTGCGTTTCCACCAGATTAAACCAGAGCCATTGTCCCCCAGTTCAGATGGTGGTTCACTGGAAAAAACAAGGATTTTGTGGTTCCTGTTCCGAACCAACTTTTACGGTTTGGAACCAACTCCGGTTCTTAGTGGAAAAGCTATATCGCTGCCTATAATGGATGCTGCCAGCTGTATTGTATGTGTTTGTACACACAAAGAAATAAAAGGTTCTTCAGCGGTTCTTCAGTGGTTCTTTGGCGTAATCATAGGGGAACCGTTTTTAGAGTGTACGTAACAATAAACACTAATTAATATGTATTCTATATTTCCGTACACACATCTCCTTCATGTACTGTGTCTCTGTCTTTCTCGCCAAGCTTCCTGTTCAGGGTTTCAGGTGTCCTGTCGTTTCTGAATCAGCTGGTGGTTATAAGTGTCTAAACCAGGGGTTTTCAAAGTGGGTGACGGGGCACCCTGGGGTGCCACGACGGCAGTCCAGGGGTGCCCTGAGATAATTTGATAATTTGAAATGTATTTGGAGTGACGTCTGCCCTGTGAGTATGATCAGCCTCACGGCACAGTGGATAGACACAGAGTTTAACTTGGTCAAAGTGGTGTTACATTCCCAGGAGTTCCCTGGCTCCCATACCGCAAATGCTATCGCTACTACTTTTGAGAAAATGTTCGAAACGTGGGAAATTCCCAAGAGCAGAGTCCATGCTGTCGTGAGGGATAACGCCAGAAATATGGCGAAAGCTATGAAGGACATGGAGCTGACTAGCTTTGGTTGCATGGCACACTCTCTGCAATTAGTCGTGGGCGATGGCGTTCTAACCCAGCCTAGCGTCATGAATGTGTTGGCAATATGTCGAAAAATCGTCGGCCACTTCAAACATTCATCCCTTGCCTACGATCGCCTGGATGCTATACAGGTCAAAGCGGGGCTGAAAATGAAAAGATTCCAGCAAGATGTACCCACTCGCTGGAATAGTACATATATGATGATGAAGAGCCTCCTGGAACAAAAGCACGCACTTGCTGCTTATGCCGTTGACTTCGACCTCCCTGCAAACCTGAGTGGTCAACAATGGGGATTAATTGAAAACTTAACCACACTACTCTCCCCATTTGAACTACTGACAAAAGATATCAGCGCATCCGAGTCATCAGCTGCTGACGTGATCCCCTCGGTGACAGCTCTGCGACGCCTTTTAAGCAAGACTGCTGATACAGTTTCAGACCATGGCGTTAAAACAACAAAGGCTGCCTTATTAGATTCAGTGAACAAACGTTTCAGAGAGGAGTATGATCCCAATTTCTTAATTGCAACATTACTGGATCCCCGCTACAAGGACCGCTTCTTTGGGGAGGATGTTAAACAACGAGCTCGAGCAGCACTTGAAGCACTACTGGAGGGCACCCTCCCTGCGCTTGGCAATGAGACGCAGAGATACCCCTCTGATGATGACAACAACGGCCCATCAACAAGTGACGACCCACTTCCAAAGAGAGCACGAACAGACGAGGAACTACGGGCAGGGGCCAGTCTGCACGACATGTTTGAGGAGATTCTGCAGGAAAAGGGACCAGAATTGCCAAGGTAGGTCTATATTTTTTTTATTATTTAATCTTAAAATGAATCGTTCTTGTTATTATGCTGCTGTTATATTGCAGACCACATTTTCATTTAATTGCTTCAGCCTACTGTAAGGATAGTGTGTGACAAAAGCCTCTGTATTCATAGGGCGGATGCGGTACAGCAGCTGGATGGTTACCTATCCGAGGCCCCCATTCAAAGAAAGAAGAAAAAAGAAGATGCTAGTGCTACCCAAGACAAAGAGCCTCCACTGACTGCACTCACATATTGGCAGAAAAACAAACAGCGTTTTCCAGCACTGGCGCAAATGGCCCGCAAATATCTGTGTGCACCATGCACAAGCGTGGACAGTGAGAGGCTTTTCAGCTCCGTGGGTAACATTTTGGATGAGAAGAGAAATAGATTGAGCTCAGACAAGGCAGAGATGCTTGTCTTTGTAAAGAAAAACATGCATCTTACGCTTCCCAATGTGAAGAAGTAGTAGAGTAGTAGCCCTAGGGATGGGATTCTTTTCTTTTTACCATTTTGTTTTGTTAAAGATTGAGGCCCATGTTAAACTCCGCCAGCCTAATATAATGGAAATACAAGGTGTAGCATAGGCTATACACAAGAAGAAAAAAAAAGAGGCGAAACTGTGAAAGCTCTATTTTACTTTATTTATATTTAATTTATATTTCATACTTAGGCCTATTTTTATGGCTTATCTTTTCTTTTAACTTTTGTTCTTTAATTTAATTTATTTAAAAAAAATATTGGGCTGTTATAGTTATTTAATTTGTTTCAATTCTGTTTTTTCTCCCAATGTTACTGTAAGTTCACAGGTAGTTATAAGGCAGGCAGTTTTCATAGAAAGATATTTGTTGTCAGAGCCTCCTATATTGTGTTGCACAGCAGACCTAGTTCTGCGTCTTGAAACTTGAATGTATATGCCTGGTCTGACTTACTGACTAATGACCATGATACGGACATGATGCTGACATGATGCTGACTGACCAATGACCACAACTGACATGATGCTGACATGATACTGACTGACCAATGACCACAATACTGACATGATGCTGACATGATGCTGACTGACCAATGACCACAATACTGACATGATGCTGACATGATGCTGACTGACCAATGACCACAACTGACATGATGCTGACATGATACTGACTGACCAATGACCACAATACTGACATGATGCTGACATGATGCTGACTGACCAATGACCACAATACTGACATGATGCTGACATGATGCTGACTGACCAATGACCACAACTGACATGATGCTGACATGATACTGACTGACCAATGACCACAATACTGACATGATCCTGACATGATACTGACTGACCAATGACCACAATACTGACATGATGCTGACATGATGCTGACTGACCAATGACCACAATACTGACATGATGCTGACTGACCAATGACCACAATACTGACATGATGCTGACATGATGCTGACTGACCAATGACCACAATACTGACATGATGCTGACATGATGCTGACTGACCAATGACCACAATACTGACATGATGCTGACATGATACTGACTGACCAATGACCACTATACTGACATGATAACTTACTGACCAATGACCATGATATATTACACTAGTACTGACTGACATGATGATACTTAGTTACTTACTGACCAGTGACCATGATACTGACATGATTCTGAGTGACTACTGACAGTGACAAGATACTGAGTACAGGCCATGTTATTGTTGTTTACAGTTTACTTTACACACTTCTATTTGCAACAGAGAGACAGTTAAAAAGGTTATTTAGCTGGGTGTCATAGATACCAGCAATTTGTCTGTTCTGTAACAGAAAGTTAAATAAAAATTTGTTGTTTCATGAATCTGAATTTGTGCTCATTATGGTAAGCAATAAGCATCAAAGAGTGATAAAGGGCTGAAATAATTTAAAAATTGTGCTCTTAAATATGTATTTAATGTATTTCCTGGCATAAAAGGGTGAATGAATAACATCGGCATCGGCATCGGCCATCGGCTAAAGTGTTATTTCAAACATCGACATCGGCATCGGCCAATAATTTCCATATCGGTGCATCCCTAATTTGGACATTGGACAGTATAATTTTAAACTTGAAGTACAAAGTTATTTTCAGACAGTTCTAACCAAAATGACTATTATCTCGCTTCCCTATATGCAGTATAAATATACAGGCTCACAGGGTGGCACAGAGGGGCCTTTTCCACCGGCAAAGAAGCGGTTCCAGAACCAGTGCCGGTTCATTTTTCTTGGAACCTTGGTTTGTTCTTGCGAACCGGCTTGCATTTCCACCAGATTGAACCATGATTAAACCAAGGGAACCAAGGATATTGTGGTTCCCGTTCGGAACCAACTTTTACGGTTCGGAACCAACTCCGGTTCTCGGTGGAAAAGCTCACCTCTGGTTCATCCCATAGGCGGGAGAAAGAACCAGAACCGGTGGAAAAGGCCCCATAGTGCCGTGCTGTGAGCTTGTAGATCTGGTATTTTTGGAAAAATTGTGAACATTCGTGCAAGTCTTTGAATATTTTTTACCCGATTCTATAAATGTATGTTATAAAATGTCCTTCTAAGGTTGTTGAAAAAAGTATGTTTCTGTCAGTGGTTCTCAAACCTTTTCATGTCAACCCGCATCTCAAAATATTATGTATCAGGAACCCCCCATGAGCAAATATTTGAGTTGAAAGATTTAGCAAAAATAGCAATCCTTTCATATGTAATTGTGCATCTATGCGTGAAGTGATTGACATAATGTCAATCTGCAATCACACATACTGCTGTACATCAGTTACATTCACATTGAATTACATTCAAGAATCCACAGGACAATTCCATGATCTATTCAGACTTTATTCAAAATCATTTTGCACTGGCACAGTAGGAGCTGCAGAACACTCCAACTTTAGGTTCTATCGAAAACACCAATAACAAAGGTAATTAATACCACCATACAACATGATTATACATAGATTAGATGCATCTTAACTACTTGTGTATAAGCAACACACACACAACCCCCGCTCTCAAGTAAAAGTTGTTAACTTGGAATCCTCATCTTCTAGCCCTGGCCCTAATCGCATCCCACAGCTTGTCTGCGGTGTTTCTCACATTCTCTGCAGCTAGTTCCATCAGCTCTTTGATCATTTCAGGACTGTATGCTCCTTGCAGTGTCTTGTATTTCTCTCTCATCTTCTTAAGATCATCTGAAACAAATATGAGGATATATATACAAGATATATATATATATATATATATATATATACATACATACATACATATATATATATATATATATATATATATATATATATCATAACAAGTATGTTAATGTACAGTACAAATAGATCTATTACCTCCACAGTTCACAGTGTTGAATAATGGCATGTGGATCACAGTTGGGACGTTTGTGTCTTCTTGGTTTTTCGGTTGAAACTCATAGAAGTCTGTTGGTGTTTTAGAGGCATCTTCTGGGTACTTAACAGGTGGGAAAGCTATTCCCAGCTCCTTGGCCAATTTATGAGCCTCAGTCACCGTCTGTAGAAAGAAGTAACAAAAAGAAAACCACTAAGTCTTAATTCTCCTCCAGTATTCCCATTCACCTACTATTGTGCTGCCAGACCTTTTTCCCCAATTCCTTTTGGGCCTTTCAAATAAAATGTTTCATGCTCTCTTTTGGCTCCCTCTTCTGGTGAAGGGTTCCATTATCCCACTATTTATTTATTTTTTAGATAAAAAGAAAAACTCACATCCAACTGTTTTATTGGAAAGACATTACAGTTTTTTTTTTTTCGATTGCTAAAACACAAAAAGCAAAAATTAGGCACAATTTTCTCAACCTTTACTTCTGTCCCCAATCGCTTGGCTCAATTTGTTACTACTTTAGATTTCCTTATCATAATATGATAATATTATTAGACTCTGACTTTCCTTCTTTACACTCTGATGTCAATTTCACATCACCTTGTTGTCAAAACACAACAAACAATTTTCAGGTTTGCACACACTTCTCACATAAAATCTCAAAGCATCAATCCACAACACACACATATTCAAATCTCTAAACTTTCAGGTCTGGCGCCAATTACACATCACCCTGTTGTCTAAAAACCACACACAATGTTCAGTTGTTGCACAACTGAACACTGAGACAGGAACCGGAGTCAGAGATGGGCACAAAATACAAAAAGATATTTGAAATACAAAGGTACAAATACCAGTATACTGTCACCAGGATAGTATCTTGGTGACAGTATCCTGGTCAGTATTAGACCAAGTACTGACCAATTTGTTTCCAAATATTTTTTAGTTTTTTGTGCCCATCTCTGACCAGAGGCATGATGCTTACGTAAATCTACTGTAAATCAAAACTTTTTGGATCCATATTTGTGTGCTGTTTTATGTTTGATATGAAAAAAGTAGGCCTACACTGAGTCATTTTACAAAAGGAGAAATGTCTTATTCTCCAGAGCCATGGTCATTCTTATGGTGTGTTCCATTTCGACAATTGTGTTTTCAATTTTGCTCTTCAGTGTTCTGTACATGCTTGGTAGTGTTCAGCCAAAAGCTTAGTTGTGTTTATTCAATGAATGGTATGTGTGTGTCATGTGAAAATATGGCTGTGTTACCAAATGAAAACACGAGTTCCATTTTGTGAACATGTTAAGAGATTTGATGGCAAAGAGTTGTTTTGCAAAGGGATGCCAGGGTTTAGCAATTTGTGTGTAATGTTTGGAGTTTTGTGTGTGCAATTTTGAAAAAAACGTACAGTTTTGTAAAATGTGTTTTAGCAATCGAAAAAAACTGTAACAGCCGGGTGTTCCCCTATAATGTAGGCTACAGAATCATTCGTCAATGTTCTGGTTAAAAGAGATAAAATTGTGGTCAGATTTCCTGACTAACCAGTCATAGAGATTCCGTCCTCTTTATTTTTAAATAGTGGGTCAATTCTTCAAGTGTGCGTGCACATGTGCGTGCGAGAGAGAGAGAGAGAGAGAGAGAGAGAGAGAGAGAGAGAGAGAGAGAGACAGAGACAGAGAGACAGAGAGAGTGTAAGTAAGCAGTGTTTTACGAGCATGGGGTCGCCTGCGCTGAAGTCGAGGGAGATGATGAGGTCGCTCTTCCTCTCTGGTCTGAGGACTGAGAAGTAGGGAGAGTTCAGCTTCAGCCCGGCGTCCATGTAGTCCCTTGTTTCTGTTGCCAGGAGATCAGGGTCCACAGATTCCACTAAAATAGATTATGTACATTACAAATTATGTTACAGTTTCTTATAGCCATTACATTATGTCTATGCAGTATGCATATCATTAGCTGACAACCATTTTGTTATGGAAGGAAAACTTCAAACTACAGTGATTGGTCTGACTCCTCACTGACATCATCAATTGGGATTCTAAGCTAATATAAACCACATAATTTCTCTATGTGGAAAGTTATCAAGCTGAAACAGAAACCATAGTTTACTTATTTTTTAATTGAGTATTGTTAACACCTTCTGTGCCAGAGTTTTCAGTGTTTTTACCATGTTTTCCAACGTCTATCACCGATCACGCTCGCGCGTGGGTGCGTATGCACATAGTGGCTCAGAGTGAGGCTGAGGCTAGCCTCGCGTAGCCAGGCTTACTCATCTCCGAAGAGAAAAGCCTGGTGACAATAGAAGGCAGAAAGCGTTCAACTTCCGACGTAGGAATTTCACCGGAAGCTGTATTTTTTTCACGGTGCGGTGTTCCTGCAAACGTATTCCCTGCACGAAATTAACTCTGGTCTACGTCTCCTGCTCCGTTGGTTGCGCTAGCAATAAACAATATACAAACAAAAACATTGATTCAAGCAATGTTACACCTATTAAGAGTGAGTTAAGAGCTACAATCTATTTTAGTTTTTTCGTTGGGGAATGTAAACAGACCCGCACCGCATGACGTAACGTCCGTTAAACGCAGACTTCCGCTAGAAATCTTGGAACACACCGGAAGGCATATTGTCTACAGGGTGGGCTGAGGCTAAACATTTTTGCCCCCTGCCATGTAGCTCCTCCCATGCACCACTATACACTGTGTGAATGGGGCACATGGCGCTGGGGAGAAAAAATGTTTCTGCAGAAGAAGAACTGAACCGGATGGAGGAGTCCGTTTTGTTTTGGGCTCATTTATGTATGCACTCGTCTCATAGCGACCGACGATCGCTCGGACTGTACATAACGGCGATTAATCAGATTAATTAATAAAGATAGAAAGACAGGGATCTTCGTCTATGGCAGGAGTTTTAGGATACATTTAAAAAAGTCCTGGCAGCAAATGTAATAATAATAAAGTTTGAAATATTATTTGAAAAGACTAATCTGCACTTTGATACCTGCACTTCTGAGGCTTTACAATGCATGCTGATAGATTTTATCATAACATTAAAACAAATAAAGTAAAAATGAGGAGACTTTTTTCTCTCTCTCTTTTGGACTATCATGATGGATAGTTGTTTCCTGAAAGAGTGAATACACACAGCCTTCGTCAATAATTATCATCAGTGATGTCTGTCTCACCTTGCATCTTGTACAGGAAGTCGTATGTGGTCCCCCACTTCCACTGCACAATGCATTCAATGGTTCTTCGAAATATGTCTGTAATAGAAATATACTGTTTATTTACTACACGCTTTAACTGTGAGGAACAAAGGATCCTATAAGCAGGGCCTAAAGTAATTCATAGAAGAACAAACAAAACCTTTTTGGGACCTACAGAAACAATCTGCCATCTGTCTTTCATTCTGTTATGAGCCAATCCATTTCACTAACACTTTTCTAGATCAGTTGTTCACAAACTGTTTAGCTGGACACCCAAGAGAGACATTTGATGTCACCATTTTCAAACAATTGCTATAGTGCCCCCCTTTGGCCAATTGGTGTGTGTGTGTGTGTGTGTGTGTGTGTGTGTGTGTGTGTGTGTGTGTGTGTGTGTGTGTGTGTGTGTGTGTGTGTGTGTATATATATATATATATATATATATATATATATATATATATATATGTCACAGTTAGTTTGAGATTCAGTTAGATTGAGAACAGGAGCGCTTGTTTTTGTGCACAATGTGGAGCAGGCGCCGCCTCCTTCGGGAAACTAGGAATCATTTGACTGAGGTTAGGGTTAGGATTAGGGTTAGGTTTAGGCATAGTTTTACTGAGGTTAGGTTTAGGGTTAGGGTTAGGGTTAGGTTTAGGGTTAGGGGTTAGGGTTAGGGTTAGGTTTAGGTTTAGGGTAAGGTTTAGGGTTAGGGAGGGGTTTTGATTTCAATCGGGATTGTCACATAAAGAACACTGTTTGTGGTTTCTTCCATGTATACAGTCCCGAGAGAATGAATGCACGCGCCATTCTTTAAAACTAAGAAAGAGTCCAATGTCATGTCTATAATTAGTCCTTTTTAGTTTTTCCAAATGTTTACTAACCTTTCTAGGGTTATGTTTTTATAAAACAATATATGTCACAGTTATTGTCCACGACATTGCAAGCGGCGCGAAGGCCAGCGGTCCTTGGTCCTGCTCTTCGCGCCAGAGCGCCACAGGCGCGAGTGCCCGCGAAGAGTTACGAAGCCGTGGTGAATGTAATCGTTATATTTATGCCCAGGCCGTAAGGCCTGGGCAAGCGCACGATAAACGCCATAATCAGTATAATTTCTGTAAATCTTACCTTGATATTGGCCTTTGTTGTAGGACGAGGCTGTAAGTTTATTTAAATTTCAAGGTTTGAGTTTGTGTTCATCCCCCAGTCTTTTGTTTTAGGCATAACAAAGGGAGCCGGATGGGCCATTACTGGTTTCGGGTGTGTTTCACACCAGCTCCTAGGCATGACAAAGGCCAAGTAGGCTCATTGTTGTTTAATCACAAAGGCATTGGGGGCCTTTGTGTTAGGGATTGTGTAGGTAGAGTGTTTAACTTTTATAGATTTAGCCCTCCTGGGTATCTAGTATCTAGTCTTCTAATCCATTCCTGTTCTTGGAATTTCCTCTCTCCAACAGTCCAATTTCTGTTGTGTTCTAGACCACACACCTTAAGGGCTTGGATCCCATGTGTTAAATAGTGTTTTACAATCAGTAAATGTGTTTCTTTATGGTTATTAATATTATAGCGATGCTGGTTAAGCCTACACGCTATGGAGTTTCCCGTTTCTCCAATATACTGTAGTTTGCAAATGTCACAAGTGATAAGGTATATCACATTTTGTGTGTTGTAGGGTATAATTTGTTTAATTTCAACTACATTTCTTTTTGATCTATTTATAATTTGTTTCTGTGGGCTAAAATAACTTGGAGTTGGTTTTGTAGCCCTGTTACTTTGTTTCAAGTTACTACGGACCAGGTAGTCCTTTAAATTTTTATTTTTGCGATAGGCAGAGATTATCTTGTAATCCTGTAGTAGATTGTTCTGCCTATTTTCAAAGTTGCTTTTTAGGCGTTTGTTGGCCAATATGCTTTGGCTGGAATAAGTTGTTACTAAGGCTAAAAGGGGTCTCTGGTCTCTGATCTTGACCTCCTCAAAGGTGCTGTAGGCCTTTCTTAGGTAAGTTCTTGTGTAGCCTCGTTCTCTTAGGGCTTTGAAAAGAATTTTACATGCTGTTTCAAAGTCTTTTTTTTGGGTACAAATCCGTTTAAAGCGCAGTAGCTGTGACTTGACGATTCCTGAAAAGCAGTGTGGTGGGTGGAACGAGCTCTTATGTAATAAAGCGTGTGTGTCCGTAGCTTTGAAGAATACTTTCAGGTCAAGTTTTCCTGTTGTGTCAAAATATTTACCCTTGTATGTAGTGATGTCCAAAAAATCAATTTGTGTCATGTCTGTGACATATTTGACTGTTATTGTTCTGTGATGTGTGTTTAGGATTGTAATAAAATCCTGGAATTCCTCCATGGTGTATTCCCATGTGCCCCATATGTCATCCAGGTATCTGTAATAATGTGATGGTTTGAGTGGACATCTTTCCATTACTGATTCCTCCCAGGATGCCATGTAGATATTGGCCAGTGACGGGGCAAATCGTTTGCCCATGGCTGTTCCACTGATCTGGAGGAACGTCCTGCCATTAAATTGGAAGTCATTTTTTGTTAAATTCATTTCCAATAATTCTAAAAGCTCTTTGTCTGGTCGCTTTCTGTCCGGGTATTTCCGGAAAATGTCCCTGATGGCTTGTAGCCCTGCGTTTGTGTCAATATTTGTGTATAGACTATCAATATCTATCGAAAATAATATCGCATTCTTTGGAATGACAATGTTCTTTATAATTTCCACAAAATGATAGGAATCCTTAATATAGCTCTTGTGTCTTATGGATAAGGGGTTAAGGTGATATTCTATGAATTCAGCCGTACCATAAGTCTCAGATCCGCAGTCTGAGATAATCGGACGCCCTGTTGGAATTTCGTAGGGAATTGTCCAACTGGCTGGATCTTTATGTATTTTTGGTAAAAGATACATAGTTCTAGCCTTGGGTTTGTCCACTCCTAACAGGTATCTTTCCTGTTTTCTGTTTATGAATTTTTTCTGCCTTAAGGTGTTTATAATTTTTTCAGCTTCTAAAGCTGTTTGTTCAAATATCGGTTTGGCTAGTTCCCTGTAGTGGTTCACATTTTTCAATTGTCTCATGCCTTCCAATATATATTGCTGTCTGTCCAATATCACAATCGATGACCCCTTATCAGCGGGTTTGATTATTATATCTTGGTTGTTAGTTAGGGATCTGAGTGCTCTTACCTGGTCTGCAGTGAGGTTCGGCTTCTCCTTCAGATGACCCGGCATTTTTCTGATCGTCGTCAAATCTTGCTGGATCAGTAGCTTCAGGCCCTGTGGGAGTTGCTCCCCTGCTGGTTCCCAGTAAGATGCTGGCATGAATCTGGGGATTTCCTCTTGGTCCGTATTTCCAAAATGTGTTGTTAGTTTTAGCCTCCGGTGATATTTGGAAACGTCCTTTCTCAGATTATTCATCTGTTCACGGTAAATGTCTACTGTGGGTACAAATGATAGCCCTTTTTCCAATAGGGTTTTTTCGTGTTCGTTAGGTCTAAAATAATGCGATAAATTGATTATACTATTTGTTTGGGTCTTTTCTTTTTCCCTTAGTGCTTCGTGGCGTTCAGGGCCTCTTAGTTTAACGACTCCATCCAAAGGTCAACTATACTAGTAGCTGTCCTTCTCGTCCAGTGTACGTTGTCCCATTGTGTTTTAAATTTGGTTGGGTCCAACATTGGGAGACAGTTGGTTTTTTTAATTTCTTTATTCAGATTGGTAAGGATCCATTTTTGGTTTTCTTCTAGATCCTCAGAGAAGTTTATTAGCGCTACTTGTCTGTTTGCGTTAGGGAATTTGGTTTTGGCTATCTTGATCAGTCGTCCTAAGTTTTTCTGACTGGTCACGGTACTCTTCTGGTCCATGTTCGTTAGGCCTACACTCAGAATGAGACGTTCTGTTTCCTCGTTAACTTCGGTGTGCTCTAACACTGTGATTGCCCACTCCAGGTTCATGCCCGGGTATGATTCTATCTGTACGTTGGAATCTGAGTAGGTGGGAATCGTTGCTAGATTGGAGTCACCCATGATGACTATCGGTTTGTTGGGGTGTAGTCTCCAATTCTTCTTTTTGCCCTCATGTTTGCGTGGTTTGTAGGCTGTGCAGGAAATGCTGTCCTCTTCTTCCTCTGTGTCCTCTGCTTGGGGACTCTCTGTGGCCGGAGTTGTTGCGTTTAGTTCCTCTATTCCTTCGTCAATCCCATCTGGTGATGTTGGGCTGTCTGGGGTGGTTTGTCTTCCATCCTGGAGTTCTTCCATGCTCCCTTCTTCATCCAGGTTGTCCAGGGTTTCCTGTGCTCTGTTTTGGTTCTTTCTTCTCTGTCTGGGACGTTGAAGCCTAGGTGTCTCTCTGTTCGGAGTGAGGTTAGGGAAATCCGCTTCGGAGAGGTGAACCTCTGCTGTTGTCGCGATGGTTCTTGCGTTCCAGGCTGGTACAGGGCTGGATTCTACATCTGGTCCAGTTGTTTCCCCTGGGGTAGACAGTGAGACAGGATGGGGGGGGGGGAGGGTTGGGGGGTTGGGGGGAGGGTGGGGGGTGTGGTGATTTCTGGTTGTGTGTGTGTAGCGCTGTCAGCCTCTAAGGCGTCTTTTAAATCCACCAATATCTCCCGGGTTGCCGAAATCGTTCCTTGTGTTAAACGTTTGCCAAATTTCTTTTTTGCCCATCTTGTTGCGATAGGTAGCGCTTTCTCAAAATCTTGTGGGAGGCATTCGTAAAGCATGGCCGTTGCTTTGTCTACTTGAGTGAGGAAATGGTTTTTGAGAATTAAGAGTGTTGTGTATTCCCAATTTTTCGCATTACCGAATAGTAGTTCTAATGTTTCCCCTGTGGGCTGTGCTGGGGTAATCCATTTGACCAGTTCTTTGGTACGTTTTGCTATGTTTTCTGGAATTTTGTTCCTAGGGTTGACATTTCCTAGATGGTGGTTTGCTACTATCAGGTTAAATATGTTTCGGATTGTTACCAGTAAATTGGAATTCCTTTGTTCCTCTGGTGTGTGGATGTATGTGTGTCTGTTTGTGGGATTTACCTGGTTCCTGTTGTTGCGTCCTTGATTCTGTCTGTTATTCCTTCTGGGTTGAGTGGTTGGTTTATTAGTAGGCCCCCTCTCTCCTCTCCTGGGCCTGCTATTGCTCACCTGCTGTTCTCGGTGAGCCCAAGTTTCTCGTCCAGTTCTCCTGTTGGTACTCACCTCATGGGATCCTCCAGGATTTCCATGGTTCCTATGATTGTAGTAGAGCTGTCTGTGACTAGTTTCCCCTCCGGGCCTAGTCGAGTTCCACCGTCCTGGTGCTCCTGGTATACTTACCTGCTGCACTCCTGTGCCTTCCTGGTTCCTGTTGCGTCTTCGTTTCCGCCCGGCTACCTGCCAGGGCTCCGGGTTCTCTGGCCTTCCATGGCCTCGGGTTTCAGTTGAATAATGCATAACGTCGTTTCGTACAGTATTAGTACTTCATCAGATGCTGATTCTCCAGATGAGAATGAAGTGTCTCTGGAGTTCTCTAGTATATATGTGGAATAAGGTAGGCGTGGTCTAAACCTTTGCCTTTCCTGATTGGTCCTTGGGTTTAATGGGCCTTGATGGCCGACCATTCAGTTAATTGTTTGTGGGTGTTGGTCCTTTGTTAGGGGGAATACCCTGTTTTTACATAAAGTCTTTTTTTACAATTTTTTGGAAAAAAGGAGGTTGACATTTAAAGATTCTTTCTTGTTTGCAAAGCAGGTACTGGCTAGGTTAGGGAGGGGTTTTGATTTCAATCGGGATTGTCACATAAAGAACACTGTTTGTGGTTTCTTCCATGTATACAGTCCCGAGAGAATGAATGCACGCGCCATTCTTTAAAACTAAGAAAGAGTCCAATGTCATGTCTATAATTAGTCCTTTTTAGTTTTTCCAAATGTTTACTAACCTTTCTAGGGTTATGTTTTTATAAAACAATATATGTCACAGTTATTGTCCACGACATTGCAAGCGGCGCGAAGGCCAGCGGTCCTTGGTCCTGCTCTTCGCGCCCGAGCGCCGCAGGCGCGAGTGCCCGCGAAGAGCGGGCCAGGGCCGCGCGGCCGGCGGAGCGCCGCGCGAGTTACGAAGCCGTGGTGAATGTAATCGTTATATTTATGCGCACGATAGCGCATAAATATAGCGCACGATAAACGCCATAATCAGTATAATTTCTGTAAATCTTACCTTGATATTGGCCTTTGTTGTAGGACGAGGCTGTAAGTTTATTTAAATTTCAAGGTTTGAGTTTGTGTTCATCCCCCAGTCTTTTGTTTTAGGCATAACAAAGGGAGCCGGATGGGCCATTACTGGTTTCGGGTGTGTTTCACACCAGCTCCTAGGCATGACAAAGGCCAAGTAGGCTCATTGTTGTTTAATCACAAAGGCATTGGGGGCCTTTGTGTTAGGGATTGTGTAGGTAGAGTGTTTAACTTTTATAGATTTAGCCCTCCTGGGTATCTAGTATCTAGTCTTCTAATCCATTCCTGTTCTTGGAATTTCCTCTCTCCAACAGTCCAATTTCTGTTGTGTTCTAGACCACACACCTTAAGGGCTTGGATCCCATGTGTTAAATAGTGTTTTACAATCAGTAAATGTGTTTCTTTATGGTTATTAATATTATAGCGATGCTGGTTAAGCCTACACGCTATGGAGTTTCCCGTTTCTCCAATATACTGTAGTTTGCAAATGTCACAAGTGATAAGGTATATCACATTTTGTGTGTTGTAGGGTATAATTTGTTTAATTTCAACTACATTTCTTTTTGATCTATTTATAATTTGTTTCTGTGGGCTAAAATAACTTGGAGTTGGTTTTGTAGCCCTGTTACTTTGTTTCAAGTTACTACGGACCAGGTAGTCCTTTAAATTTTTATTTTTGCGATAGGCAGAGATTATCTTGTAATCCTGTAGTAGATTGTTCTGCCTATTTTCAAAGTTGCTTTTTAGGCGTTTGTTGGCCAATATGCTTTGGCTGGAATAAGTTGTTACTAAGGCTAAAAGGGGTCTCTGGTCTCTGATCTTGACCTCCTCAAAGGTGCTGTAGGCCTTTCTTAGGTAAGTTCTTGTGTAGCCTCGTTCTCTTAGGGCTTTGAAAAGAATTTTACATGCTGTTTCAAAGTCTTTTTTTTGGGTACAAATCCGTTTAAAGCGCAGTAGCTGTGACTTGACGATTCCTGAAAAGCAGTGTGGTGGGTGGAACGAGCTCTTATGTAATAAAGCGTGTGTGTCCGTAGCTTTGAAGAATACTTTCAGGTCAAGTTTTCCTGTTGTGTCAAAATATTTACCCTTGTATGTAGTGATGTCCAAAAAATCAATTTGTGTCATGTCTGTGACATATTTGACTGTTATTGTTCTGTGATGTGTGTTTAGGATTGTAATAAAATCCTGGAATTCCTCCATGGTGTATTCCCATGTGCCCCATATGTCATCCAGGTATCTGTAATAATGTGATGGTTTGAGTGGACATCTTTCCATTACTGATTCCTCCCAGGATGCCATGTAGATATTGGCCAGTGACGGGGCAAATCGTTTGCCCATGGCTGTTCCACTGATCTGGAGGAACGTCCTGCCATTAAATTGGAAGTCATTTTTTGTTAAATTCATTTCCAATAATTCTAAAAGCTCTTTGTCTGGTCGCTTTCTGTCCGGGTATTTCCGGAAAATGTCCCTGATGGCTTGTAGCCCTGCGTTTGTGTCAATATTTGTGTATAGACTATCAATATCTATCGAAAATAATATCGCATTCTTTGGAATGACAATGTTCTTTATAATTTCCACAAAATGATAGGAATCCTTAATATAGCTCTTGTGTCTTATGGATAAGGGGTTAAGGTGATATTCTATGAATTCAGCCGTACCATAAGTCTCAGATCCGCAGTCTGAGATAATCGGACGCCCTGTTGGAATTTCGTAGGGAATTGTCCAACTGGCTGGATCTTTATGTATTTTTGGTAAAAGATACATAGTTCTAGCCTTGGGTTTGTCCACTCCTAACAGGTATCTTTCCTGTTTTCTGTTTATGAATTTTTTCTGCCTTAAGGTGTTTATAATTTTTTCAGCTTCTAAAGCTGTTTGTTCAAATATCGGTTTGGCTAGTTCCCTGTAGTGGTTCACATTTTTCAATTGTCTCATGCCTTCCAATATATATTGCTGTCTGTCCAATATCACAATCGATGACCCCTTATCAGCGGGTTTGATTATTATATCTTGGTTGTTAGTTAGGGATCTGAGTGCTCTTACCTGGTCTGCAGTGAGGTTCGGCTTCTCCTTCAGATGACCCGGCATTTTTCTGATCGTCGTCAAATCTTGCTGGATCAGTAGCTTCAGGCCCTGTGGGAGTTGCTCCCCTGCTGGTTCCCAGTAAGATGCTGGCATGAATCTGGGGATTTCCTCTTGGTCCGTATTTCCAAAATGTGTTGTTAGTTTTAGCCTCCGGTGATATTTGGAAACGTCCTTTCTCAGATTATTCATCTGTTCACGGTAAATGTCTACTGTGGGTACAAATGATAGCCCTTTTTCCTACGGTTTAGGGTAAGGTTTAGGGTTAGGGTTAGTCCTTTAAATTTTTATTTTTGCGATAGGCAGAGATTATCTTGTAATCCTGTAGTAGATTGTTCTGCCTATTTTCAAAGTTGCTTTTTAGGCGTTTGTTGGCCAATATGCTTTGGCTGGAATAAGTTGTTACTAAGGCTAAAAGGGGTCTCTGGTCTCTGATCTTGACCTCCTCAAAGGTGCTGTAGGCCTTTCTTAGGTAAGTTCTTGTGTAGCCTCGTTCTCTTAGGGCTTTGAAAAGAATTTTACATGCTGTTTCAAAGTCTTTTTTTTGGGTACAAATCCGTTTAAAGCGCAGTAGCTGTGACTTGACGATTCCTGAAAAGCAGTGTGGTGGGTGGAACGAGCTCTTATGTAATAAAGCGTGTGTGTCCGTAGCTTTGAAGAATACTTTCAGGTCAAGTTTTCCTGTTGTGTCAAAATATTTACCCTTGTATGTAGTGATGTCCAAAAAATCAATTTGTGTCATGTCTGTGACATATTTGACTGTTATTGTTCTGTGATGTGTGTTTAGGATTGTAATAAAATCCTGGAATTCCTCCATGGTGTATTCCCATGTGCCCCATATGTCATCCAGGTATCTGTAATAATGTGATGGTTTGAGTGGACATCTTTCCATTACTGATTCCTCCCAGGATGCCATGTAGATATTGGCCAGTGACGGGGCAAATCGTTTGCCCATGGCTGTTCCACTGATCTGGAGGAACGTCCTGCCATTAAATTGGAAGTCATTTTTTGTTAAATTCATTTCCAATAATTCTAAAAGCTCTTTGTCTGGTCGCTTTCTGTCCGGGTATTTCCGGAAAATGTCCCTGATGGCTTGTAGCCCTGCGTTTGTGTCAATATTTGTGTATAGACTATCAATATCTATCGAAAATAATATCGCATTCTTTGGAATGACAATGTTCTTTATAATTTCCACAAAATGATAGGAATCCTTAATATAGCTCTTGTGTCTTATGGATAAGGGGTTAAGGTGATATTCTATGAATTCAGCCGTACCATAAGTCTCAGATCCGCAGTCTGAGATAATCGGACGCCCTGTTGGAATTTCGTAGGGAATTGTCCAACTGGCTGGATCTTTATGTATTTTTGGTAAAAGATACATAGTTCTAGCCTTGGGTTTGTCCACTCCTAACAGGTATCTTTCCTGTTTTCTGTTTATGAATTTTTTCTGCCTTAAGGTGTTTATAATTTTTTCAGCTTCTAAAGCTGTTTGTTCAAATATCGGTTTGGCTAGTTCCCTGTAGTGGTTCACATTTTTCAATTGTCTCATGCCTTCCAATATATATTGCTGTCTGTCCAATATCACAATCGATGACCCCTTATCAGCGGGTTTGATTATTATATCTTGGTTGTTAGTTAGGGATCTGAGTGCTCTTACCTGGTCTGCAGTGAGGTTCGGCTTCTCCTTCAGATGACCCGGCATTTTTCTGATCGTCGTCAAATCTTGCTGGATCAGTAGCTTCAGGCCCTGTGGGAGTTGCTCCCCTGCTGGTTCCCAGTAAGATGCTGGCATGAATCTGGGGATTTCCTCTTGGTCCGTATTTCCAAAATGTGTTGTTAGTTTTAGCCTCCGGTGATATTTGGAAACGTCCTTTCTCAGATTATTCATCTGTTCACGGTAAATGTCTACTGTGGGTACAAATGATAGCCCTTTTTCCTACGGTTTAGGGTAAGGTTTAGGGTTAGGGTTAGGTGTTAGGGTTAGGTTTAGGCTAAGGTTTAGGGTTAGGTTTAGGGTTAGGGGTTAGGGTTAGGTTTAGGGTAAGGTTTAGGGTTAGGTTTAGGTGCTCAATGTATCAAAATCACCCCACTTTAAATTGGTATAAGGCCATTTCCGGTTTAAAACGGCTATTTTGAATTTAGAAAATGGATTCAGCATCCTCAATAACCCCCAAAACCACTCTAATGTTGTTCAAATCGGCCAATCAGTTTTTGACATATTATCCATTATTATGGGGGATTATGCTAAATAAATCGAATTATGCAAATTATGAAAATTGCTCAACATATGCAAGTTAGCATCCGGCAGTTTCTACATGCTGGGGACCCTTACTCAACATTTATAACATAAAACCTTATTGTACTCAATATATCCGGGTTCACAATGGGGCTCTATGGGCTGGCAAGTAGATTTTGATTTTAATAGTCCAAAACATACACTAACCCAGGGGTCTTCAACAGGGGGTCCGCAACCCCTAGGGGGTCCGCGGAGGTACTGCAGGGGTCCGTGAAATTATTGATAAAAAAATATATATATATTTCAATTTCTTTTTGCCATTTTCCACGTAAAAAAATTTATCATGATTCTATCCATTTTGAATAGCTTGAATACATGATTACTATACTATGCAATTGACATAGTGTTGATATTATTGACATTTGTTCTCAGTTAATAAGTAGTATATGTTTAGAAATGGTAGTGGTAGCCCACCCTGCTCGCTGTAGCTTGTACATGTTTAAAATAAACAAAATATGTCGTAGCCCCGACCCCCCCCACCCTACGAGGTGGTAGGGGGTCCCTGCTCCATCTCCCCATCAGTTTGGGGGTCCCCGCGGCCTGAAAACGTTGAAGACCCCTGCAATTAACCACTTCAGCTGTTATTGTAGCCTATACACATTTTGGCCATTTGAAAATAGCTCACATTGTGAGCTTGTATATCTAAATTGCAGTAGGCATATTCTTTTACTTAAGTAAATAAGAAAAGTAAAGTATTTCTTCCTATAGTGGGCACCCGTTTTGTCAGTCCACATTGCTCTACGGGAATGCGCTTCTAGATACGTGCGCAACACCATAACTCGTGCCCTATCGAAATTGGTCAGCTAACTGTGCTAAAAAGTGCTTTATGTAACATCAGTGTTTGTGTAACTTCAGCCGTGCTGAGTCACACACACACACACACACACACACACACACACACACACACACACACACACACACACACACACACACACACACACACACACACACACACACACACACACACACACACACACACACACACACACACACATATACATATATATATATATATATATATATATATATATACACACATACCGGTAGTTAAATATATTTTGGGGTCTTTTTCTGCTTTTATTAATTAGTGGAGATAGACAGGAAACAGGGAAATAGACGGGGAGTGACACACAAACACACACAAACTCTTGCACGCACGCACGCACACACACACACACACACACACACACACACACACACACACACACACACACACACACACACACACACACACACACACACACACACACACACACACACACACACACACACACACACACACACACACACACACACACACACACAGCTTGTGTCCAAAAACATGTTTTTGTCATGATTTAAAAGGAAAAAGTCCTGCCCTGTCTAGCCAGCTGACTGAAGCCAAACAGGTCAGCACACAATGCTGTTTGTTTGTTAACCAATTACCATGTAACCTGGTTCTCTTTTTACCAACAAGGATGAAGCTCCTTGTGAACACTAAGCTTTGTTCACCGTTCCTGGAACAGACACTATGGTGTTGATAGCATCGTTGGAACAGCAACTACCGGTAGGTCTGGCATCATATGAATAATGATAATAATAAGGCTTCGCTTCCCGGACTCCTTCTGAATGAAACAAGCTCAAGATGATACTTCTTATTATGAAAACAAACAGATAATGTTTAACCCAATAATAAGACGGGAAAGCATGTCATGTTAGATTCCAGCTACTTTAAGCAACAACATTTTCTCTTCTGGGGGTCCTGGCACAAATGTAGGGTTGGAAAAAAGGGAATATCCGCACTCTCTGGAGTAGTTTCTTGTAGATTTATTAAATCATTATTTCACAGCATCTCACCGAATAGACGGACCGGTTTCGGCCGTGTGGCCTTCCTCAGCGTCTCTAAACTGAACTTCCCTGGGCGGAAGTGACATATAAAGATGAGCTGCAATCAAGTGCAGCTGAGTCTCATCAGGAAATGACATCATGTGTTTACATTCTCTTTTTTTAAAAAGTTTTTAAACAGTGAGTAGAAAATAGAAAACATTACATCATGCAGTTTCCACAAAGAATCCAATAATTTCAAAAAAATAAATAAACAAATTACAAAAAGCAGTTCAGTAATAATTCCTCATTCAATCCCTTAGGAAACTCAGTATTGAGTGTATGGATCCAAAAAGCTTCCCTTTGGAGCAGCAACTGGTCTCTATCCCCACCTCTTTTTAAAGGGCTAACTGTCTCTATACCTTGAAATCTGAGAGTACAAATGTCATGTTTAGTAGTATTAAAATGCCTGGCTATCGGAGACTTTTCATCCTTGTTTCTGATGTTGCTTTTATGTTCTATAATTCTTGTTTTCAGCTCTCTTTTAGTTTTGCCAACGTAACAGAAACCACAAGGGCATTTCAATAGGTATACCACATATTTAGTCTTACAGGTTATTCTTCCTTTTACCTTGATTTTTTTACCTGTATGTGGATGTGTTATCGTCTCTCCAGTAATCATAGCATTACAGTTAGTGCAACTTTTACAAGGGAAATTTCCTGAAGGTAAAGTAGATAAAAAGTGTTTAGGTTGTATAGAGATGTCATTGTTTATTAATTTGTCACTTAGATTCTTAGCCCTCCTATTTGCAAAAATAGGGGGAGTCGGAAAAGCAGGTCCTACCTCAGGATCGCTCGACAGAATATGCCAGTGTTTCTTGACTATTTGTCTAATAGGCTGAGTCATAGGAGAAAACGTGGTAGTCATGACTATGGGCTGTTTTTTCAAAACGAAAGGTTTGGGGACAAGGAGACCTGTTCTCTCTAAGGGATTAACTTTTGACTTGCTTGTAGTTAAAATGTGTTCATTAAACCCTCTTTCTCTGAACCTACTGCACATCTCCGTAGCCTGACTTTCAAATTCAAATTCAGTGTTACAGATTCTCTTCAGTCTTAACAATTGGCTATACGGTAACCCTCTTTTCAAACCAGCAGGGTGATAACTGGAAAAGTGTAGATAGTTATTACGGTCAGTTTTCTTCCTGTACACCGTAGTTTGGATACCTGTAGTCGATTTTTTAACACACACATCTAGGAAAGGCACAGTTTCTTGACTGGCTTCCAGAGTAAATTTTATAGAAGGTAACCTTGAATTAATATAAACCATGAACTCGTTCAGCATCTCAGCTGAACCATCAAACACAAAGAAAATGTCATCAATGTACCTACACCAGCCTTTTATATGGGCTCTATAAGGGTTATCTTTATACACATAATCTTCTTCAAATTTCCCCATGAAAAGATTTGCATAATTGGGAGAAAACGGACTTCCCATTGAAACACCTTGTTGTTGGAGATAAAACTCATTCTCAAATTTAAAATAATTCTTTGTAAGGACCACATTGGCCAGGTCAATAATAAAATCAGTAGGTGGAGACTGAGTCTCTCGTTTCTCCATGTAATATCTGAGGGCTTCTAAACCTTCTTGATGAGGCACATTTGTATAAAGGCTGGTAACGTCCATCGTACATATAAACTCTGCATCTGAAATAGTTCCAATAGATTCCAATTTATTTAAAAAGTCAGAAGTATCTTTTGTATAGGAGGGTAACTTGATCACTGAATCTTTGATATGAAAATCGATATACTGAGAAATAGGTTCAGTCAATGATCCGATCCCTGCCACTATGGGGCGCCCTGGGACCGGTGGCACACAGCTCTTGTGTATTTTGGGCAAAGTATATAAAATGGGTCGCACTGGGTGTTCCTTTAGCATAAATTTGTATTCATCTTTAGATATAATTTGGTCAGATAAAGCTTTGTCTAGCATAGTCTTAATTTCTTGAGAGAAACGAATAGTGGGATCACAGGTTAACATCATATAATGCACAGTATTGCTCAATTGTCTGTTTATTTCCACAATATAAGACGCTCGGTCTTGCAAAACAATTGCACCCCCTTTGTCTGCTTTACGAATCACTATGGATTGATCATTAGAAAGATCTTTTAAGGCTAACGTCTCTTGAGATGACAAGTTAGAATGACAGTGATTGGTAGAGTCTAAAGGCGAGAGTAAAGAAAACACATCTTGGTCAACCAACCTACAGAAAGTATTGACAGAAGCGTTAAATACATGGGGAACAAATTTACTCTTGGGTTTAAATGTCTTAATCACATCTCTGGTCGGTTCTTCTGTTCTCCCCAGTTGAGGAGAGAGAGGTGGGTTAGTAGTAGTATTACCCTTGTTGAAAAATGCTTTCAGTTTCAAAGTTCTGAAGAATTTAAACAGTTCCACCTTAGTATTGAAAGGATCCGCCTTTTTAGACGGCACGAATGATAAACCTTTAGAAAGGACTGTCAATTCATTAGGGTTCAACTGTCTACTAGACAAATTGATTACGTTGGAAAAGTCTTCTTCTGTGTTGGCTTTCTTGACCCGCGTACGTCCCTTACCTCCCCGTCGCGTTGGTCTCTTGTTCTGGACCTGGTTGGATAGCGTGGACCCAAAAAACGAGGTCGGCTGGATGCACCCTCGGTTCCTGATTCTTCTGAAGTCGTGCCGCTGGAAGGAAAGTTGTGTGCTCCTTGTTGTCTCCTGAATGGTCTCCGAGCCTCTCCACCGGATAGCCATTTGTACACTTTATCTTCTTTATAGTCTGCTGTATCTCGTCGATATTTATACAGTTTCATCTCCAGCAGCTCTTTGTGATAAGTGTCAATTAAAGCGTTATTCTGTTGTTCTATTTCTTTTAATTGTTGTTGACCAAATTTGGTTTTAATGTCTTTTTCCACCTGTGTGGTTTCAACACGGATGGTTTTCATTTCTTCCTTCACGTGTTCAATGATTAACAGCATCAGATCCAGCGAACACTTGTTCAGAATTTCACACCATTTTTGGCAAAAAGTCTTACTGTTTCGGCCCAGGGTAGGCTCTTTATCCATCCGCAATCCTTGCGGGATTCGTTTCGTTCTCCAATATTGCGATAGGGTGGACCCATGCAGCGTATATCGTGTCTCCTTCTTCTTCAGTGCTTCCAGTCGCTTGGCTAACGACTCGGCGGAGTCGAACAGCTGACTTGTGGATTCCTGCGGAAACAGAATGGACTCTGAGTCAGAGTCTGAAAAGGCGAAAGTCGAGGCCCGAGCCTCCGTGGCGTTGGCTATTTCGTCGAACGACATGCTGTGAGAAGTGAGGAGCAGCGTCCAAACAATTCAGGACAAATCTCCTAGTCGGTACAAAACCGTCTGGAGATGACGCGCTCTCTGCGAGAGTAATAAAGTCTTTTAGTTTACTGGGTGCAGGATTCAAGTAAGTAACAGGAAAAAAGGGAATATCCGCACTCTCTGGAGTAGTTTCTTGTAGATTTATTAAATCATTATTTCACAGCATCTCACCGAATAGACGGACCGGTTTCGGCCGTGTGGCCTTCCTCAGCGTCTCTAAACTGAACTTCCCTGGGCGGAAGTGACATATAAAGATGAGCTGCAATCAAGTGCAGCTGAGTCTCATCAGGAAATGACATCATGTGTTTACATTCTCTTTTTTTAAAAAGTTTTTAAACAGTGAGTAGAAAATAGAAAACATTACATCATGCAGTTTCCACAAAGAATCCAATAATTTCAAAAAAATAAATAAACAAATTACAAAAAGCAGTTCAGTAATAATTCCTCATTCAATCCCTTAGGAAACTCAGTATTGAGTGTATGGATCCAAAAAGCTTCCCTTTGGAGCAGCAACTGGTCTCTATCCCCACCTCTTTTTAAAGGGCTAACTGTCTCTATACCTTGAAATCTGAGAGTACAAATGTCATGTTTAGTAGTATTAAAATGCCTGGCTATCGGAGACTTTTCATCCTTGTTTCTGATGTTGCTTTTATGTTCTATAATTCTTGTTTTCAGCTCTCTTTTAGTTTTGCCAACGTAACAGAAACCACAAGGGCATTTCAATAGGTATACCACATATTTAGTCTTACAGGTTATTCTTCCTTTTACCTTGATTTTTTTACCTGTATGTGGATGTGTTATCGTCTCTCCAGTAATCATAGCATTACAGTTAGTGCAACTTTTACAAGGGAAATTTCCTGAAGGTAAAGTAGATAAAAAGTGTTTAGGTTGTATAGAGATGTCATTGTTTATTAATTTGTCACTTAGATTCTTAGCCCTCCTATTTGCAAAAATAGGGGGAGTCGGAAAAGCAGGTCCTACCTCAGGATCGCTCGACAGAATATGCCAGTGTTTCTTGACTATTTGTCTAATAGGCTGAGTCATAGGAGAAAACGTGGTAGTCATGACTATGACTGCCAGGCATTTTAATACTACTAAACATGACATTTGTACTCTCAGATTTCAAGGTATAGAGACAGTTAGCCCTTTAAAAAGAGGTGGGGATAGAGACCAGTTGCTGCTCCAAAGGGAAGCTTTTTGGATCCATACACTCAATACTGAGTTTCCTAAGGGATTGAATGAGGAATTATTACTGAACTGCTTTTTGTAATTTGTTTATTTATTTTTTTGAAATTATTGGATTCTTTGTGGAAACTGCATGATGTAATGTTTTCTATTTTCTACTCACTGTTTAAAAACTTTTTAAAAAAAGAGAATGTAAACACATGATGTCATTTCCTGATGAGACTCAGCTGCACTTGATTGCAGCTCATCTTTATATGTCACTTCCGCCCAGGGAAGTTCAGTTTAGAGACGCTGAGGAAGGCCACACGGCCGAAACCGGTCCGTCTATTCGGTGAGATGCTGTGAAATAATGATTTAATAAATCTACAAGAAACTACTCCAGAGAGTGCGGATATTCCCTTTTTTCCTGTTACTTACTTGAATCCTGCACCCAGTAAACTAAAAGACTTTATTACTCTCGCAGAGAGCGCGTCATCTCCAGACGGTTTTGTACCGACTAGGAGATTTGTCCTGAATTGTTTGGACGCTGCTCCTCACTTCTCACAGCATGTCGTTCGACGAAATAGCCAACGCCACGGAGGCTCGGGCCTCGACTTTCGCCTTTTCAGACTCTGACTCAGAGTCCATTCTGTTTCCGCAGGAATCCACAAGTCAGCTGTTCGACTCCGCCGAGTCGTTAGCCAAGCGACTGGAAGCACTGAAGAAGAAGGAGACACGATATACGCTGCATGGGTCCACCCTATCGCAATATTGGAGAACGAAACGAATCCCGCAAGGATTGCGGATGGATAAAGAGCCTACCCTGGGCCGAAACAGTAAGACTTTTTGCCAAAAATGGTGTGAAATTCTGAACAAGTGTTCGCTGGATCTGATGCTGTTAATCATTGAACACGTGAAGGAAGAAATGAAAACCATCCGTGTTGAAACCACACAGGTGGAAAAAGACATTAAAACCAAATTTGGTCAACAACAATTAAAAGAAATAGAACAACAGAATAACGCTTTAATTGACACTTATCACAAAGAGCTGCTGGAGATGAAACTGTATAAATATCGACGAGATACAGCAGACTATAAAGAAGATAAAGTGTACAAATGGCTATCCGGTGGAGAGGCTCGGAGACCATTCAGGAGACAACAAGGAGCACACAACTTTCCTTCCAGCGGCACGACTTCAGAAGAATCAGGAACCGAGGGTGCATCCAGCCGACCTCGTTTTTTGGGTCCACGCTATCCAACCAGGTCCAGAACAAGAGACCAACGCGACGGGGAGGTAAGGGACGTACGCGGGTCAAGAAAGCCAACACAGAAGAAGACTTTTCCAACGTAATCAATTTGTCTAGTAGACAGTTGAACCCTAATGAATTGACAGTCCTTTCTAAAGGTTTATCATTTGTGCCGTCTAAAAAGGCGGATCCTTTCAATACTAAGGTGGAACTGTTTAAATTCTTCAGAACTTTGAAACTGAAAGCATTTTTCAACAAGGGTAATACTACTACTAACCCACCTCTCTCTCCTCAACTGGGGAGAACAGAAGAACCGACCAGAGATGTGATTAAGACATTTAAACCCAAGAGTAAATTTGTTCCCCATGTATTTAACGCTTCTGTCAATACTTTCTGTAGGTTGGTTGACCAAGATGTGTTTTCTTTACTCTCGCCTTTAGACTCTACCAATCACTGTCATTCTAACTTGTCATCTCAAGAGACGTTAGCCTTAAAAGATCTTTCTAATGATCAATCCATAGTGATTCGTAAAGCAGACAAAGGGGGTGCAATTGTTTTGCAAGACCGAGCGTCTTATATTGTGGAAATAAACAGACAATTGAGCAATACTGTGCATTATATGATGTTAACCTGTGATCCCACTATTCGTTTCTCTCAAGAAATTAAGACTATGCTAGACAAAGCTTTATCTGACCAAATTATATCTAAAGATGAATACAAATTTATGCTAAAGGAACACCCAGTGCGACCCATTTTATATACTTTGCCCAAAATACACAAGAGCTGTGTGCCACCGGTCCCAGGGCGCCCCATAGTGGCAGGGATCGGATCATTGACTGAACCTATTTCTCAGTATATCGATTTTCATATCAAAGATTCAGTGATCAAGTTACCCTCCTATACAAAAGATACTTCTGACTTTTTAAATAAATTGGAATCTATTGGAACTATTTCAGATGCAGAGTTTATATGTACGATGGACGTTACCAGCCTTTATACAAATGTGCCTCATCAAGAAGGTTTAGAAGCCCTCAGATATTACATGGAGAAACGAGAGACTCAGTCTCCACCTACTGATTTTATTATTGACCTGGCCAATGTGGTCCTTACAAAGAATTATTTTAAATTTGAGAATGAGTTTTATCTCCAACAACAAGGTGTTTCAATGGGAAGTCCGTTTTCTCCCAATTATGCAAATCTTTTCATGGGGAAATTTGAAGAAGATTATGTGTATAAAGATAACCCTTATAGAGCCCATATAAAAGGCTGGTGTAGGTACATTGATGACATTTTCTTTGTGTTTGATGGTTCAGCTGAGATGCTGAACGAGTTCATGGTTTATATTAATTCAAGGTTACCTTCTATAAAATTTACTCTGGAAGCCAGTCAAGAAACTGTGCCTTTCCTAGATGTGTGTGTTAAAAAATCGACTACAGGTATCCAAACTACGGTGTACAGGAAGAAAACTGACCGTAATAACTATCTACACTTTTCCAGTTATCACCCTGCTGGTTTGAAAAGAGGGTTACCGTATAGCCAATTGTTAAGACTGAAGAGAATCTGTAACACTGAATTTGAATTTGAAAGTCAGGCTACGGAGATGTGCAGTAGGTTCAGAGAAAGAGGGTTTAATGAACACATTTTAACTACAAGCAAGTCAAAAGTTAATCCCTTAGAGAGAACAGGTCTCCTTGTCCCCAAACCTTTCGTTTTGAAAAAACAGCCCATAGTCATGACTACCACGTTTTCTCCTATGACTCAGCCTATTAGACAAATAGTCAAGAAACACTGGCATATTCTGTCGAGCGATCCTGAGGTAGGACCTGCTTTTCCGACTCCCCCTATTTTTGCAAATAGGAGGGCTAAGAATCTAAGTGACAAATTAATAAACAATGACATCTCTATACAACCTAAACACTTTTTATCTACTTTACCTTCAGGAAATTTCCCTTGTAAAAGTTGCACTAACTGTAATGCTATGATTACTGGAGAGACGATAACACATCCACATACAGGTAAAAAAATCAAGGTAAAAGGAAGAATAACCTGTAAGACTAAATATGTGGTATACCTATTGAAATGCCCTTGTGGTTTCTGTTACGTTGGCAAAACTAAAAGAGAGCTGAAAACAAGAATTATAGAACATAAAAGCAACATCAGAAACAAGGATGAAAAGTCTCCGATAGCCAGGCATTTTAATACTACTAAACATGACATTTGTACTCTCAGATTTCAAGGTATAGAGACAGTTAGCCCTTTAAAAAGAGGTGGGGATAGAGACCAGTTGCTGCTCCAAAGGGAAGCTTTTTGGATCCATACACTCAATACTGAGTTTCCTAAGGGATTGAATGAGGAATTATTACTGAACTGCTTTTTGTAATTTGTTTATTTATTTTTTTGAAATTATTGGATTCTTTGTGGAAACTGCATGATGTAATGTTTTCTATTTTCTACTCACTGTTTAAAAACTTTTTAAAAAAAGAGAATGTAAACACATGATGTCATTTCCTGATGAGACTCAGCTGCACTTGATTGCAGCTCATCTTTATATGTCACTTCCGCCCAGGGAAGTTCAGTTTAGAGACGCTGAGGAAGGCCACACGGCCGAAACCGGTCCGTCTATTCGGTGAGATGCTGTGAAATAATGATTTAATAAATCTACAAGAAACTACTCCAGAGAGTGCGGATATTCCCTTTTTTCCTGTTACTTACTTGAATCCTGCACCCAGTAAACTAAAAGACTTTATTACTCTCGCAGAGAGCGCGTCATCTCCAGACGGTTTTGTACCGACTAGGAGATTTGTCCACAAATGTAGGGTTGCCAACTCCCAGAGATTCAAATACAGCGGCAGAGATTTTCTTTTTCTTTTTTTTTTAACTCTGAAATGCATAGACAACTTTGGCACAGTTATATACCATAGAGGAAGTTCTAACATGCAGAATGTTACAGAATGTCACATCTCAACTAATGGGTTTAACACTGTTGTTCTTCCCGTTATTTGTTTAAAGAACAAGTGTGGTTGCACTGATGCGAGTCACGAGGAATCCACTGGGAAATGAATTCCATCTTACCAATGATATAATATTTTGTGATGTCAAGTGAAGCATGACCAATCCTGTCTGTTTGGACATTATATTGTCCAATCAGTTGGACAATTACCACCCGAAAAACTTCAGTCAAAATGTTAGAAACTCTTTAAGATTTAGAACAGTTCTCTAAAATAGCACATTTCTGAAAAAATCCCTGGGATCCCTGGCCAATAAGCTTTAGTTTAGTATTAGAAACGGCTCATCATGTCTCCGTCCGTCTGTCCGGCCGGCCGTGTACGCTTTTTTGCGGTCTATGGGTTTGCCGCTCTGACATCACTGTGATGTCAGGGGAACCACACTAAAATGACCCCTTTTATGCCCATATATGGAGATCCCTGATGTAATAAATATTAAGCCCATATCTAACAGGACATCATATGGGAATGCTCATTATGTACCTGTTGTGGCAACCACACGTTTCTTTGATGTTTCACAATGATTTATTAGAACATGCATTAAATGTTAATTAATTTCAATTTGTAGATGCACAACATGTAAAGTTATGTTGAATGTTATTGCAATATTGTAAATATTATGGTGAAAGGCAACGTTTTTGTCCATTTTGAGTATACAAGAAATTACACAATTCACGACAGACCACACCGAAATGTATAAGATAGCAGGTCAAAGAATAACAGCAAGACTAAGAATAAGAACATTTACAACATTGAAAATGTGTCATGCTAAATAGACAATATGACAATAAAATTGAATATAACATGTCAATGCTGATGGTAAACTGTACCGTCCTGGGTATTATCTAGTAATGGAAATGATATGTGTAATCAGTAAACAAGAAGCACTCTGGTATGGTCAAATATTTTGAAAACAAATAATACAATGTGTGTAATAACATTAACATGTATGTAATTACTGTACAACTCTTGAGTTTCACTAGTGAGGCACTACAGGTCTATTTCTTCATTGTCAAATTAGTTTTTATACCAAGCTGCACAGGCACATCCACATGCTCCACAAATCCGAGGCAAGACGATGCCCTGTACTGCACTAATTTCTACTGGCCTTGCATCCACTAAGTTCCAAGCATCTGGCCTGAAGAGGTTCTTAAGTTTAAAGCTGGGGGACCAACCTGCCTTCTACCATGTGCCAGTCACAATTGATTGGTGAGGTTAGCTTTGGACACCCTCGTTGATAGTGGGTCCTCATGATGTGCAGAGTCGATGCATCACTTGTTGGCGGCAATGTATCAATAATGGCTTTCAGTTTTCAAAACAGGCCACAGAAAACTGCATGAATTGATTTGCTGGTTGATTCGGGGTCATAGAGTGTGCATACAAACTGCCAATGAGATAGTACCGGTACTTGATACTTCATCCTCACCAAAGTTGGGCTGGATCTATTTCCAGGCTCTCTTTTTCCCTATAGTGAACTGGCAGTGAGAGCATTAAATGCAAACAGATCATTTAGTATCTCACTTGACATTTTGATATCTTGAACTTTTTTCATGTATCCAAATGTCTTGTCTCAGTTGGTATGCAAACACAAGAATCAACACCAGCACATCTGTGTCTCTGCAGAGAATGATGAGCCTCTGATAGCCTTTGGTTGTTGCATCAGCTGACTGTATAAGTACAGTATGCGAGTAACAGCTTCTTTATACTTAATATGAAGCCTGCAGTTGAGGTACATCATTCACAGCTGCTAGCTACAGGCTAGACAACATGACAAGGGTTTAAACATTAATACTGGATGGGTTGTGCTTTTACCCCGAGGTGTTCTCTTGGGTCAAGTCAATATCATCTTTGGCCCTTGATAACCTGGTGTGATGCACACACAGAATTTTCTCAACCCCACTGAATAAAATTATAATAATCATCCAGTGTTCAATGAACGATCGTTCATGAACACGTTCATATTTTGAGATTAAAAGACCAATTACATATTCAATTTAACCAAAAACTCGATTCTTGATACAAACCTAAATAAAAGATGGGCTGATGGGATTTCCTCCAAGAGTACATACAATCTTTATTTAATAGTTCAGCAATAATAAGAAAGGACTTTATGGTATGACAATAGTTTAAGACATCAGTTAAAAAGCTCTATGCTCTATTATTAGTGCAACTACAATAAAAGGGAAATAAGGGAAAGGGAACACTGCAGGATGGCAGGCGTTGCCAACAGGAAGGGAGGGGAACTTCTGTAAGGGCCAAGCAACAAGTGCCCTACACAACCACCTTAAAGGTAAAAGCTAAAGCATTCAGTCAAGGAAAGCAGAGCATGCAAGGGAGGATGAGTGCAACATACTGATACTGATGTTCACAGCCATAGAATATCAGAAAACCAGTATGACTATATTTATTGGGAGAAATACAATCAAAGGTTTAGGTTAAAATGAAAAAAAAAAAAAAAAAAAAAAAAAATATATATATATATATATATATATATATATATATATATATATATATATATATATATATATATATATTATATATATATATATATACTATTAAACTGAAAGAAAAGGAATTACTGAAACAAAACCCAAACCCCATTACTTAGAACAGGGGTCTTCAATGTTTTCAGGCCAAGGACCCCTTAGTTGAGAGAGAGATGAACCAGGGACCCCCACAACGGTTTCATACAGTAGATTCCATTTAGTTTCATTGTTTGACAGCACAATCATCAGTGTATTTTGGATTCTTGGATTCTCAGATATGTAACCACTTGAACTGTCAATACTTATTAAACTTGACCTTTCACTCTGTACTTAGTCTGCTCTTTTTCCCCTCTACAGTGCACCAAACCTCTTTGCCAAAAATTGCCGATCTACAAGCTCACAACGCCTCGTGCAGGGAGGTGTTGTGAGCTTGTAGATCTGCTATTTTTGTCTACAGTTCTCAGAATATGGAGAATAGGGTTCAAGTTGTTAATATAAAAAAGGATTGGAAGATTTGGAGGACCCCCTGTAGTAACTCTGAGGACCCCCTAGGGGTCCCGGACCCCCTGTTGAAGACCCCTGACTTAGAATAAACCTACCCAGCAGGCATGGCCCACAACAGCTTCAACCTGCTACCACAGGGACAACATGTGGTAAATTAATTATGACAGAGCCTATTTAGAAATATTCCACAGCGTCTTTAGCCGGCTACACTGCCGGCCGCTGGTTCTGGCCCGAACGTGGTGGCGATATTTTTAAATAGGCTCTGTCATAGTGAATTGACCACACATATATGACGTTCAAATAACTAAATACAATATCTTAAAAGTAAATTCTGTACCCCCCAAAAAAGAAGTTTGAGTGAACTCATTGAGTGCCAATCCCGAACTAGTTCGGCTTTATTAGCGTATCGTAGAGTGCCGATCCCGAACAAGTTCGGCTTTTTTTTTTTTTTTTTTTTTTTAAATTTTTTTTTTTTTTTTTTTTTTTTTTTTGGACCCCATCAAATCTGGTGAACATGATTTCAATCGCGATTTTGCATGTTCCACCCCCATACAACCCCATCTAACATACAGGGCAGCCATTTTTGTTTACATTACATGTAAAACATAATGGCGATTATCTCAAGAATGCCTGAACGGATTTCCAATCGGATTTTTTTGTTTGAAAGCTGTGAACAAACTGCACAAATCCACTCCAATGCAATCCAGGATTGCATTGGATTTTTTAGAGCTCATTCTTCTCTGTTTTTTTCCCATGCATGAGGTGTGCAAGGTTTAATCATGGCTAAGTTGACGAAAATAAGGCTTCTAAAATGCTTGGTAGCCAATAGCTAACTTCAAGCTAACTTCATCCTCTTCCTGTACATGCACAAAGGAAAGTGTTCAGGCAAGTAGGGCTTGGGCTTGGGCTCCAGGGCTTGGGCATGCATTACCAGCATATCTCTATTATTCTCTGGTCACTGGGCGCCCTCTAGTGGTGATAGGCTGGCACTCAATGTTAAGAAGCTAAAGAATACAGCAGTGAAAATAACAATGTCTGCCGTTCTGCTTTTTTTGTTTCCATTCGGAAGCCCTCGGCTCGGTTCCGCACTCAGCAGTGCTGTCCCATTTCACAGGCAAAACGTGTGTCCTACGCGCACTCCACAGGGCAATACCCTACCCTACCCTACCCTAGCTAGGCTCGCACTTTAAAGGGTTTGCACTCTGAATTGAGAAGGGGCTATTGTCTGTGCCTGTTTTGAGTTCCTGCACTTGTGTCCTACCAACACCTGTTCTTGACACATTCATGCACGCAGATCTTATACTTGACAATATGATTATAGTTTTTCCCCCATATTTTTCACACAATTATCCTGACCAAAATATGTGTGGTACACCAATTCATTTGAAAATGTGCTTATAAGGTACAAACATGGAATCACTTAAATTTTTTGTAAAGTAAATTCTGTTTCACAAGAACCCTCACAATGTTAATTGACAGCAGTGCACCCCAATACAATTGAAGCAATTGATCAGAATGTACACACAGGCATTGACCATTATGCGCCAGACTGCGATGCCCGTTTTTCACTTTCACAAATTGAATGCTGTTTATTAAACATGCTTAGAATAGAAAAATCACACCCATGTGAAAGTGAGCCCTGCTCAGGTCACACTTCACACTAAAAAATACTGTGAAGAAATAGTGCAGGTTTGAGTAGCACGCTAAGGACAGTATGATGATGTATAGATATGTGCCCATTCATCATTAGTGTGGTTGCCAAAGGGCAAACACACTACACACAGTACTCACCCAACTTTATTCTTTATAGAGTACATTTTAGCCAATGAGGAAGCAGCGTTCTTGTGACGACACTAAAGGCAACACACTATAGTTCTTGCCCAACTTGCCAAAGTAACTCCAAACCCCAACTTTATAGAATAACCCCAAAACCCCAAAAGTCCGACATGAGTATCTGATACAATGATAATAAACTAATAATGATAAATGTATTTGTATAGCACCTTTCATGACATGAAATGCAGCTCAAAGTGCTTTACAGAGCAAAAGTGAAGCAGAAGTGCTCAACAGAAAAGTACAAATGATTATCAATAAAGCAGAAAAGTAAAAACATAAGAACAACATTAATAACATTTAAAACCATAAAACAAACATACCACTACCCCTGAGTATGATATACACAGGTTCATCATTTGGGGAAATCTCATTCTCCTCTGCATCAGATCACATCAGATCAACAGGGGACTCATTGTTCAGTTAAGCAATATGGAGAGGGTGTGTGTTATCATGATTATCGGCACGCCTGTGTTGCTGCAGGAATGATCCGATAGCGAGTTCCGTAGGCAGCACTGCCCTCACCTTAAAATAAACTTGTGAGGATCTACAATACTTGCTTACAAGTTGTCTTGGCTGCAACGCCATGTGTCGATTGTAATTTTGAAAACAAATAACTTCAGAATGGAAGAGGAAAGATTTTGTTTTATCCACACACCCTAAAATGAAGAGGGAAGCTTTTCATCAACACACAAGTAAGCTTTGTCGAGCCATGAGGCCCACATGTTTCTATAGCGTGAGGCAGCTTATGTGGGCTACAAGTACACCCCCTGGACATGACACTAGTATGTTGCAGGGACTTATTCCCAATACAACCCTTGAGGCTGAGTGCCAAGCATCCACACACACACACACACACACACACACACACACACACACACACACACACACACACACACACACACACACACACACACACACACACACACACACACACACACACACACACACACCCTAAAATGTGACCCTAATAGTGATGTGGGTGTGGTAAAGCATGACATTTGACCCCTGAACACAAGACAGACCATTAGAATAGAGGAATGATGTTTTATTGTTCCTAAATGTTTTGGGTAAAAATGTATGTTTTTGTTCTATTTAGTTTACACTACAGTACATTATGTTCTATTAAACATGATGACATCGCACGTTAGATTCAATTTCAACCTTACCTATAGGCTACATATACCGATATATTCCAAAACTTCTCCCAATTAGCCGTATTCATGGCCCGCCCACTCAGCAAATTTCTCAGCTTCCCCCGGGTGCTGAAGTCAATTTAGAAGGGGAAACTATAACAGAAATAGATGGACTTAAAGCCAACAAATCATTATTTCGAACGGTAAAGTAAATTATAATGCTTTGTGCCTTTTACTATCTTGTGTTCTTGATCATTCTAGCCGTATTTTATACTTTACTATTCGGAAATTGCATTAAATTTGTGATTTCTGTGTTATCTCTATTAGCTTAGCAGGGGTTTACCCCTTCAAAATGTGACTTCAGCACCCGTGGGATGCTGAATGGGCGGGCCGTGAATAGGGCTAATTTAAAAATAATAACAAAGAAAATCAACATTTCTTAAATTTTACTTTTCCCAGCCTCCTTTATTTCCCATCTTCCTCTCCCCTCTCCTACACCACCTTGTGCTCCTCTCCTCCCTGCTATATGTCTCCTCCTTCTCTCCAGGGGCGTCAATTGGGTATGGCTGGGGTATGCAGCTGCCATATCCTGGATCCAGGGGGGAAAATAAAAGTTACTTTTACAATATAAATCCATGAATGTCTCTTTGTCTATCTGTGCTGGTTATTATGTTGTTAAATTACAGTAAAATATTTAAAACTAATGCAAAATTTAACAAAATGTTCACTTTAACAAGGTATTATAATTATATTCTCCACACTTTTATTCTCCCCATCTTGACAAGATGGTATATTCCCAGGTTCCGCAGGTCAGCTGCACAGGTGCAATTCATTATTGTTAATTGTGGCACGTTTACTAACATGCCAAGTTTAGCTGCACTTGAACAACCGTTCCAGGCTGCCATATCCAGCCCAAAAAACTGTAGAAACCTGTGTAAAAAACTTTTTTTTTAGACATTGTGAAAATAGCCGATCTACATGCTGCACAACGCCTCGCAGCGCGAGGTGTTGTGAGCATGTAGATCTGCTATTTTCACAATAGAACTGTGTTTTCCAAAAGGTAATGCCTATTTTCCATGAGGAATCCCATCTTTGCCATACCCTAGCTTTTGCTGAACTGACGCCACTGCTTCTCTCCTAGGCTTCTCTCTCCTCCTCCTTGGCCTGTTGGTTGATGTTCTTGGAGGCCCTGATGGCAGACTTCATGGCGGTCTCTATCCAGGCGTGGGGAAAGGCGGTGTGATCCCCGGCGAAGTGCACCCTGCGCTCGCTGGCAAACATCTCCTTGGCGAATTCGAGGTGCTGGAAGGGATTGAAGAGGGCAAACGCCCCCAGGCTGTAAGGATCTGAGCCCCATTTCTTCACCACCACCCCAGTACACAGGGACCTGAGACCAGAGCAATGTTAGGTTAGCAAGGCAAGGTTATCAACCTTGCCTACTGTTCAGGCAAGGTAGAGAGGTGTGTAATTCTCTCTCTCTCACTTTTCCTCACACACACACACACACGCACGCACACACGCACACACGCATGCGTATGAAATGTAGCTATATTAAAGGAGTAGTTCACCCACAGATTGACTTTTTTTCTATTGATTACTCATGCCATGGAGACTTGAGTTCAATAATATTTTTTTGTTTTTTGTTGCATTCCTAAGACAGTAATTTGATTACAATAAAGTTACCCCCATTGAGCAGTGAAGTCTGATGTCATTTACCCATCCTACCTGGTTCCCGTTTTTTTCCCCCCATTCTGAATTCCCATAGACTTTTTTTCATATGGCGTCATATAAGAACAGTGTTCCAAACACAAACAAATGATCTCCACGGTTTGACTCATATCGATATGAAGAATCAACTGATGATGAGAAAACGCTAATATTATTGTCAACAAATTAGTTAAATTTTCGCTAGAAACAGGCTTTATCAAATATGAGTGACTGACTATCATAAATTATACAGAGCCACCTCCCCGACAATATCGAGGACACCGTTTGTTTATTTTTGGATCGCAGTGCTTATATGAGACGATTTTAAGATGACTCAATGTTATTCTCCATAGAGAAATTACTTCTATGAACCGGGGGATGAGCGAGTGACATCATGACTTCGCTGCTCAATTGATTCCGGATGGGTCAACTACTCAGAGGGTGAACTACTCTTTTAATAAACATCAGTAAAGGTCAGTATTCATTTGATGGATATTATTTCCTCCTACTATTTGTATGAATATAGAAAATATTGATTATATTGGAGGGGGGATCCCTGATCTCCATATATGTCTATAGCTGACCTATGACATTACATTGTTGTGATATCACATCCTCCGTCCTTTTCCCTTGTATGCCCATATGGAGATCCCTGATGTCATCAATATTAAGCCCATACAGTAGCACTATGACATCTACGTCAGACGTAAGTCATATCCATATTTTGGATAAAAAATGTTTTGTTCAACTTAAACAACCAACCACAACTCGAATCACACTTGCAAATGAATTCCGTCCTGTGCAAATTCTGTCCTGCGCAACCTCGCCCTTCAGGTGTCTTACTGGTAATGATAATAAATCACCTGATGCGCTCCCCATGAATCTTCACCAGGTCATTCAGCATGGCCTCCTTCAGGTCCTCGTCACTCATGCCCTGGAGGAGGGTGGAGTCATCAGACCAGGTGTAGGAGGCCAGCAGCACACCTATGTCCTTGTTTGTGAAGTTGTGGCTGCGTGGGAAATTGGCAGGAATTAGTCAACCAACCAAACAGAAACTATTTAGTTAATTGAAATGAAAACATAAAGACAAGGCTTTCCAAATAAACAATAAAAACTAAATAAAATCGAGGAAAATGGCCATTCTTACAGAAAGCTATTATTGTATCCGTAGGAGATGCAAGGGAAAGGAGCGCTTGTTTTTGGTGATAACGACGGAGGAGTGCTGTCTCAAACAGACTAGAGCCACGTGAGACACCTTCAGAGCGAGTTAAAGCGAGCGAGTCGCCGTGTCGAGCGTTGTGAAGCCGACTCAGCGCCGTTAGAAGTTGGCAACCAGGGGGCCAGAATAGTAAACCTCCCCCCGCCCCCCTGACTTTCGGCACCTCTGCGCGTTCCAAGTGAACATAGCGGAGCTCTCCCTACCTCCGGTTCTGCCAGTCACAAGCCGTGGCAAACCACAGATCTCCTACGGACACCATTATCGCTTACAGTAAGGCATTCCGATGTGCATGTTTTAAAGGGTTAGTTCAGATTTTAGGACAGAGGGGTCAAGGTTTAACAAACGTAGTGCTATATGGTAGGAATAGGTCAACAATACAAATACATACAAATGACGCACACCATGCTCCATTATTGTAATAAATAAAACAGATTAACAAACTAAACGATCAAGCCCACTTAAAAATGAATAAAAAATAAACTGATTTTGAAAAAAACTAAACAACGTAAAAAGAATTAGGACATTTCAAAACCTTGGGTAGTAGATGAACCTGGCAGGAAGGTCTGTGACACTCTTCCCTCCCTTAATGCCGTCCTTCTCCCAGAACCTCTCACTGAAGGTGAGGACAACCTGCAATACATCAATAAATACCTTTTCATTATAGATGCAGTGCCATGATTTTTTTCTTCACTAAAACATTATTATGTTTATACTATATATTATACTTTCAAAAAAGAAAAAAAGAAAGAAAGAAAGTGTACAGAAAACTAGACCAGGTCACCTGGTTCTGCCAGACCCGCAATGAAAATCAGAATGCAAGGAAGGGGGGGGGGGGGGGGGGTAGTATGGCACTGAACTAACACATGAACACACAGGATTGTATAGGCTGAGCAGCTGGAAATGTTTCTGAGCTTGTAGATGGGCTGAGGAATTTATAGTGTCAGCAGCTCGTCAGCCAACTCAACTCAGCTGGTCCTGTACAGGTGACGGCACTCAAGGCAATCAGCCGAGCAAGGGAAGGGAGGGGCAGATGAGCAGTCAGAGGCAAACACAGGCACACTGAGGAAAAGAGGGACCGACCGACAGACAGACCGACAGACCGACAAAGCCTTTTGTAGGCCGACCCCCTGGGTCTGGCAAAGATTACTATTTTTTGTTTTTATGTGGCCACACCCACCAGTTCATTAGGTATGCCTGGTTGTCAGGTGGGTGGTAATCTCTCGAGACAGCCTCAGAGTCGCTACGCTTCTGAGTCTGTCACTGACAACGATCACAGAAGGGATTTTGGGCGGAACCCAAAATTTGGAGACAGGCAGCGCTTTTGACCAATCAAACATAGTAGGCGGGATCTAATGTGTGCGTCTGTATGCATTCCCCCTCGCGGATGGAAACAAACTCTTTTAAGTTGTACACATAATCATTGTGTTGCTAAATAAATCCGAATGGATCTACAAGCTCACAATGTGTCGCATTGCGATGTGTTGTGAGCTTGTAGTTTGCTATTTTCAAACATTTTCTACTTTTACTTTTAGTACTCTAAGTACATTTTGATGCCAATACTTGTGTACTTTTACTCAAGTAAAATTACGGAATTTTACTTGGAACAGAGTATTTCTACATACTTTTACTTAAGTAAAATATTTGAGTACTTTTTACACCACTGATTACGAGTGTACAGTTGTACACTCTTATGAGAAGTAAAGCATAACTTTATTAAGTACATGACCAAAAACATGTACACTATCACTCGATTTATTTTAAAGAATCCGCTCGAGTAATATAAGGCAACTGCAAACTTGCTGCAGGCATCTTTTGTTATGTTAAAAAGACGACCTGAATACATGACGGCTGTATGCTAACGCGCTAGCTTACTGCAGTTCGCCAAACAGTTGTACACTATCATAACATCCCATATTGATTTAAAACATTAATCCACTGTATTGCAAGTTGCAACACACCATTACATCCGAGGCTATAAAAACGTTTGCTTATTGTGGGTAAATCCGTCGTTGTTGGTCTTGGTCGCTGGTCAGCAGCAGATGATCCAACTTCATTCAGCGCAGCATATGGGGTAAAAACAATGGGGTCCTTGCTCCTTCTCTCTGGGAAAGCAGGATAACAGGCTTTTTCCAAATCCAGGCGGCAAAACATGCCAAAACATCTCGCCGTCGTCGCCGATCTATTAACATTTAAATACTTCAAAGTAACGCTATAGCCTACCAGAGCTAATCAGCTGTAACACTAGCATCCATGGCATGTTGCGTTGTTGTCTGTTGTGTTCCGTGAGTAGAGTAGCAGTTCCGCGATAGTAGTTTCTTGAGGGAACAGAACCAGGCTTACAGCCGGAAATAGTATGCAAATTTGTTCTCTGGAGCTCCGGGGGTCCTTGGAGGTTGTAGTTTGGCAGGTAAGGAGTGTGTGTGCAAAATTTGGCATGGATGGGGGCAACGGTTGTGGAGATATGAGCAGGGCAAAAGTGTGACGGACTCACTCACTGACTCACTCACTGACGGACAGCCGGTGGAGGTTTTGGTAGTAAATGCGACCTACGGTCGCAATAATACCAGTAAGACTCCCTAATCGGGAGATAAGCGACCGTTGGTCGCTTATCTCCACAATCTGTCGGTAGATAATGCCGGTCTTATATAAGGGTCAATGTGTACGGTGTGATGTCATACTGATGTCAGCAGTGTGATGTCATACTGATGTCAGCAGCTATGTCTCTATATATGGAGTTATATGTTGTTCGTGTCCAAATATGGGGCTTGTGAGGTCAGACTTAGTGAGATTCGTCGGTTATCTCCATATATGGAGGGATGTAGGGTAAAAAACATGGTTGCTATGGTAAACAGTTGGTTGCTAAGGTAAAAAAAACATGGTTGCTATGGTAAACAGTTGGTTGCTAGGGTAAAAAAAATGGTTGCTATGGTAAACAGTTGGTTGCTAGGGTAAAAAAACATGGTTGCTATGGTAAACAGTTGGTTGCTAGGGTAAACAGTTGGTTGCTAGGGTAAAACCATGGTTGCTAAGGTGGTTGCTAACGTACACTAACAGACCAGCAACAACAGACTGTTGCCACAGCATCGTACACAAAGGTTTGTGTACACATGTGGTGTGATGTCATACTGATGCGGAGATATGAGCAGGGCAAAGGTGACGTGTGACCGACCGACCGACCGACGGACGGCCGGTGGAGGTTTTGATACTAAACTGCGACCTACGGTCGCAATTAACATCAAAACAAAGGCCATATTAAGGGAGAAAGGATCGCTTTAGGAGGATCTATGAAGCCTGAGGTAACACATTTTCGGGTTTTGTCCCCCGTCATCAAACGATAAAGTCGACTTCAACTAAAGTTTTTGAGTCATTCCACGAAACCGGTACGATTTGGACATTTTTTTCTGGAAAATGTTATCGAAATTAATTACTTTTCTGAATAGCCCACACCATTAAGGACATATTTAACATGCAGAAAAACATATTTTCCCATCTCAGGCATTACATTAATATTTTTATATGGAATAATCCATTCAACAGGATTGACATTGATAACGGGGTTGAGTAGAACGGGATTGAGATTTTTTACTCAAGATGGCAATTACTCTACCTGTGGTGATTAAGAGTAGCCCACATGGCATGCATGACATTAGGAAATCAGATACATTGTTGAAATAACAAAGATAGATTTCACAAATGATTTTTTTCTATCTTTAATTCATGTAACAGAGTTGAGTTGTTAAGCTTTACGACCACACTATTAAAGTATAAATGACTATAAATAGGTGTAAAAAGTTGGGAAATGTCCTCTTTCTGCAGCATCTTGCTCAGAAGACTTGTAGAATGCCATTGCATGTTGTTGATGTCACTAAAGGAGCAGTTCATACTTTTTATAGAGAGGCGAATGACTTTGTAACGGGGTTGAGTGTGATTTGGGGACAGAGCTATATAATGTGATTTTAATGACAAATCATCTATCTATTAAAATACTAAACATGACCAGCAATAGAGTACATTGCTGGTTTTATGTGAATAGCATAATTTATGGATTATTTTACATTTTTTAGTCATATCTCAAGTCCATTTTCCTTAGCAGCCATCTGGGACATGAGAAAATGGACAAAATAGGTGGTGTCTACTGTCTACTAAAAAAAGGGAAGACAATTTCTGGAATTAGGATCAAATGTATGTAAGTTTTACACAATATTAAAGGGAACATTTCAATCAATGATAAAAAAGCTTTTAAAAATCTATTTTGGTGACCAAATAGATAAAATACAGCTAAAATGATTAGAGGGACCTCAAATCGTACCGGTTTCGTGGAATGACTAAACTGAGTCGAGTTGACTAGCAAAAATCACAAGTCGTCAATGCTCAGCGTGCGTGCGTGTGTGAGCACCTTGGTAGAGCTTGTGTAGTGCACCATCCTCAGAGCGTAGCTCTTCTTCAGGGACAGAGGAGGATGGAACTCAATTAGTTGTGTAGCCTTGGCCGTGGCTGTCACCAACACATAGTCTGCTTTCAACTCAGTCAATCTGCTTGCACCTGCATGATGGATGGATGGATGGATGGATGGATGGATAGATGGATAGATAGATAGATAGATAGATAGATAGATAGATAGATAACATTTCTGACAAAAGACAGTGACCAAAGTCAACCAATCACCAGCTGTGTTTACCTAGCCTGGTTTCAGACTCTGCGCTGGTGCTTGAGTCTGACATTGTCCCATTGACAAGAGCTTTCAAAGGGGAGGGGATTTAAAATTTGAAATTTCCAATCACAAGAGATCTGGTGGGAGGGGTTGTGTTTGACTTGTGTACACAAAACATTCCCCCCAACCCCTCCCCTCTACGACAGGCACCAAACAGGTAATGTCATTGATTAGAGAGAATCACTAACGACTGCAGTTCAGAACCCTTTTGAAGTTCAAAGGGAGCAATTAAGAACACTGGTGAGCCACCCCTCCCTCCACTGTTTCTGTTGATTTTCAAAAGTTAGACCCACCCCTCCTCCGTCTTGCATTGATTTAATTGGTCGGTTCCAGGTCGGTTTGCCAAAAACCGATAGAAAGAGGCGCGTCATATGACAAAACCAGACCAAGAGAAGCAGTCCACTCAGAGAGTGGGCGGGTCTATTGGCTGGAGCCAGGCAAGTGTTTACCTGTTTTCTGGTAGGACACAGTCACGCGGCTCACGCCCTTGCTTGATTGGGTGATTTTCTTGACCTTGGAGTTGAGGCGGATGGTGGCGTTCAGGACTCTGACGAAGGCGTTGGAGATGTGGTCCATCCCTCCTGTCGCCTCATAGTACCTGAAACACACAAAGGTCAAAGGTCAGAACAAAAGACAAGAGTAGAAGGTAGAATCAGGGGCATAGTTCCGCCGATTTAAAGCACTTCTTCGTGTGCTGTATTTCGGGAGGCTCAACACCACATTCTCCCATGTATCCCTGCGGTTCCATGTGACCGTTGGCAGCCAATAGCATTCTTATGATTCCTGGGGTACCATTCAATCAATGATGGCGACACCCATACAAGGGACAAAAAAACGTCATTTTCGCAGCATAGAAACCAATGGCTTCGCTTCGTCCACATTTTTTTTTACAGTCTATGGGTAGAATAGATCAGTGATTCATTTGAATTGATTTGACTCTCATTTTGGATCTCTTTTAGTCCATTGGCTAATCTTCTAAGAGATAGGAGATAAGATAAACCAGTAAGACTCCCTAATCGGGAGTCCACAAATAGGGCAAAAATGTGTTTTTCCAAAATCTTCCTGATCCATGTTGATGACATGAGTGTAGACATACTGTGTAGTGATTTTCGTGATTTTAGGGCAAAATCTGTAGGAGCAGTGTCCAAAAATGTGTTTTTAAAAATCAGCCTGAAGGTGGCGCTATATGGGAGAGATTCATGTTGATGGGATGAGTGTAGACATACTGTGTAGCGATTTGCGTGATTTTAGGGCAAAAACTGTAGGAGCAGTGTCCAAAAATGTGTTTTAAAAATCGGCCTGAAGGTGGCGCTAGAAGAGGGCCATGTGAGAAATGAGGGGTGGGGTGTCCGCGTTGCCTTGGCGGACAAATAGGTACCGGCCCCGGCTCTCCCGGACGCTCCTAGCCCGAGTTACGGCATTTTATGTGAGCTGCAGTGGAGGGGGTCCTCCACTGGGGGCGTCACCACTTTTGCATCCGTTCTGGAGCACCAGGAGTGGGTGGTCCCCGGGAATTCCCCGTGAGCAGCCCCGTTGGGGTGGTCATTTGGTCATTTTTGCACATTTGGTCATTTTTTACACTTGGGGGTCCCCCAGGGACCTGGGGGTCCCTGGAGCTCCGGGGGTCCTTGGAGGTTGTAGTTTGGCAGGTAAGGAGTGTGTGTGCAAAATGTGGCATGGATGGGAGCAACGGTTGTGGAGATATGAGCAGGGCAAAAGTGTGACGTGTGACGTGTGACTCACGGACGGACATTTTTTTAAACCTGGGGGTCCCCCAGGTCCTGGAGCTCCGGGGGTCCTTGGAGGTTGTAGTTTGGCAGGTAAGGAGTGTGTGTGCAACATTTGGCATGGATGGGGGCAACGGTTGTGGAGATATGAGCAGGGCAAAAGTGTGACGTGTGAGGTGTCACTGACGGACGGACGGACGGACAGCCGGTGGAGGTTTTGGTAGTAAATGCGACCTACGGTCGCAATAATACAAATCAGTATATTAAGCATGTATAATCATAAAAATACAACTTACTTAGTGAAGTCGTTAATGTCATTCTTCAAATACAGTGTCTCTGTCAGAGCTGTGGGAAAAGATACATGATACATAATGGGTCTCAGTCTCACTCATTACTTGCGTCATCAGCATGCAAGCAGGCCGGGTGATGATAGTTGTCTGGGTAGGTGGATATGTGGGTAGGTATATGTACTGTATGTGGCCATATCTTGCTCGCAGCATAGCTTGAAAACGCCTATGACGTTCATATTTGGTACATAATAGGTCTACATATGTGTATGGTATTTCACCACCAGAGTGCAGAAAACACAAAGCTCTACTATATTTTGACTTGTCATTGCAGAAAAGTCACAGGTGGAAGTAATAACATTAATGAGGGTTGAATTGCATTTAGGTGAGAATTTGGGTCCCCATCTGGAATCAATGGGGGTACATTTATTGTAGTACATTTGTGTCTTAGGAATGTGACAAAAAACTAAATATATTATTGAACTCAAGTCTCGGCGTGAGTAATCAACAGAAAAAAATCACACCAGTGTGAACTGAGCGGTGGTGTCCATTAATTTCAAGGTGTCTGTGTGTGTTTATATATATATATATATATATATATATATATATATATATATATATATATATATATATATATTGGCCACACATCGGTATCGGCCGATGTTTGCCATTATCGGTCAATATCGGTATCGGCAAATAAAGCTGACATTAACCGATGGCAGTAGCTGATATTTATCAATTGTTGATAAGCATACATTTTGCGCTGGCTATGTATACATATATATATATATATATATATATATATATATATATATATATATATATATATATATATAGTCCATCTGTCTGTCAATCTTTGTTGGGCATACCCTCGTAGAAGATGGAGCTGATACCAAGCAGATCTCCAATCATCTTGATGGCTCCAGTACTGAGATTTCCCTGTTCCAAGTACCCCTGTCATAGACAAACAGCTAAGTATGGAACACAGGGTTCTTCTTTTCCATTTCTTGAAAAGAAACAGTTTTAAGAAAATAAAATGATGTAACAACAGGACTCACCAGTGCAGCTGGGCCGACAGAGCCAGTGTAACATGCTACATATTCTACACAGAATACATGACAGACTGGGATCATTTCTCACTTACAGTATAATTTTGAACAAATGTGTAAATCGTATGTAATGTTAATGTCTGGTTGCATATACTGTAGGCCTATATGGCGGTCAAGAGGTGCACACTAGAGGTCTTCACGGGTCCAATTTTAACTACCCGAACCCAAAAGGACCCGGGGAAAATGGAGCCAGACCCATTTGGCCCCGTCTATAACTTGGAATATCAGAACCGTTACCCGTCTCGCCCCGAAACGTGACGGACCCGGTCCGACGGCCCCATACTATTAATAGGCAAATTAGATCTGATACCCGCGCAGAACGAGAGGTCCGAGACCCGAACCTGTGGCCCCGAAATGACGGAATACCAACGTTATTATTAAGAGTTGTATGAGACTTCTTTCTTACCTAAACGTCGCCATGGTTGCAGCTGCTGCTGTCAGCGGCGCTGCGTCTCTCGAAAAAAACATGATCTTTTCCCAGACCAGTTGGAGACCAAGTCAATCAATGCGGACAGTTTGTAAATACAAATACATCCATGTTGTCTTTATTCCTTCTTCTTTGGCTAGCCAATGATGCTAAGGCTATCATTTTCTGTCGCATGTTGTTGATAATAGTCTGCTTTGAAGTTTCCAGTATGCTTTGCAGAGCATGACAAAACGCGATGACAACTCCATTGTGAACCACAAACCAACTAAACACGTTACGTTAATATCAAATCTAATAATAATATAACTGCCCCAGACACGGCAGACAGTGTCCTCCTCCTGAGTTCTAAACAACTTTATTTCACTATCTAGGCTTAAGATTACATGCTGTATCATTTAGGGCCATCTTGTGGCGAAATCGTTGTAGTGCACCTGTACGCATATTTTTTCAATCTCGGCTGACTCGGTTCCCCTCGGGTATCAGGAACCGGCGATTTCACGATCAAATACCCAGGACCCGGGACATACAGCGGCGGCTCCGACCCGGCCCCGAGGCGGTTCGGACCCCGGGTAATTTCGGATCTCGGGCAGGTTCGAAGACCTCTAGTGCACACACATCCAAAGATTTTGACAGGTGCTGGATCCCAAAAAATAGGCCTAAAAATAAAAAAAAAGTTTTGGCTTCCCCGGAGTATATCTGACAAAGACCAGAGTCCAAAACTTATTTTTTTTACTGCTCTATTAATTCATTATTTTGGCAGCATTCAGATGGTGTGCGGGCCATCTCTTTTTCTTCACTGCACAGTGCATGTTCTTGTGTTTGACGTACATGGGCCAGACATGTCCGTCAAAGAGACCGGGCGGGTCTGGCACCGCGTAGTTTCGTGAGCACCTCCTCTTTTTTGCATTCTTAGTATGGAATGGAAATGAAATAACGTTGGTTCAGCACGTCGATCAAAGGTCCATAGGTTTAAAGCAGGAAACCTTCCACAATCAGGATGTGATCTGATCTCCTCCTCCTCCGCTGATTCGCTCTAATGGCTCATTCACACTGGGAGTGTGTTGCGTGTGTGTTGTCCCATTCATTTCCAATGGAGAATTGCATGCAGCCCGTCTAGCGATACGGAAAAAATGCCCAATTTCACGCTGAGCACACACATCAGACCGACTGAGACATTTGAATGAAGTCCGTCTCGACCAACATTATTCAAATATTGTGCATGCGTGAGCTCTGAAGCCAATGAAAGCAGCGCTGCTCTGCGTGTAGGTGTGTCAACAACAGCCGAGACGGACTGGAGGGCCACAGATTTGCTTTCCTATGCGTTTAGACGGCGTGCATTTTTTTCTCAGTGTGAATGCAGGTTCTCACTCACATGGGACTGTCGCGTGTCGCTGATTGGCCCTCACGTCTGCAATGTGTATGTGTGTGTGTGTGTGTGCATGTGTACGTGTGTGTGTGTGTGTGTGTGTGTACGTGTGTGTGTGTGTGTGTGTGTGTGTGTGTGTGTGTGTGTGTGTGTGTGTGTGTGTGTGTGTGTGTGTGTGTGTGTGTGTGAGAGAGAGAGAGAGAGAGAGAGAGATTTGCGTGGGTGGTATAAAATTAATTAAAAGAACAATGTTAGCTATGTGTTTACCTTGACAGAATATGGATCATACTTCTTGAACATGGCCTCACAACCGTGTTTCTTCACATCCTCATCAATCTGACAAAAGAACATTTTAAAATGATCAACATTTCCTCACTGGAAACACATATTTAGAAGTCAATCTTATCCTGGGTGACTTACAAAGCACTAGAAAGTAACTAGTAATAACTAGTAAAGATCTACAGGCATAAGGTCAAAAGTCAGACCGTAAAAGATGTTTGATGTATCTTATCTTTATCTTATATTGTATTTGTACACAATTGTGTTTAACTCAATTCTTCTCTCCTGGGAAGTGGGTGGGCGGGTGGGTGGGTAGATGTTGTGCTGTTTTGTTTAGTAGGTTGTATTGCTCGTATTGTATTGTTTTGTCTGTGTCCATGTATGTCCTGTAATTAAAAAAAAATGACAAAATTCAATAAAAAGTATGTAAAACAAAAAGATGTCCGGAATGACGAGATGTATATGTGTATCGAGCAGGGACGTGCTGGCCATTGGGAAAAGCGGGACAACTCCCGAATGGCCGGTCCATTCCTGGCCTGTCCAGGCCGGCCATTAAAAAAAATGGCTCTCTTAAATATAACTCAATCTTTGAGTAGCAGCAGCGTTATAGAGAGGGATCTCTCTCTATAGCGCTGAGTAGCAGTGGCCCACAGACAGCCATCACATTGGCCCCACTGGCTTGTCTAATATCTGAATACCAGCCCACTGCTCTCTAGCTTCCTTGACTACTCCTAGATGGTCTACATACTACATCATTAGACTCTTTATACCAGAAAAATGATGAGACCTAAAATCACAGTAACCGCTCATCTGTTGGTATTTGGGGCCTCGCAGCACGCCCGGAAGGCAAAAAAAATCGGGTGCGCACGCAATGAGGGCCTCTCCAACTCCTTTTCCCAGGCTGAATCAGGGGCCCAGCTCGTCCCTGGTATCGAGTTTTCATGACTGTAGGTAAAGTTCAAAGATTTTATCGCTATAGCACCACCCTTTGGCCAATGGTTTTGGGTTCTGTGTCTTGGCAACTTGACATAGTCCACTACCATTTGCAGATCGAGTTCCATAAAAGCTGACTACAAGGTATAGATAATGTGGCAATTATTCGTAAAACGGTGTGAGATTAATAATAAAACATACACTTTCAAGAAGGACCCGCACTACATGATAGGCTGCTAATAATAACTAGAAATACTGTTCCTACGAAACAGTGTGGGCTGTTTCGCATGGAACACCTTGTATGGGCACAAAGATCTATACCCTTTGGCTGCTCCTCATGGCTAAGGGCCCTGCTTCGGTCATTTTTTTGAGGAGAATAACCTTGGTCTATAAAGTTTTGGTATAACATACTGATATAACATACTGGTCTGCAGCCCACATGTTATTTATATCAGGTCGCACTTGTTGGTGGTGATGTCACCAAGAACGCTGCTCCTCATTGGCCAAGGGCCAGCCTTTGTACTGTCGGTCATTTATTTTAGGAGAATAAACTTGACCTATAAAGATTTGGTATAACATACTGGTCTCGCCTCTCAGCGAGCCCACAATAACCTTCTTGATGGCGTCCTTGAAGAGCTCAGAGGCAGACTTCTTCATCTCGTTTGTGTTCAGGTTGTATTTCAGGATGTCTGGCTTGGCCTCCACAGTGGAGGTCTTAGCAGTCACGTTGTTCACCAGGTAGAACGTGTTATTGTCCACCATGAAGAACTCATTTAGCGGAACACCCAACTTTTTCATGTAGAAGAGCAGAATCCTGAATGGCACACACACACACACACACACACACACAAACACACACACACACACACACACACACACACACACACACACACACACACACACACACACACACACACAGAGAGAGAGAGAGAGAGAGAGAGAGAATGAATTATAAATTATATGGGGGCGGATGGATGGATGGATGGATGGTGGATGGATGGATGGATGGATGGATGGATTGTGGATGGATGGATGGATGGATGGATGGTGGATGGATGGATGGATGGATGGATGGGTGGATGGATGGTGGATGGATGGATGGATGGATGGATTGTGGATGGATGGATGGATGGATGGATGGATTGGTGGATGGATGGTGGATGGATGGATGGATGGATGGATGGATTGTGGATGGATGGATGGATTGGTGGATGGATGGATGGATGGATGGATTGTGGATGGATGGATGGATGGTGGATGGATGGATGGATGGATGGATGGATGGATGGATGGATGGATTGATGGATGGTGGATGGATGGATGGATGGATGGTGGATGGTGGATGACAGACAGACAGAAATGTCTCACTTGTGGAGGTCGGGGATCCTCATGGCTCCCAGTTCCACATACCATCCTCCTGATTCATTCCTGTGCGTGAAGATCCTTCCTCCAATACGATCGCTGGCCTCCACGATGGTTACCTGTTACCGGTAAACCATCAAACACCATTACTATATGTTTACCTTTGTAACATCATCACTATGGTTACCATCCGTGATTAAGCAGTATTAAAGCTATACTGTGTAAGTTGCTAAACTAGTGGTCAGTCGCGGTATTGCTTTTTTCGGCCGTTTTTCGCCCGGAGTCGCCGCGGACCACCGCGTCGGTGGTCCGCAAACCACCGCGACCGATACGAATCCGTGGAGGGGGCGTGGAGGCGTAGAACGTAATTTTCTGAGCAGGATTTGGAGAGTGAGAGGTTAAGAATCCTTCACCATGTAAACACCGGTTGCTGAGGGAGGCTTCTTCCTGAAGAAGCGCAGCACACGCTGTGATTGGCCGGTAGTGTATCACGTGTGTATGATCCGCGATGTGATTGGCCAACGTATACACAACGTATACAGATGATGCAGATGACGTAATTTTTTCACTTATAAAGAGAAGGCTTTAGAAGCTGAAAATAACGGAATGGGTGTTCTTAAACTTTAGCGATTTAACAGTTAGGACAATTTTAAGATTTGTTTTATAAAAAAAGTTACAGAGTATAACTTTAAGCATTAAGCCATAAAATGGTGAAACTCAATGTTGCATTTATACAGCGCCTTTATCCAAAGTCATTTACAATCTGCATTACATTCACCCATTCACACGGTCACAGTAGAGGAAACCATGCAAGGCACTGTTGCATGAACATGGGCCGGTTACAGAAAGTTAATTCATAATGTTTTCTGTTCATAAGCAAATGGATACTTTGTGGTGGCCCATGAGAAGCTGTTCCACTGTGTCATGTGAGCTTTATTGTCCAACAAAATCTATTTACAACATAAGACATGAATGGCCCTATTTTGAAGTTCTTAAAGGGACCATGAATTTCACTTTTTTTTTTTTTTGGTCTTCCCAGTGTCTCTTCTAGCCCAAATGATATATGACCCAATCCATTAAAGGAAGGGTAACAGAATGGGCTCTACTTTGTCTCCAATTAATTGTGATATAATTGTGAAAATATTTGCCAATGCAACTATACCCTGAAAGGGTTAATATTCAGAGCTGTAGGGAGAAGGCGGTCTCAACTCCCGAGGCACCGCCCAGCCGCCTCGGAAAGTGACGAGCAGAAACAGCGTGTCACTTGAGGAATGTTGGTCACGTGACCCAATGGAAGTCGGTGGAGAATTGGACGTGGGAATTACGATATATCCTAATAATACAGTAAATACATAACTTTGTCAGCGACGATGACCAACGATATGTATGCTATCACACGTTGTGTCATGTTTTGTAATTGTCCTGACTGATTTCGCTGTATTCATGCTGAAGCACAGCTCGCACGAGTCAAAGACTTTCTACAGTCGCGAGGGGCGGGTCTTGACTTCGCTCCAGGCTTTGTGGACAGCGGCTGCTGTTCGCTGTTCATGCCGCGATGAGAGGTTCATGTGTGGGATGAACAAGTCATTGTGACTCGGTGATTTTTATGGAGCTTTTCTTTCCCGGGCCGTTTCTGGGACAAATCATCATGACAAAATAAGATAAATAGGGGACAGCCGGACAGGGCGACTATTTGTGAGGATAAGTTAATAATAATTAGAAGATAGAGTTAAAATAAAACATTAAACCAAGCACTTTGACCGAGGCTTGCGCTCGCATCTAGGCTCGCATCTACGCTGGTGACTCGTGTGTAAAGTAACTAAGTAGCCAACATTTACTCAAGTACTAAACCAAGCACTTTGACCGAGGCTTGTCATCATTGTGAGTGGATGAGAGCCGCTCGCCCGCTTGCATCTACGTGCAGCCTGCTAGTGAGTCGAGTGTAAAGTAACTAAGTAGCCTACATTTACTCAAGTATTGATGTACTTTGAGGCGGAGATAGCCGCGACCAGCTCTTCTTCTAATCGGCTCGCCTGCAGTCGGTATCTAAGTAGGCTACATTTACTCAGATACTGTACTTAAGTAGGGCCCTACAATTTTGAGGTATTTTTACTTTACTGGAGTGTTTTACATTTTCAGTACTTTTATTTCTACTCCACTTCATCTCAAAATAAATCATTGTAGGCTACTTTTACTCCACTGCAGTTATTTAAAAAAAGTTATTAAAAATACTTTGTTTAATTATTATTACAAACCATTCATTAATCACTATATATACATCGGCCATTTGAAATTAGCCGATCTACAAGCTCACAGTGCGTGACGGACATTTTCTTGTAACGGTTTATTTCTACATTGTAGTATCGATACTTTTACTTGTTGATACTTTTACTTGAGTACAAAATATGAGTACTTCTTCCACCGCTGCGCTGTCAGTCCGTGCAGCCGTGCTGACAAGGAAACGGCAGGGGGGGGGGGGGGGGGGGGGGAGAAATGGGCGTGTCCAGCTTGCATTTCACCGAGACAAGAGGGCAAGAGAGATTCTCTTGTTTTCGTCATTTTCACGCGACAACTTTATTTCCGAAGTTATTTCCCAAAATGGCCACAGTTGGTCTTATTAATTTATAAACCTCAAATGTAACTATGTATTCTCAAACTAATATGACTCAAATATATGTAAAAAATACTTAAGGGGACCTTTAGAGACGTGTCAACAGTTTTACAAGGCAAATTTCATGGTGCCTACACTTTAACTCTAAGCATTGCCTTTCATTTCAGTGATTTTCTGAATGTGCGTGCCTGAATGGTACTCTTGAAATCGGCCCCTTGCTTATGTCACAAAGGGGCTCATTTCCTATTGGGCCCCCTCGAGAAGGGGGCGGTACTTTTTGGGAGGCTATATTCTATTGAGACTATATATATATGAGGTGGAACAATGAGGTAAAGTGGTACTAAAATTGGCTTGAATTGGATTGACTCTACATGGTTCTCATTGTTGGTACCATGCTAATCATCTCTGTATCGTTCACATTTTTGCCCAAAGACAGTGCCAAAAAAGGGCATTTTGGTACTGCATCTAATACGGCTTGGAATAAGAGACAGACAGAACATGACATTTAAATATCCGAGTGGTTGTTTAGGCTAAAACCTGTATAAAACCATATTATGGACCAATATTTATATCAAATGTATACTTTGAAAAGCATGGTGGGGCCCCATTTAGATCTTATCCAAATTTCACGCAACTTGCAACACATGATCTCTAGTCTTGTGATCAAGATACATATCTTTGCTTTTTCAAATTCCATCCTAATTGGCTAAGATTGCCTACCAAAGTTGGCGGGATTGGTCCGTTTTGAACAAAATGCCTCAAATCATGAACGCAGTGTGGAATTTTGTGAGGTTTTGCACACACATTCCCACTAGGTCAAAGAACAAATGCCACCCTTTTCACATTGGTCTGTTATAGCACCACCAGTAGGTCAACTTTTGCAAAACAAAGCCTCAAATCATGTATGCAGCGTCCCATTTGCCATGAAAGGCCGAAGAAAAGATGGCACCCTTTTCACTTTAGCCTATTATAGAGCCACCAGGAGGCCACAATAACCTACCTGGTGTATACCTGCATCAGGTAGGTGCCTGATTCCAGTCGTGTGGATTAGATTTCAATTGGGACAATTTAAATCTGGAATAATTGCAAAAAATATATACAGTGTAGGCCTATCATAAAATACAATAATTCATGAAGGGTATTTGGTTGCATAAATAAGGGGGGTACCCGGTATTAATTAAACCACTTTAAACCTATTTTACACTATATTAGAAAATAGCTGATCTACAAGCTATGAGCTTGATCTATTTTTTTTTTTTTTTTTTTTTTTTTTTTTCAAAAAGTGTAACAATCTGGAATAATCTTGGTCTATGTGGGTCCCTGGCTGGCACAAACTATTTTGAGAAGGGGTTCTGTGACAAATTAGGCCTACATATAAATTCGGGGGCACCCTCCAGAGCCACTGACACCCCAGCATTTGAAGTATTTAAGCAGTATCAGTTTAGTGATGACTACTGTACCGTGTGTCCAGCATTTTCCAGCAGATAAGCAGCAGTCAGGCCAGATATTCCTGCCCCCACTATGGCTATGTGTTTGGGCTGCTTTGCATGCGGAAGCCCCTTCTCAGCGATGTCCAGCAACTCCTGGTAGTCCTTATCTTTCAGACAATCGGTCAGGTGGGTCACTGAAAAGTTGGGAACAATTTACAATTTAGACATTAATGTACTTATTGCAATATTTCTGTGAGCTGCCGTGCTGCCGTGTGCTTCCTAAATTATATATATATATATATATATATAAAATACACTTAAACCAGCTTTTATTCTGGAATTTTCACGTCACGTGCACAAAACTTTTTTTACATGAACTTTGGACCAATATTTAAAGATCTGTCAGATCTGATTTCTTTTTTAAATTGAAACATGTTTTTTTTAATAATTCAATGAATATTGCAGTTTTATGCAAATTATTCTTCTGTCTCTAAATCATACATGCAAAGTAACATGTTCATGGCATTTGGCAAAGATGTAGAGGGTTAGTCCAAATATCACTAAAACCAATCTTACCCTAATTGGCCAAAGGGGGGCGCTATATCATTTTGAGCAGTTTGTGAAATGCTTAAACACATTTTTATTCTGGGATTTTTTAGCAATTTGCATGAAACATTCTACACACAATCTAAGGAGATGGCGGCGTCGTGAGTACACGCTGAGACTGGAGAGCAAACTTTTCTAAAAATCAAAAAAGAGGAGCTATCAAACAGGAAAAGAAAAAAGCAAGCAAATATGACTCTGAAGAAGAACACCGAAGACATTGAGGAGATTAAGAAATCTCTCAATTTTATGTCAAGGGAATTGGCTACAGTGGTCAAGCAGCAAGTGATACTGATGGATCTAATAAAACGCTTCTGAAGACTGCAGTCCAGGAAAAGGACAAGAAGATTGGAGAACTGGAACAAAGAATAAATGATATTGAACAACACACAAGGATGGAGGACGTGATTGTCACCGGAATGAACGTCAAGCCGTGATCCTATGCAAAAGCTGCCGCCTAAGGGAGAAGCGTGGACGCAGAACCCGAAGAACAACAATCACTTGAATCACAGGTGATAGAGTTCTTCAAGGGTAAAAAAAAAAAATCCACCTTGATGCAAAGAACATCGCAGCCTGCCATACCCTCCCTCGGAAGGACCGGAACAACAAACATGCAATGATAGTTCGCTTTGGGAACAGAAGGCACAAGACGGAGCTACTGTCACAGTGGAAGAAATTAAATGGATCCGAAGTGTACATGAACGAACACCTGACCAGGAAAAATGCTGAGATCGCCAGAGAGGCCTGCAACCTGAGGAAGAAAGGCAAAATAAAGTCAACCTGGACGAGAAATTGCAAAATTTAGATACGTCAAAACGGAGCCACGCCAGAAGAAGCTAAAGTCCTGACGGTAAGAGAGCTGTGCGACCTAGATCCGTTCAGATAATGCTTTGGCCAAATGAACACGCTGATGCCGTGATCGTGTCTCTGTCCTCTGAAATGGAACACTTATATTTCTTTACTTTTTATTCTGTTTTTCCTCGTTGGTTTTTTTGTGCATGTTAGTTTTCAAGCCTCAACTCTGCCTGATGACAGACTGCCTCTTTTCCTACTACATATGACTATATTATTTTCATCAATATCTATTTTTGCATGGGAACTGCATGGATTTGCTTGGAATCGGCAGGGATATCTTTATTTTTTACATTTAACTTTGTTCCTGCATGTACATGTCCAAGGCCCTTTTTTTCTTTTGCTACTCCTGCATGGATGCCCTTTGGATTCTCTACTTCAGTTTTGTCCTCTGAAGGATAGTGCATGTCTCAATCTGTCCTTATTTTTTCTTCAGGACTCCTGGATGGGCTATAATCTTCTTTTTTTTTTTTTTTTTGGAAATCATTTATTTCCTGCTATGTGGAAAGATAGTGCTCTGTAGTATTGGATTTAATAACATTTCTATTTCTTTGGACTTATTGACACTTGGACAGCTGAGCTGTGCTTTTTTTTTTTTTTTTTCTACATCTCCAAAGGAATATTAAGCAGTATAAGGACCGCTCATGTGTTTATGTGCAAGTATATCTGGGCTATTTATGTAAAGTGATCCTTATGGAGTGCAAAGATCTTTTCATGAACTCATGACAGATCTTGAGGATAACCTCATATTCCCATTCAGAGATATCGATGACGTAGAATTTTTTGATGATGGTAGAGAAGATACAGTAAAAAATGGACAATATGAAAAATACAATTTTACACATTTTGAACTAACTGAACACAAATTCTATGAAATTGGCCATAATATTGACAACTTTTACAATAATCTAAATAACACGTGAGTATTACACTGAGGAACAGTACAAGCATGTTAAAATGGAAGGTACCTTTTCAATTATACATTTTAATAGTAGGAGTTTAAACAAAAGTTATTGGTAAAATAAAGAAAGTACTCGCTAAGTACAAGAAGTTCAACGTCATCGCAGTCTCAGAGACTTGGCTAAATGAGGGAAATTATCAAAATGTGGAGTTAGTGGGGTATGAATTGTTCACATCACATAGGACCAGCACAACGAGGGGAGGAGTTGCCCTCTATGTGGACAGTGATCTTAGATGCAGCATGGTGCAGAGCATGACAACTAATCTAAATGGTACCTTTTAGGGCTGACCCAAAAAAATCGAATATTCGAAGCTTCGTTCGAAGGCACGGGATTCGAACTTGAAAAATAAATTCGAATAATCGGCCGCAGCCGTTTTGTCCTTTGGGGGGGCCGCGTGCCTTAGCTTGCGCCTCGCTCCACTCCAACGTGATAGCGTCACCTCCTTCTCGCACACGTGTTAACATTAATAACAAGCCGTCAACAACAACAAGAGCAAGCATGAAGCCCAATTAGCCCATCAGAATGGTCACCGATGAAAAGAAAAGACAGCGCGCTGGTCACAGATAAAGCCCCAGACACCAGTGTCTGAGTAACATCACCCAATGCAACTAAGCGATGCAGTCACACATTTCTGTGCCCCACCAATGTCGGTGTAACATCCATACATGCGGTCGGTTGCTGACTCTACACGCTGACAGAGACACAAGCTTGTTCTTCATCAGGAAACAAACAGCGAAAATTGGATTTTACAAAACGGACCCCGTCACCATCGATCCTGTTTTAAAGAGGAAAAAAGAGCTTAAAACCAACTTGCTAGGGTTACGTTGTGGTGTTAATGATGACAGGTTTATATCGGATCTGCATGCTCAAAACTATCGTGCCCGCCTAGTTGTATAAAATCTACTATTACATGTGCGTGTACACATTGGGACTTGGGAGTTCATCTGTTATATAGGGCTCGTGAGTCGCGCTGCTGCTGTTGGCTGTGTTACATTACAGACATGATGTGATTATGTCAATACTGCAAAAACACTCTTTAATATTGAACACATTTGTATCATAGCCTATTCTTCTTCCTTGTTGTAGGCTATTGTTGTTTTTAATGTAATGAAAATAGGGAGCTTTATTGTGAGGAAAAAAACAGGTGTGTTTTCCCTTTTAAAATTGGGTAAAATCGCGCATTTTTAAACACATTTCCTTAACGGTTACCAGTTTTTGCCATTTTTCACAATTTACTCAAACTAGGAGCTAAAACTAAAAACAACACATACATCATAACACGACATAGAACACCAGAAGCTATCACTGCTCTCAAGGAGGACATAGAAAGACAGACCTGGAATGAGGTCTACAATACAGATGACCCAAATAAGTCCTATGACTCCTTCTTGTCAACAATAACTGAACTCTATAATAAACATTGTCCATTAAAAAAAAACAAAAAAAAACAAAGCACGAATATTCACAGAAATGAGAAACCTTGGATAACCAAAGGAATAGAAAATGCTTGTAAAAAAGAAAAATATACTGTATAGATTATTTAAAAAACATAGAACAAAGGAAGCAGAAAATAGATACAAGATATACCAGTAAGACTCCCTAATCGGGAGATAAGCGACCGTTGGTCGCTTATCTCCACAAATAGGCCAAAAGTTTGTTTTACCAATTATCAAGACATACGGGCAGTTGACAGTTTGCCATGGTTACTCATTGAAGTTGAATCTCCATATATGAAGATAACCTACGCATCACACTAAGTCTGACCTCACCAGCCCATATTTGGGCATGAGCAACTTATGTATCCATATATGGAGATATGAGTATAAAGGGGCAATTCTTGCCAGGAAAGAAGCATTTCTTCGACTCAGACCTTATCGCCAGGGTTGGCTTATAGCAGCTGTCGGTAGATAATGCCGGTCTTATATAAGGGTCATTTGTGTACGGTGTGATGTCATACTGATGTCAGCAGTGTGATGTCATACTGATGCGGAGATATGAGCACACAGTCCTCAGCCGATGATGTGGCGTGATGTCATACAAACAGACCAGCAACAACAGACTGTTGCCACAGCAACGTACATAAAGGTTTGTGTACACATCACACTGCTGACATCAGATGTCATACTGATGTCAGCAGTGTGATGTCATACTGATGCGGAGATATGAGCAGGGCAAAGGTGTGACGTGTGACGTGACGGACGTGACGGACGTGACGGACGGCCGGTGGAGGTTTTGATACTAAACTGCGACCTTAAGGTCACAATAAAAATAAATTAGTTAATATAATAAGAGTAAATAAAAATAACTATTACCAAAAATTACTAGAACAGCATAGAGGTAACATCCGTTTGTCGTACAAACTTCTGGGTGGAGTCATTTGACTTAGTGTAATAAGTGTAATAGTGTAATAGTATAATAAGTGTAATAGTGTAATAGTGTAATAGCGCAATAAGTGTAATAGTGTAATAGCGTAATAAGTGTAATAAGTGTAATAACGTAATAAGTGTAATAAGTGTAATAGTGTAAAAGTGTAATAAGTGTAATAGAGTAATAGTGTAATAGCGCAATAAGTGTAATAGTGTAATAGTGTAATAAGTGTAATAGTGTAATAGTGTAATAAGTGTAATAGTGTAATAGCGTAATAAGTGTAATAGTGTAATAAGTATAATAGTGTAATAGTGTAATAAGTGTAATAGTGTAATAGTGTAATAGCGCAATAAGTGTAATAGTGTAATAGTGTAATAAGTGTAATAGTGTAATAGTGTAATAAGTGTAATTGTGTAATAGCGCAATAAGTGTAATAGTGTAATAGCGTAATAAGTGTAATAGTGTAATAGCGTAATAAGTGTAATAGCGCAATAAGTGTAATAGTGTAATAGCGTAATAAGTGTAATAGTGTAATAGCGTAATAAGTGTAATAGTGTAATAAGTGTAATAGTGTAATAGTGTAATAGCGCAATAAGTGTAATAGTGTAATAAGTGTAATAGTGTAATAGTGTAATAAGTTGAATAGTGTAATAGCGTAATAAGTGTAATATAGCGCAATAAGTGTAATAGTGTAATAGTGTAATAAGTGTAATAGTGTAATAGTGTAATAAGTGTAATAGTGTAATAAGTGTAATAGTGTAATAGCACAATAGTGTAATAGTATAATGAGTGTAATAGTGTAATAAGTGTAATAGTGTAAATAGTGTAATAGTGTAATAGTGTAATAAGTGCAATAGTATAATAGTGTAATAAGTGTAATAGTGTAATAGTACAATAAGTGTAACAGTGTAATAAGTATAATAGTGTAATAGTGTAATAAGTGTAATAGTGTAATAGCGTAATACGTTTAATAGTGTCAAAGTGTAATAAGTGTAATAGCGTAATAGTGCAATAAGTGTAATAGTGTAATAGTGTAATAAGTGTAATGGTGTAATAGTTTAATAGCGCAAAAATTGTAATAGTGAAATAAGTGTAATAGGGCAAAAAGTGTAATAGTGTAACCGTTGCCCCTTGTGACGTGGGTAGAGCTGCGAGGGCCCGGTCATCGCTGCTTGCAGCTTTATTAGGGCCCGAGCACACACAGTGTGTGAGGACCCTATTGTATTTGCAAAGATTATTCTTCTTCTTCTTCCGCCGAATGAATCGCGTTTTGAGGTGCCAAACGTACTCCAAAAGTTGCGCAACTTTGCAAGCACATCACAAGTGGCGAAAAATTACATATTTAAAACAAAGTAAATGGGGGCGTGGCCTAATGGCGCAACAGAACCCCCTACAAAATTTCAACGCAACAGCCCCACTATACGGTTTCACTCACACGTACGAAAATCGGTACACAACTATATCATGTCCGGACTCACAAAAAAGTCTCTTGGCGCCATTTCCGAAACCAAACAGGAAGTCAGCCATTTTGACTAATTAGTGGCGTTTTGGCGCATTTTTGGCCGTTTTCACCGGTCGCACTTTAACGAACTCCTCCTAGGGGGTTAATCGGATCAACTTCAAATTCGCCCGGCATACTCAAGACACCTTAGCGATGAAAAGTGATCAAAATCGTGAGTTTTCGTAAAACGGCGTGCCCGTGGCGAAGCCTCAAACTTCCTTGGCCAAACAGGAAGTGCCCCCTCTTCTGATTGGTCGATACTTGATTGTTCCTTATTAGGGCCCGAGCACACACAGTGTGTGAGGACCCTATTGTATTTGCAAAGATTATTAGGGCCCGAGCACACACTGTGTGTGAGGACCCTATTGTATTTGCAAAGATTATTCTTCTTCTTCCACCGAATGAATCGCGTTTTTTTGCGCCAAACGTATACTCCAAAAGTTGCACAACTTTGCACACACATAACAAGTGTCGAAAAATTACGTATTTAAAAAAAATTAAAAGGGGGCGTGGCCTAATGGTGCAACATCGCCCCCTACGCGCCCTTCAACGGTGCAGCCCCACTATACGGTTTCACTTACACGTACAAAAATCGGTAAACACCTGTATCATGTTCGGACTCACATAAAAGTCTCTTGGTGCCACATCCGAAACCAAACAGGAAGTCAGCCATTTTGACTAATTTGTGGCATTTTGGCGCATTTTTAGCCGTTTTCACGTGTCGCACTTTAACGAACTCCTTCTAGGGGGTTAATTGGGTCCACGTCAAATTCGCTCTGCATACTCAAGACCCCTTAACGATAAAAAGTTATCAAAATCGTGAGTTTTCGTAAAACGGCGTGCCCGTGGTGAAGCGTCAAACTTCCTTCACCAAACAGGAAGTGTCCCCTCTTCTGGTTGGTCGATGATAGAATGTTCCTTTTTTTGGCTAGAACTCATAAACCGTTTGTCGCACAAACTTGTGGGTGGTGTCATTTTACTTGATTCAAAGTCCTTGTTCTTAATTGGTTTAAGTTAGCCCAACCCCCTCTTCTGATTGGTCGATTATTGATAGTTCCTATTTGCTATCTTTTCAATGGTTTGTAATAAGTGCTATAGTGTAACTTTGTCTAGGTGTAATAACTGTAATAGTTTAATAGCGCAATAAGTGTAATAGTGTAATAAGTGTAATAGTGTAATAATGTAATAGTGCAATAAGTGTAATAGTGTAATAAGTGTAATAGTGTAATAGTGTAATAGTGTAATAAGTGTAATAGCGCAATAAGTGTAATAGTGTAATAAGTGTAATAGTGTAATAGTGTAATAAGTGTAATAATGTAATAGTGTAATAAGTGTAATAATGTAATAAGTGTAATAGTGTAATAGTGTAATAGCTTAATAAGTGTAATAGTGTAATAGCGCAATAAGTGTAATAGTGTAATAGTGTAATAAGTGTAATAGTGTAATAAGTGTAATAGTGTAATAGTGTAACAGCGCAATAAGTGTAATAGTGTAATAGCGCAATAAGTGTAATAGTGTGATAGCGCAATAAGTGTAATAGTGTAATAGCGTAATAAGTGTAATAGTGTAATAGCATAATAAGTGTAATAGTGTAATAAGTGTAATAGTGTAATAGTGTAATAAGTGTAATAGTGTAATAGTGTAATAAGTGTAATAGTGTAATAAGTGTAACAGCGCAATAAGTGTAATAGTGTAATAGCGCAATAAGTGTAATAGTGTGATAGCGCAATAAGTGTAATAGTGTAATAGCGTAATAAGTGTAATAGTGTAATAAGTGTAATAGTGTAATAGTGTAATAAGTGTAATAGTGTAATAACGTAATAAGTGTAATAGTATAATAAGTGTAATAGTAACCTAAACAGACTGGTGAAGAAAGCAGGCTCTGTAGTTGGGTCCTCTCTGCAGGGGGTGGAGGAAGTAACCAAGGTGCGAACAGCGAGGAAGCTGGATTCCATCTTGGAGAACTCCTCCCATCCCCTCTATCTAGAGATCACCAGTCACTGGAGTAAGAGAGGAAACGACCGATTTGTCTACCCAGGACGGAGATGCGAGAGATTAGGAAAATCTTTTGTACCGGCTGCCCTTAAGCTGTACAACGAGACACATAACGGACGATTGAAAAGGACTTCCTTCCTAACTTAGACTGACAGAACTATTGCTGTATTGACTTTGACCACTAAGGACCTTCCAGGGAGAGTGCTCAAGTGCGTCTTGCGGTGACATGCTTCCTAGTTTCTTCTTCTCTGAGCTGTTTTGTTGTTGTTGTTTTGTTTTTTGTTTTTTTTCTCGCACTGATTTTTTGACATTGGTTTTGTGCATAACGAGGCTTAGAAAAGTGAGTTCATTGGCCCCTCTCCTCTTCTGCCCTACCCTCTGCCCCCTGCCTCGTATAAAATGTATTTAAAGTACAAAAGTAAAAAGTACTCATTATGCAAAAAGTTTTCAATTGTATCAAATGTACACAACTCCTTTGAAAGTAACAGATACATTGTGAGCTTGTAGATTGTCTATTTTCAAAGTGATTAAGGGCTGAAGTGATTAATGCATGATTTGTAATTATCAAAATCTACAAAGTAACTAAAGTTTCAAAATTATTGTCGTGGACAAAAAAGTACTACACTACAATACTCAAGTACAAATACCTCAAAACTTTATTCAAGTACATGGTGGGAGGGCCGGGACTTTGAGGGGGCGGAGCAGAGGCGATGAGAAAGAGGCGATGAAAGTCCCTGTACAACGCAAGTAGTAAGCCTGCAGGAAGGTGCCTGACTAGGAATATTATCTTTGCTACTCAAAAGGCCACAGAACACAGAGAGAAAAAAACCTGCCATGGCTCTCTGGAGTGGGGTTTTCAGTTTTAACATTTTAATACACGTTTTAAGGACCAGGACAAAGACTTTTATGATTGCTAAAAACAGCATGTCATAATTCCTTTGAGATGACAATTTTCAACCAAGTTTGGCCACCATGAATACAAAAGTGGATAGTAACACATAGGTATTGAATTACACATATAATACGGCATGGCACCGAAGGAGCCTGCAGTCTCTAAAAGGGTCGGTCTGTCTGTTCCCCCGTGTCGACTTGTGTCCCTACGAAATCAGACCAGTCACATGAAACTAACACACCTCAACTGAGGCATCTATGCCAATAACGGCATACACTGGAGCCCTGAGTTAACAGTGCTACGCTAATGACAGATAAGCAATATTAAGCACACACAGCTCTTAGCATCTTAGCTCATCATTGGTAATGTTTAGGCCTGGTGCCATGCAAAACAAGAAAATAAGCCTTGTAAAGTGAGGTTTCCTGTGGGCAGCATAACTTGAGAAGCCCCTATTCAAAACCAGCCATGCAGTACAGAATCAGCACGAGAGTTAAGAAATAAGTGAAGCAGGAGAAACGGATGGTGTTCGGGCCACCACAAAATACACTCACACGGTTAAACAGGTGGTGGAGTTGGTGTTGTTGTAGTCAATGCATGTGTAAATCATAAAGATTACACATTTATCTTGAGTCTCCTCAAACCAGAGCATATCACTGATGGAATATGAAATATGATTAAGGTGTAGTTTCACCCACCTGAGACACTGATAATGACACAGCGAAGATCCGACTGATATGTACTCAAGAACCCGATTGGAAAAGATCTGTGGGGGCAGATAGAAAATGGTGAGGTGGCACATCAGTTTGTATAGTATCTCGCTCTCTCTCGCTCTCTCGCTCTCTCACTCTCTCTCTCTCTCTCTCTCTCTCTCTCTCTCTCTCTCTCTCTCTCTCTCTCACTCTCTCACTCTCGCTCTCTATATATTATTATTATTGTAGAATTATTACCCTTATTATTATATTACAGCTGGTATATGATTACAAAAATGAATCTAATTAACTACAGACTTTCTATTTAATTAATTGCAATTAATCACATTTGAATCACATATCAATATTTGATCTTAGAACTGTTTTAATGTATTTTGGTATTTATCATAAAAAAAAGAAATCCTGTTGATTTTGTCATTTTATTAGGACTGGATCTGCGGCTCTGGATCTCTCCTGTAGGCTGTTTCATCGTCGTTTGTGATCAGGCCTATGACTGTGGTGTTGTCCACAAATTTGATCACTTGGTTCGAGCTGAACAGAGCCACAAAGTGGTCTTAACCTTTAAGATGGTTTGGTTTGAACAGGCTTTATGAAAGTAATGACGCTCGTCATCTAGAGATGTACTGCTATGCTTTTATGTACAGTGTGTCTAATGATTCTGGGATAATATATAACAAAAATATGCATTTTAATGAAACATTATAAAAGTAATATACTGTAACGACATGCAGTAATACACTACTCTAACACAATGAACTGGACAGACAGACAGACAGACAGACAGACAGACAGACAGACAGACAGACAGACGGATGCTAACCGGTAACGGGCCTGAGCAACAAAGCAGACAGGGTAATGTCCATCCTCTGATGGCGTCCATCTCAGGATGAACTGTCCCGGTCCAAATTGTGTTACCGATAGTTTAATCAGGGTCATGTTGTGAGGTCCACTGTAGAACAGATCAGACTCAGCGACCCTACAACACCAAAAAGAAGAGAACAGCAAAGGTTTTAAAATATATTTCCAGAGCTTCAGAAATATTGAGGACACCATAGGACAGTGTTTCTCAAATGGGGGTACGTGTACCCCTAGGGGTACGCGGAGGTACTGCAGGGGTTACTCAGAAATTGCCCCCCAAAAAGAGATAAATAGAAGTATAAATCATGCTAATATTGTTCATAGTTAAATAATTGACTACAATTGAATTAGGATGGGGGAAAACATGTACTGTTATGTTTAATTATGACAAATGGAGAAACTTGATAGGAGCCTGAGTTGCTAACCCAAATTACATGGTACACAGGCAACTGGGATGTGTTTTAAAGTTGTTTGAATGTATTGAGGTTATTGACATGAAAACCGTTTTAAATTCTTTCACTCCATTCCTTATTTGTGATTTTATATTCTTGAAATAGCATCATATACCACTATTTATTTATATTTTAATTAAAGTTTTATAAGCAAAATGTTGTTGTCTGGTAAAGGGGGTACTTGGATTCAGAAATCAGGGAGAGGGGGTACTCAAGCCAAAAAAGATTGAGAAACACTGCCATAGGACAGCAAAACAACAACTACATTACTTCATGCGGTACATCAGATGTGCAGAAACCTTTTAGAAGTGGTACGCAGAAGGACAAAACACATTTGAATGAATGAACGTTAACAGACACCACTTACTTTCTATATTACGGAAGGCTGGTTGCCACACATATTGCTACAACAACCGATCCAGGGTTAGGGTCACAAGTTAATTACTAAATTAGGTAAATTTTTGGGAAGGCAAGCTATTCCTGTTGGACTGCAAACTATGCTACAGTAGAAAGAACTCTGGTAGATATGGCTGTCATTATTTAAACTTGCATGTTGTCAGTGGAATGTTGCTGACATGCCCACATCAGGAACACCATGCACACCCACAAAACCAGTCACAGCACTTGGTCATCTCAAACCTGATGTTATTGCCTCTGTGGAATTGAAAACACTACTGTGTATAGTATAGTATAGGCTGAGTGCTCCAGTTCACTCAAACTAGAAGGCCTCAGTCTTGTTGTCTTTTACTCACATGGATACTGTTGTCTCTGTGTTGATGGTGATTTCCAGTGTGTGACCAACACTGGTGTAGAGCTGTGCTCTGTTAGGCGGGGTGGTAGGCAGGAACCTGGGTATATACACTCCCTCTGTACAGCTGGCTGCCTGACTCACTGAACACAAAGAGGAAATATAACCATTGACAGTGCATTAACTGTTTTTTGCAAGCAGGACACGTGCGCACACACACACATACACATTCACAAGCAGCCACAGTTGCGCGCACACACATGCACGCGCGCGCGCACACACACGCACACGCACACGCAAGCTTAAGTTGTCACTTTTTTGCCATCGTCTAATTTGAAATTAAATGTCTGGTTGCCAGGAACCCTACGAACTCTAATTCGGGGTAAATGCTTTTCAGAAGTGACGTATCTTTGTAGTTGAACCTTTCCAACGAAAGGTTTGGTGGTCGGAGACAGTATGGACAGGCATTTAAGTTAAGGCATATTAAGAGCTGGTACTTAAGACAATCAAAATAGATATCTGACTGTACTCAGTTATCCATCAATCAATCAATCAATCAATCAATCAATCAATCAATCAATCAAGCCTGCAAGGTACATGAACTGAGGATTTTGCTGTGTACCTTCGACAACAAATTGTAGAGGTATAATGCTGAGATGGTCCCTGGTACTGAAAATGCGCTGATTTCCTACAGGGTTCTCGACGGTGATATTGTGGTTGGGAAAGTCAGACATAGTCAACTGGACCACGAAGGTACCACCAAGGCTCGAGCTGGTGGATGCAAATGACAAAGTGCAATTCTGAAAGAAGAGAGAAAGAACACAGGACATGAAGAGAAAAAGAAATAAACAATGAGTGACATTTCTAAGAACACATGGCTATGGAAAAACAGTAACATAAATGCAATATTAATTAAAACTGTGTTAATAAATGAAATATGTATAGCAGCAGTATGATGTGATCTATATTCTTATTTACAATTAAACGCATTGAACTCACGGTTGATATGGTGAGAAAATAAGGAAGATTAGCATCAGACGCAGCCCTGCATTCAACCCGGTCTCCATCTGGGTCAAATGCTAACAGGTTGAAGTTTCTCACACAGTTAGAAGGAACTCTGAGAGACAAAGAGAGAAGGAAGAAAAAGAAAAAGATTCAATGAGACAATGAGATTATATCATTTGTTTATTTTCCACCTCTTTATTAATAGAAGTATGTAGTAAATGTATTATATACTATCAATACTATCAATGCATAGGTTATATTATTGTGTGAATGTTAGTACAGAGAACAGAAGAGAAGTGTATTATGTTACCGTAGTGAAGGTATGATGGTGGTCTGAGGAGAACTGTTGGGTTTTCCAGTGTCAGATCTGGTCCCGAGGATCACAGACGCTAGAGCATTAGCGTCCACAATGTTGATATTGTTATGTGTCCAGTTACCAGCACCCTGTAACCTGTGGGAGATGAGATTAATATGATTATTGCTATTATTATTGTTTTGTACAAAGTGCCTATATACTAACACAGTTTATTAGAAGCATTTAAGAAAGAAACATAGAAACATTAAATGTATAACATGAACATTTAATTAAGCAAATGAAATGAATCGATTATTAAATGATTCATATCTTAAGCATTGTGATTACCGACAAAAGGCATTATTCAATTTTAAAAAGCTTGACCAATAATGTTAAGTTCCAGCCCTACATATGATTACAGCTAAGCAGTCAACAAATACATATCATTTGCTAGTTGAAACATCAATGGACAACATTGAAACTGTGATTTATAACCACTTGACTGACCAATCCTCTACTTTAGCTGAGTCGTGGAAAGCAGGAGAATGAAAGTGTAAAACATGAATATTGTATTTAAAGTCTAATTGTTTTTGTTGTGTAATAGTGAATCCCTCTTCACTCACGTCATAGTAAAGTGAGCGTTGAGTGGAACCAGTCGAGTCATGATTCCTTCTTGCTGACACCACTCTGTGGTTTTCTGCACCGTGTACACCTCCTGTTGGATCTGACGGCCACACCATCTCCCCAAACACACCCATTTGGCTGGATCTGTGCATGATGTGAAGGCTGTCTTATAGCTCAGAACCACCTGTAATTATGAGATAATGACACATACATGATTATATGACTTTGATCCTATCTCTGTTTACAATAGGTGGATACAGACTTATTTTTAAATTAACAATGTGTGTCAAATGTAGCCATGAGTAATGATGATGATGATCATGATTATGACCTTGATCATGATAATGATCTTGATTATTATACAAATAGCTAAGAGCAGCGATACAGGGGCCAAGGACTGTAATGTAATATACCAGTAAGACACCTAAGGGAGAAGAACGCACATGGACGGAATTCATTTGCCAGTGCAATTCGAGTTGAGGTTGTTTGTTTAAGTTGGGCAAAATGTGGATACAATATTTAACAGGGCATAATCTGGGAGTGCTATAACAGGTCAGCTATAGACATTGAGGCGTTACTGACTCCCACCCACCCACTGACTGACCAACCCACCCACCCACTCTCTGACGGACAAAATGTGCCAGCTTTCATAGTTAACTGTGACTTACGGTCGCAACAAAACACAATATGCAATACAATAAGCCAAACAAGTACTGAGATCGGCTGGGTATGTACTGTATGTCGGTGTCCTCCCTTGTTTAAGCCCCGTAGCCCAATCAGGGACCAGCATTTCCGGCAATGTAGTCATTAACAGCCAATGAACGACCAGCATTACTGGTGATGCCAGTGGTGATGTCACTGGCATCGCCAGTGGTGCTGCCAGTGGTGAACGCACCTCATGGCATGCTGTGCTGGCCATAGATAGCCTACTTGTGCACAAGACGCAAGTTGGCACCTCGACAGAGTGCAGTTCTATAGTTATTGACTCCGCCAGACCGAAAGGCATGGCCTCATTCACATACAGAAAAGCCAAGCTAATGGTTGGCTTGGTGGTGGTTCAATGTAATCTCTATTAGTGACCGACCGATAGAATTTTTTTGTGAACCAATACGATACGATACAAGAGAGGGGGCCCATCACCAATACCGTATATATATATATATATATATATATATATATATATATATATATATATATGTTGACCTGTACCTACCTTCATTAATTCCTCATCCCAGATTGTGACCTTTGGGTAAAAGCTCAGGACAGTTCCATAAAAGTTGTTCTGTGGGGCGCCTGCATGTTGTATAATAAATACAAATAAAAACAACACATCAACACAGTACAACAGTGTATTCCATTTGAACTAATCCTTCTTCAAACTTGCATTTGACCACTGAATTATGTTTAACCATGACAGTAATGTAATGTAATTCTTCATATTCTGCAGCATTAAGCATGCATACTAGTGGTTGTCGATCCGGTCGTTGTCTGTTCGGTGGTTGTCTGTTCGGTGGTTGTCGGTTCGGTGGTTGTCTGTTCGGTGGTTGTCGGTTCGGTGGTTGTCGGTTCGGTGGTTGTCTGTTCGGTGGTTGTCGGTTCGGTGGTTGTCTGTTCGGTGGTTGTCTGTTCGGTGGTTGTCGCTCCTGTGGTTGTCAGATTAGTGGTTGTCAGTTCAGTGGTTGTCAGGGAGATCTGGCCAAGTTACATGTTTGTATAGGAAGGGGGCATGTCTGATAAAATGAATATCAAATATCCAAATACTGAATCAAGCAACTTAGAATCTGTCCAGGGTGTTCACAAAAGCCTGATTAGACTATAAAATGACCAAAAGTGTTTTTTAAAGTGAAATTTCCGTTTAACGTCATTTAATGCGATTAGATAGGACTTTTCCCGCATAACTTCCGGGTATGATGATGATGATGTCACACACATACCCTCTATAGCAGTGAGCGTGGTTTACTGGTGCCAACAACACATATTTATAACAAGTATCTAGAAACAAGCCATCCAGGATGTCAGTGAGTCATGACCATAAAACGTTATTAATATATATATATATATATATATATATATATATATATATATATATATATATGACCCCTGGTGGTCCCCAGACCACTGGCGAATGGATTTAAACTGGAGTGGGGATTCCTATCCATGCATGCATTGTGGCCATCACCGGCCAATGTTTCATTTTTGCTTGATATCTTATGTACTCACTGCTGGTAGAGAACATGAACGTAGACTTCCCAAGTAATTTGGGGATTTTTTTTTTTATTGAAAAAAGGTTCGGAATTGACCAAGATGTGGGTCATGATGTTCCAGTGCTCTCGGCATGGATGTGTGTGCTCCGTACGTGCACGTGTTATCTCGTTTAATAGGGAGACAATTACAGTCACAGCTGGTACAGATAACGAAAACAGACTTCCCAAGGATTATGTCAAATTAAAAATTGGACCACAATTGACTGAGAAGTGGCCAAGTCAATCTGCTGTGTCCTTATACAACCAAATGGACCCGTGTTGGCTCTCAAAACCTCGTCTGACCACCTCTTGCAGTATGCCTTAAGTTTTTTTTTCTTTTTCTTTTTTTTTAACGTTCCTGAATGGGGACTTGTGTCCCTTCTAAATCAGACCAGTCACATGAAGGAGCGTGCAAGGAGATGGGCGTAACCAACAAGGACAGGAGGATATCTGACTGACAAATTGCACGCACAGTTGGCAGAAAATGGTCATGCATTTTGACTTTGTCCACACACTAACATTTTCGTTTAGTCTCGTCTAGTCAACGACGAGACTAAACGAAAATGTTAGTGTGCCACCTAGGCGGGGGGGAGGAAGAAAGATTGAGGGGAAAGAAAAAGAGAGAGAAAAGGAGAGAAAGAGAGAGGAAAAAGAGGAAAAGAGAGAGTGAAAAGAAACATACAGCTATTTACAGCTATTCTAATGTCTGTAAGATTTAGTCACTTTTGGTATTTTGGATGTGCGACAACATGTAGATGCAATGGGGATGTCAAAAACAAAAGCCTTTCATTCATTCAAATAAAAACTTGCCATTAATCTATTCAAGTGAAGACGTATTTGCCAACTACATCTTATTTGACAAATACATCGATACAGGACATATTACGCCATATTAACTTGTTTTGCTGTTTGCTGCTGTGAATGCAGGAGGAGAGCGATAACAAGCACTTAATAACAATCTATAAATCAATTGATCTGACAGAAACTGCAATGCTAGCCTACAGCAGGTTTAGCTATGTTTTAAAACTGTACAAATGGCTATCGTCTACTGTTTTAAAAGAAACCAGAATTACCAGTGGTGTTTAATGTGTGCTGGTTGGCTATTTTTTCCTTTCTGAATAACAATGGCTTGGTTTGCTAATAGGCCTATCGGTGTAATCACTGCTCATTAGTGCAGATAGCCTACCCATAATTTTACATATTTAGGTCAAAACACCTATTGTTTAAACCATGAATGTAATGGAACAGTTAGCCAGTCATTTAACACCGTCCTGAATAGCAACCCACATGCATATAGCTATCCATTTAGTATGTTATAAATGCTTATATGTCCGCTAAAATGCCATACAGGTGAATTTAATAAGCATTTAATTGACTGTGTTGTCCCTTATTATATTATATTTGAACACAAATAAAAGTTATGCACTCTTTAATCATTACCACCACCATTATGATGATGATCGCTATTAATTGCACAGTATCTCTGACATAGCCTGCTTCCCCCTCCCCTTTTACTGTAAATAGCCTACCATTTATTTGTATTTAGTACTTTTATTTAGTTTTCCGACTGTCTTATGACGATATTGTTAGCATAGTAGGCCTATTGTTTTTTTTTTGTATTATTGTTTTGTCTGTCATTTAATGTTGTATGGGTATGCGTTGTAAAAACAAGCCCAAAATCTTTCTTGTGGTGTTTATCCTTTTAGTTGACCATCTATCACTGTACAGTACAGTACCGTGAATATGTAGAGAACGTAATTTCCCCTGCTGAGCCTGAGGACAACACGCAGCATGCACCTACAGTACGTGGACTTTCTCTTTCTCTCTCTCTCGCTCTATCTCCCCCTCCCTCCCGCTCTCGTTTGTATCACGCTAACCGGTGCGCGGATAGTTGCGGTGTCACTCACTATTTAACCTAAATAACAACTATTTATTGCGACCGTCAGGTCGCATTTACTACCAAAACCTCCACCGGCTGTCTGTCAGTCTGTACCGTCATGTCACACTTTTCCCCAACTCATATCTCCGCCACCGTTGCCCCAAGACATGCCAAACTTTGCACACACACTCCTTGCCTGCCAATCCACAACCTCCACCTCTCACGTCATACGGGCAGCCATAGTTACACCTGGAATGTTGAATCTCCATATATGGAGATACGATGACATCACAGAGTCCACAGCTGATGATGTGGCGTGATGTCATACAATACACAAACAAGCCCTATATAAAGGGGCAATTCTCACCAGGGAAGAGAGCATTCCTCGACTCAGACCTTATCGCCAGGATCAACTAAGCTTATAGCTCATCATCACATCCAACCATCTTAACTCATTTAGTGCCCGAACCGAATAATTTCGGTTCTTTTTTCCATTCCCATACTAATTTTTTAATCTATTTCGCTTACCCTGAGCTGCTAGTAGCGACGTGGGTGGTCCTGGCTCGTCCACCGCTTCACAACGAGCCATTCTACTTGTCCCGATGATTTATTCCATTGAAAATGGTTTAGAAAAAAGTTTAGAGCCCCCCCAAAAAAACGCTGTTTCAGCAAGACGTATTAAGGATTACAAGAACCGTCATTTTTCGGTTCCTTTAGTAAAATGAATTAAATAATCGGAGGCCTCAACGAAGCCCCGGTCGAATTTTCCATCCAAGCACAAGGCCGCGATTCTGTTTACATGGCCCGTAATGGGAAAAAAAGGCCGCGCCACGCCACCCACTCCAATAGAAAAACACATCTTTACAGCGGATTTTCTCCGGATTGTGTTCCGAGGCCAGCAGAAAAGTTTTTTGACGGCTGAATAACTTTAGATCGGTCTTCTAAAAAATTACAGAGCCGATTGCTAACTGAAAGCTAACTTCCTCCGGCTCGCTAGCATAGCACTCATTCCAGTGTAAAGCCAAGCCAGCTCAGGCTGGGGACCCGGATGTGATAGTGAATGTCTACGGGAGAATGGCTGGCACTCTAGCGGCACCTTGCGGCGCCCGGCAGTAATTGAGTTAAGATACTCAGCTAGTGGGGAATGCTCTCTTCCCTGGTGAGAATTGCCCCATTATATAGGCTTGTTTGTGTATTGTATGACATCACGCCACATCATCAGCTGTGGACTCTGTGATGTCATCGTATCTCCATATATGGCCATCTCCGTATATGGAGATATAAGTCGTCCATGCCCAAGTATGGGCTGGTGAGGTCAGACTTTGTGTGATGCGTAGGTTATCTCCATATATGGAGATTCAACATTCCAGGTGTAACTATGGCTGCCCGTATGACGTGAGAGGTGGAGGTTGTGATATTTGTCCCGATTAGGGAGTCTTACTGGTTATAATATAGTCCCTATAGTATGAGATCCAGTGGTTGTCGGTTCGGTGGTTTGTTTATCCTGTTGTTGTCGGTTCACACACACACACAGACACACACACACACACACACACACACACACACACACGCACACGCACATGCACACGCACACGCACACGCACAAACAAACGCACACACACATACACACACACACACACACACACACACACACACACACACACACACACACACACACACACACACACACACACACACACAAGATAAGATATTGGACTTTCACACAGGGGACCTGGTTTTGAATCCCGGGCGTTACACTTGCACCATGCTGAACCAATTAAGACCACTCTCTCTCTCTTTCTCTGACAAAATGTAACCATAAATAATGATGATGTTGTTAAAACCTTCCTTCTATTTGTCATGTCGCATTTTTTTTTTTACCTCAATTACACACACAAAAAAAACGAAAAAAAAACTGAGCTTTCAACATTCATATCAATGGTTTCTCTGTGGTCTGGGGTTTTGTGCAACGAGGCTTAGAAAAGTGAGTTCATTGGTCCCTCTCCTCTTCTGCCCTAACCTCTGCCCCCTGCCTCGTATAAAATGTACTTAAAGTACAAAAGTAGTCATTATGCAAAAAGTTTGTACACAACTCCTTTGAAAGTAACAGATATACATTGTGAGCTTGTAGATTGTCTATTTTCAAAGTGATTAAGGGCTGAAGTGATTAATGCATGATTTGTAATAATCAAAATCTACAAAGTAACTAAAGTTTCAAAATGATTGTCGTGGACAAAAAAGTACTACACTACAATACTCAAGTAGAGTACAAATACCTCAAAACTTTATTCAAGTACATGGTGGGAGGGCCGGGACTTTGAGGGGGCGGGGCAGAGGCGATGAGAAAGAGGCGATGAAAGTCCCTGTACAACGCAAGTAGTAAGCCTGCAGGAAGGTGCCTGACTAGGAATATTATCTTTGCTACTCAAAAGGCCACAGAACACAGAGAGAAAAAAACCTGCCATGGCTCTCTGGAGTGGGGTTTTCAGTTTTAACATTTTAATACACGTTTTAAGGACCAGGACAAAGACTTTTATGATTGGTAAAAACAGCATGTCATAATTCCTTTGAGATGACAATTTTCAACCAAGTTTGGCCACCATGAATACAAAAGTGGATAGTAACACATGTCCCTACGAAATCAGACCAGTCACATGAAACTAACACACCTCAACTGAGGCATCTACTCCAATAACGGCATACACTGGAGCCCTGAGTTAACAGTGCTACGCTAATGACAGATCAGCAATATTAAGCACACACAGCTCTTAGCATCTTAGCTCATCATTGGTAATGTTTAGGCCTGGTGCCATGCAAAACAAGAAAATAAGCCTTGTAAGGAGAGGTTTTCTGTGGGCAGCATAACTTGAAGCCCTTATTCAAAACCAGCCATGCTGTACAGAATCAGCACAAGATTTAAGAAATAAGTGAAGCAGGAGAAACAGATGATGTTCGGGCCACCACAAAATAGACTCACACCGTTAAACAGGTGGTGGAGGTGGTGTTGTAGGCACTGCATGTGGAAATCATGAAGATGACACATTTATCTTGAGTCTCCTCAAACCAGAGCATACCAGTAAGACTCCCTAATCGGGAGATAAGCGACCGTCAGGTCGCAGCATGATTTTAGGGCAAAATGTGTAAGAGCAGTGTCCAAAAATGTGTTTGAAAAAATCGATCTGATGGTGGCGCTATATGGGACAGATCCATGTTGATGACATGAGTGTAGACATACTGTGTACCGATTTGCGTGATTTTAGGGCAAAATCTATAGGAGCAGTGTCCAAAAATGTGTTTGAAAAAATGGGCCTGATGGTGGCGCTATATGGGACAGATTCATGTTGACGGCTCTCTTGGCGCCGCCGAGGCGGACGCGTGGGTACCGGCCCCGGCTCTCCCGGTCGCTCCTAGCCCGAGTTACAGCATTTTATGTGCGCTGCAGTGGCAGGGGTCCCTGGGGGTCCCTGGAGCTCTGGGGGTCCCTGGAGGGGTGGAGGTTGTGGATTGGCAGGCAAAGAGTGTGTGTGCAAAGTTTGGCTTGGATTGGGGCAACGGTGTCGGAGATATGAGTTGGGGAAAAGTGTGACGTGACGGACAGACGGACAGACTGACTGACAGACGGACTGACAGAGAGCCGGTGGAGGTTTTGGTAGTAACTGCGACCTGACGGTCGCAATCACTGATGGAATGTGAAATATGGTGCAGGTGTAGTTTCACCTACCTGAGACACTGATAATGACACAGCGAAGATCCGACTGATATGTACTCAAGAACCCGATTGGAAAAATTCTGTGGGGGCAGATAGAAAATGGTGAGGTGGCACATCAGTTTGTATAGTATCACACTCTCTCTCTCTCTCTCTCTCTCTCTCTCTCTCTCTCTCTCTCTCTGTATATATATATATATATATATATATATATATATATATATATATATATATATATATTTATCATAAAAAGAGAAATCCTGTTGATTTTGTCATTTTATTAGGACTGGATCTGCGGCTCTGGATCTCTCCTGTAGGCTGTTTCATCGTCGTTTGTGATCAGGCCTATGACTGTGGTGTCGTCCGCAAACTTGATCACTTGGTTCGAGCAGAACAGAGCCACAAAGTGGTCTTAACCTTTAAGATGGTTTGGTTTGAACAGGCTTTATGAAAATAATGACGCTCGTCATCTAGAGATGTACTGCTATGCTTTTATGCACAGTGTGTCTAATGATTCTGGGATAATATATAACAAAAATATGCATTTTAATGAAACATTATAAAAGTAATATACTGTAAAGATATGCAGTAATACACTACTCTAACACAATGAACTGGACAGACAGACAGACAGACAGACAGACAGACAGACAGACAGACAGACAGACAGACAGACAGACAGACAGACAGACAGACGGATGCTAACCGGTAACGGGCCTGAGCAACAAAGCAGACAGGGTAATGTCCATCCTCTGATGGCGTCCATCTCAGGATGAACTGTCCCGGTCCAAATTGTGCTACCGGTACTTTAATCAGGGTCATGGTGTGAGGTCCACTGTAGAACAGATCAGACTCAGCGACCCTACAACACCAAAAAGAAGAGAACAGCAAAGGTTTTAAAATATATTTCCAGAGCTTCAGAAATATTGAGGACACCATAGGACAGCAAAACAACGACTACATTACTTCATGCGGTACATCAGATGTGCAGAAACCTTTTAGAAGTGGTACGCAGAAGGACAAAACACATTTGAATGAATGAACGTTAACAGACACCACTTACTTTCTATATTACGGAAGGCTGGTTGCCACACATATTGCTACAACAACCGATCCAGGGTTAGGGTCACAAGTTAATTACTAAATTAGGTACATTTTTGGGAAGGCAAGCTATTCCTGTTGGACTGCAAACTATGCTACAGTAGAAAGAACTCGGGTAGATATGGCTGTCATTATTTAAACTTGCATGTTGTCAGTGGAATGTTGCTGACATGCCCACATCAGGAACACCATGCACACCCACAAAACCAGCACTTGGTCATCTCAAACCTGATGTTATTGCCTCTGTGGAATTGAAAACACTACTGTGTGTAGTATAGTATAGGCTGAGTACTCCAGTTCACTCAAACTAGAAGGCCTCAGTCTTGTTGTCTTTTACTCACATGGATGCTGTCTCTGTGTTGATGAGGATTTCCAGTGGGTAACCACCACTGGTGTTGAGCTGTGCTCTGTTAGCCGGGGTGGTAGGCAGGAACCTGGGTATATACACTCCCTCTGTACAGCTGGCTGCCTGACTCACTGAACACAAAGAGGAAATATAACCATTGACAGTGCATTAACTGTTTTTTGCAAGCAGGACACGTGCGCACACACACACATACACATTCACAAGCAGCCACAGTTGCGCGCACACACATGCACGCGCGCGCGCACACACACGCACACGCACACGCAAGCTTAAGTTGTCACTTTTTTGCCATCGTCTAATTTGAAATTAAATGTCTGGTTGCCAGGAACCCTACAAACTCTAATTCGGGGTAAATGCTTTTCAGAAGTGACGTATCTTTGTAGTTGAACCTTTCCAACGAAAGGTTTGGTGGTCGGAGACAGTATGGACAGGCATTTAAGTTAAGGCATATTAAGAGCTGGTACTTAAGACAATCAAAATAGATATCTGACTGTACTCAGTTATCCATCAATCAATCAATCAATCAATCAATCAATCAATCAATCAATCAATCAAGCCTGCAAGGTACATGAACTGAGGATTTTGCTGTGTACCTTCGACAACAAATTGTAGAGGTATAATGCTGAGATGGTCCCTGGTACTGAAAATGCGCTGATTTCCTACAGGGTTCTCGACGGTGATATTGTGGTTGGGAAAGTCAGACATAGTCAACTGGACCACGAAGGTACCACCAAGGCTCGAGCTGGTGGATGCAAATGACAAAGTGCAATTCTGAAAGAAGAGAGAAAGAACACAGGACATGAAGAGAAAAAGAAATAAACAATGAGTGACATTTCTAAGAACACATGGCTATGGAAAAACAGTAACATAAATGCAATATTAATTAAAACTGTGTTAATAAATGAAATATGTATAGCAGCAGTATGATGTGATCTATATTCTTATTTACAATTAAACGCATTGAACTCACGGTTGATATGGTGAGAAAATAAGGAAGATTAGCATCAGACGCAGCCCTGCATTCAACCCGGTCTCCATCTGGGTCAAATGCTAACAGGTTGAAGTTTCTCACACAGTTAGAAGGAACTCTGAGAGACAAAGAGAGAAGGAAGAAAAAGAAAAAGATTCAATGAGACAATGAGATTATATCATTTGTTTATTTTCCACCTCTTTATTAATAGAAGTATGTAGTAAATGTATTATATACTATCAATACTATCAATGCATAGGTTATATTATTGTGTGAATGTTAGTACAGAGAACAGAAGAGAAGTGTATTATGTTACCGTAGTGAAGGTATGATGGTGGTCTGAGGAGAACTGTTGGGTTTTCCAGTGTCAGATCTGGTCCCGAGGATCACAGACGCTAGAGCATTAGCGTCCACAATGTTGATATTGTTATGTGTCCAGTTACCAGCACCCTGTAACCTGTGGGAGATGAGATTAATATGATTATTGCTATTATTATTGTTTTGTACAAAGTGCCTATATACTAACACAGTTTATTAGAAGCATTTAAGAAAGAAACATAGAAACATTAAATGTATAACATGAACATTTAATTAAGCAAATGAAATGAATCGATTATTAAATGATTGATATCTTAAGCATTGTGATTACCGACAAAAGGCATTATTCAATTTTAAAAAGCTTGACCAATAATGTTAAGTTCCAGCCCTACATATGATTACAGCTAAGCAGTCAACAAATACATATCATTTGCTAGTTGAAACATCAATGGACAACATTGAAACTGTGATTTATAACCACTTGACTGACCAATCCTCTACTTTAGCTGAGTCGTGGAAAGCAGGAGAATGAAAGTGTAAAACATGAATATTGTATTTAAAGTCTAATTGTTTTTGTTGTGTAATAGTGAATCCCTCTTCACTCACATCATAGTAAAGTGAGCGTTGAGTGGAACCAGTCGAGTCATGATTCCTTCTTGCTGACACCACTCTGTGGTTTTCTGCACCGTGTACACCTCCTGTTGGATCTGACGGCCACACCATCTCCCCAAACACACCCATTTGGCTGGATCTGTGCATGATGTGAAGGCTGTCTTATAGCTCAGAACCACCTGTAATTATGAGATAATGACACATACATGATTATATGACTTTGATCCTATCTCTGTTTACAATAGGTGGATACAGACTTATTTTTAAATTAACAATGTGTGTCAAATGTAGCCATGAGTAATGATGATGATGATCATGATTATGACCTTGATCATGATAATGATCTTGATTATTATACAAATAGCTAAGAGCAGCGATACAGGGGCCAAGGACTGTAATGTAATATACCAGTAAGACACCTAAGGGAGAAGAACGCACATGGACGGAATTCATTTGCCAGTGCAATTCGAGTTGAGGTTGTTTGTTTAAGTTGGGCAAAATGTGGATACAATATTTAACAGGGCATAATCTGGGAGTGCTATAACAGGTCAGCTATAGACATTGAGGCGTTACTGACTCCCACCCACCCACTGACTGACCAACCCACCCACCCACTCTCTGACGGACAAAATGTGCCAGCTTTCATAGTTAACTGTGACTTACGGTCGCAACAAAACACAATATGCAATACAATAAGCCAAACAAGTACTGAGATCGGCTGGGTATACACTGTATGTCGGTGTCCTCCCTTGTTTAAGCCCCGTAGCCCAATCAGGGACCAGCATTTCCGGCAATGTAGTCATTAACAGCCAATGAACGACCAGCATTACTGGTGATGCCAGTGGTGATGTCACTGGCATCGCCAGTGGTGCTGCCAGTGGTGAACGCACCTCATGGCATGCTGTGCTGGCCATAGATAGCCTACTTGTATATATATATATATATATATATATATATATATATATATATATATATATGTTGACCTGTACCTACCTTCATTAATTCCTCATCCCAGATTGTGACCTTTGGGTAAAAGCTCAGGACAGTTCCATAAAAGTTGTTCTGTGGGGCGCCTGCATGTTGTATAATAAATACAAATAAAAACAACACATCAACACAGTACAACAGTGTATTCCATTTGAACTAATCCTTCTTCAAACTTGCATTTGACCACTGAATTATGTTTAACCATGACAGTAATGTAATGTAATTCTTCATATTCTGCAGCATTAAGCATGCATACTAGTGGTTGTCGATCCGGTCGTTGTCTGTTCGGTGGTTGTCTGTTCGGTGGTTGTCGGTTCGGTGGTTGTCTGTTCGGTGGTTGTCGGTTCGGTGGTTGTCGGTTCGGTGGTTGTCTGTTCGGTGGTTGTCGGTTCGGTGGTTGTCTGTTCGGTGGTTGTCGGTTCGGTGGTTGTCGCTCCTGTGGTTGTCAGATTAGTGGTTGTCAGTTCAGTGGTTGTCAGGGAGATCTGGCCAAGTTACATGTTTGTATAGGAAGGGGGCATGTCTGATAAAATGAATATCAAATATCCAAATACTGAATCAAGCAACTTAGAATCTGTCCAGGGTGTTCACAAAAGCCTGATTAGACTATAAAATGACCAAAAGTGTTTTTTAAAGTGAAATTTCCGTTTAACGTCATTTAATGCGATTAGATAGGACTTTTCCCGCATAACTTCCGGGTATGATGATGATGATGTCACACACATACCCTCTATAGCAGTGAGCGTGGTTTACTGGTGCCAACAACACATATTTATAACAAGTATCTAGAAACAAGCCATCCAGGATGTCAGTGAGTCATGACCATAAAACGTTATTAATATATATATATATATATATATATATATATATATATATATATATGACCCCTGGTGGTCCCCAGACCACTGGCGAATGGATTTAAACTGGAGTGGGGATTCCTATCCATGCATGCATTGTGGCCATCACCGGCCAATGTTTCATTTTTGCTTGATATCTTATGTACTCACTGCTGGTAGAGAACATGAACGTAGACTTCCCAAGTAATTTGGGGATTTTTTTTTTTTATTGAAAAAAGGTTCGGAATTGACCAAGATGTGGGTCATGATGTTCCAGTGCTCTCGGCATGGATGTGTGTGCTCCGTACGTGCACGTGTTATCTCGTTTAATAGGGAGACAATTACAGTCACAGCTGGTACAGATAACGAAAACAGACTTCCCAAGGATTATGTCAAATTAAAAATTGGACCACAATTGACTGAGAAGTGGCCAAGTCAATCTGCTGTGTCCTTATACAACCAAATGGACCCGTGTTGGCTCTCAAAACCTCGTCTGACCACCTCTTGCAGTATGCCTTAAGTTTTTTTTTTCTTTTTCTTTTTTTTTAACGTTCCTGAATGGGGACTTGTGTCCCTTCTAAATCAGACCAGTCACATGAAGGAGCGTGCAAGGAGATGGGCGTAACCAACAAGGACAGGAGGATATCTGACTGACAAATTGCACGCACAGTTGGCAGAAAATGGTCATGCATTTTGACTTTGTCCACACACTAACATTTTCGTTTAGTCTCGTCTAGTCAACGACGAGACTAAACGAAAATGTTAGTGTGCCACCTAGGCGGGGGGGAGGAAGAAAGATTGAGGGGAAAGAAAAAGAGAGAGAAAAGGAGAGAAAGAGAGAGGAAAAAGAGGAAAAGAGAGAGTGAAAAGAAACATACAGCTATTTACAGCTATTCTAATGTCTGTAAGATTTAGTCACTTTTGGTATTTTGGATGTGCGACAACATGTAGATGCAATGGGGATGTCAAAAACAAAAGCCTTTCATTCATTCAAATAAAAACTTGCCATTAATCTATTCAAGTGAAGACGTATTTGCCAACTACATCTTATTTGACAAATACATCGATACAGGACATATTACGCCATATTAACTTGTTTTGCTGTTTGCTGCTGTGAATGCAGGAGGAGAGCGATAACAAGCACTTAATAACAATCTATAAATCAATTGATCTGACAGAAACTGCAATGCTAGCCTACAGCAGGTTTAGCTATGTTTTAAAACTGTACAAATGGCTATCGTCTACTGTTTTAAAAGAAACCAGAATTACCAGTGGTGTTTAATGTGTGCTGGTTGGCTATTTTTTCCTTTCTGAATAACAATGGCTTGGTTTGCTAATAGGCCTATCGGTGTAATCACTGCTCATTAGTGCAGATAGCCTACCCATAATTTTACATATTTAGGTCAAAACACCTATTGTTTAAACCATGAATGTAATGGAACAGTTAGCCAGTCATTTAACACCGTCCTGAATAGCAACCCACATGCATATAGCTATCCATTTAGTATGTTATAAATGCTTATATGTCCGCTAAAATGCCATACAGGTGAATTTAATAAGCATTTAATTGACTGTGTTGTCCCTTATTATATTATATTTGAACACAAATAAAAGTTATGCACTCTTTAATCATTACCACCACCATTATGATGATGATCGCTATTAATTGCACAGTATCTCTGACATAGCCTGCTTCCCCCTCCCCTTTTACTGTAAATAGCCTACCATTTATTTGTATTTAGTACTTTTATTTAGTTTTCCGACTGTCTTATGACGATATTGTTAGCATAGTAGGCCTATTGTTTTTTTTTTGTATTATTGTTTTGTCTGTCATTTAATGTTGTATGGGTATGCGTTGTAAAAACAAGCCCAAAATCTTTCTTGTGGTGTTTATCCTTTTAGTTGACCATCTATCACTGTACAGTACAGTACCGTGAATATGTAGAGAACGTAATTTCCCCTGCTGAGCCTGAGGACAACACGCAGCATGCACCTACAGTACGTGGACTTTCTCTTTCTCTCTCTCTCGCTCTATCTCCCCCTCCCTCCCGCTCTCGTTTGTATCACGCTAACCGGTGCGCGGATAGTTGCGGTGTCACTCACTATTTAACCTAAATAACAACTATTTATTGCGACCGTCAGGTCGCATTTACTACCAAAACCTCCACCGGCTGTCTGTCAGTCTGTACCGTCATGTCACACTTTTCCCCAACTCATATCTCCGCCACCGTTGCCCCAAGACATGCCAAACTTTGCACACACACTCCTTGCCTGCCAATCCACAACCTCCACCTCTCACGTCATACGGGCAGCCATAGTTACACCTGGAATGTTGAATCTCCATATATGGAGATACGATGACATCACAGAGTCCACAGCTGATGATGTGGCGTGATGTCATACAATACACAAACAAGCCCTATATAAAGGGGCAATTCTCACCAGGGAAGAGAGCATTCCTCGACTCAGACCTTATCGCCAGGATCAACTAAGCTTATAGCTCATCATCACATCCAACCATCTTAACTCATTTAGTGCCCGAACCGAATAATTTCGGTTCTTTTTTCCATTCCCATACTAATTTTTTAATCTATTTCGCTTACCCTGAGCTGCTAGTAGCGACGTGGGTGGTCCTGGCTCGTCCACCGCTTCACAACGAGCCATTCTACTTGTCCCGATGATTTATTCCATTGAAAATGGTTTAGAAAAAAGTTTAGAGCCCCCCCAAAAAAACGCTGTTTCAGCAAGACGTATTAAGGATTACAAGAACCGTCATTTTTCGGTTCCTTTAGTAAAATGAATTAAATAATCGGAGGCCTCAACGAAGCCCCGGTCGAATTTTCCATCCAAGCACAAGGCCGCGATTCTGTTTACATGGCCCGTAATGGGAAAAAAAGGCCGCGCCACGCCGCCCACTCCAATAGAAAAACACATCTTTACAGCGGATTTTCTCCGGATTGTGTTCCGAGGCCAGCAGAAAAGTTTTTTGACGGCTGAATAACTTTAGATCGGTCTTCTAAAAAATTACAGAGCCGATTGCTAACTGAAAGCTAACTTCCTCCGGCTCGCTAGCATAGCACTCATTCCAGTGTAAAGCCAAGCCAGCTCAGGCTGGGGACCCGGATGTGATAGTGAATGTCTACGGGAGAATGGCTGGCACTCTAGCGGCACCTTGCGGCGCCCGGCAGTAATTGAGTTAAGATACTCAGCTAGTGGGGAATGCTCTCTTCCCTGGTGAGAATTGCCCCATTATATAGGCTTGTTTGTGTATTGTATGACATCACGCCACATCATCAGCTGTGGACTCTGTGATGTCATCGTATCTCCATATATGGCCATCTCCGTATATGGAGATATAAGTCGTCCATGCCCAAGTATGGGCTGGTGAGGTCAGACTTTGTGTGATGCGTAGGTTATCTCCATATATGGAGATTCAACATTCCAGGTGTAACTATGGCTGCCCGTATGACGTGAGAGGTGGAGGTTGTGATATTTGTGGAGATAAGCGATTTGTGGACACACACATACACACACACACACACACACACACACACACACACACACACACACACACACACACACACACACACACACACACACACACACACACACACAAGATAAGATATTGGACTTTCACACAGGGGACCTGGTTTTGAATCCCGGGCGTTACACTTGCACCATGCTGAACCAATTAAGACCACTCTCTCTCTCTTTCTCTGACAAAATGTAACCATAAATAATGATGATGTTGTTAAAACCTTCCTTCTATTTGTCATGTCGCATTTTTTTTTTTACCTCAATTACACACACAAAAAAAAAGAAAAAAAAACTGAGCTTTCAACATTCATATCAATGGTTTCTCTGTGGTCTGGGGTTTTGTGCAACGAGGCTTAGAAAAGTGAGTTCATTGGTCCCTCTCCTCTTCTGCCCTAACCTCTGCCCCCTGCCTCGTATAAAATGTACTTAAAGTACAAAAGTAGTCATTATGCAAAAAGTTTGTACACAACTCCTTTGAAAGTAACAGATATACATTGTGAGCTTGTAGATTGTCTATTTTCAAAGTGATTAAGGGCTGAAGTGATTAATGCATGATTTGTAATAATCAAAATCTACAAAGTAACTAAAGTTTCAAAATGATTGTCGTGCACAAAAAAGTACTACACTACAATACTCAAGTAGAGTACAAATACCTCAAAACTTTATTCAAGTACATGGTGGGAGGGCCGGGACTTTGAGGGGGCGGGGCAGAGGCGATGAGAAAGAGGCGATGAAAGTCCCTGTACAACGCAAGTAGTAAGCCTGCAGGAAGGTGCCTGACTAGGAATATTATCTTTGCTACTCAAAAGGCCACAGAACACAGAGAGAAAAAAACCTGCCATGGCTCTCTGGAGTGGGGTTTTCAGTTTTAACATTTTAATACACGTTTTAAGGACCAGGACAAAGACTTTTATGATTGGTAAAAACAGCATGTCATAATTCCTTTGAGATGACAATTTTCAACCAAGTTTGGCCACCATGAATACAAAAGTGGATAGTAACACATGTCCCTACGAAATCAGACCAGTCACATGAAACTAACACACCTCAACTGAGGCATCTACTCCAATAACGGCATACACTGGAGCCCTGAGTTAACAGTGCTACGCTAATGACAGATCAGCAATATTAAGCACACACAGCTCTTAGCATCTTAGCTCATCATTGGTAATGTTTAGGCCTGGTGCCATGCAAAACAAGAAAATAAGCCTTGTAAGGAGAGGTTTTCTGTGGGCAGCATAACTTGAAGCCCTTATTCAAAACCAGCCATGCTGTACAGAATCAGCACAAGATTTAAGAAATAAGTGAAGCAGGAGAAACAGATGATGTTCGGGCCACCACAAAATAGACTCACACCGTTAAACAGGTGGTGGAGGTGGTGTTGTAGGCACTGCATGTGGAAATCATGAAGATGACACATTTATCTTGAGTCTCCTCAAACCAGAGCATACCAGTAAGACTCCCTAATCGGGAGATAAGCGACCGTCAGGTCGCAGCATGATTTTAGGGCAAAATGTGTAAGAGCAGTGTCCAAAAATGTGTTTGAAAAAATCGATCTGATGGTGGCGCTATATGGGACAGATCCATGTTGATGACATGAGTGTAGACATACTGTGTACCGATTTGCGTGATTTTAGGGCAAAATCTATAGGAGCAGTGTCCAAAAATGTGTTTGAAAAAATGGGCCTGATGGTGGCGCTATATGGGACAGATTCATGTTGACGGCTCTCTTGGCGCCGCCGAGGCGGACGCGTGGGTACCGGCCCCGGCTCTCCCGGTCGCTCCTAGCCCGAGTTACAGCATTTTATGTGCGCTGCAGTGGCAGGGGTCCCTGGGGGTCCCTGGAGCTCTGGGGGTCCCTGGAGGGTGGGGGTTGTGGATTGGCAGGCAAAGAGTGTGTGTGCAAAGTTTGGCTTGGATTGGGGCAACGGTGTCGGAGATATGAGTTGGGGAAAAGTGTGACGTGACGGACAGACTGACTGACAGACGGACTGACAGACAGCCGGTGGAGGTTTTGGTAGTAACTGCGACCTGACGGTCGCAATCACTGATGGAATGTGAAATATGGTGCAGGTGTAGTTTCACCTACCTGAGACACTGATAATGACACAGCGAAGATCCGACTGATATGTACTCAAGAACCCGATTGGAAAAATTCTGTGGGGGCAGATAGAAAATGGTGAGGTGGCACATCAGTCTGTATAGTATATCACTCTCTCTCTCTCTCTCTCTCTCTCTCTCTCTCTCTCTCTCTCTCTCTCTCTCTCTGTATATATATATATATATATATTTATCATAAAAAAAGAAATCCTGTTGATTTTGTCATTTTATTAGGACTGGATCTGCGGCTCTGGATCTCTCCTGTAGGCTGTTTCATCGTCGTTTGTGATCAGGCCTATGACTGTGGTGTCGTCCGCAAACTTGATCACTTGGTTCGAGCAGAACAGAGCCACAAAGTGGTCTTAACCTTTAAGATGGTTTGGTTTGAACAGGCTTTATGAAAATAATGACGCTCGTCATCTAGAGATGTACTGCTATGCTTTTATGCACAGTGTGTCTAATGATTCTGGGATAATATATAACAAAAATATGCATTTTAATGAAACATTATAAAAGTAATATACTGTAAAGATATGCAGTAATACACTACTCTAACACAATGAACTGGACAGACAGACAGACAGACAGACAGACAGACAGACAGACAGACAGACGGATGCTAACCGGTAACGGGCCTGAGCAACAAAGCAGACAGGGTAATGTCCATCCTCTGATGGCGTCCATCTCAGGATGAACTGTCCCGGTCCAAATTGTGCTACCGGTAGTTTAATCAGGGTCATGGTGTGAGGTCCACTGTAGAACAGATCAGACTCAGCGACCCTACAACACCAAAAAGAAGAGAACAGCAAAGGTTTTAAAATATATTTCCAGAGCTTCAGAAATATTGAGGACACCATAGGACAGCAAAACAACGACTACATTACTTCATGCGGTACATCAGATGTGCAGAAACCTTTTAGAAGTGGTACGCAGAAGGACAAAACACATTTGAATGAATGAACGTTAACAGACACCACTTACTTTCTATATTACGGAAGGCTGGTTGCCACACATATTGCTACAACAACCGATCCAGGGTTAGGGTCACAAGTTAATTACTAAATTAGGTACATTTTTGGGAAGGCAAGCTATTCCTGTTGGACTGCAAACTATGCTACAGTAGAAAGAACTCTGGTAGATATGGCTGTCATTATTTAAACTTGCATGTTGTCAGTGGAATGTTGCTGACATGCCCACATCAGGAACACCATGCACACCCACAAAACCAGCACTTGGTCATCTCAAACCTGATGTTATTGCCTCTGTGGAATTGAAAACACTACTGTGTGTAGTATAGTATAGGCTGAGTACTCCAGTTCACTCAAACTAGAAGGCCTCAGTCTTGTTGTCTTTTACTCACATGGATGCTGTCTCTGTGTTGATGAGGATTTCCAGTGGGTAACCACCACTGGTGTTGAGCTGTGCTCTGTTAGCCGGGGTGGTAGGCAGGAACCTGGGTATATACACTCCCTCTGTACAGCTGGCTGCTGGTCCACTCACTGAACACAAAGAGGAAATATAACCATTGACAGTGCATTAACTGGTTGAGTTTGTTGCAAGCAGGATATGTGCACGCACACACACATACAGTACACATTCACATGCATCCACAGTCGCGCACACACACACACACACACGCACGCACGCACGCACGCACGCACGCACACGCACACACACGCACACACACGCGCACACACACACACACACGAGCAAGCTTAAGTTGTCACTTTTTTGCCATCGTCTAATTTGAAATTAAATGTTTGGTTGCCAGGAACCCTAGGAACATTAATTCGGGGTGGTAACATGTCATTAGGTCGAACACCCTTTACATCGACCACCAAACTCTAACCCCAACCCTAAACCTAACCTCAGTAAAACTATGCCTAACTCTAACCCCAACCCTAAACCTAACCTCAGTAACCGTGACGCGGGTGATTATCTAACCTGCCGACACTGTTCGACCCAACGGGGGTTCGACCTATGGGGCAGTCCCCATTCGGGTAAATGCTTTTCAGAAGTGACGTATCTTTGTAGTTGAACCTTTCCAACGAAAGGTTTGGTGGTCGGAGACAGTATGGACAGGCATTTAAGTTAAGGCATATTAAGAGCTGGTACTTAAGACAATCAAAATAGATATCTGACTGTACTCAGTTATCCATCAATCAATCAATCAATCAATCAATCAATCAATCAATCAATCAATCAAGCCTGCAAGGTACATGAACTGAGGATTTTGCTGTGTACCTTCGACAACAAATTGTAGAGGTATAATGCTGAGATGGTCCCTGGTACTGAAAATGCGCTGATTTCCTACAGGGTTCTCGACGGTGATATTGTGGTTGGGAAAGTCAGACATAGTCAACTGGACCACGAAGGTACCACCAAGGCTCGAGCTGGTGGATGCAAATGACAAAGTGCAATTCTGAAAGAAGAGAGAAAGAACACAGGACATGAAGAGAAAAATAAATAAACAATGAGTGACATTTCTAAGAACACATGGATATGGAAAAACAGTAACATAAATGCAATATTAATTAAAACTGTGTTAATAAATGAAATATGTATAGCAGCAGTATGATGTGATCTATATTCTTATTTACAATTAAACGCATTGAACTCACGGTTGATATGGTGAGAAAATAAGGAAGATTAGCATCAGACGCAGCCCTGCATTCAACCCGGTCTCCATCTGGGTCAAATGCTAACAGGTTGAAGTTTCTCACACAGTTAGAAGGAACTCTGAGAGACAAAGAGAGAAGGAAGAAAAAGAAAAAGATTCAATGAGACAATGAGATTATATCATTTGTTTATTTTCCACCTCTTTATTAATAGAAGTATGTAGTAAATGTATTATATACTATCAATACTATCAATGCATAGGTTATATTATTGTGTGAATGTTAGTACAGAGAACAGAAGAGAAGTGTATTATGTTACCGTAGTGAAGGTATGATGGTGGTCTGAGGAGAACTGTTGGGTTTTCCAGTGTCAGATCTGGTCCCGAGGATCACAGACGCTAGAGCATTAGCGTCCACAATGTTGATATTGTTATGTGTCCAGTTACCAGCACCCTGTAACCTGTGGGAGATGAGATTAATATGATTATTGCTATTATTATTGTTTTGTACAAAGTGCCTATATACTAACACAGTTTATTAGAAGCATTTAAGAAAGAAACATAGAAACATTAAATGTATAACATGAACATTTAATTAAGCAAATGAAATGAATCGATTATTAAATGATTGATATCTTAAGCATTGTGATTACCGACAAAAGGCATTATTCAATTTTAAAAAGCTTGACCAATAATGTTAAGTTCCAGCCCTACATATGATTACAGCTAAGCAGTCAACAAATACATATCATTTGCTAGTTGAAACATCAATGGACAACATTGAAACTGTGATTTATAACCACTTGACTGACCAATCCTCTACTTTAGCTGAGTCGTGGAAAGCAGGAGAATGAAAGTGTAAAACATGAATATTGTATTTAAAGTCTAATTGTTTTTGTTGTGTAATAGTGAATCCCTCTTCACTCACGTCATAGTAAAGTGAGCGTTGAGTGGAACCAGTCGAGTCATGATTCCTTCTTGCTGACACCACTCTGTGGTTTTCTGCACCGTGTACACCTCCTGTTGGATCTGACGGCCACACCATCTCCCCAAACACACCCATTTGGCTGGATCTGTGCATGATGTGAAGGCTGTCTTATAGCTCAGAACCACCTGTAATTATGAGATAATGACACATACATGATTATATGACTTTGATCCTATCTCTGTTTACAATAGGTGGATACAGACTTATTTTTAAATTAACAATGTGTGTCAAATGTAGCCATGAGTAATGATGATGATGATCATGATTATGACCTTGATCATGATAATGATCTTGATTATTATACAAATAGCTAAGAGCAGCGATACAGGGGCCAAGCACTGTAATGTAATATACCAGTAAGACACCTAAGGGAGAAGAACGCACATGGACGGAATTCATTTGCCAGTGCAATTCGAGTTGAGGTTGTTTGTTTAAGTTGGGCAAAATGTGGATACAATATTTAACAGGGCATAATCTGGGAGTGCTATAACAGGTCAGCTATAGACATTGAGGCGTTACTGACTCCCACCCACCCACTGACTGACCAACCCACCCACCCACTCTCTGACGGACAAAATGTGCCAGCTTTCATAGTTAACTGTGACTTACGGTCGCAACAAAACACAATATGCAATACAATAAGCCAAACAAGTACTGAGATCGGCTGGGTATGTACTGTATGTCGGTGTCCTCCCTTGTTTAAGCCCCGTAGCCCAATCAGGGACCAGCATTTCCGGCAATGTAGTCATTAACAGCCAATGAACGACCAGCATTACTGGTGATGCCAGTGGTGATGTCACTGGCATCGCCAGTGGTGCTGCCAGTGGTGAACGCACCTCATGACATGCTGTGCTGGCCATAGATAGCCTACTTGTGCACAAGACGCAAGTTGGCACCTCGACAGAGTGCAGTTCTAGTTATTGACTCCGCCAGACCGAAAGGCATGGCCTCATTCACATACAGAAAAGCCAAGCTAATGGTTGGCTTGGTGGTGGTTCAATGTAATCTCTATTAGTGACCGACCGATAGAATTTTGTTGTGAACCAATACGATACGATACAAGAGAGGGGGCCCATCACCAATACCGTATATATATATATATATATATATATATATATATATATATATATATATATGTTGACCTGTACCTACCTTCATTAATTCCTCATCCCAGATTGTGACCTTTGGGTAAAAGCTCAGGACAGTTCCATAAAAGTTGTTCTGTGGGGCGCCTGCATGTTGTATAATAAATACAAATAAAAACAACACATCAACACAGTACAACAGTGTATTCCATTTGAACTAATCCTTCTTCAAACTTGCAGTGGTTGTCAGTTCAGTGGTTGTCAGGGAGATCTGGCCAAGTTACATGTTTGTATAGGAAGGGGGCATGTCTGATAAAATGAATATCAAATATCCAAATACTGAATCAAGCAACTTAGAATCTGTCCAGGGTGTTCACAAAAGCCTGATTAGACTATAAAATGACCAAAAGTGTTTTTTAAAGTGAAATTTCCGTTTAACGTCATTTAATGCGATTAGATAGGACTTTTCCCGCATAACTTCCGGGTATGATGATGATGATGTCACACACATACCCTCTATAGCAGTGAGCGTGGTTTACTGGTGCCAACAACACATATTTATAACAAGTATCTAGAAACAAGCCATCCAGGATGTCAGTGAGTCATGACCATAAAACGTTATTAATATATATATATATATATATATATATATATATATATATATATATATATGACCCCTGGTGGTCCCCAGACCACTGGCGAATGGATTTAAACTGGAGTGGGGATTCCTATCCATGCATGCATTGTGGCCATCACCGGCCAATGTTTCATTTTTGCTTGATATCTTATGTACTCACTGCTGGTAGAGAACATGAACGTAGACTTCCCAAGTAATTTGGGGATTTTTTTTTTTATTGAAAAAAGGTTCGGAATTGACCAAGATGTGGGTCATGATGTTCCAGTGCTCTCGGCATGGATGTGTGTGCTCCGTACGTGCACGTGTTATCTCGTTTAATAGGGAGACAATTACAGTCACAGCTGGTACAGATAACGAAAACAGACTTCCCAAGGATTATGTCAAATTAAAAATTGGACCACAATTGACTGAGAAGTGGCCAAGTCAATCTGCTGTGTCCTTATACAACCAAATGGACCCGTGTTGGCTCTCAAAACCTCGTCTGACCACCTCTTGCAGTATGCCTTAAGTTTTTTTTTTCTTTTTCTTTTTTTTTAACGTTCCTGAATGGGGACTTGTGTCCCTTCTAAATCAGACCAGTCACATGAAGGAGCGTGCAAGGAGATGGGCGTAACCAACAAGGACAGGAGGATATCTGACTGACAAATTGCACGCACAGTTGGCAGAAAATGGTCATGCATTTTGACTTTGTCCACACACTAACATTTTCGTTTAGTCTCGTCTAGTCAACGACGAGACTAAACGAAAATGTTAGTGTGCCACCTAGGCGGGGGGGAGGAAGAAAGATTGAGGGGAAAGAAAAAGAGAGAGAAAAGGAGAGAAAGAGAGAGGAAAAAGAGGAAAAGAGAGAGTGAAAAGAAACATACAGCTATTTACAGCTATTCTAATGTCTGTAAGATTTAGTCACTTTTGGTATTTTGGATGTGCGACAACATGTAGATGCAATGGGGATGTCAAAAACAAAAGCCTTTCATTCATTCAAATAAAAACTTGCCATTAATCTATTCAAGTGAAGACGTATTTGCCAACTACATCTTATTTGACAAATACATCGATACAGGACATATTACGCCATATTAACTTGTTTTGCTGTTTGCTGCTGTGAATGCAGGAGGAGAGCGATAACAAGCACTTAATAACAATCTATAAATCAATTGATCTGACAGAAACTGCAATGCTAGCCTACAGCAGGTTTAGCTATGTTTTAAAACTGTACAAATGGCTATCGTCTACTGTTTTAAAAGAAACCAGAATTACCAGTGGTGTTTAATGTGTGCTGGTTGGCTATTTTTTCCTTTCTGAATAACAATGGCTTGGTTTGCTAATAGGCCTATCGGTGTAATCACTGCTCATTAGTGCAGATAGCCTACCCATAATTTTACATATTTAGGTCAAAACACCTATTGTTTAAACCATGAATGTAATGGAACAGTTAGCCAGTCATTTAACACCGTCCTGAATAGCAACCCACATGCATATAGCTATCCATTTAGTATGTTATAAATGCTTATATGTCCGCTAAAATGCCATACAGGTGAATTTAATAAGCATTTAATTGACTGTGTTGTCCCTTATTATATTATATTTGAACACAAATAAAAGTTATGCACTCTTTAATCATTACCACCACCATTATGATGATGATCGCTATTAATTGCACAGTATCTCTGACATAGCCTGCTTCCCCCTCCCCTTTTACTGTAAATAGCCTACCATTTATTTGTATTTAGTACTTTTATTTAGTTTTCCGACTGTCTTATGACGATATTGTTAGCATAGTAGGCCTATTGTTTTTTTTTTTGTATTATTGTTTTGTCTGTCATTTAATGTTGTATGGGTATGCGTTGTAAAAACAAGCCCAAAATCTTTCTTGTGGTGTTTATCCTTTTAGTTGACCATCTATCACTGTACAGTACAGTACCGTGAATATGTAGAGAACGTAATTTCCCCTGCTGAGCCTGAGGACAACACGCAGCATGCACCTACAGTACGTGGACTTTCTCTTTCTCTCTCTCTCGCTCTATCTCCCCCTCCCTCCCGCTCTCGTTTGTATCACGCTAACCGGTGCGCGGATAGTTGCGGTGTCACTCACTATTTAACCTAAATAACAACTATTTATTGCGACCGTCAGGTCGCATTTACTACCAAAACCTCCACCGGCTGTCTGTCAGTCTGTACCGTCATGTCACACTTTTCCCCAACTCATATCTCCGCCACCGTTGCCCCAAGACATGCCAAACTTTGCACACACACTCCTTGCCTGCCAATCCACAACCTCCACCTCTCACGTCATACGGGCAGCCATAGTTACACCTGGAATGTTGAATCTCCATATATGGAGATACGATGACATCACAGAGTCCACAGCTGATGATGTGGCGTGATGTCATACAATACACAAACAAGCCCTATATAAAGGGGCAATTCTCACCAGGGAAGAGAGCATTCCTCGACTCAGACCTTATCGCCAGGATCAACTAAGCTTATAGCTCATCATCACATCCAACCATCTTAACTCATTTAGTGCCCGAACCGAATAATTTCGGTTCTTTTTTCCATTCCCATACTAATTTTTTAATCTATTTCGCTTACCCTGAGCTGCTAGTAGCGACGTGGGTGGTCCTGGCTCGTCCACCGCTTCACAACGAGCCATTCTACTTGTCCCGATGATTTATTCCATTGAAAATGGTTTAGAAAAAAGTTTAGAGCCCCCCCAAAAAAACGCTGTTTCAGCAAGACGTATTAAGGATTACAAGAACCGTCATTTTTCGGTTCCTTTAGTAAAATGAATTAAATAATCGGAGGCCTCAACGAAGCCCCGGTCGAATTTTCCATCCAAGCACAAGGCCGCGATTCTGTTTACATGGCCCGTAATGGGAAAAAAAGGCCGCGCCACGCCGCCCACTCCAATAGAAAAACACATCTTTACAGCGGATTTTCTCCGGATTGTGTTCCGAGGCCAGCAGAAAAGTTTTTTGACGGCTGAATAACTTTAGATCGGTCTTCTAAAAAATTACAGAGCCGATTGCTAACTGAAAGCTAACTTCCTCCGGCTCGCTAGCATAGCACTCATTCCAGTGTAAAGCCAAGCCAGCTCAGGCTGGGGACCCGGATGTGATAGTGAATGTCTACGGGAGAATGGCTGGCACTCTAGCGGCACCTTGCGGCGCCCGGCAGTAATTGAGTTAAGATACTCAGCTAGTGGGGAATGCTCTCTTCCCTGGTGAGAATTGCCCCATTATATAGGCTTGTTTGTGTATTGTATGACATCACGCCACATCATCAGCTGTGGACTCTGTGATGTCATCGTATCTCCATATATGGCCATCTCCGTATATGGAGATATAAGTCGTCCATGCCCAAGTATGGGCTGGTGAGGTCAGACTTTGTGTGATGCGTAGGTTATCTCCATATATGGAGATTCAACATTCCAGGTGTAACTATGGCTGCCCGTATGACGTGAGAGGTGGAGGTTGTGATATTTGTGGAGATAAGCGACCAACGGTCGCTTATCTCCCGATTAGGGAGTCTTACTGGTTATAATATAGTCCCTATAGTATGAGATCCAGTGGTTGTCGGTTCGGTGGTTTGTTTATCCTGTTGTTGTCGGTTCACACACACACACAGACACACACACACACACACACACACACACACGCACACGCACACGCACACGCACACGCACACACACACGCACAAACAAACGCGCACACACACACACACACACACACACACACACACACACACACACACACACACACAAGATAAGATATTGGACTTTCACACAGGGGACCTGGTTTTGAATCCCGGGCGTTACACTTGCACCATGCTGAACCAATTAAGACCACTCTCTCTCTCTTTCTCTGACAAAATGTAACCATAAATAATGATGATGTTGTTAAAACCTTCCTTCTATTTGTCATGTCGCATTTTTTTTTTTACCTCAATTACACACACAAAAAAAAGAAAAAAAAACTGAGCTTTCAACATTCATATCAATGGTTTCTCTGTGGTCTGGGGTTTTGTGCAACGAGGCTTAGAAAAGTGAGTTCATTGGTCCCTCTCCTCTTCTGCCCTAACCTCTGCCCCCTGCCTCGTATAAAATGTACTTAAAGTACAAAAGTAGTCATTATGCAAAAAGTTTGTACACAACTCCTTTGAAAGTAACAGATATACATTGTGAGCTTGTAGATTGTCTATTTTCAAAGTGATTAAGGGCTGAAGTGATTAATGCATGATTTGTAATAATCAAAATCTACAAAGTAACTAAAGTTTCAAAATGATTGTCGTGGACAAAAAAGTACTACACTACAATACTCAAGTAGAGTACAAATACCTCAAAACTTTATTCAAGTACATGGTGGGAGGGTGGGAGGGCCGGGACTTTGAGGGGGCGGGGCAGAGGCGATGAGAAAGAGGCGATGAAAGTCCCTGTACAACGCAAGTAGTAAGCCTGCAGGAAGGTGCCTGACTAGGAATATTATCTTTGCTACTCAAAAGGCCACAGAACACAGAGAGAAAAAAACCTGCCATGGCTCTCTGGAGTGGGGTTTTCAGTTTTAACATTTTAATACACGTTTTAAGGACCAGGACAAAGACTTTTATGATTGGTAAAAACAGCATGTCATAATTCCTTTGAGATGACAATTTTCAACCAAGTTTGGCCACCATGAATACAAAAGTGGATAGTAACACATGTCCCTACGAAATCAGACCAGTCACATGAAACTAACACACCTCAACTGAGGCATCTACTCCAATAACGGCATACACTGGAGCCCTGAGTTAACAGTGCTACGCTAATGACAGATCAGCAATATTAAGCACACACAGCTCTTAGCATCTTAGCTCATCATTGGTAATGTTTAGGCCTGGTGCCATGCAAAACAAGAAAATAAGCCTTGTAAGGAGAGGTTTTCTGTGGGCAGCATAACTTGAAGCCCTTATTCAAAACCAGCCATGCTGTACAGAATCAGCACAAGATTTAAGAAATAAGTGAAGCAGGAGAAACAGATGATGTTCGGGCCACCACAAAATAGACTCACACCGTTAAACAGGTGGTGGAGGTGGTGTTGTAGGCACTGCATGTGGAAATCATGAAGATGACACATTTATCTTGAGTCTCCTCAAACCAGAGCATACCAGTAAGACTCCCTAATCGGGAGATAAGCGACCGTCAGGTCGCAGCATGATTTTAGGGCAAAATGTGTAAGAGCAGTGTCCAAAAATGTGTTTGAAAAAATCGATCTGATGGTGGCGCTATATGGGACAGATCCATGTTGATGACATGAGTGTAGACATACTGTGTACCGATTTGCGTGATTTTAGGGCAAAATCTATAGGAGCAGTGTCCAAAAATGTGTTTGAAAAAATGGGCCTGATGGTGGCGCTATATGGGACAGATTCATGTTGACGGCTCTCTTGGCGCCGCCGAGGCGGACGCGTGGGTACCGGCCCCGGCTCTCCCGGTCGCTCCTAGCCCGAGTTACAGCATTTTATGTGCGCTGCAGTGGCAGGGGTCCCTGGGGGTCCCTGGAGCTCTGGGGGTCCCTGGAGGGGTGGAGGTTGTGGATTGGCAGGCAAAGAGTGTGTGTGCAAAGTTTGGCTTGGATTGGGGCAACGGTGTCGGAGATATGAGTTGGGGAAAAGTGTGACGTGACGGACAGACTGACTGACAGACGGACTGACAGACAGCCGGTGGAGGTTTTGGTAGTAACTGCGACCTGACGGTCGCAATCACTGATGGAATGTGAAATATGGTGCAGGTGTAGTTTCACCTACCTGAGACACTGATAATGACACAGCGAAGATCCGACTGATATGTACTCAAGAACCCGATTGGAAAAATTCTGTGGGGGCAGATAGAAAATGGTGAGGTGGCACATCAGTTTGTATAGTATCACACTCTCTCTCTCTCTCTCTCTCTCTCTCTCTCTCTCTCTCTCTCTCTCTCTCTCTCTCTCTGTATATATATATATATATATATATATATATATATATATATATATATATATATATATATATATTTATCATAAAAAAAGAAATCCTGTTGATTTTGTCATTTTATTAGGACTGGATCTGCGGCTCTGGATCTCTCCTGTAGGCTGTTTCATCGTCGTTTGTGATCAGGCCTATGACTGTGGTGTCGTCCGCAAACTTGATCACTTGGTTCGAGCAGAACAGAGCCACAAAGTGGTCTTAACCTTTAAGATGGTTTGGTTTGAACAGGCTTTATGAAAATAATGACGCTCGTCATCTAGAGATGTACTGCTATGCTTTTATGCACAGTGTGTCTAATGATTCTGGGATAATATATAAAAAAAATATGCATTTTAATGAAACATTATAAAAGTAATATACTGTAAAGATATGCAGTAATACACTACTCTAACACAATGAACTGGACAGACAGACAGACAGACAGACAGACAGACAGACAGACAGACAGACAGACAGACGGATGCTAACCGGTAACGGGCCTGAGCAACAAAGCAGACAGGGTAATGTCCATCCTCTGATGGCGTCCATCTCAGGATGAACTGTCCCGGTCCAAATTGTGCTACCGGTAGTTTAATCAGGGTCATGGTGTGAGGTCCACTGTAGAACAGATCAGACTCAGCGACCCTACAACACCAAAAAGAAGAGAACAGCAAAGGTTTTAAAATATATTTCCAGAGCTTCAGAAATATTGAGGACACCATAGGACAGCAAAACAACGACTACATTACTTCATGCGGTACATCAGATGTGCAGAAACCTTTTAGAAGTGGTACGCAGAAGGACAAAACACATTTGAATGAATGAACGTTAACAGACACCACTTACTTTCTATATTACGGAAGGCTGGTTGCCACACATATTGCTACAACAACCGATCCAGGGTTAGGGTCACAAGTTAATTACTAAATTAGGTACATTTTTGGGAAGGCAAGCTATTCCTGTTGGACTGCAAACTATGCTACAGTAGAAAGAACTCTGGTAGATATGGCTGTCATTATTTAAACTTGCATGTTGTCAGTGGAATGTTGCTGACATGCCCACATCAGGAACACCATGCACACCCACAAAACCAGCACTTGGTCATCTCAAACCTGATGTTATTGCCTCTGTGGAATTGAAAACACTACTGTGTGTAGTATAGTATAGGCTGAGTACTCCAGTTCACTCAAACTAGAAGGCCTCAGTCTTGTTGTCTTTTACTCACATGGATGCTGTCTCTGTGTTGATGAGGATTTCCAGTGGGTAACCACCACTGGTGTTGAGCTGTGCTCTGTTAGCCGGGGTGGTAGGCAGGAACCTGGGTATATACACTCCCTCTGTACAGCTGGCTGCTGGTCCACTCACTGAACACAAAGAGGAAATATAACCATTGACAGTGCATTAACTGGTTGAGTTTGTTGCAAGCAGGACATGTGCACGCACACACACATACAGTACACATTCACATGCATCCACAGTCGCGCACACACACACACGCACGCACGCACGCACGCACGCACGCACGCACGCACGCACGCGCGCACACACACGCGCACACACGCGCACACACACACACACACACACACACACACACACACACACACACACACACACACACACACACACACACACACACACACGCACACGAGCAAGCTTAAGTTGTCACTTTTTTGCCATCGTCTAATTTGAAATTAAATGTTTGGTTGCCAGGAACCCTAGGAACATTAATTCGGGGTGGTAACATGTCATTAGGTCGAATACCCTTTACATCGACCACCAAACTCTAACCCCAACCCTAAACCTAACCTCAGTAAAACTATGCCTAACTCTAACCCCAACCCTAAACCTAACCTCAGTAACCGTGACGCGGGTGATTATCTAACCTGCCGACACTGTTCGACCCAACGGGGGTTCGACCTATGGGGCATGCAGTCCCCATTCGGGTAAATGCTTTTCAGAAGTGACGTATCTTTGTAGTTGAACCAGACCTTTCCAACAAAAGGTTTGGTGGTCGGAGACAGTATGGACAGGACAGGCCCTTAAGTTAAGCCATGAGAGCTGGTACTTAAGTGTTAGTTCAGCTATTTTTGACATAAAGCTGTGTGAAATACTTGCCAGTAAAATAGTGGTTACAAATGTATTTGTAGAAGCCGTATGACTGATTTAGCGTATTATTTTGTATTATTATTAATAGTTTAAAGTTACTTCAATTATTGGCCAATTTGGGCACTAATTAAGGGCACGCCTCTCCCAGGCTGGATTTGATTACAACAGAGGGCATAATTATGGACAGGTGAGGGGGAAAGGGCAGTCACCGTATGGGAGCAAATGGTTTTTTACCAGTTCAACAGGACAATATGCCTATGCCATGGAGATCTGTTTCTTGTTTTACACCTGCACTTTAAGCAAGTAAAAAGCCAACTCAAGTCAAGGTTGTGGACATTGTTTTATTTTGCCTGCGTACGAACCTAATATCTGCGGTGAACTCAGTGATGTTTTGTTTAGTGTTTGAACTTGCAAACAGCACTTTCAAAGTAAAAACCTGTCCCATGGAACTAGAAGTTGCCTACAGGAAGGAAGAAAGGAACCTGATGACATTTCGGGACTAGACACGGCAGGAGTGTCAAGGTTTTTGACTGGATGGATGAAGACCAAGTTGAATAAAAGGATTGGATGGGCAAACAAAACCGGATCGCTTTTGCAGAATTTGCACAACAAGGCCAGAGCTCGGTATGTAACAAAACAAGCTGTAAAGGAAAACAGCATTTAACCATTGGAGTTGTTTTTGTTTTACCGCACTGAGCTTTTATTGGTGATCGTTTGCTGCATCAATCGCCATCCTTTTTCATTTGTCACTGTCAGACTTTTAAAGGTGACATGTTTTCTACAGTCCGTTTATATTAGTTTTTTGTATTGTCACTGTTGGACTTTTATTTGTGACATACATTTGCACTGTACGTGAGCTGCAGCACTTTATTGTGTGGTTAAAAGAAAAAGCTCACACTATATCGGACGTCACGCAGCAAGTGCAACAAGAAAAACTGAACCTAAATTGTGAAGAGGAGAGCATGGCTTTGTACACAGAAGACTGGTGGTCAGATGATCCTCCAGAACTTAGTCCGGAGGTTATTGCAAAAATGTCAGAACACTGGTGTTCAGACGACGACCCTCCAGAGCTAAGTCTGGAGGTCATTGACAAAATTGTGAAAAGCTATTTTGATGACACGCAGGACACTAAACTTGTTTCCTCAAATAGGAGTGAAGCTCCCAGTCAGATACAGGGTCTGAGGGAGAACAATGGAAGCAGTTTGGCCACTGATGTTGCTGTGGTGGAGAAAGGACACTCCTCCCCTTCCAGCCAAGGCAAGAAGAGCAATCACACATTGGAAAATCAGGATGAAGGAAAATCCTCAGAACAGATGGAGCCATCCAAGGAACCAGCAGACGGCAAAGCAACTGCTACCCCACCAACATCACGTGGTCATATTGGGGCCGGTGGTGGGGACACCTTTATGTTTTCAGTTGTGCCAGTTAACAGTCAGGGAGATGGGCCCCATGTAGTGAGAACCAAAGTGGGCTGGGTTCTTAGTGGGGGTCCACGACGTAGAGGTGGAACTAACAGTAGGAGCAAGAGGGGCTGCTCCAGTGTTGCCACCAATGCTATCTCCATCATGCACACAGAGAGAATGGATCAGGAACATCATGCCTTCATGGAGATCCCAGAACCGACAACAAAACGACAACTCAACCTGAAGAGAAGCTGTCATCTGCCAGAGGGAAGGGACCTGGACTTCCTGTGGTGGTGTGATGGCTACATTGAGCCCTCTCCAGTCAACCAAGAGGGAGAGAAGTGAACCAACCTGTCAACAAGCGCTGATGGCAATGGGAGGCCGCAGAGTTGCAGACTATAACCAAAGTTCTCTTCTCAATCTTTCTCTTTTTTCTTTCTTTACAGTGACATCAGAAGACTCAGTCAAGCTTAATTACATCACACATACCACATACCCTTGATTTATGATTTTCTTGTGTTAACGGCTTCTATAAATGTATTTTTGTAATTGTGCATATTATGCCCAATTAGGGGCCGGTGTTGTAGAAGCTGTATGACTGATTTAGCGTATTATTTTGTATTATTATTAATAGTTTAAAGTTACTTCAATTATTGGCCAATTTGGGCACTAATTAAGGGCACGCCTCTCCCAGGCTGGATTTGATTACAACAGAGGGCATAATTATGGACAGGTGAGGGGGAAAGGGCAGTCACCGTATGGGAGCAAATGGTTTTTTACCAGTTCAACAGGACAATATGCCTATGCCATGGAGATCTGTTTCTTGTTTTACACCTGCACTTTAAGCAAGTAAAAAGCCAACTCAAGTCAAGGTTGTGGACATTGTTTTATTTTGCCTGCGTACAAACCTAATATCTGCGGTGAACTCAGTGATGTTTTGTTTAGTGTTTGAACTTGCAAACAGCACTTTCAGTATTAATTGATTACCAGAGTCCAGTGGTCAGAGTTCTGCCCAGTTTTAGATGAATATTAAGTAGTTCCAATAGGGTGGGGGCCATTTGGCGTGTCCCAATCATTGAAAATAGATTAATCCACAAAACTAGCGTAATTTGTATTGTTGGCCTATTTCTACCATATAGAGCGAGGTTTCGTTCTGATCAGCTGACTGCAAAGCACCTTGTTTTGGGGTAATACGTTGCAGCGGCGTAGTGATACGACACAAAAAATAGTACCATGTGACAGAGGGGTCAAAGTTGAACGAAAGTTGGTCTATTTGGTAGAAATAGGTCAACAATACAAATTACGCTAGTTTTGTGGATTCATCTATTTTTAATGATGGGCCATGAGCCCCTGCCAAATTACCGGAACTATTTTATATTCATCTAAAACTGACCAGAACTCTGACCACGGGACTCCACCACTATTTTAATGGCAAGTATTTCACACAGCTTTATGTCAAAAATAGCTATCAAAATAGATATCTGACTGTACTCATTCAGCCATCATCAATCAATCAATCAATCAATCAATCAATCAAACCTGCAAGGTACATGAACTGAGGATTTTGCTGTGTACCTTCGACAACAAACTGTAGAGGTATAACGCTGAGATGATCGCTGGTACTGAAAACGCGCTGATTTCCTCCAGGGTACTCGACGATGATATCGTGGTTGGGAAAGTCAGACATAGTCAACTGGATCACGAAGGTACCACCACCTCCGTAGCTGGTGTTTGCAAATGACAAAGTGCAATTCTGAAAGAAGAGAGAAAGAACACAGGACATGAAGAGAAAAAGAAATAAACAATGAGTGACAATTCTAAGAACACATGCGGCTATGGAAAAACAGCAACATTAATGCAATATTAATTAAAACTGTGTTAATAAATGAAATGTGTATTATAGCAGCAGTATGATGTGATCTATATTCTTATTTACAATTAAACACATTGAACTCACGGTTGATATGGTGAGAAAATAAGGAAGATTAGCATCAGACGCAGCCCTGCATTCAACCCGGTCTCCATCTGGGTCAAATTCTAACAGGTTGAAGTTTCTCCCACAGTTAGAAGTAACTCTGAGAGACAAAGAGAGAAGGAAGAAAAAGAAAAAGATTCACAATGAGATTATATAATGTGTTTATTTTCCACCTCTTTATTAATAGAAATTTGTAGTAAATGTATTATATACATGTAAAATGCACTAAAATAACAAAATCAATAATTATGTATGGGGTATATTATTGTGTGAATGTTAGTAATGAGTTTAAGAACAGAAGAGAAGTGTATTATGTTACCGTAGTGAAGGTATGATGGTGGTCTGAGGAGAACTGTTGGGTTTTCCAGTGTCAGATCTGGTCCCGAGGATCATAGACGCTAGAGCATTAGCGCCCACGATGTTGTTATCATTATGTGTCCAGTTACCAGCACCTGCTAACCTGTGGGAGATGAGATTAATATTAGTATTGCTATTATTATTGTTTTGTAAAAAGTGACTATATACTAACACAGTTTATTAGAAGCATTTGAGAAAGAAACATAGAAACATTAAATGTATAACATGAACATTTAATTAAGCAAATTAAATTAATTGATTATTAAATGATCCATATCTGATTACCGACAAAAGGCATTATTCAATTTTAAAAAGCTTGATCAATAGCATTAATGTTAAGTTCCAGCCCTACATATGATTACAGCTAAGCAGTCAACAAATACATATCATTTGCTAGTTGAAACATCAATGGACAACATTGAAATTGTGATTTATAACCACTTGACTGACCAATCCTCTACTTTAGCTGAGTCGTGGAAAGCAGGAGAATGAAAGTGTAAAACATGAATATTGTATTTAAAGTCTAATTGTTTTTGTTGTGTAATAGTGAATCCCTCTTCACTCACGTCATAGTAAAGTGAGCGTTGAGTGGAACCAGTCGAGTCATGATTCCTTCTTGCTGACACCACTCTGTGGTTTTCTGCACCGTGTACACCTCCTGTTGGATCTGACGGCCACACCATCTCCCCAAACACACCCATTTGGCTGGATCTGTGCATGATGTGAAGGCTGTCTTATAGCTCAGAACCACCTGTAATTATGAGATAATGACACACATGATTATATGACTTTGATCCTATCTCTGTTTACAATAGGTGGATACAGACTTATTTTTAAATTAACAATGTGTGTCAAATGTAGCCATGAGTAATGATGATGATGATCATGATTATGACCTTGATCATGATAATGATCTTGATTATTATACAAATAGCTAAGAGCAGCGATACAGGGGCCAAGGACTGTAATGTAATATACCAGTAAGACACCTAAGGGAGAAGAACGCACATGGACGGAATTCATTTGCCAGTGCAATTCGAGTTGAGGTTGTTTGTTTAAGTTGGGCAAAATGTGGATACAATATTTAACAGGGCATAATCTGGGAGTGCTATAACAGGTCAGCTATAGACATTGAGGCGTTACTGACTCCCACCCACCCACTGACTGACCAACCCACCCACCCACTCTCTGACGGACAAAATGTGCCAGCTTTCATAGTTAACTGTGACTTACGGTCGCAACAAAACACAATATGCAATACAATAAGCCAAACAAGTACTGAGATCGGCTGGGTATGTACTGTATGTCGGTGTCCTCCCTTGTTTAAGCCCCGTAGCCCAATCAGGGACCAGCATTTCCGGCAATGTAGTCATTAACAGCCAATGAACGACCAGCATTACTGGTGATGCCAGTGGTGATGTCACTGGCATCGCCAGTGGTGCTGCCAGTGGTGAACGCACCTCATGGCATGCTGTGCTGGCCATAGATAGCCTACTTGTGCACAAGACGCAAGTTGGCACCTCGACAGAGTGCAGTTCTAGTTATTGACTCCGCCAGACCGAAAGGCATGGCCTCATTCACATACAGAAAAGCCAAGCTAATGGTTGGCTTGGTGGTGGTTCAATGTAATCTCTATTAGTGACCGACCGATAGAATTTTTTTGTGAACCAATACGATACGATACAAGAGAGGGGGCCCATCACCAATACCGTATATATATATATATATATATATATATATATATATATATATATATATATATATGTTGACCTGTACCTACCTTCATTAATTCCTCATCCCAGATTGTGACCTTTGGGTAAAAGCTCAGGACAGTTCCATAAAAGTTGTTCTGTGGGGCGCCTGCATGTTGTATAATAAATACAAATAAAAACAACACATCAACACAGTACAACAGTGTATTCCATTTGAACTAATCCTTCTTCAAACTTGCATTTGACCACTCAATTATGTTTAACCATGACAGTAATGTAATGTAATTCTTCATATTCTGCAGCATTAAGCATGCATACTAGTGGTTGTCGATCTGGTCGTTGTCTGTTCGGTGGTTGTCTGTTCGGTGGTTGTCGGTTCGGTGGTTGTCTGTTCGGTGGTTGTCGGTTCGGTGGTTGTCTGTTCGGTGGTTGTCGGTTCGGTGGTTGTCTGTTCGGTGGTTGTCGGTTCGGTGGTTGTCTGTTCGGTGGTTGTCGGTTCGGTGGTTGTCGCTCCTGTGGTTGTCAGATTAGTGGTTGTCAGTTCAGTGGTTGTCAGGGAGATCTGGCCAAGTTACATGTTTGTATAGGAAGGGGGCATGTCTGATAAAATGAATATCAAATATCCAAATACTGAATCAAGCAACTTAGAATCTGTCCAGGGTGTTCACAAAAGCCTGATTAGACTATAAAATGACCAAAAGTGTTTTTTAAAGTGAAATTTCCGTTTAACGTCATTTAATGCGATTAGATAGGACTTTTCCCGCATAACTTCCGGGTATGATGATGTCACACACATACCCTCTATAGCAGTGAGCGTGGTTTACTGGTGCCAACAACACATATTTATAACAAGTATCTAGAAACAAGCCATCCAGGATGTCAGTGAGTCATGACCATAAAACGTTATTAATATATATATATATATATATATATATATATATATATATATATATATATATATATATATATGACCCCTGGTGGTCCCCAGACCACTGGCGAATGGATTTAAACTGGAGTGGGGATTCCTATCCATGCATGCATTGTGGCCATCACCGGCCAATGTTTCATTTTTGCTTGATATCTTATGTACTCACTGCTGGTAGAGAACATGAACGTAGACTTCCCAAGTAATTTGGGGATTTTTTTTTTTTATTGAAAAAAGGTTCGGAATTGACCAAGATGTGGGTCATGATGTTCCAGTGCTCTCGGCATGGATGTGTGTGCTCCGTACGTGCACGTGTTATCTCGTTTAATAGGGAGACAATTACAGTCACAGCTGGTACAGATAACGAAAACAGACTTCCCAAGGATTATGTCAAATTAAAAATTGGACCACAATTGACTGAGAAGTGGCCAAGTCAATCTGCTGTGTCCTTATACAACCAAATGGACCCGTGTTGGCTCTCAAAACCTCGTCTGACCACCTCTTGCAGTATGCCTTAAGTTTTTTTTTTCTTTTTCTTTTTTTTTAACGTTCCTGAATGGGGACTTGTGTCCCTTCTAAATCAGACCAGTCACATGAAGGAGCGTGCAAGGAGATGGGCGTAACCAACAAGGACAGGAGGATATCTGACTGACAAATTGCACGCACAGTTGGCAGAAAATGGTCATGCATTTTGACTTTGTCCACACACTAACATTTTCGTTTAGTCTCGTCTAGTCAACGACGAGACTAAACGAAAATGTTAGTGTGCCACCTAGGCGGGGGGGAGGAAGAAAGATTGAGGGGAAAGAAAAAGAGAGAGAAAAGGAGAGAAAGGAGAGAGGAAAAAGAGGAAAAGAGAGAGTGAAAAGAAACATACAGCTATTTACAGCTATTCTAATGTCTGTAAGATTTAGTCACTTTTGGTATTTTGGATGTGCGACAACATGTAGATGCAATGGGGATGTCAAAAACAAAAGCCTTTCATTCATTCAAATAAAAACTTGCCATTAATCTATTCAAGTGAAGACGTATTTGCCAACTACATCTTATTTGACAAATACATCGATACAGGACATATTACGCCATATTAACTTGTTTTGCTGTTTGCTGCTGTGAATGCAGGAGGAGAGCGATAACAAGCACTTAATAACAATCTATAAATCAATTGATCTGACAGAAACTGCAATGCTAGCCTACAGCAGGTTTAGCTATGTTTTAAAACTGTACAAATGGCTATCGTCTACTGTTTTAAAAGAAACCAGAATTACCAGTGGTGTTTAATGTGTGCTGGTTGGCTATTTTTTCCTTTCTGAATAACAATGGCTTGGTTTGCTAATAGGCCTATCGGTGTAATCACTGCTCATTAGTGCAGATAGCCTACCCATAATTTTACATATTTAGGTCAAAACACCTATTGTTTAAACCATGAATGTAATGGAACAGTTAGCCAGTCATTTAACACCGTCCTGAATAGCAACCCACATGCATATAGCTATCCATTTAGTATGTTATAAATGCTTATATGTCCGCTAAAATGCCATACAGGTGAATTTAATAAGCATTTAATTGACTGTGTTGTCCCTTATTATATTATATTTGAACACAAATAAAAGTTATGCACTCTTTAATCATTACCACCACCATTATGATGATGATCGCTATTAATTGCACAGTATCTCTGACATAGCCTGCTTCCCCCTCCCCTTTTACTGTAAATAGCCTACCATTTATTTGTATTTAGTACTTTTATTTAGTTTTCCGACTGTCTTATGACGATATTGTTAGCATAGTAGGCCTATTGTTTTTTTTTTTGTATTATTGTTTTGTCTGTCATTTAATGTTGTATGGGTATGCGTTGTAAAAACAAGCCCAAAATCTTTCTTGTGGTGTTTATCCTTTTAGTTGACCATCTATCACTGTACAGTACAGTACCGTGAATATGTAGAGAACGTAATTTCCCCTGCTGAGCCTGAGGACAACACGCAGCATGCACCTACAGTACGTGGACTTTCTCTTTCTCTCTCTCTCGCTCTATCTCCCCCTCCCTCCCGCTCTCGTTTGTATCACGCTAACCGGTGCGCGGATAGTTGCGGTGTCACTCACTATTTAACCTAAATAACAACTATTTATTGCGACCGTCAGGTCGCATTTACTACCAAAACCTCCACCGGCTGTCTGTCAGTCTGTACCGTCATGTCACACTTTTCCCCAACTCATATCTCCGCCACCGTTGCCCCAAGACATGCCAAACTTTGCACACACACTCCTTGCCTGCCAATCCACAACCTCCACCTCTCACGTCATACGGGCAGCCATAGTTACACCTGGAATGTTGAATCTCCATATATGGAGATACGATGACATCACAGAGTCCACAGCTGATGATGTGGCGTGATGTCATACAATACACAAACAAGCCCTATATAAAGGGGCAATTCTCACCAGGGAAGAGAGCATTCCTCGACTCAGACCTTATCGCCAGGATCAACTAAGCTTATAGCTCATCATCACATCCAACCATCTTAACTCATTTAGTGCCCGAACCGAATAATTTCGGTTCTTTTTTCCATTCCCATACTAATTTTTTAATCTATTTCGCTTACCCTGAGCTGCTAGTAGCGACGTGGGTGGTCCTGGCTCGTCCACCGCTTCACAACGAGCCATTCTACTTGTCCCGATGATTTATTCCATTGAAAATGGTTTAGAAAAAAGTTTAGAGCCCCCCCAAAAAAACGCTGTTTCAGCAAGACGTATTAAGGATTACAAGAACCGTCATTTTTCGGTTCCTTTAGTAAAATGAATTAAATAATCGGAGGCCTCAACGAAGCCCCGGTCGAATTTTCCATCCAAGCACAAGGCCGCGATTCTGTTTACATGGCCCGTAATGGGAAAAAAAGGCCGCGCCACGCCGCCCACTCCAATAGAAAAACACATCTTTACAGCGGATTTTCTCCGGATTGTGTTCCGAGGCCAGCAGAAAAGTTTTTTGACGGCTGAATAACTTTAGATCGGTCTTCTAAAAAATTACAGAGCCGATTGCTAACTGAAAGCTAACTTCCTCCGGCTCGCTAGCATAGCACTCATTCCAGTGTAAAGCCAAGCCAGCTCAGGCTGGGGACCCGGATGTGATAGTGAATGTCTACGGGAGAATGGCTGGCACTCTAGCGGCACCTTGCGGCGCCCGGCAGTAATTGAGTTAAGATACTCAGCTAGTGGGGAATGCTCTCTTCCCTGGTGAGAATTGCCCCATTATATAGGCTTGTTTGTGTATTGTATGACATCACGCCACATCATCAGCTGTGGACTCTGTGATGTCATCGTATCTCCATATATGGCCATCTCCGTATATGGAGATATAAGTCGTCCATGCCCAAGTATGGGCTGGTGAGGTCAGACTTTGTGTGATGCGTAGGTTATCTCCATATATGGAGATTCAACATTCCAGGTGTAACTATGGCTGCCCGTATGACGTGAGAGGTGGAGGTTGTGATATTTGTGGAGATAAGCGACCAACGGTCGCTTATCTCCCGATTAGGGAGTCTTACTGGTTATAATAATAGTCCCTATAGTATGAGATCCAGTGGTTGTCGGTTCGGTGGTTTGTTTATCCTGTTGTTGTCGGTTCACACACACACACACAGACACACACACACACACACACACACACACACGCACACGCACACGCACATGCACACGCACACGCACAAACAAACGCACACACACACACACACACACACACACACACACACACACACACACACACACACACACACACACAAGATACGATATTGGACTTTCACACAGGGGACCTGGTTTTGAATCCCGGGCGTTACACTTGCACCATGCTGAACCAATTAAGACCACTCTCTCTCTCTTTCTCTGACAAAATGTAACCATAAATAATGATGATGTTGTTAAAACCTTCCTTCTATTTGTCATGTCGCATTTTTTTTTTACCTCAATTACACACACAAAAAAAAGAAAAAAAAACTGAGCTTTCAACATTCATATCAATGGTTTCTCTGTGGTCTGGGGTTTTGTGCAACGAGGCTTAGAAAAGTGAGTTCATTGGTCCCTCTCCTCTTCTGCCCTAACCTCTGCCCCCTGCCTCGTATAAAATGTACTTAAAGTACAAAAGTAGTCATTATGCAAAAAGTTTGTACACAACTCCTTTGAAAGTAACAGATATACATTGTGAGCTTGTAGATTGTCTATTTTCAAAGTGATTAAGGGCTGAAGTGATTAATGCATGATTTGTAATAATCAAAATCTACAAAGTAACTAAAGTTTCAAAATGATTGTCGTGGACAAAAAAGTACTACACTACAATACTCAAGTAGAGTACAAATACCTCAAAACTTTATTCAAGTACATGGTGGGAGGGCCGGGACTTTGAGAGGGCGGGGCAGAGGCGATGAGAAAGAGGCGATGAAAGTCCCTGTACAACGCAAGTAGTAAGCCTGCAGGAAGGTGCCTGACTAGGAATATTATCTTTGCTACTCAAAAGGCCACAGAACACAGAGAGAAAAAAACCTGCCATGGCTCTCTGGAGTGGGGTTTTCAGTTTTAACATTTTAATACACGTTTTAAGGACCAGGACAAAGACTTTTATGATTGGTAAAAACAGCATGTCATAATTCCTTTGAGATGACAATTTTCAACCAAGTTTGGCCACCATGAATACAAAAGTGGATAGTAACACATGTCCCTACGAAATCAGACCAGTCACATGAAACTAACACACCTCAACTGAGGCATCTACTCCAATAACGGCATACACTGGAGCCCTGAGTTAACAGTGCTACGCTAATGACAGATCAGCAATATTAAGCACACACAGCTCTTAGCATCTTAGCTCATCATTGGTAATGTTTAGGCCTGGTGCCATGCAAAACAAGAAAATAAGCCTTGTAAGGAGAGGTTTTCTGTGGGCAGCATAACTTGAAGCCCTTATTCAAAACCAGCCATGCTGTACAGAATCAGCACAAGATTTAAGAAATAAGTGAAGCAGGAGAAACAGATGATGTTCGGGCCACCACAAAATAGACTCACACCGTTAAACAGGTGGTGGAGGTGGTGTTGTAGGCACTGCATGTGGAAATCATGAAGATGACACATTTATCTTGAGTCTCCTCAAACCAGAGCATACCAGTAAGACTCCCTAATCGGGAGATAAGCGACCGTCAGGTCGCAGCATGATTTTAGGGCAAAATGTGTAAGAGCAGTGTCCAAAAATGTGTTTGAAAAAATCGATCTGATGGTGGCGCTATATGGGACAGATCCATGTTGATGACATGAGTGTAGACATACTGTGTACCGATTTGCGTGATTTTAGGGCAAAATCTATAGGAGCAGTGTCCAAAAATGTGTTTGAAAAAATGGGCCTGATGGTGGCGCTATATGGGACAGATTCATGTTGACGGCTCTCTTGGCGCCGCCGAGGCGGACGCGTGGGTACCGGCCCCGGCTCTCCCGGTCGCTCCTAGCCCGAGTTACAGCATTTTATGTGCGCTGCAGTGGCAGGGGTCCCTGGGGGTCCCTGGAGCTCTGGGGGTCCCTGGAGGGGTGGAGGTTGTGGATTGGCAGGCAAAGAGTGTGTGTGCAAAGTTTGGCTTGGATTGGGGCAACGGTGTCGGAGATATGAGTTGGGGAAAAGTGTGACGTGACGGACAGACTGACTGACAGACGGACTGACAGACAGCCGGTGGAGGTTTTGGTAGTAACTGCGACCTGACGGTCGCAATCACTGATGGAATGTGAAATATGGTGCAGGTGTAGTTTCACCTACCTGAGACACTGATAATGACACAGCGAAGATCCGACTGATATGTACTCAAGAACCCGATTGGAAAAATTCTGTGGGGGCAGATAGAAAATGGTGAGGTGGCACATCAGTCTGTATAGTATATCACTCTCTCTCTCTCTCTCTCTCTCTCTCTCTCTCTCTCTCTCTCTCTCTCTCTCTCTCTCTCTCTCTCTCTCTGTATATATATATATATATATATTTATCATAAAAAAAGAAATCCTGTTGATTTTGTCATTTTATTAGGACTGGATCTGCGGCTCTGGATCTCTCCTGTAGGCTGTTTCATCGTCGTTTGTGATCAGGCCTATGACTGTGGTGTCGTCCGCAAACTTGATCACTTGGTTCGAGCAGAACAGAGCCACAAAGTGGTCTTAACCTTTAAGATGGTTTGGTTTGAACAGGCTTTATGAAAATAATGACGCTCGTCATCTAGAGATGTACTGCTATGCTTTTATGCACAGTGTGTCTAATGATTCTGGGATAATATATAACAAAAATATGCATTTTAATGAAACATTATAAAAGTAATATACTGTAAAGATATGCAGTAATACACTACTCTAACACAATGAACTGGACAGACAGACAGACAGACAGACAGACAGACAGACAGACAGACAGACAGACAGACAGACAGACAGACGGATGCTAACCGGTAACGGGCCTGAGCAACAAAGCAGACAGGGTAATGTCCATCCTCTGATGGCGTCCATCTCAGGATGAACTGTCCCGGTCCAAATTGTGCTACCGGTAGTTTAATCAGGGTCATGGTGTGAGGTCCACTGTAGAACAGATCAGACTCAGCGACCCTACAACACCAAAAAGAAGAGAACAGCAAAGGTTTTAAAATATATTTCCAGAGCTTCAGAAATATTGAGGACACCATAGGACAGCAAAACAACGACTACATTACTTCATGCGGTACATCAGATGTGCAGAAACCTTTTAGAAGTGGTACGCAGAAGGACAAAACACATTTGAATGAATGAACGTTAACAGACACCACTTACTTTCTATATTACGGAAGGCTGGTTGCCACACATATTGCTACAACAACCGATCCAGGGTTAGGGTCACAAGTTAATTACTAAATTAGGTACATTTTTGGGAAGGCAAGCTATTCCTGTTGGACTGCAAACTATGCTACAGTAGAAAGAACTCTGGTAGATATGGCTGTCATTATTTAAACTTGCATGTTGTCAGTGGAATGTTGCTGACATGCCCACATCAGGAACACCATGCACACCCACAAAACCAGCACTTGGTCATCTCAAACCTGATGTTATTGCCTCTGTGGAATTGAAAACACTACTGTGTGTAGTATAGTATAGGCTGAGTACTCCAGTTCACTCAAACTAGAAGGCCTCAGTCTTGTTGTCTTTTACTCACATGGATGCTGTCTCTGTGTTGATGAGGATTTCCAGTGGGTAACCACCACTGGTGTTGAGCTGTGCTCTGTTAGCCGGGGTGGTAGGCAGGAACCTGGGTATATACACTCCCTCTGTACAGCTGGCTGCTGGTCCACTCACTGAACACAAAGAGGAAATATAACCATTGACAGTGCATTAACTGGTTGAGTTTGTTGCAAGCAGGAAATGTGCACGCACACACACATACAGTACACATTCACATGCATCCACAGTCGCGCACACACACACACACACACGCACGCACGCACGCACGCACGCACGCACGCACGCACACACACGCACACACACACACACACACGCGCACACACACACACACACGAGCAAGCTTAAGTTGTCACTTTTTTGCCATCGTCTAATTTGAAATTAAATGTTTGGTTGCCAGGAACCCTAGGAACATTAATTCGGGGTGGTAACATGTCATTAGGTCGAACACCCTTTACATCGACCACCAAACTCTAACCCCAACCCTAAACCTAACCTCAGTAAAACTATGCCTAACTCTAACCCCAACCCTAAACCTAACCTCAGTAACCGTGACGCGGGTGATTATCTAACCTGCCGACACTGTTCGACCCAACGGGGGTTCGACCTATGGGGCAGTCCCCATTCGGGTAAATGCTTTTCAGAAGTGACGTATCTTTGTAGTTGAACCTTTCCAACGAAAGGTTTGGTGGTCGGAGACAGTATGGACAGGCATTTAAGTTAAGGCATATTAAGAGCTGGTACTTAAGACAATCAAAATAGATATCTGACTGTACTCAGTTATCCATCAATCAATCAATCAATCAATCAATCAATCAATCAATCAAGCCTGCAAGGTACATGAACTGAGGATTTTGCTGTGTACCTTCGACAACAAATTGTAGAGGTATAATGCTGAGATGGTCCCTGGTACTGAAAATGCGCTGATTTCCTACAGGGTTCTCGACGGTGATATTGTGGTTGGGAAAGTCAGACATAGTCAACTGGACCACGAAGGTACCACCAAGGCTCGAGCTGGTGGATGCAAATGACAAAGTGCAATTCTGAAAGAAGAGAGAAAGAACACAGGACATGAAGAGAAAAATAAATAAACAATGAGTGACATTTCTAAGAACACATGGCTATGGAAAAACAGTAACATAAATGCAATATTAATTAAAACTGTGTTAATAAATGAAATATGTATAGCAGCAGTATGATGTGATCTATATTCTTATTTACAATTAAACGCATTGAACTCACGGTTGATATGGTGAGAAAATAAGGAAGATTAGCATCAGACGCAGCCCTGCATTCAACCCGGTCTCCATCTGGGTCAAATGCTAACAGGTTGAAGTTTCTCACACAGTTAGAAGGAACTCTGAGAGACAAAGAGAGAAGGAAGAAAAAGAAAAAGATTCAATGAGACAATGAGATTATATCATTTGTTTATTTTCCACCTCTTTATTAATAGAAGTATGTAGTAAATGTATTATATACTATCAATACTATCAATGCATAGGTTATATTATTGTGTGAATGTTAGTACAGAGAACAGAAGAGAAGTGTATTATGTTACCGTAGTGAAGGTATGATGGTGGTCTGAGGAGAACTGTTGGGTTTTCCAGTGTCAGATCTGGTCCCGAGGATCACAGACGCTAGAGCATTAGCGTCCACAATGTTGATATTGTTATGTGTCCAGTTACCAGCACCCTGTAACCTGTGGGAGATGAGATTAATATGATTATTGCTATTATTATTGTTTTGTACAAAGTGCCTATATACTAACACAGTTTATTAGAAGCATTTAAGAAAGAAACATAGAAACATTAAATGTATAACATGAACATTTAATTAAGCAAATGAAATGAATCGATTATTAAATGATTGATATCTTAAGCATTGTGATTACCGACAAAAGGCATTATTCAATTTTAAAAAGCTTGACCAATAATGTTAAGTTCCAGCCCTACATATGATTACAGCTAAGCAGTCAACAAATACATATCATTTGCTAGTTGAAACATCAATGGACAACATTGAAACTGTGATTTATAACCACTTGACTGACCAATCCTCTACTTTAGCTGAGTCGTGGAAAGCAGGAGAATGAAAGTGTAAAACATGAATATTGTATTTAAAGTCTAATTGTTTTTGTTGTGTAATAGTGAATCCCTCTTCACTCACGTCATAGTAAAGTGAGCGTTGAGTGGAACCAGTCGAGTCATGATTCCTTCTTGCTGACACCACTCTGTGGTTTTCTGCACCGTGTACACCTCCTGTTGGATCTGACGGCCACACCATCTCCCCAAACACACCCATTTGGCTGGATCTGTGCATGATGTGAAGGCTGTCTTATAGCTCAGAACCACCTGTAATTATGAGATAATGACACATACATGATTATATGACTTTGATCCTATCTCTGTTTACAATAGGTGGATACAGACTTATTTTTAAATTAACAATGTGTGTCAAATGTAGCCATGAGTAATGATGATGATGATCATGATTATGACCTTGATCATGATAATGATCTTGATTATTATACAAATAGCTAAGAGCAGCGATACAGGGGCCAAGGACTGTAATGTAATATACCAGTAAGACACCTAAGGGAGAAGAACGCACATGGACGGAATTAATTTGCCAGTGCAATTCGAGTTGAGGTTGTTTGTTTAAGTTGGGCAAAATGTGGATACAATATTTAACAGGGCATAATCTGGGAGTGCTATAACAGGTCAGCTATAGACATTGAGGCGTTACTGACTCCCACCCACCCACTGACTGACCAACCCACCCACCCACTCTCTGACGGACAAAATGTGCCAGCTTTCATAGTTAACTGTGACTTACGGTCGCAACAAAACACAATATGCAATACAATAAGCCAAACAAGTACTGAGATCGGCTGGGTATGTACTGTATGTCGGTGTCCTCCCTTGTTTAAGCCCCGTAGCCCAATCAGGGACCAGCATTTCCGGCAATGTAGTCATTAACAGCCAATGAACGACCAGCATTACTGGTGATGCCAGTGGTGATGTCACTGGCATCGCCAGTGGTGCTGCCAGTGGTGAACGCACCTCATGACATGCTGTGCTGGCCATAGATAGCCTACTTGTGCACAAGACGCAAGTTGGCACCTCGACAGAGTGCAGTTCTAGTTATTGACTCCGCCAGACCGAAAGGCATGGCCTCATTCACATACAGAAAAGCCAAGCTAATGGTTGGCTTGGTGGTGGTTCAATGTAATCTCTATTAGTGACCGACCGATAGAATTTTGTTGTGAACCAATACGATACGATACAAGAGAGGGGGCCCATCACCAATACCGTATATATATATATATATATATATATATATATATGTTGACCTGTACCTACCTTCATTAATTCCTCATCCCAGATTGTGACCTTTGGGTAAAAGCTCAGGACAGTTCCATAAAAGTTGTTCTGTGGGGCGCCTGCATGTTGTATAATAAATACAAATAAAAACAACACATCAACACAGTACAACAGTGTATTCCATTTGAACTAATCCTTCTTCAAACTTGCAGTGGTTGTCAGTTCAGTGGTTGTCAGGGAGATCTGGCCAAGTTACATGTTTGTATAGGAAGGGGGCATGTCTGATAAAATGAATATCAAATATCCAAATACTGAATCAAGCAACTTAGAATCTGTCCAGGGTGTTCACAAAAGCCTGATTAGACTATAAAATGACCAAAAGTGTTTTTTAAAGTGAAATTTCCGTTTAACGTCATTTAATGCGATTAGATAGGACTTTTCCCGCATAACTTCCGGGTATGATGATGATGATGTCACACACATACCCTCTATAGCAGTGAGCGTGGTTTACTGGTGCCAACAACACATATTTATAACAAGTATCTAGAAACAAGCCATCCAGGATGTCAGTGAGTCATGACCATAAAACGTTATTAATATATATATATATATATATATATATATATATATATATATATATATATATATATATATATATATGACCCCTGGTGGTCCCCAGACCACTGGCGAATGGATTTAAACTGGAGTGGGGATTCCTATCCATGCATGCATTGTGGCCATCACCGGCCAATGTTTCATTTTTGCTTGATATCTTATGTACTCACTGCTGGTAGAGAACATGAACGTAGACTTCCCAAGTAATTTGGGGATTTTTTTTTTTATTGAAAAAAGGTTCGGAATTGACCAAGATGTGGGTCATGATGTTCCAGTGCTCTCGGCATGGATGTGTGTGCTCCGTACGTGCACGTGTTATCTCGTTTAATAGGGAGACAATTACAGTCACAGCTGGTACAGATAACGAAAACAGACTTCCCAAGGATTATGTCAAATTAAAAATTGGACCACAATTGACTGAGAAGTGGCCAAGTCAATCTGCTGTGTCCTTATACAACCAAATGGACCCGTGTTGGCTCTCAAAACCTCGTCTGACCACCTCTTGCAGTATGCCTTAAGTTTTTTTTTTCTTTTTCTTTTTTTTTAACGTTCCTGAATGGGGACTTGTGTCCCTTCTAAATCAGACCAGTCACATGAAGGAGCGTGCAAGGAGATGGGCGTAACCAACAAGGACAGGAGGATATCTGACTGACAAATTGCACGCACAGTTGGCAGAAAATGGTCATGCATTTTGACTTTGTCCACACACTAACATTTTCGTTTAGTCTCGTCTAGTCAACGACGAGACTAAACGAAAATGTTAGTGTGCCACCTAGGCGGGGGGGAGGAAGAAAGATTGAGGGGAAAGAAAAAGAGAGAGAAAAGGAGAGAAAGAGAGAGGAAAAAGAGGAAAAGAGAGAGTGAAAAGAAACATACAGCTATTTACAGCTATTCTAATGTCTGTAAGATTTAGTCACTTTTGGTATTTTGGATGTGCGACAACATGTAGATGCAATGGGGATGTCAAAAACAAAAGCCTTTCATTCATTCAAATAAAAACTTGCCATTAATCTATTCAAGTGAAGACGTATTTGCCAACTACATCTTATTTGACAAATACATCGATACAGGACATATTACGCCATATTAACTTGTTTTGCTGTTTGCTGCTGTGAATGCAGGAGGAGAGCGATAACAAGCACTTAATAACAATCTATAAATCAATTGATCTGACAGAAACTGCAATGCTAGCCTACAGCAGGTTTAGCTATGTTTTAAAACTGTACAAATGGCTATCGTCTACTGTTTTAAAAGAAACCAGAATTACCAGTGGTGTTTAATGTGTGCTGGTTGGCTATTTTTTCCTTTCTGAATAACAATGGCTTGGTTTGCTAATAGGCCTATCGGTGTAATCACTGCTCATTAGTGCAGATAGCCTACCCATAATTTTACATATTTAGGTCAAAACACCTATTGTTTAAACCATGAATGTAATGGAACAGTTAGCCAGTCATTTAACACCGTCCTGAATAGCAACCCACATGCATATAGCTATCCATTTAGTATGTTATAAATGCTTATATGTCCGCTAAAATGCCATACAGGTGAATTTAATAAGCATTTAATTGACTGTGTTGTCCCTTATTATATTATATTTGAACACAAATAAAAGTTATGCACTCTTTAATCATTACCACCACCATTATGATGATGATCGCTATTAATTGCACAGTATCTCTGACATAGCCTGCTTCCCCCTCCCCTTTTACTGTAAATAGCCTACCATTTATTTGTATTTAGTACTTTTATTTAGTTTTCCGACTGTCTTATGACGATATTGTTAGCATAGTAGGCCTATTGTTTTTTTTTTGTATTATTGTTTTGTCTGTCATTTAATGTTGTATGGGTATGCGTTGTAAAAACAAGCCCAAAATCTTTCTTGTGGTGTTTATCCTTTTAGTTGACCATCTATCACTGTACAGTACAGTACCGTGAATATGTAGAGAACGTAATTTCCCCTGCTGAGCCTGAGGACAACACGCAGCATGCACCTACAGTACGTGGACTTTCTCTTTCTCTCTCTCTCGCTCTATCTCCCCCTCCCTCCCGCTCTCGTTTGTATCACGCTAACCGGTGCGCGGATAGTTGCGGTGTCACTCACTATTTAACCTAAATAACAACTATTTATTGCGACCGTCAGGTCGCATTTACTACCAAAACCTCCACCGGCTGTCTGTCAGTCTGTACCGTCATGTCACACTTTTCCCCAACTCATATCTCCGCCACCGTTGCCCCAAGACATGCCAAACTTTGCACACACACTCCTTGCCTGCCAATCCACAACCTCCACCTCTCACGTCATACGGGCAGCCATAGTTACACCTGGAATGTTGAATCTCCATATATGGAGATACGATGACATCACAGAGTCCACAGCTGATGATGTGGCGTGATGTCATACAATACACAAACAAGCCCTATATAAAGGGGCAATTCTCACCAGGGAAGAGAGCATTCCTCGACTCAGACCTTATCGCCAGGATCAACTAAGCTTATAGCTCATCATCACATCCAACCATCTTAACTCATTTAGTGCCCGAACCGAATAATTTCGGTTCTTTTTTCCATTCCCATACTAATTTTTTAATCTATTTCGCTTACCCTGAGCTGCTAGTAGCGACGTGGGTGGTCCTGGCTCGTCCACCGCTTCACAACGAGCCATTCTACTTGTCCCGATGATTTATTCCATTGAAAATGGTTTAGAAAAAAGTTTAGAGCCCCCCCAAAAAAACGCTGTTTCAGCAAGACGTATTAAGGATTACAAGAACCGTCATTTTTCGGTTCCTTTAGTAAAATGAATTAAATAATCGGAGGCCTCAACGAAGCCCCGGTCGAATTTTCCATCCAAGCACAAGGCCGCGATTCTGTTTACATGGCCCGTAATGGGAAAAAAAGGCCGCGCCACGCCGCCCACTCCAATAGAAAAACACATCTTTACAGCGGATTTTCTCCAGATTGTGTTCCGAGGCCAGCAGAAAAGTTTTTTGACGGCTGAATAACTTTAGATCGGTCTTCTAAAAAATTACAGAGCCGATTGCTAACTGAAAGCTAACTTCCTCCGGCTCGCTAGCATAGCACTCATTCCAGTGTAAAGCCAAGCCAGCTCAGGCTGGGGACCCGGATGTGATAGTGAATGTCTACGGGAGAATGGCTGGCACTCTAGCGGCACCTTGCGGCGCCCGGCAGTAATTGAGTTAAGATACTCAGCTAGTGGGGAATGCTCTCTTCCCTGGTGAGAATTGCCCCATTATATAGGCTTGTTTGTGTATTGTATGACATCACGCCACATCATCAGCTGTGGACTCTGTGATGTCATCGTATCTCCATATATGGCCATCTCCGTATATGGAGATATAAGTCGTCCATGCCCAAGTATGGGCTGGTGAGGTCAGACTTTGTGTGATGCGTAGGTTATCTCCATATATGGAGATTCAACATTCCAGGTGTAACTATGGCTGCCCGTATGACGTGAGAGGTGGAGGTTGTGATATTTGTGGAGATAAGCGACCAACGGTCGCTTATCTCCCGATTAGGGAGTCTTACTGGTTATAATATAGTCCCTATAGTATGAGATCCAGTGGTTGTCGGTTCGGTGGTTTGTTTATCCTGTTGTTGTCGGTTCACACACACACACAGACACACACACACACACACACACACGCACACGCACACGCACACGCACATGCACACGCACACGCACAAACAAACGCACACACACACACACACACACACACACACACACACACACACACACACACACACACACACACACACACACACACACACACACACACACAAGATAAGATATTGGACTTTCACACAGGGGACCTGGTTTTGAATCCCGGGCGTTACACTTGCACCATGCTGAACCAATTAAGACCACTCTCTCTCTCTTTCTCTGACAAAATGTAACCATAAATAATGATGATGTTGTTAAAACCTTCCTTCTATTTGTCATGTCGCATTTTTTTTTTACCTCAATTACACACACAAAAAAAAGAAAAAAAAACTGAGCTTTCAACATTCATATCAATGGTTTCTCTGTGGTCTGGGGTTTTGTGCAACGAGGCTTAGAAAAGTGAGTTCATTGGTCCCTCTCCTCTTCTGCCCTAACCTCTGCCCCCTGCCTCGTATAAAATGTACTTAAAGTACAAAAGTAGTCATTATGCAAAAAGTTTGTACACAACTCCTTTGAAAGTAACAGATATACATTGTGAGCTTGTAGATTGTCTATTTTCAAAGTGATTAAGGGCTGAAGTGATTAATGCATGATTTGTAATAATCAAAATCTACAAAGTAACTAAAGTTTCAAAATGATTGTCGTGGACAAAAAAGTACTACACTACAATACTCAAGTAGAGTACAAATACCTCAAAACTTTATTCAAGTACATGGTGGGAGGGCCGGGACTTTGAGGGGGCGGGGCAGAGGCGATGAGAAAGAGGCGATGAAAGTCCCTGTACAACGCAAGTAGTAAGCCTGCAGGAAGGTGCCTGACTAGGAATATTATCTTTGCTACTCAAAAGGCCACAGAACACAGAGAGAAAAAAAACTGCCATGGCTCTCTGGAGTGGGGTTTTCAGTTTTAACATTTTAATACACGTTTTAAGGACCAGGACAAAGACTTTTATGATTGGTAAAAACAGCATGTCATAATTCCTTTGAGATGACAATTTTCAACCAAGTTTGGCCACCATGAATACAAAAGTGGATAGTAACACATGTCCCTACGAAATCAGACCAGTCACATGAAACTAACACACCTCAACTGAGGCATCTACTCCAATAACGGCATACACTGGAGCCCTGAGTTAACAGTGCTACGCTAATGACAGATCAGCAATATTAAGCACACACAGCTCTTAGCATCTTAGCTCATCATTGGTAATGTTTAGGCCTGGTGCCATGCAAAACAAGAAAATAAGCCTTGTAAGGAGAGGTTTTCTGTGGGCAGCATAACTTGAAGCCCTTATTCAAAACCAGCCATGCTGTACAGAATCAGCACAAGATTTAAGAAATAAGTGAAGCAGGAGAAACAGATGATGTTCGGGCCACCACAAAATAGACTCACACCGTTAAACAGGTGGTGGAGGTGGTGTTGTAGGCACTGCATGTGGAAATCATGAAGATGACACATTTATCTTGAGTCTCCTCAAACCAGAGCATACCAGTAAGACTCCCTAATCGGGAGATAAGCGACCGTCAGGTCGCAGCATGATTTTAGGGCAAAATGTGTAAGAGCAGTGTCCAAAAATGTGTTTGAAAAAATCGATCTGATGGTGGCGCTATATGGGACAGATCCATGTTGATGACATGAGTGTAGACATACTGTGTACCGATTTGCGTGATTTTAGGGCAAAATCTATAGGAGCAGTGTCCAAAAATGTGTTTGAAAAAATGGGCCTGATGGTGGCGCTATATGGGACAGATTCATGTTGACGGCTCTCTTGGCGCCGCCGAGGCGGACGCGTGGGTACCGGCCCCGGCTCTCCCGGTCGCTCCTAGCCCGAGTTACAGCATTTTATGTGCGCTGCAGTGGCAGGGGTCCCTGGGGGTCCCTGGAGCTCTGGGGGTCCCTGGAGGGGTGGAGGTTGTGGATTGGCAGGCAAAGAGTGTGTGTGCAAAGTTTGGCTTGGATTGGGGCAACGGTGTCGGAGATATGAGTTGGGGAAAAGTGTGACGTGACGGACAGACTGACTGACAGACGGACTGACAGACAGCCGGTGGAGGTTTTGGTAGTAACTGCGACCTGACGGTCGCAATCACTGATGGAATGTGAAATATGGTGCAGGTGTAGTTTCACCTACCTGAGACACTGATAATGACACAGCGAAGATCCGACTGATATGTAAAGAACCCGATTGGAAAAATTCTGTGGGGGCAGATAGAAAATGGTGAGGTGGCACATCAGTTTGTATAGTATCACACTCTCTCTCTCTCTCTCTCTCTCTCTCTCTCTCTCTCTCTCTCTCTCTGTATATATATATATATATATATATATATATATATATATATATATATATATATATATATATATATATATATATATATTTATCATAAAAAAAGAAATCCTGTTGATTTTGTCATTTTATTAGGACTGGATCTGCGGCTCTGGATCTCTCCTGTAGGCTGTTTCATCGTCGTTTGTGATCAGGCCTATGACTGTGGTGTCGTCCGCAAACTTGATCACTTGGTTCGAGCAGAACAGAGCCACAAAGTGGTCTTAACCTTTAAGATGGTTTGGTTTGAACAGGCTTTATGAAAATAATGACGCTCGTCATCTAGAGATGTACTGCTATGCTTTTATGCACAGTGTGTCTAATGATTCTGGGATAATATATAACAAAAATATGCATTTTAATGAAACATTATAAAAGTAATATACTGTAAAGATATGCAGTAATACACTACTCTAACACAATGAACTGGACAGACAGACAGACAGACAGACAGACAGACAGACAGACAGACAGACAGACAGACGGATGCTAACCGGTAACGGGCCTGAGCAACAAAGCAGACAGGGTAATGTCCATCCTCTGATGGCGTCCATCTCAGGATGAACTGTCCCAGTCCAAATTGTGCTACCGGTAGTTTAATCAGGGTCATGGTGTGAGGTCCACTGTAGAACAGATCAGACTCAGCGACCCTACAACACCAAAAAGAAGAGAACAGCAAAGGTTTTAAAATATATTTCCAGAGCTTCAGAAATATTGAGGACACCATAGGACAGCAAAACAACGACTACATTACTTCATGCGGTACATCAGATGTGCAGAAACCTTTTAGAAGTGGTACGCAGAAGGACAAAACACATTTGAATGAATGAACGTTAACAGACACCACTTACTTTCTATATTACGGAAGGCTGGTTGCCACACATATTGCTACAACAACCGATCCAGGGTTAGGGTCACAAGTTAATTACTAAATTAGGTACATTTTTGGGAAGGCAAGCTATTCCTGTTGGACTGCAAACTATGCTACAGTAGAAAGAACTCTGGTAGATATGGCTGTCATTATTTAAACTTGCATGTTGTCAGTGGAATGTTGCTGACATGCCCACATCAGGAACACCATGCACACCCACAAAACCAGCACTTGGTCATCTCAAACCTGATGTTATTGCCTCTGTGGAATTGAAAACACTACTGTGTGTAGTATAGTATAGGCTGAGTACTCCAGTTCACTCAAACTAGAAGGCCTCAGTCTTGTTGTCTTTTACTCACATGGATGCTGTCTCTGTGTTGATGAGGATTTCCAGTGGGTAACCACCACTGGTGTTGAGCTGTGCTCTGTTAGCCGGGGTGGTAGGCAGGAACCTGGGTATATACACTCCCTCTGTACAGCTGGCTGCTGGTCCACTCACTGAACACAAAGAGGAAATATAACCATTGACAGTGCATTAACTGGTTGAGTTTGTTGCAAGCAGGACATGTGCACGCACACACACATACAGTACACATTCACATGCATCCACAGTCGCGCACACACACACACACACACGCACGCACGCACGCACGCACGCACGCACGCACGCACGCACACACACGCACACACACGCGCACACACACACACACACACACACACACACACACACACACACACACACACACACACACACACACACACACACACACACGCACACGAGCAAGCTTAAGTTGTCACTTTTTTGCCATCGTCTAATTTGAAATTAAATGTTTGGTTGCCAGGAACCCTAGGAACATTAATTCGGGGTGGTAACATGTCATTAGGTCGAACACCCTTTACATCGACCACCAAACTCTAACCCCAACCCTAAACCTAACCTCAGTAAAACTATGCCTAACTCTAACCCCAACCCTAAACCTAACCTCAGTAACCGTGACGCGGGTGATTATCTAACCTGCCGACACTGTTCGACCCAACGGGGGTTCGACCTATGGGGCAGTCCCCATTCGGGTAAATGCTTTTCAGAAGTGACGTATCTTTGTAGTTGAACCAGACCTTTCCAACAAAAGGTTTGGTGGTCGGAGACAGTATGGACAGGACAGGCCCTTAAGTTAAGCCATGAGAGCTGGTACTTAAGTGTTAGTTCAGCTATTTTTGACATAAAGCTGTGTGAAATACTTGCCATTAAAATAGTGGTTACAAATGTATTTGTAGAAGCCGTATGACTGATTTAGCGTATTATTTTGTATTATTATTAATAGTTTAAAGTTACTTCAATTATTGGCCAATTTGGGCACTAATTAAGGGCACGCCTCTCCCAGGCTGGATTTGATTACAACAGAGGGCATAATTATGGACAGGTGAGGGGGAAAGGGCAGTCACCGTATGGGAGCAAATGGTTTTTTACCAGTTCAACAGGACAATATGCCTATGCCATGGAGATCTGTTTCTTGTTTTACACCTGCACTTTAAGCAAGTAAAAAGCCAACTCAAGTCAAGGTTGTGGACATTGTTTTATTTTGCCTGCGTACGAACCTAATATCTGCGGTGAACTCAGTGATGTTTTGTTTAGTGTTTGAACTTGCAAACAGCACTTTCAAAGTAAAAACCTGTCCCATGGAACTAGAAGTTGCCTACAGGAAGGAAGAAAGGAACCTGATGACATTTCGGGACTAGACACGGCAGGAGTGTCAAGGTTTTTGACTGGATGGATGAAGACCAAGTTGAATAAAAGGATTGGATGGGCAAACAAAACCGGATCGCTTTTGCAGAATTTGCACAACAAGGCCAGAGCTCGGTATGTAACAAAACAAGCTGTAAAGGAAAACAGCATTTAACCATTGGAGTTGTTTTTGTTTTTGTTTTACCGCACTGAGCTTTTATTGGTGATCGTTTGCTGCATCAATCGCCATCCTTTTTCATTTGTCACTGTCAGACTTTTAAAGGTGACATGTTTTCTACAGTCCGTTTATATTAGTTTTTTGTATTGTCACTGTTGGACTTTTATTTGTGACATACATTTGCACTGTACGTGAGCTGCAGCACTTTATTGTGTGGTTAAAAGAAAAAGCTCACACTATATCGGACGTCACGCAGCAAGTGCAACAAGAAAAACTGAACCTAAATTGTGAAGAGGAGAGCATGGCTTTGTACACAGAAGACTGGTGGTCAGATGATCCTCCAGAACTTAGTCCGGAGGTTATTGCAAAAATGTCAGAACACTGGTGTTCAGACGACGACCCTCCAGAGCTAAGTCTGGAGGTCATTGACAAAATTGTGAAAAGCTATTTTGATGACACGCAGGACACTAAACTTGTTTCCTCAAATAGGAGTGAAGCTCCCAGTCAGATACAGGGTCTGAGGGAGAACAATGGAAGCAGTTTGGCCACTGATGTTGCTGTGGTGGAGAAAGGACACTCCTCCCCTTCCAGCCAAGGCAAGAAGAGCAATCACACATTGGAAAATCAGGATGAAGGAAAATCCTCAGAACAGATGGAGCCATCCAAGGAACCAGCAGACGGCAAAGCAACTGCTACCCCACCAACATCACGTGGTCATATTGGGTCCGGTGGTGGGGACACCTTTATGTTTTCAGTTGTGCCAGTTAACAGTCAGGGAGATGGGCCCCATGTAGTGAGAACCAAAGTGGGCTGGGTTCTTAGTGGGGGTCCACGACGTAGAGGTGGAACTAACAGTAGGAGCAAGAGGGGCTGCTCCAGTGTTGCCACCAATGCTATCTCCATCATGCACACAGAGAGAATGGATCAGGAACATCATGCCTTCATGGAGATCCCAGAACCGACAACAAAACGACAACTCAACCTGAAGAGAAGCTGTCATCTGCCAGAGGGAAGGGACCTGGACTTCCTGTGGTGGTGTGAGGGCTACATTGAGCCCTCTCCAGTCAACCAAGAGGGAGAGAAGTGAACCAACCTGTCAACAAGCGCTGATGGCAATGGGAGGCCGCAGAGTTGCAGACTATAACCAAAGTTCTCTTCTCAATCTTTCTCTTTTTTCTTTCTTTACAGTGACATCAGAAGACTCAGTCAAGCTTAATTACATCACACATACCACATACCCTTGATTTATGATTTTCTTGTGTTAACGGCTTCTATAAATGTATTTATAGGCTGGATTTGATTACAACAGAGGGCATAATTATGGACAGGTGAGGGGGAAAGGGCAGTCACCGTATGGGAGCAAATGGTTTTTTACCAGTTCAACAGGACAATATGCCTATGCCATGGAGATCTGTTTCTTGTTTTACACCTGCACTTTAAGCAAGTAAAAAGCCAACTCAAGTCAAGGTTGTGGACATTGTTTTATTTTGCCTGCGTACGAACCTAATATCTGCGGTGAACTCAGTGATGTTTTGTTTAGTGTTTGAACTTGCAAACAGCACTTTCAGTATTAATTGATTACCAGAGTCCAGTGGTCAGAGTTCTGCCCAGTTTTAGATGAATATTAAGTAGTTCCAATAGGGTGGGGGCCATTTGGCGTGTCCCAATCATTGAAAATAGATTAATCCACAAAACTAGCGTAATTTGTATTGTTGGCCTATTTCTACCATATAGAGCGAGGTTTCGTTCTGATCAGCTGACTGCAAAGCACCTTGTTTTGGGGTAATACGTTGCAGCGGCGTAGTGATACGACACAAAAAATAGTACCATGTGACAGAGGGGTCAAAGTTGAACGAAAGTTGGTCTATTTGGTAGAAATAGGTCAACAATACAAATTACGCTAGTTTTGTGGATTCATCTATTTTTAATGATGGGCCATGAGCCCCTGCCAAATTACCGGAACTATTTTATATTCATCTAAAACTGACCAGAACTCTGACCACGGGACTCCACCACTATTTTAATGGCAAGTATTTCACACAGCTTTATGTCAAAAATAGCTATCAAAATAGATATCTGACTGTACTCATTCAGCCATCATCAATCAATCAATCAATCAATCAATCAATCAAACCTGCAAGGTACATGAACTGAGGATTTTGCTGTGTACCTTCGACAACAAACTGTAGAGGTATAACGCTGAGATGATCGCTGGTACTGAAAACGCGCTGATTTCCTCCAGGGTACTCGACGATGATATCGTGGTTGGGAAAGTCAGACATAGTCAACTGGACCACGAAGGTACCACCACCTCCGTAGCTGGTGTTTGCAAATGACAAAGTGCAATTCTGAAAGAAGAGAGAAAGAACACAGGACATGAAGAGAAAAAGAAATAAACAATGAGTGACAATTCTAAGAACACATGCGGCTATGGAAAAACAGCAACATTAATGCAATATTAATTAAAACTGTGTTAATAAATGAAATGTGTATTATAGCAGCAGTATGATGTGATCTATATTCTTATTTACAATTAAACACATTGAACTCACGGTTGATATGGTGAGAAAATAAGGAAGATTAGCATCAGACGCAGCCCTGCATTCAACCCGGTCTCCATCTGGGTCAAATTCTAACAGGTTGAAGTTTCTCCCACAGTTAGAAGTAACTCTGAGAGACAAAGAGAGAAGGAAGAAAAAGAAAAAGATTCACAATGAGATTATATAATGTGTTTATTTTCCACCTCTTTATTAATAGAAATTTGTAGTAAATGTATTATATACATGTAAAATGCACTAAAATAACAAAATCAATAATTATGTATGGGGTATATTATTGTGTGAATGTTAGTAATGAGTTTAAGAACAGAAGAGAAGTGTATTATGTTACCGTAGTGAAGGTATGATGGTGGTCTGAGGAGAACTGTTGGGTTTTCCAGTGTCAGATCTGGTCCCGAGGATCATAGACGCTAGAGCATTAGCGCCCACGATGTTGTTATCATTATGTGTCCAGTTACCAGCACCTGCTAACCTGTGGGAGTTGAGATTAATATTAGTATTGCTATTATTATTGTTTTGTAAAAAGTGACTATATACTAACACAGTTTATTAGAAGCATTTGAGAAAGAAACATAGAAACATTAAATGTATAACATGAACATTTAATTAAGCAAATTAAATTAATTGATTATTAAATTATCCATATCTGATTACAGACAAAAGGCATTATTCAATTTTAAAAAGCTTGATCAATAGCATTAATGTTAAGTTCCAGCCCTACATATGATTACAGCTAAGCAGTCAACAAATACATATCATTTGCTAGTTGAAACATCAATGGACAACATTGAAACTGTGATTTATAACCACTTGACTGACCAATCCTCTACTTTAGCTTAGTCGTGGAAAGCAGGAGAATGAAAGTGTAAAACATGAATATTGTATTTAAAGTCTAATTGTTTTTTGTTGTGTCATAGTGAATCCCTCTTCACTCACGACATAGTAAAGTAACCGTTGGGTGGAGCGTGTCGAGTCATGACTCGAATAGTCATGATTCCTTCTTGCTGACACCACTCTGTGGTTTTCTGCACCGTGTACACCTGGATCTGACGGCCACACCTTCTCCCCAAACACACCCATGTGGCTGGATCTGTGCATGATGTGAAGGCTATCTTATAGCTCAGAACCACCTGTAATTATGAGATAATGACAAATACATGATTATATGACTTTGATCCTATCTCTGTTTACAATAGGTGGATACAGACTTATTTTTAAATTAACAATGTGTGTCAAATGTAGCCATGGGTAAAGATGATGATGATCATCAAAATATTTAACAGGGCATAATCTGGGAGTGTCCATATATGGGCATTGCCAAATATGGGTCTCCCATCCACCCACCCACCCACTCCCTGACGGAGAAAATGTGCCGGTTTTCATAACTGTGACTTACGGTCGCCACAAAACACAATATGCAAGACAATAAGCCAAACAGAATAGATTGAACTTGGGACAAAGACTTGCAATTTCCCAGAATTATACCTTTCTAGTTATTGCCAGACCCATGAAATGGGTAGGCCTACATAAGCAAATGTCGGTCTGTCCGGGTTTTCTATATAAAGGATATATATGATGATGACATGATGATGACATGCCTACAAAAGGCATGATGTCATAAATGATGATGACAGACAGGGGGTCTGGCACAACCAGGTTGACCTGGTCTAGTTATTATTATTACTTGTGCAAGCAGAGCGCGCAAGTACTGGGATCGGCTGGGTATGTACTGTATGTCTTGTTTAAGCCCCGTAGCCCAATCAGGGACCAGCATTTCCGGCAATGTAGTCATTAACAGCCAATGAACGACCAGCATTACTGGTGATGCCAGTGGTGTTGCCAGTGGTGAACGCACCTCATGGCATGCTGTGCTGGCCATAGATACCCTACTTGTGCACAAGACGCGGGGAAATCTCTTTTGTGCGAACGCCCATCATTTCGACCGGAGGGTTAGCGACTCACTCCACGGAGGTTATGTTTAGGGTGAGGGTTAGAGTCGGGTGTCGAAAAGATGTGCGTCGAAGCGATGACACGCTCCCCAAGACGCAAGTTGGCACCTCGACAGAGTGCAGTTCTAGTTCTAGTTATATATATATATATATATATATATATATATATATATATATCGTGTTGACCTGTACCTACCGTCCTCCCGTATCTGTCATTTGGGTAAAAGCTCAGGACAGTTCCATAAAAGTTGTTCTGTGGGCCGCCTGCATGTTGTATAATAAATAAAAATAAAAACAACAACACATCAACATAGTACAACAGTGTATTCCATTTGAACTAATCCTAAACTTCAACTTGCAGCCACACAGATATGGGCCATGCCTTTGCCATCTGGCCAGTGATATAGATATCAATGACATCATATGGACCGTCACTGTGATATCACCTTTTATGTCACAGTGGTTGTCCGATATTATCGTCCGTCCAATATTATCGGGCAATATTAGCATAAAAATTAATATTGGAAAATATTGTTATCGGTTTAATTTTTATATAATAATATTTTTTTCTTATTTTTTTCTACTTTCTTTTTTACTCCCCTTTTCTCCCCAATTTAGTCATTATCTATTATGAATTCCTCATAGCTGCCTGTTTTACTTCAACTTCTGTAAGCCTCGCATCGCATTTCTTAGCAGTGCGAGAGCTTGCTTGACGAGATATAGATGGGACGTTCGCGAAAGATCCGAGTATTTAGAACGGCTCTTTGAAATGCGTTGTGAGCTCATAGATCCGCAATTTTCTAATGTCGGAAATGTATATAGGGTTGAAGTGATTTGTAATCATAACAGACATCTACAAATTAACTAGTAATTTAAATGAGCCAGTCTTTTGAACGTCTCTTTGAAAGGAAGAGGAACGGATACCAAAGATCCAGTTCATTTCATAGAGCCATAAATCCCATCTCTATCCCACCAGTGCGCTTGACACCAACTGCGTCTTGAGTGAAGCATAACAACAACAAGAGCTACAGCATGGAATACTGCATCCGTGGCTATAACAACAAGCTAGCTATGTTTTGTGCCTTTTTTTATTCATTTTGTTGCACTTGTCTTTAAGTAAGACTATCTATTAGTCTGTCTGGAGGACTGAAGCCGTTTTTATTTGTATTTGCCATTTTATTTGCACATTTTGTTCCTCATACAAAACAGCGGGGCAGATGGAGCCCAGTTTATAATTTAATTGAATTATTTGTAATGGCGTTTATTTGAATAGTTAAAAAGACAGCATATTATCGGTATCAGTAAATAAGAGTTGGATATTATCGGTTATCGGTTATTGGTAAAAAAGCCAATATCGGACAATCCTAATTGAATATCCAGTGTTTGATCTTTGATGAGGTGATGTCACGTGACATCACTTCCTGTACTGAAAGACAGACAAGCTACGACATTTCTCATGGTATACTGCGACCTTCGGTCGCAAAAAGAGCAGCTCTTGAGGAAATTCCGTCTCTTAAAAAGATGGAGGCGTGCCCAATTGCCATTTTACTATTATATATATATATATATATATATATATATATATATATTATTTTATGAATTTCTTCCTGTTCTTTCTGCCCATGGCATGTGTCAAATTATTTGTAACATGGGTGGAAATGACAGGACAAACCCTATTTAAAAAAAATGATAAAAGGGTTTACCAAACTTTTCTCTGTAGATTCTTATGTATTTTATTCCTGTAGAATCCATTTCTGCAATATACATTTTTGTATTGTGCATCATTAATGAGCTAATTAGCATATTTGACATATGAGCGGAAATAACAGGAAAAACCTACTGTATAACAAATTGATAAAAGGCTTTAACAAACTTTTCTCAGTTGATCCTTATGTATTCTTTCCTGTACAATCCATTTCTGCTATGTACATTTTTGTATTGTGCATATTTAATGAGGTAATTTGCATATTTGACACATGGGCTTTAATAATTGTATAATAAATATGCGTATGGATAATTTGGCAGTAGGCAGACAAAATTAGGTCTTTAGGCTACAGAATATTTACATTTGATCAAAATGAATGTATTTTTATATCCAATTAAGCTTTTTTTTTTTCTTTTGCACCCTAGTGGAGGACCCCCGCCACTGCAGAGCATATAAAATGCTGTAACTCGGGCTAGGAGCGACCGGTAGAGCCGGGGCCAGTACCGACGCATCCGCCTAGGATGACGCCTAACCCTACGACCAGGCGTTGTGCGTAAAAAGCCCTAAATACACCTCAGATCCAAATATTTTAATTGTATTCCACTAAGATTATTTGAAAACTTTAGTTACAAGCTACTTTGATAGGCTACTTGGATTTGGATTGACACACACACACACACACACACACACACACACACACACACACACACACACACACACACACACACACACACACACACACACACACACACACACACAGTTTACATCCAAGAGAGATGAAGATGTCAAGATCACCACTGAGATCTAAAGAGATAAAATAATAATTATTATTATTATTAATATTTTTTACTCTATAACTTTGTGTCTCCATATATAGGGAACAAAGCAGGATCTTTGTGTCTCCATAGGAAACCACTGCTAGGATGACCACCTGTCCCTCATCTCGCGGGACAGTCCTGAAATTCGACCGTCTGTCCCACGTCCCGCAAAACGGCTCAATGTCCCGCGAATCAAAGACGTGAAGGAAAAAAAGTTTATAAGGATTTATTTTCACAATAATGTAACGTTCAAGTGTAGCCTATTAGTTTTTACAGAATTTTTGTGGGTAAAATGCTTTTGTATCTGCTTTATAAATAAAGCACTTTGAGACTGAATATGATGGCCAATGTTGATGATAATATATTTTTTTCTTTTTTTTTTAAATTATTTTTCAAAATGTGTAATATATGTGTAATATTTGTGTACAGATTTCAGGTATTTTCAGGTATATTCATAGCAAGACAACCCCCATTCCTAGCAATGCTATCTTCAGAGAGAGAGAGAGGCTCTGATCACTTAACATTCCAATCAATCAACTTATTGTCGCCAGCTGGTCTCTGTGTGAGGGGGAGAAACCAGTGACTATTGGTTAATTCTTTAAAAAATCATTACTCTTGACAGGAATGGGCTAGAGACTTACTTTACCTAAATGCTCAGAAATGCCAGGGGGTGCAGTGCACCCCCTGCCTCCCCCATAAAATCCGCC
>NC_137812.1:68317338-68342338 GCF_963921795.1 Nannobrachium achirus
TATATATATATATAGGGTTTATTAATTAGTGGAGACGAAACAGGGAAAGAAACGGGGAGTGACACAAACACACACGAACTTACACACACACACACACACACACACACACACACACACACACACACACACACACACACACACACACACACACACACACACACACACACAACATTTTTTTTCATGATTTAAAATGAAAAAGCCCTGCCCTGTCTAGACAGCTGACTGAAGCCAAACAGGTCAGCACACAATGCTTTTTGTCTGTTAACCAATTACCATACAACCTGGTTCTTTTTTTACCAATAAGGATGAAGCTTTGTTCACCGTTCCTGGAAAAGACATAGTGTCTGTCTAGGTGTTGATAGCATTGTTGGAACAGAAACTAGGTCTAGCATCATATGAATAATAATGATAATAATAAGGCTTTGCTTCCCGGACTCCTTCTGAATGAAACCAGCTCAAGATGATACTTGTTATTATGATAGAAAACAAACAGATAATGTTTAACCCAATAATAAAACCGGGAAAGCATGTCATTTTAGATTCCAGCTACTGTATGAAAGCAACACAAATCTTCTCTTCTGGCACAAGTTTAGGGTTGCCAAGAGGAAGTTCTAACAAGCAGAATGTTACAGAATGTCACATCTAACACCGTTTTTCTTCCCATTGTTTGTTTAAAGAACAAAATAGCCTCTTTTCTTTTTCTCTCTCTGGAGACTATGGAGACTTGAGTTCAATAATATTTTGGAGTTTTTGTTGCATTCCTAAGACAATAACAATAACAATAAATACACCCCGATTGATTCTGGATGGGGACCCAAATGTATTTGGATCCCCATCCAGAATCAATGGGGGTACATTTACTATAATCAATTTCTTTGTCTCAGCAATGCAACAAATACAACAACATATAATTGAATTCAAGTCTACATTGCGTGAGTAAACAATAGAAAAAAAAGTAATTATGGGGTGAACTACTCCTTAATGATTTAGAAACAGTGGTTCTCTAAAATAGCAAACTTTCTGAAAAATCCCTGGGTTCCCTGGCCTTAGTTTAGTATGAGAAACGGCACATCATGTCTCCGTCCGTCTGTCCGGCCGACAGTGTTTTTCACGGTCTATGGGTTTGCTGCTCTGACATCACGCTATGACATCACTGTGATGTCAGGGGAACCACACTAAAATTGCCCCTTTTATACCCATATATGGAGATCCCTGATGTCATCCATATTAAACCCATATCTAACAGGACTTCATAGGGGAATGCCCATTATACCGTTCTACCGTGCCTATTGAGATTGGCAGATTTCACCCAGGCTTTTTCCTCTCACTCACATCACTTTGTCTGCTGACCTCACTCAGCAACGAAATAAAACTAAAATAATAACAATTCACAGGAGGCAAGCAGTGCTCACCCCATGATGTGCACTGCAATATAGTTTCAAATGCACTACATTATTTACAGGCGCTTTTTTGAGAGAAGAAAAAATAATCTTGGCAGGTAATCCCAGAAAAATGTGCCAATCTCAACTGGCACTAACGGTAGAGCCCATATCTGTGGTTCTACAGACAGGAATCTCCATACATGGGCATAAACGGGATAACATGTATGACGACAGATACAGACGTCATAGAACTTTCACATGACAAATAACTGAGTAAGTATGTTTGGGCTCTCAAAGCATATCTCCATACATGGATCTCCATTTCAGGCAGACAACTCTTGGATTAATTTGGAATATATTTTATTGAGCATTCACTGAGCAATTACTGAGCATAATATATGAAGCATAGCATGAGCATGATATGAAGCATAGTTTGGCGTCAGGACTCTGTCTCTCTTCATTCCCTGTAAGTATAAACATTTTAGATATATTATATAGCAAATAGAATTATTTACCAAATAGAATTACAGGGAATGAATTAAGACCCCAAAGGGGGATCTAGAAACAGAACCTACAGGTGGATGCTGGGGAGGTGGTGGGATTGCAAAACATCAGCAGCAGTAGAGAGCAAGCAGGGCAGCAGCAGACAGCAGGGCAGCTGCACAGCCAGGAGAAAAGCCAGAATGAAGAGGTAGGCAGAGGGATTTAAATACCCACCCTGATCAGGTGAAGAGATCATGTGACTGATGACCTGATCAGGGAAGCACGCCCCCTGAGTTGTCTGCATGAACTAGCTTTGCAAGCTTCGCCTCATTTCAGGCAGACAACTCTTGGATTAATTTGGAATATATTTTATTGAGCATTCACTGAGCAATTACTGAGGATAATATATGAAGCATAGCATGAGCATGATATGAAGCATAGTTTGGCGTCAGGACTCTGTCTCTCTTCATTCCCTGTAAGTATAAACATTTTAGATATATTATATAGCAAATAGAATTATTTACCAAATAGAATTACAGGGAATGAATTAAGACCCCCAAAACTGCAAGACCCCCAAAACTGCAAGACCCTTCAAGAAAGCCTGAGAACAGAGTCTGACGCCAAGCCAACCATCTGTGAGAATGGTGGAGCTCCATAAGACTAAGCTGATCACACAATTACCCCAACTACACTTGCATTAGCAATGTGGTGCATTTAGCAGCCATACCCAATGTTGCATTAGCGATATGCAGCATTTAGCAATCATACCCAGCGTCCACCAAAAATAAAATTCCCCAGCAATCCACCAGATCTGCAAAGGTTACAGGAAGCAGAATTCTGTGGCAAGCAGCATAATCAGTTTCAGATTACAGGGCATGAGCGCTCATTAGCTTTTGAGCATGCAGAATTTAATTCTCATTAAAACAAATATATCTAACATAAGCTGCAGAAGACCACTGCCCCAGATATTTGAGAAGCAGTGGGAACTAGCAGTGCTGCAGTTGTAGCTGCGCCAATGCAGAGGGAATGAGAAGTGTAGACCTCTGTATGTTTGTTAAGCTATACTAAAAGATACAGCTAGTATAAATAAGTCATCCTACAATTAATGAGTGGGTTTGATCACTCTACAGTAGATGGGGTGCAAGCGGTGCTGCTTAGTTAAACCCATCACTTTAGACAGGATGCAAGCGGTGCTGCTTAGTTAAACCCATCACTTTAGACAGGATGCGAGCTGTGCCGCTTAAGAGTAGCCATCACGATAGACCGGCCATAACCCTGCAATTTTTAAAGTCTATCATCTAAAGCTGCGAGACCCGTGCCAACCGCCATGATTTAGCCAACCATATCCTCGCTTGGATATAATACATTGCTTTTTGAGCCACAAGAATGTCCCATTTCCCTGGGTGAATGCACAACGTGCATAAGCTGCTGAGGACCAGCGGCCCATAACTTTCAGTTGGAGCCGGGACCAGTTGCATTCATAGCGAGATGTACAGCTGTGGAGCAGTCCATGTTGATGCAGAGGAGAAGCAGCATGTTGGGCAGCCAGCCTTTGAAGGTCAGATGCATCTTGCCTCACCAGAGGATGCCACGCCGATACCATGATATGGAGGATAGAGAGAAGTATTAGTTTGAGAAAATGGTAGACTTAACCTTTTCCTAGTAATTAAGCAAGTAATTATCTTCAACCATACTATGCGTTTAATCTGACTCATTAGCAACCATATAAATAACACTCCTATATTTGAAATGATCATGAAGGAACTGACTTATCCAACTGACAACTGTGTGATTGTATATGAATAAGAGACTACATAAAGACACTGTGGCTGCACGTGACTGAGTGTTTGAGTCAATGCATGAGTGATTGGATACGCATGTCAAGCATTGAGCAGCCACCTTGGCTTAGAAGACTAACCAGAATGCATTTAAGCTACAGTATGATTAACGAATGACCTGCCTTTCATGGCTTCATGGCATGGACAGAGCTGCAATGGAGATGAAAACCAGCCGCAACCCCCGAGCCTAGGCCTTCCAGCATCCTTGATAAGCAGAAGGTCATCCCGTCACCGAAATGGGCAAAGCTCATGAAACAGAAAAAGCAGTATAAATTTGAGCATGCCTTCAAATGATGTTGATACACTAAATTCAAGGTAAAATACAAGTTAGTTTCAGAACTAAATTCAAGGTAAAATACAAGTTAGTTTCAGTGCAAGTAAGAATCCCAAGCCATAAACTGATATGCATTGACGCAGCAGAGAATCTGATTAAACTTTAAATGCCCTCTAAATGGCACCCCTAGGGGGCAAGAAGACATCGTACCCCATTGAAACTTCAAGCTACGATGATTAGAAATAGCTAAGATTATCTGCTCTCCAACCAATCTACTACCATTAACACAGAGTATGAGCAATGGCAGCCTCAAGTAGAATGAAGGCAGGCAGCCTATGCAGTCACAACATCATGTGTTAACACCCAGTGCATCTCAACTGTTACGAACATTCAGCAAGTACCGGCTGAGCATAGATACAAGAAGCAGTTTCTTCATTTCACACGACTACTTCAAATTTACCATGCTAGCATTGTAGAATAAGTCAATGACACATCCCTGTGAGTTACTAGCATTAGCCACTAACGCTAGCATTTTGCGGCAAGCACTTCACCATGCTAGCTTTTTCTACTCCTACATCAAAGACTACGTCAGAACTCTGCTGCACCTGGATGAGTATTTTTGCAGACAACATTGCTGGGCTTCATTTAACTTGACAGGCTTCATTTAACTTGACTTTTATCAACTTTCGTAACTTTAATACAACATACTGGCTTGAAGCTTCACATGAAAGCTGCTCAATCTCAGCCTGCTCCATACACGGACTAGGCTGATTCTAACAGAAAATGTCATGTTCAAAATAGGACTATCCTCCTCCAGAATAGTTAACTTCCACTTAATTCTCCCTGTGCACGCTCATGTGTTACCCTTGTATCCTGATAATCTTTAGACATATTTCCAGTTCATGTACATTGTACACACTAATCAAGCCTGGTGGTTACACTTACTGTATACTGCCTCAGCCTGCTACCATGGCCTGTCTATATTCCATGCCCATGATGATGGACCAGTTATCTAAGCCGACATCAGCAAGGGGGAGAAGGCGACAGCCAGCCCCATGGCCTCCCCTAAGTAACAAGAAATCTTGTGAAATACAATACCAATCATCTATGACGATGATACACAAAAGAAGAATCATCATTTGAAAGCAATCTCACCCACTTTACTCCAACCTGTGACAGTTGAGTATGGACTAAATAGGACTGAAGCCAGAGCACATGACAATCAATGGGACCAAGTAGCATGGTATCAAGTTCCTTGCGCCCATGCATGGATATGTGTTAACATAATTAATACATTCCTATAATCTTAATAAATCTTCCTATAATCTTGCAATACTCTTTACCCATTAGAGATGTAATCAGGATGGAACCGAACAATCATCTTCATTTTCAAAGTGCTTAGTTATGAGCACCTACAAAGTGTCTCATATGCAAAAGACAAATAATTAGGCTATAAGCTTAAGTAATAGCCCAAATTCTCACTGACCAAATAGATGATTTAGTTGCCAGACTTAGTGAGAGGAAGCAACCAGGTCTAGAAACAAGAATTGAATACAGCAACATGAGCACTTTAAAACCTATTGGATGACCGCTATCTGAAATAGCCAATCTGATCTACAAGCTCACAACCACTGCCACCATAATTTGCAGTTTAACTTAACAGAAAAACAATTTTGCTTATAATAGTCAGACCTGGCAACACTCACTGCCTGTGTGTTGTTCCTTCACCAAGTGAGTCACTGGCACTAGCCGGTGGCTAGAATCATAGTATTCATTATAGCGATATAGCATGCACCTGTTTGAAGCAGGGATGGGAATGCCAGGAGCCATGCATCTGGAAGGGTGTAGCCAGCTTGGATTAAACTGCAGGACCAGGCTGGCGTTTGCCGAGTGTAGGTAGCCCTGTGAATAAAGGTTTAAGAGCAATCCAGAATGGCATCTGCTGGGGGCAAAAGAGCACCGGTCATCAAGGGTTCAGAGTGCACTACAGAAGCAAGGCATGCTGTGTTAGCTACACTAACACTATACATACAAGCTGATTTCCACTACTGCCACTGATTATAGGCTATCAATCCGAAGTTTTCCACCTGAGGAGAAAGGCATGATGTGTTAGCTTGTGCTACAAACAATACATACAAGCTTTCCAAGTTATGCCACTATACAGTATGCTATCAAACCTAAGATTTCCACCTGAGGAGCTAGGCATGCTGTGTTAGCTTGTGCTACAAACAATCTGTGCTTTGTTAGCTTGTGCTACAACAAAGGCTTGCCTCATGGGAGGCAAATCATGCCATGATAGTTTGTGCAACTCATGTGCTTAGTAATTCATATTAGATGAGGCATGTTCAAGTTATGAGTAACATCAAAACACTTAAATGAGAAATACTATAGTATTGGCATTAAGGTAGCTGTAGCAATCATTGTTAGCATTAGCATTTTAGACACAGAGTTAGCTATGATTGAGAGCAGTAGTGGTAGTAGCAATAATAGTAAGGCTAGCATGCTGTAGAGCAGAATCAAAGTCAGCTGTATTAGCAGAATCATTATCACCAAAAACATTAGTGCAGATAGTACAAAACATCAGCAGCAGTAGAGAGCAAGCAGGGCAGCAGCAGACAGCAGGGCAGCTGCACAGCCAGGAGAAAAGCCAGAATGAAGAGGTAGGCAGAGGGATTTAAATACCCGCCCTGATCAGGTGAAGAGATCATGTGACTGATGACCTGATCAGGGAAGCACGCCCCCTGAGTTGTCTGCATGAACTAGCTTCGCAAGCTTCGCCTCATATGGGTGGGGTCTCCATATATGGGTAACTGGTCTGATATACATTACTGGCCAGTAACCAAGACATCAGGGGCGGAGCTATAGGGGAAGCAGCCGACGCAGTCGCGTTAGGGCCCGGGGGGGAGGGGGCCTGCCACCGCTCCGGGGAATAAACCGGTGTGGGTACTCGATCCACTCGCTCTGCCTTTTCTGCTCGCTTCCGGCGCTTGCGACTGACGTACAATATGGCTGAAAACAGGCAACGTGAAACTGGCGAATATAGGACTTCCGGTGTAGAGCTGGCGAATATAAGACCTTCAAAATAAGATGTCAGTAATTAATGTTTGTAAAGACCGTACATTTATTTAAAAGAATACGTTTACGATGTGTGTAGTTTTAATTATACTGGAGTACTTAAAACAGGAAAATGACACGTTTCTTAATAATCAGTAAATAGTTTATTTTAATAATAAATATCAGCGGTGAGAGACACCCCGGTGGACGGTCTGCGGCCCCGTGGTCACTCAGCGGCGAGGTGACCGTCAGCGGCACCGTGGTCAGCTGTGAGACCCCCGCGGCTGACCACGGGGCCGCACGGCCATCGGCCCGACGGCCCCGTGGTCAGCCGCGAGACCCCCGCTGACCGTCACCGGCGATCGGCCCCGTGGTCAGCGGCGAGACCCCCACTGACAGTCACCGGCGAGGCGAGGTGACGGCCATCGGCCCCGTGGTCAGCCGCGAGACCCCCACTGACCGTCACCGGCGAGGCGAGGTGACGGCCATCGGACCCGTGGTCAGCCGCGAGACCCCCGCTGACCGTCACCGGCGATCGGCCCCGTGGTCAGCGGCGAGAGACCCCCGCAGGGTGGCCGACTCACGGCCACCATGCGGGGATCCATCGCCGGCGACCCTCGTCCCACAGCACCTCTCACGGACCCTCCGCTGCGGTCACCCCGTGGTCGGCGGCGAGAGACCCTCGCCGAACGGCTGACTCACGGCCACCGTGCGGGGATCCGTCGACCCTCCACCGGGAGACCACCTCTCACGGACGTCCGCTGCGGTCACCCCGTGGTCGGCGGCGAGAAACCCCCGCAGGACGGCTGACTCACGGAGGGTCCGTCGACCCTCCACCGGGGTCTCTCGCGGACCACCGGTCCTCTTCATTATTAATACTTTTTTTCTTTTTTGTAAAGTTATTTTCCAGTGTTGAATATTGAAGAGGAATTTTCGGCAATAAGAATTAATGCAATACTGTTATTTATTATTAAAAGTTACTTTTGGGGATGTTAGTTTCTAGCCTGGAGCCAGCCTGTTTGTTCCGTTCCACGTTTTGTATTGTCTCTACGCAGAGACAATACAAAACGTGGAACGGAGCAAACCGGCTGGCTCCAGGCTTGTTAGTTTCCTTGTTCAATAAAGGTTTGAAGAGCCCAAAAGCCAATCACAACATCATATTGTGTAACGTCAGTTGCACCGCCTCGCGTCAGGCCCCGGCGGGGGATCCCTACGCCACTGCAAGACATGGCGTGACCTCGCCCTTTAGGCGTCTTCCTGTACATTATAACAATTGCCCTCTATAACTATAAAGGGAGGAGGGGGGAAGGGCAGCGTACAATTCATTCCCTATAGCCACCTCTGGCATGGAAACCTAGCATGCCTCTTGGCTTAAGCTTGCTTTAAACCAGGGGTCTTCAACAGGGAGTCCGCGACCCCTAGGGGGTCCGCAGGGATATTGCAGGGGGTCCCCGACATTCTTGGAGGAAAGATTTTACTTTTATATATTTTGTATTTTTAAAACATTAAACTGTCTCTTTTGAGTAGCTTGTATACATGATTAGTGTGCAATTGGCAGATTGTTAGTGATGGATTGATAATATTGACATTGGTTCTCAGTTAAGGTATGTTTATAAATGGCAGTTGTACGGCCACTTGTACATGCATTTAAAATAAAAGCATGAATATATTAATCTATTATTTTAATAGCATAGTATTGAATGCACGATAACATGGTATGTTTATAAACATGAAACACAATTTTATACATAAATATACATATGTTGTAGCCCCACCCCCACACTACGAGGTAGGGGGTTCCTGCTCCATCCTCCCATCAGTTTGGGGGTCCCTGGCCTGAAAACGTTGAAGACCCCTGCTTAAAACCAAGAGGTATGCTAGAGGCGGCCATAGGGAATTAATTGTATGCTGCCCTCCCCTCTCATCCCCCAAGGGAATGCTAGAGGCTTGTGCATCTAATATCTGAACGCGGCCTAGGAAGTATTACATTGTTTCTTTATTATATATGGACAAACGACTTCAACTTGCCATGGGCATAGAGACACACGGGCGGCTACGAATTCACGCCCCCTATTGTGACAGCGGCCCCACTTCGGGTAAGGGAGAACGGTGTACTGCAGCTGCCAATGCAATGCCAATGAGATGCATCGTGAAATAATATAATTTCAGTGGTTGGCTACTGATAATAGTCAGATAATAAAGTGTCCCATGTGTTTAATTTGGCCCTTTTAAATTGGCATATCTGTCATCTTGATGCACTACCTACTACAATATACTTTAATATACTTCATCAGTGAGTCAAAAGTGCTAGCATTGGAAATCTTAAGTTTAAGTGGTCGCATGGTACACACGTCATGGACGCATCCCTTGAGGTTTTCAGTCCCCATATCGCTTCTTCCAAACGGAGTCTTGCAAGTTATTTTTTGATTAATACTAACCTAGGCGGAATACTAACAAGACGGAGCTTCTCTTCTTCCCAGCTAAGTCTTGCCCCATGCAAGATCTCACTATTTCCATAGATAATGCATTGGTGACTTCAGTTCCAACTGCTAGAAACCTTGGTGTAGTCCTGGACAGCCAGCTATCATTCAAGGCACACATTGCATCAGTCACCCGGTCCTGTAGGTTCACACTCTATTATAACATCCGTAAAATCCGACCTTTCCTCAGCCAGGAGGCAGCCCAGGTCCTCATCCAGACATCTGTCATATCAAAACTTGACTATTGTAACTCTCTCCTCACTGGTCTCCCGGCATGTGCACTTAAACCTCTCCAACTGATCCAAAATGCCGCGGCACGACTGGTCTTCAACCAGCCTAAGTTCTCACATGTCTCCCCCCTTCTCCGCAGCCTCCACTGGCTCCCGGTTGCGGCCCGCACTGAATACAAAACACTGATGCTGACCTTCAAAGCAGCCAAAGGTATGGCGCCTCCATACCTCCAAAACCTGATCAACCCCTACACCCCCACCCGTTCACTTAGATCAGCCAACACAGGGATGCTGGCAGAACCCTTGCTGAGACAGTTTGCCCTCCTGGCCCCCAAGCTGTGGAATAAACTTCCTGACTCACCTTTTCAGACTCCAATTTGACCCTTAGCACTACTGAAACACTCAATGACCATACATGAAGCTAGTCTAGATTGATATTCATATGCATTTGTTATAATGTTGTTGATGTTCTGACATGTTATCTTGTTTATTATAGGAATGTATTATCTGACATGTTATCTTGTTTATTATAAGAATGTATTATCTGCTTACTGTAAGTCGCTTTGGATTAAAAGCGTCTGCTAAATGCCTAAACTGTAAACTGTAAACTGTAACCTGGAGAATTCTCTCTGTAGTTGAAAAAATCGTGATCTTCAAAGTCTGCGCTCATAAACGCACAGCAGTAGACAGTGATGTCACTGAAAAGCGACAGGTTCTCTGTCGGTCATCTGCCCTCTGCTCTGTTAACATTATGGGTAACCCTGTCATTCAAGTAGCAATTAAATGTGACACACATCATTTATTTAGAAAACAAGAATATATGTTGGCAGAGTCAGTCCATACATTTGGAAACATATTTTTATTTAAATCAATATAGTCTTCCGTTCATGTAGGATTATTTTAATATTAGGCTAACTACAGTTGAATTGCAATGACTTTCTATGGGCTGGCTTGCAGTACACCGTTCTCCCTTACCCGAAGTGGGGCCGCTGTCACAATTGTGGGCGTGAATTTGTAGGCGCCCGTGTGTCTCTATTGAATAAAAGATGAACATTTTTCTAACATAAATAAAACATTTCAGGTGTTTTTAATATTGCATTTCAGTTATAGATCCTTGTATCAGCGTTCTCTTCTCCCTGGCACTTAACATGTTCAGATGGGGTCAGTGGATGAAAAGATGCCTTGGCAACAACGCCGTTGGGTGGAAACCTTGTCCTTTATTGAGAAAAAGCCCTGCCCTGTCTAGCCAGCTGACTGAAGCCAAACATGTCAGCACACAATGCTGTTTGTCTGGTAACCAATCACCATATAACCTGGTTCTCTGTTTACTGAAAAGGATGAAGCTTTGTTCACCGTTCCTGGAACAGTGTTGATAGCATCGTTGGAACAGCAACTAGGTCTGGCATCATATGAATAATAATAATGATAATAATAAGGCTTCGCTTCCCGGACTCCTTCTGAATGAAACCACCTCAAGATGATACTTCTTATTATGATAGAAAACAAACAGATAAAATGTTTAACCCAATAATAAAACAGGGAAAGTATGTCATTTCAGATTTCAGCTACTGTATAAAAGCAACATGTTTTTCTTTTCTTTTTTTCAGATAACTGTCAGGATTTAGAATATTTTCGGGGTCTTTTTCTGCATTTGTTAATGAAATAGACAGGAAACAGGAAGAAAACACGAACGCACACACACACACACGCACGCGCACACGCACACGCACACGCACACGCACACACACACAAAGCTTTGTTCACTTTACAGGAATATTATGAACAGGCCTGTGCGTGCATGTGTGCGTGCGTGCATACGTGCGAGTGCGTGCATGTGTGCGTGTGTGCGTGCGTGTGTGTGCGCGTGTCTTCTCATGTGACCTCACCGTATGTGACAGGCATTTTAAAGGGAAAATAGACAGACAGATAGATGTGTGTTTCCTTGCAGAAAGACACATCCCCCTGGCTGTATTCACGGCCCGCCCACTCAGCATCCCCCTGGTGCTGAAGTCACGTTTTGAAGAGGAAAACCCTGCTAAAAGCCCATAGAGTTAACACAGAAATCGCAAATTTAATGCAATTACCGAATAGTAAAGTATAAAATACGGCTAGCATGATCAAGAACACAAGATAGTAAAAGGCACAAAGCATTATAATTTACCGTTCGAAATAATGATTTGTTGGCTATTTCTGTATTAATTTCCCCTTCTAAACGGACGTCAGCACCAGAAAGTTGCTGAGAAAGAGAGTGGGCGGGCCGTGAATAGGGCTAATTTTGGTTCTGTTCCACTGTTTATGTTGACATTCATCCCTTGCAGGGACAGAAACAGGGACGTGCTGGGCCCCTGATTCAGCCCGGGAAAAAGTGTTGCAGAGGCCCTCATTGCGTGCTATAGAGAGAGAGCTCTCTCCAGCCCCAAAAATGGAACGAAGGCCGACATTTTATTTGTATTTTTTTCCTAATGGCCGGCCTGGATCGGCCGGGAATGAACCAGCCGTTGGGGAGTTGTCCCGCTTTTCCCAATGGCCAGCACGTCCTTGGACAGAAAGGTCTGTGAGGGGAGGGGGAGCTCGGCCAGAGCTCTTAATTGCTGCCTTTGAACTTCAAAGGGGTTGTGCTCTGAGTTACAATGTTACAATGCAATACAAGGGTCAAACTCTGTGCTCGTTAGGATCTTAGGATTTAGAACAGTCCTTCTCAAAAAATGGCACATTTCTGAAAGATCTTGTTTGTGTGTTTTAAAAGGATCCCTGGCTAATAGGCCTTATAATGATAATTGCCCTCTATATATAAGTCTCCATGGCGTGACTAATCAAGAGAAAAAAAGTCATTCTACCACATGTTCAAATACTGGATTCTGATTGGCTAAATTCCGGAGGTTATGGCAGAACAACCGCCGCAGTTGTGTGAGGACGAGATCAATGCGCCTCAGTGTACATCCGGGGACTTCAGGAGGTAGTCGGAACACCTTTCCCCCAACCAACATATGACGGTCGTAGCGGTCCTATGTTTACTAACGTGCGTACGACGTCGCCGATTTATTTGGATCCAATGCAATCCGCCAACTTTAAAGCCCCTTTTCTCTGAACCTATGCCTTTCTGGAAGCGAACAGCCTCTATTTACGGCCGGAACGGTCCTTCTAACTGACGTTAGCTTAGCTGTATGCTAGACATCTTTCTCTGCATGGAGTTGGCGTCATCTGGTGGTGAGTAGAAGATGTTGTTTGTGGAACTATTTGCTGTCGTCGCGGAAGTTTTATAGGCAATAATGATTGTAACTTAATATCCTTGCAAGTTACAACTATGTGTTTTCTTTCATGTATACGGAAAAAAGTGGTAGAAAAGCTATTTACCACTCGGGGTCGGACATTATGCTCTGATAATGTCCTGTGTGAGGGTGTTATCGGACTCGGCTTCGCCTCGTCCGATCACCCCCTCACACAGGACATTATCAGAGCATAATGTCCTCTCACTCGGGGTAAATTGCTTACTTTTGGGGGTGAACTACTCCTTTAAAGGAGTGTAAATCTCTAACTTCCTTCAAAATCGGCCTGAAAAGTTTACAGGCGACTTCTACACGAAACCTGGAATAGACTAAGCCCATTCTTACATCCCCTTTTCCACTGTAAATATTATTTTCTTCTTTATATCTGCTGATATCCTACAGTATGCATACAGTAGTACTGTATTCTACCTGTCTGTCTTTCAATGTTATACAGTATGAGACACATGTATGAGGTTATCTTTGTGCCATAATTAATTCGTATTCGTACTTTTCATTTTTTCTTTACTCGTAAAAAATTTTACCAAAAAAATTACACATAACAAATTAATTTGAAAAAAATATCCGTAAAAAAAAAAAAAGTACGAATGTTTTTTTGGAAGCTGCAGTGATTATTATGCCAAAACTAAAAAGGCAAGCCAAAATACGAATATTTTCTTACGGTTTTACGAGTTGTTTATTTGGTTACTTCATCACGAATGCTTTCATCATCTCCACGACTACGAATCTCAGTCAGCAGTTAGGAAACTGCCAAAAATCACATGATCGGCAGAGAGCCAATGATGTGAGGCCTGTCCCACTAGCCAATCAAAAGGCTCCAGAGTTGGCATGGCAACCAGCTGTTGCCATGTCTTGTAAAAGTGAGTACTCTGGGCTTTCTTATCCATAATTTTAGCTTATTCCATCACCAGTCCCTATGGAAGTCTAAATGCTCAAAAAATAATACATAAATACCACAATGAAATGAAATAAAATAAATAACAAAATTATATAAATAAAAAATACATAGTTCTATAGATCTAGTCATCGTGACTACTAATTGAAGCCGAGGCCGAATTGCACGAAAGAGCCCTGACAGCACATGGTTGGTTCTACAGACTCCAGATAGCTCAGACTTTTGCCTACGTTCTTAGCTATGCCTCGACCCGACCCGATATGTGGTTTTCCGGAACCAACGCGAAAGGTTCGGAATCTCCATATGCGGAGTCCTGACTACTAATTGAAGTCAATGGACGCGAAACCGAATTGGCCCGAATCGCATGAAAGAGCCCTGACAGCACATGGTTGGTGCTACAGACTCCAAATTTCGCACGCAGATAGCTCAGACCTTTGCCTACGTTCTTAGCTAGGCCTCGATCCGACCCGATACACAGTTTTTCGGATCTGGCACGAAAGGTTTGGAATCTCCGTATGCGGAGATGACTGACATCGGGCCGTTCCGGAGCAAGCGCTGACTCATTGTGACGTCACTTCATAAAAGGCTCTGACATCACATACGCCACATGAGTCAACAAAAAATCTCTGTGAGTGTGTATGTATGGATGTATATTATATATATATGTATGTATGTATGTAATCCGCGTATCTTGAGAACTGTTCGTCCCACCAGCTTCAAATTCAGCGCGCGTGTTCCCTGCCGCAGCAGGTAGTGCAGTGCCCGGCCTCGACCCGACCCGATACGCGATTTTTCGGAACCCAGCGCAAAAAGTTTGGATTCTCCGTATGCAGAGCTGTTGTCTGACATCAGGGTCTTCCGGAATCGGCACTGTGTCTGCAGAGATCTCCATATATGGGCATAAAATGGACGCAGACAGACAGAAACAGATATATCCATATATGGGCATAAATGGACTCAGGCAAACAGATGGTCAAAATGGATCCTATGACAACAGGTATAGTGGGGTTTGCATTACACAGAATTCGGCACACGCGTTCCCCACCACAGCAGGGAGTGCAGTGCCCGGCGTCAACCTGACCTGATATGCGGTTATCCGGAACCAGCGCGAAAGGTCCAGAATCTCCGTATGCGGAGCTAATGTCTGACATTAGTGTTTTCCAGAACCAGCACTGTGTCTGCAGAGATCCCCATATGGGCATAAATGGACGCAGGCAGACAGATACAGATATCTACATATATGGGCATAAATGGACACAGGCAAACAGATGGTCAAAACAGGTTATGACAACAGGTATAATGGAGTTTGCATTAAAGGGTGGGGCATTCATTCCGTATTTACATCGTTCCCGAGTAGGCCGGTCTTCGACTAGATGCTCGGCCGACTGTCAGGCAGATACAGAGATCTCCATATATGGGCATAACTTGGACGCAGTCAGACAGATATCTCCATATATGGGCATACATGGACACAGTCAAACAGATGGTCAACACGGGTCCTATGACAACAGGTATAATGGGGATTGCATTAAAGGGCGGGGAATTCATTCTCTATTTACATCGTTCCCGAGTTGGCCAGGTTCGGGCGGCCGAGCTTCTAGTTTCTATAATTGTATTAAATAAGAGAAGTACTCTTTGTATTGTACTTCCTTTAAATAAAGAGGCCTCGGCATCGGCCGAGGGACCCCCCGGGGACCCCCTGGAGCTCCGGGGACCCCCGCGGACCCCCTGGCGCCGCCGCAAAGGGGCTCCTTTTCATTTCATTGAAAATTCTGGACTTGCGGACCCCCTCCATGGGTGACGGGACCGGGGCAAACGTGACAGCGCGGCCTTGTGGCTGCCCCCCGGTACTGCAGCGCACATAAAAACCCATAACTCGGGCTAGGAGCGACCGTTCGAGATGGGACCGGTACCCACACGTCCGGCTCGGGGCCCCGGAGCCTGGCGGCCGAACGCCGGTACTGCAGGCGGGTAAAAAAGTCCGTAACTCTGCCCCCGAGCCACCGGGAGAGACGGGGCCAGCTGCGGGGGGGTCCCCGAGGGGTCCCCCACCCCGGGGAACCTCCGCGTTTCCCCGCTCCGCCCAGAAAAAATAGGCTGAAATACCCAAAAGTAGCCGATCGACGAGCTCCGGCTCCACTCCGCGGGCCCTGCCGGGGGTCTCCGGACCCCCGCGTCTCGGAGGGGGCCCCCGCCGCCCACCCTGAGCGCCCTGGCCCCGCCGCAACGCCCGGGGGCCCCCCTGGGCCCGAAACAATGCCAAAAAACACCATCTTGTAGTAGCTCCCCAAGCTTGAAAACTGAAAAGGCCGCAGCTCAACCGCCGTGCGGGCCTCGTGCTCGAGCCAGGTACCCACGCGCCCAATGCCATATTAATCCATATTTTCCATGTATATTTTTTGGCGTTGTTTCGGGCCCAGGGGGGCCCCCGGGCGGTGCGGCGGGGCCAGGGCGATCGGGGCGGGCGGCCGGGACCCCCTCCGCGGAGTGGAGCCGGAGCTCGTAGATCGACTACTTTTGGGTATTTCAGCCTATTTTTTCCGGGCGGCGTGGGGAAACGCGGGGGGTCCCGCAGCCGGCCCTGTCTCTCCCGGTGGCTCGGGGGCAGAGTTACGGCCTTTTTTACCCGCCTGCAGTACCGGCGTTTGGCCGCCAGGTGGCACTCCACCACGGCTGGCTCCGGGGCCCCGAGCCGGACGTGTGGGTACCCGTCCCGTTCGGGACCGGTACCCACACGTCCGGCTCGGGACCCCCCGCGTTTCCCCGCGCCGCCCGGAAAAAATAGGCTGAAATACCCAAAAGTAGTCGATCTACGAGCTCCGGCTCCACTCCGCGGAGGGGGTCCCGGCCGCCCGCCTTGAGCGCCCTGGCCCCGCCGCACCGCCCGGGGGCCCCCCTGGGCCCGAAACAACGCCAAAAAATATATGGAAAATATGGAATATAGCACATCTACAAGCTCAAAACTTGTCGCGGATATGAGGCATTGGGCGCGTGGGTACCTGGCTCGAGCACGAGGCCCGCACGGCGGTTGAGCTGCGGCCTTTTCAGTTTTCAAGCTTGGGGAGCTACTACAAGATGGTGTTTTTTGGCATTGTTTCGGGCCCAGGGGGGCCCCCGGGCGTTGCGGCGGGGCCAGGGCGCTCAGGGTGGGCGGCGGGGGCCCCCTCCGAGACGCGGGGGTCCGGAGACCCCCGGCAGGGCCCGCGGAGTGGAGCCGGAGCTCGTCGATCGGCTACTTTTGGGTATTTCAGCCTATTTTTTCTGGGTGGAGCGGGGAAACGCGGGGGTTCCCCGGGGTGGGGGACCCCTCGGGGACCCCCCCCGCAGCCGGCCCCGTCTCTCCCGGTGGCTCGGGGGCAGAGTTACGGACTTTTTTACCGGCGTTCGGCCGCCAGGCTCCGGGGCCCCGAGCCGGACGTGTGGGTACCGGTCCCATCTCGAACGGTCGCTCCTAGCCCGAGTTATGGGTTTTTATGTGCGCTGCAGTACCGGGGGGCAGCCACAAGGCCGCGCTGTCACGTTTGCCCCGGTCCCGTCATCCATGGAGGGGGTCCGCACGGTCAAAGTCCAGAATTTTCAATGAAAGTGCCGCTCCTATTTTTGGGCCCCTTCGGAGCCCCTTTGCGGCGGCGCCAGGGGGTCCGCGGGGGTCCCTGGAGCTCCAGGGGGTCCCCGGGGGGTCCCTCGGCCAATGCCGAGGCCTCTTTATTTAAAAGAAGTACAATACAAAGAGTACTTCTCTTATTTAACTCTCCTACTGCCAGATTATTTATTTATTTATTGGGTCTGGCGCCATCAAAAAGCGGCTTACCTTTGCGACGTTATAGTAGATAGACAGACAGACATTTATTTATTTATTTTTATTTTTTTTGGTTGTGCAATAGTGCACTTTGGTCTGCCAGGCAGCAGAGGGCGGCGTCATGCGAGAATGAATGTGAATTTGCCTGTTATGTGTTGAAGAAGAAGAAGACCAGTCACTGGCCACAGAGCCTTACAGCCGGAGGAAATCAACAAGGAAGTGAATTGTTCTCCGTTGATCTAACGCATAATGGATTTTTTACACCATCACCGCGGAAAATGTGTTTACAGTAGACGGCCGCGCGACCCCTCATCAGCTTACAGTCATCAGACGAACGAACCGAACGAGCGCCGTATTGGCATCGAGGTTCTGTAAAAAATGGGGCGAACGTTAACGTTCAAAGCGTGGGAAGAGTTAATACAATTATAGAAACTAGAAGCTCGGCCGCCCGAACCTGGCCAACTCGGGAACGATGTAAATAGAGAATGAATGCCCCGCCCTTTAATGCAATCCCCATTATACCTGTTGTCATAGGACCCGTGTTGACCATCTGTTTGACTGTGTCCATGTATGCCCATATATGGAGATATCTGTCTGACTGCGTCCAAGTTATGCCCATATGTGGAGATCTCTGTATCTGCCTGACAGTCGGCCGAGCGTCTAGTCGAAGACCGGCCTACTCGGGAACGATGTAAATACGGAATGAATGTCCCACCCTTTAATGCAAACTCCATTATACCTGTTGTCATAACCTGTTTTGACCATCTGTTTGCCTGTGTCCATTTATGCCCATATATGTAGATATCTGTATCTGTCTGCCTGCGTCCATTTATGCCCATATGGGGATCTCTGCAGACACAGTGCCGGTTCTGGAAAACACTAATGTCAGACATTAGCTCCGCATACGGAGATTCTGGACCTTTCGCGCTGGTTCCGGATAACCGCATATCAGGTCAGGTTGACGCCGGGCACTGCACTCCCTGCTGTGGTGGGGAACGCGTGTGCCGAATTCTGTGTAATGCAAACCCCACTATACCTGTTGTCATAGGATCCATTTTGACCATCTGTTTGCCTGAGTCCATTTATGCCCATATATGGATATATCTGTTTCTGTCTGTCTGCGTCCATTTTATGCCCATATATGGAGATCTCTGCAGACACAGTGCCGATTCCGGAAGACCCTGATGTCAGACAACAGCTCTGCATACGGAGAATCCAAACTTTTTGCGCTGGGTTCCGAAAAATCGCGTATCGGGTCGGGTCGAGGCCGGGCACTGCACTACCTGCTGCGGCAGGGAACACGCGCGCTGAATTTGAAGCTGGTGGGACGAACGGTTCTCAAGATACGCGGATTACATACATACATACATATATATATATATACATCAATACATGCACACTCACAGAGATTTTTTGTTGACTCATGTGGCGTATGTGATGTCAGAGCCTTTTATGAAGTGACGTCACAATGAGTCAGCGCTTGCTCCGGAACGGCCCGATGTCAGTCATCTCCATATACGGAGATTCCAAACCTTTCGTGCCAGATCCGAAAAACTGTGTATCGGGTCGGATCGAGGCCTAGCTAAGAACGTAGGCAAAGGTCTGAGCTATCTGCGTGCGAAATTTGGAGTCTGTAGCACCAACCATGTGCTGTCAGGGCTCTTTCATGCGATTCGGGCCAATTCGGATTTACGTCCATTGACTTCAATTAGTAGTCAGGACTCCGCATATGGAGATTCCGAACCTTTCGCGTTGGTTCCGGAAAACCACATATCGGGTCGGGTCTGTAGCACCAACCATGTGCTGTCAGGGCTCTTTCGTGCAATTCGGCCTCGGCTTCAATTAGTAGTCACGATGACTAGATCTATAGAACTATGTATTTTTTATTTATATAATTTTGTTATTTATTTTATTTCATTTCATTGTGGTATTTATGTATTATTTTTTGAGCATTTAGACTTCCATAGGGACTGGTGATGGAATAAGCTAAAATTATGGATAAGAAAGCCCAGAGTACTCACTTTTACAAGACATGGCAACAGCTGGTTGCCATGCCAACTCCGGGGCCTTTTGATTGGCTAGTGGGACAGGCCTCACATCATTGGCTCTCTGCCGATCATGTGATTTTTGGCAGTTTCCTAACTGCTGACTGAGATTCGTAGTCGTGGAGATGATGAAAGCATTCGTGATGAAGTAACCAAATAAACAACTCGTAAAACCGTAAGAAAATATTCGTATTTTGGCTTGCCTTTTTAGTTTTGGCATAATAATCACTGCAGCTTCCAAAAAAACATTCGTGCTTTTTTTTTTTTTACGGATATTTTTTTCAAATTAATTTGTTTATGTGTAATTTTTTTGGTAAAAATGTTTACGAGTAAAGAAAAAAGGAAAAGTACGAATACGAATTAATTATGGCACAAAGATAACCTCATACATGTGTCTCATACTGTATAACATTGAAAGACAGACAGGTAGAATACAGTACTACTGTATGCATACTGTAGGATATCAGCAGATATAAAGAAGAAAATTATATTTACAGTGGAAAAGGGGATGTAAGAATGGGCTTAGTCTATTCCAGGTTTCGTGTAGAAGTCGCCTGTAAACTTTTCAGGCCGATTTTGAAGGAAGTTAGAGATTTACACTCCTTTAAAGGAGTAGTTCACCCCCAAAATGACTTTTTTTCTATTGATTAGTCACACCATGGAGACTTATATATAGAGGGCAATTATCATTATAAGGCCTATTAGCCAGGGATCCTTTTAAAACACACAAACAAGATATTTCAGAAATGTGCCATTTTTTGAGAAGGACTGTTCTAAATCCTAAGATCGTAACGAGCACAGAGTTTGACCCTTGTATTGCATTGTAACATTGTAACTCAGAGCACAACCCCTTTGAAGTTCAAAGGCAGCAATTAAGAGCTCTGGCCGAGCTCCCCCTCCCCTCACAGACCTTTCTGTCCAAGGACGTGCTGGCCATTGGGAAAAGCGGGACAACTCCCCAACGGCTGGTTCATTCCCGGCCGGTCCAGGCCGGCCATTAGGAAAAAAATACAAATAAAATGTCGGCCTTCGTTCCATTTTTGGGGCTGGAGAGAGCTCTCTCTCTATAGCACGCAATGAGGGCCTCTGCAACACTTTTGCGTGCGTGCGTGTGTGTGCGTTCGTGTTTTCTTCCTGTTTCCTGTCTATTTCATTAACAAATGCAGAAAAAGACCCCGAAAATATTCTAAGTATATTCTAAGACAGTTATCTGAAAAAAAGAAAAGAAAAACATGTTGCTTTTATACAGCAGCTGAAATCTGAAATGACATACTTTCCCGGTTTTATTATTGCGTTAAACATTTTATCTGTTTGTTTTCTATCATAATAAGAAGTATCATCTTGAGCTGGTTTCATTCAGAAGGAGTCCGGGAAGCGAAGCCTTATTATTATCATTATTATTCATTAGATGCCAGACCTAGTTGCTGTTCCAACGATGCTATCAACACCTACATAGTGGCTGTTCCAGGAACGGCGAACAAAGCTTCATCCTTTTCGGTAAACAGAGAACCAGGTTATATGGCGATTGGTTACCAGACAAACAGCATTGTGTGGTGACATGTTTGGCTTCAGTCAGCTGGCTAGACAGGGCAGGGCTTTTTCTCAATAAAGGACAAGGTTTCCACCCAACGGCGTTGTTGCCAAGGCATCTTTTCATCCACTGACCTCCATCTGAACATGTTTAGTGCCAGGGAGAAGAGAACGCTGATACAAGGATCTATAACTGAAATGCAATATTAAAAACACCTGAAATGTTTTATTTATGTTAGAAAATGTTCATCTTTTACTCAATAGAGACACACAGGCGCCTACAAATTCACGCCCACAATTGTGACAGCGGCCCCACTTTGGGTAATAGAACGGTGTACTGCAAGCCAGCCCATAGAAAGTCATTGCAATTCAACTGTAGTTAACCTATAATATTAAATTAGTTTCCAAATGTATGGACTGACTCTGCCAACATATCTTCTTGTTTTCTAAATAAATGATGTGTGTCTCATTTAATTGCCACTTGAATGGCCGGGTTACCCATAATGTTAACAGAGCAGAGGGCAGACGGCAGACAGAGAACCTGTCGCTTTTCATGCAGTGACATCACTGTCTACTGCTGTGCGTTTATGAGCGCCGACTTTGAAGATCCCGACTTTTTCAACTACAGAGTGAATTCTCCAGGTTAGTATTAATCAAAAAATAACTTGCAAGACCACATTTGGAAGAAGCGAGATGCGATAATTTTCCAAAAATAGGTAGCCTAATTATACATGAGAGACAAGTGTATCTGGGTACTGAAAACCTCAAAGGATGGGTCCATGACGTCTGTACCATGCGACCACTTAAATGTATGGAGATTCCTGTCTGTAGAACCAGCCACACTGTGCCTGTTGAGATTGGCACATTTTCTGGGGTTACCTGCCAAGATCACACAGGTCTCATTTATTTTTTTCTCTCAAAAAAGCGCCTGCAAATAATGTAGTGCATTTGAAACTACATTGCAGTGCACATCATGGGTTGATAACTGCTTGACTCCTGTAAATTGTTTTATTTTAATTTTAGTTCATTTTCTTTTTATTTCGTTGCTGAGTGAGGTCAGCAGACAAAGTGACGTGGGTGAGAGGAAAAAGCCTGGGTGAAATCTGCCAATCTCAACAGGCACAAACGGTATATAATGGGCATTCCCATATGAAGTCCTGTTCGATATGGGCTTAATATTGATTTGATGACATCAGGGATCTCCATATATGGGCATTAAAAGGGGTCATTTTAGTGTGGTTCCACTGACATCACAATGATGTCAGAGCGGCAAACCCATAGACCGTGAAAAAGCGTACACGGCCGGCCGGACAGACGGACGGAGACATGGGGTGCACTTTCTCATACTAAACTAAAGCTTATTGGCCAGGGATCCCAGGGATTCTTTTCAGACATTTGCTATTTTAGAGAACCACTGTTCTAAATCTTAAAGAGTTTTTAACATTTTGACTGAAGTTTTCCGGGTGGTAAGGCCCAACTGATTGGACAATATAATGTCCAAACAGACATGCTTCACTTGACATCACAACATAAAATATCATTGGTAAGATAGAATTCATTTCCCAGTGGATTCCTCAAGGCTCGCATCAGTGCAACCACACGTGTGTGTGTGTGTGTGTGTGTGTGTGTGTGTGTGTGTGTGTGTGTGTGTGTGTGTGTGTGTGTGTGTGTGTGTGTGTGTGTGTGTGTGTGTGTGTGTGTGAGTGAGTGAGTGAGTGAGTGAGTGAGTGAGTGAGTGAGTGAGTGAGTGAAAGAGAGAGAGAGAGAGAGAGAGAGAGAGAGAGAGAGAGAGAGAGAGAGAGAGAGAGAGAGAGAGTAGAGACAGAGACAGAGACAGAGAGGGAATTAAAAAAATAAAATAGTCTACTTTGTTCTTTAAAGAAACTAGCCCTTACCCGTTCAAAGATATGAGCTCCAAAATGATGTGCAGTGTGTGGGTTATGGGATGTGCACTGTGCATACAGTATATGAGGGATGGAAAGTAACTTTAACTGGTGCTTGCATGATGTAGGAGCATCAATGTAAGAAACCCGTTTCGTTTAATGGCTACAGAGATACTGTCCCCGCCCCCCCCCCCCCCCCCCCCCCGCCCGCCCACCCGCCTGCACACACACACACCCGCCTGCCTGCACACACACACACACACACACACACACACACACACACACACACACACACACACACACACACACACACACACACACACACAGCTGGTTAAACATTTTGCCTCATGCTAGATGCAGAATAGATGTGCCTCATGCTAGATGCAGAATAGATAGTAGATACACCATAAAAATGCTAATATACAGCATATGATTTGTGAAAGTGACAAACGGGCTTCACAGTTATGTCAGGTGTGTTCATATGCTAATGGTGATGCAATTTCAGATCAATTGCTCCAGCCACTGAGGAGAACCGCTGTTTCAGACAGACACTCACTCAGACATTCGCAAAATTATAGTATAGATAATGGGAAGAACAACTGTGTTAAACCCATTAGTTGAGATGTGACATTCTGTAACATTCTGCTTGTTAGAACTTCCTCTATGCTATATAACTGTGCCAAAGTTGTCGATGCATTTCAGGGTTAAAAAAAAAAGAAAAAAAAAATCTCTGCCACTGTATTTGAATCTCTGGGAGTTGGCAACCCTACAGGCAACCCCCAGAAGAGAATATTTGTGTTACTTTTTTACAGTAGCTGGAATCTAAAATGACATGATTTCCCGGTGGGTTAAACATTATCTGTTTGTTTTCTATCATAATAACAAGCATCATCTTGAGCTTGTTTCATTCAGAAGGAGTCTGGGAAGTGAAGCCTTATTATTATCATTTTCTACCACTTTTTCTAGTCACGTGTTCAAATACTGGATTGTGATTGGCTTAAAACAGTAGTAAATGAGGCCACAATAGCCGGAATGTGTGAAATGCCCGGATGTACATGCAAATGAGGCACATTTCCGAGATCAATACGCGATGAACGCATCCGGGGACTTCAGGAGGGAGTCGGAACCCATGGTCGGAACACCTTTCCCCCCACCAACAAATGACGGTCGCAGCCGTCCTATATTTACTAACGTGCGTACTATCGTCGCCGATTTATTTGGATCCAATGCAATCCGCCAACTTTAAAGCCCCTTTTCTCTGAACCTATGCCTTTCTGGAAGCGAACAGCCTCTATTTACGGCCGGAACGGTGCTTTTAACTGACGTTAGCTTAGCTGTAAGCTAGACATCTGTCTCAGCAGCGACCGAGTATTTCCCGGTGAATCTGTGCGCAAAGGTGGGGGCTTGGGAGTGTGCACCACTGACTATTGCGGATGATGATGAGGTTATAGTATAGCTTAGCTTTTATGTATTGAAAATGAGAGGCACTCTTGCCGATTTAGTAAGAGACTCGTCTCCAATTGCAAGATATTTAAAAGTTATTTGGGGCCATGATGATGATGATGATATCCTTTTCTTCCCACAACTAAGGATTTTATATTGTCTGTGTTATTGTTTACAACCACTGAACCACAATTATTCACGTGTGGCAAGATTCACTCGTTTTTAGTAGGCTATATAGTGTAGGCTTAGAAGAAGCCTTTTCAGAAGTTAATTTAATGTTTTCCATTTAATGATTTCCTTTATCCTCATCTAATCTTGCGCTAATGCACCGTATGCATGCTGTTTAAAGGCCGTGTAGGCTTTTCAGAAGTTAATTGAAT
>NC_137812.1:68344838-68509838 GCF_963921795.1 Nannobrachium achirus
AACAGTGAACAAACCAACATAACGTTTAAGTGTATCGAGGGTATATGCACGACTGCACGTTTCTAAAGTGACAATTTAAGGACTTTTTAATACCTCTAAAACATTTGCCAAATTGTCAAATATTAGAGGCAGAAATTGTGAAAATAGCCGATCTACATGCTCACAACGTTGCGTTGTGACTCTGTAGATCTGCTATTTTCATAATAGAACCGAGTTATACGAAATGCCTCAACTCTTAGTGCTCGTCAGGGTGGGGGGTCCCCAGTTAAAATAGGATTATTTTGGGGGGGTCGCGGCCTGAAAAGGTTAAGAACCACTGCTGTAGAGCCCTGCACGGGCTGACAATGTCGGAAGCCCCACACTTTTTTATTGATTTATTATTGGTAATTAATTACATCTACAGTAGATGCTAGATTCATTGTCCTATAGTTTCAATGCACTATGGATTTCATGTTTAGATAATATATTATTCAGACTAGTTCCAGGCTAGTTCTTGGTTTACCTGTGATCCTAGTAATGTTAAGCAATATTTCAGCAATCGTATATACTGTACACATACTGGTACCGGCCGTTCGGGAGTTGCCCCACTTTTCCCAGTGGGCAGCATGTTCCAGCACTACAAACAGATCAATTTCCTATTTTTTTCTTTTTTTTACAAAATACTGTTTTCAGCAATCGTATCAAGATGTATCAGGTTGAGGAAATGCATCTCAGGTTCATAATATTAAGTGAACAAAGCTGTATTTTCCTTCACTGTATTTAATTCCACTTTGTCAACAAACACTTGTCATTTATTCCAAAGGATTTGAGTTACATGTGAGCCTGTAGTGTATTGAAAAGGGCTTTGTTCCTTTTGGAGGTGGTGAGTATATAAGACGGCTGTGCGCTGCCACTGAAGTTAGCTTGGTGCTGTGTCTCTGGACAGTGAGTGAAGTTAGCTTTGTGCTGTGTCTCTGGACAGTGAGTGAAGTTAGCTTTGTGCTGTGTCTCTGGACAGTGGGTGAAGTTAGCTTGGTGCTGAGTCACTGGACAGTGAGTGAAGTTAGCTTTGTGCTGAGTCAACTGCAGTTCAGAATGAAGGCTGCTGGTGCTTTGCTGTTTGTCCTCTTCTGTGTGTGCGAGGCTGGCCCTGTCCAGGACACAGGTGAGGATCATTGATGTGCTTTTACAAGACTTGATTTTCAGGCTTCTATGCAGCATTCATGTGTGCAGCATTTATTTAGTAGAGGCCTCGTATATAAGCCCTTCTGGCTTCTTGCCTCATGGCACTTTAATTTTTATATTCTGTGTCATGTTTTTTGTATTGTTTTTACGTTGTATTAATAGTCGGGTGGGATTTCAGAAAAAAGGACTTCTGGGTTAGAGGTATGTTGGGGTAAAAGTGGGGTACTAGGCCATTTTATATAATTCAAGGCTGCTGAATCTGAAAAACCTGGTACCCAAGCAAAATTCTGAGTTTTAACCTTCTAATTTGCATATCAAAATGGCAATGGCTTCAATAACTCTATTACAAAGCAAGCAAAAGTGACAAATAAAATGTACATATCTATGTTCTGAGGGTTAGACAATGCTTGTAAAGTATTTTTTATGTAATTAGTGGTAAGCTTACTCCTAAATATGCAAATTAGAAGACATATTAGAGAAAACAGTTTAGTACTCAAGGGGTCCATATGCATCCTCCTTATTTCATTTACTTTTTTGCTACTATTTTTGTCATCATTAGGACATCTAAAACACAGATTTAGATGACAGTTAGTTTGATTCACTATTTAGATATTTGATTTTGATACATTTGATTAGACATATGGAGTAGTATATTTTGGGGGTACTGAGGAGACTATAACTCGGCCCAGGAACCACTCACTGTCTTTCTTGGTTAACACTTCCAATAGTTCAAGGGCACCAAACCCACGTGTCAATACCAGTTTTATATCCGTAACTCATTCTAGGGGTGAGTTAAACAAGGCAGAAATCACCATGACACTACAGTATTTATAGACTGTCACTCCATGCACTTCCATGTATTTTGGGTCACCAGGGGTCAGGGGTCAACTGGATAGCCTACTCTGTATGTGATCATATACTTTTGAATTTTAGATGTGCTAGGGATACCAAATATACGTATACGTAGAAAAGAAAAGAAAAAAAAATAGGGTAAGTGTGTGGACCCCATTGAGTACTTCTGTAATGTTGACCACTAATTTGCATATTTTGGAATAGACTTAACCCTAATTACATTAAAAATGCCTTACTCATATTGTCTGACCTTCAGAACATAGAAATGGACAATTTATTTGTCAGTTTTGTTTGCCTTGTTACAGAGTTATTGAAAGGGATATTTCACTTAATTAAAAAAAAGAAAAGAAAAAAAAAACATTTTAACCATGATAGATTAAATGAAAACACCTATCCTTTTTTCTGGTGACTCCTGACACCCTTCTAATAATGGGGGGGGGGTGGATTAAAAAAATAGTTTTCGGATGAACACAAACTGCTCAGGTATTAGGAGGGCGTCAGGAGTCACCAGAACAAAGGACGGTGTTTTCATTAAATCTATCATGGTTAAAATGTATTAAGTTACAATGGGTTTGTATAGGAAGGGGGCGTGGCTGATGAAATGAATATCAAATATCTAAATCTAAACTGAACCAAACAACTGAAAAACGGTCATGGGTGTTCCCAAAAGCCTGATTATACGATAAAATTACCAAACGTTTTTTGAAAGACAAATATCCCTTGAATAAATAGTACAAAATGTATAATGTGGCAGCAACGTTGATATGCAAATTAGATGGTCAGAAACTCAGAATTTTCCTTGGGTTCCAGGTTTTTCAGATTTGGCACCCTTGAATTATGACCCCACTTTTACCCCCAAATGCCTCTAACAATCACATCTTTCTGAAATCCCACCCGACTAATACATCAAGTCAAATCAAATACATTGCAGTTCAGTCAGGTAACTCACGATATATTGAACAATGTTTATGTTTATTATTAATGAGTATACAAGTGTGTATGTCACATTTAATTTGGCGTTTGGCTCTGCTAAATTTTCTCCCTGCTCAGCAGCAAGCAGCACAGAAGCAGAACATCATTAACCATAATGAGCAGGGAGATATATAGATATATAAACAACCTCCCCATGGGGAACAGAGTTAGCGCAGCCTACTGGTGGTGCTGGGGAGGCGGTGGGGGCAAGCAAACAAAAGCAACAGTCCGGGCAAGAGCAACAGGTAGAATGACAGACTGGGCGGGCTTAAGTAGTTGTCAAATGATCAGCTGACTGCCATGTTGGCCAATGACGTAGGGTCTGGCATAATAGTGTCCTTATACAAATGCAATGCAATGTACCCTCTCGAGTATACCTGCCTGAACTAACTTCCCGGGCTACGTATCATTTAGAACTGCACTCACTCCCAATCTTCCCCTGTAATCTGAAAACTCTTCAGACCTCTTGATCCTATAGATTTCTATGCGTTGGAATATAGCTAATACGTGACTGATGGGGCTTTCTTTAACTCCAGTCCTGAGAGCGTAATGTTGGGACATTTCACAACACTTTAATCATTGCGATTTGCCTCTATCTTGCATTGCCTTTCGACAAAACCCCGTTTGATAAACATGCCAACACGGTACAGAGTAGGCCTATAGAGAATGTGAAAGTATTTTAATGGGTTCAATATACCTGAGCGATGGACACAAGGGAAGACTGACATCACGCTCTAACAGAATCCCTTTACGCCTCCATCTCTTAATGCAAAATCTGGAATTTCATTAAGAGCTTCTCTTATTTGCATGTTATAATAGACCTCATAGATTCTATAACAGGGGTGTCCAAAATGCAGCCCAAGTACGATTTCTATTTGGCCCACGGCTCCATTCCTAAATTGTATTATAAGCAGCCTGCCAGCGCCGTCAAACAAGGATATTTTACCAGAGTATAATTTGTCAGAACTGTAACTGGAAGAAATGTCAGGCAGACCCAGGCTCAGTTGTAGAAGCTCACAACGCCTCACATCCGCGACGCGTTGTGAGCTCGCAGATTGGCTATTTTCCGGACGCAGAAACTTGCAGGATGAGTCACTGGAGTCAGACCAGACGTGCAGTGCACGTTATTATTTAGATTAATTAATAATCTACCTTTTTAACACTTTCCCATGCCACAGTGTGGCTTGATAATCATATTAAGGGTAACAAGCAGGAATCTTTGTCAATGTAAATCAGTGGCATCCTCAAAGAAAAAGAAAGGAGGGGAAAAAGTGGTGGGAAATACAAGGGTTGGGCCTCGGTGCCGGTTAGACACATTTTAATTGCGACCGTCAGGTCGCAGTTACTATGAAAAGCTCCACTGGCTGTCCCTCCGTCAGTCAGTCAGTCTGTCTGTCTGTCCGTCACGTCACACTTTTTGCCCCTACACTTTATATCTCTGGCACCGTTGGCCCTATCGATGCCAAACTTTGCACACACACTCCTTGACTGGCAAATCACAACGTCCACAACGTGGATAAAAAGTATGTCTATGTATAGGGCTGGAGTGTGTGTGTGTGTGTGTGTGTGTGTGTGTGTGTGTGTGTGTGTGTGTGTGTGTGTGTGTGTGTGTGTGTGTGTGTGTATGTGTGTATGTGTGTGTGTGTGTGTATTTGTGTGTGTGTGTGTGTGTGTGTGTGTGTGTGTGTGTGTGTGTGTGTGTGTGTGTGTGTGACAATCCAAGCCTATCAAAGTAACTAGTAACTAAAGTTTTCAAATAATCTTAGTGGAATAAAAGTTAAATATTTGGATCTGAGGTGTAGTGGAATAAAGTAAGTATTGGAAATTGGAAATACTCAAGTAAAGTTAAAATCCCTGAATACTGTACTCAAGTACAGTACTTCAGTAAATGTACTTAGTTACTTTCCAACACTGTGGCTATGAGAGGTTGACCATTCAGAAGTTTTTATGATTGACTTAATGTTAATGCTGTGCTGAGATACATAAAGTGGTTCTCCTTTTAGTTGACCTTGTACCAGTGATTTGTGCTGTCATGAAACTGTACCTTTTTCTATTGCAAACTGCTAATAAACTCTTCAATCAATCAATCAATCAATCAATCAATCAATCAATCAATCAATCAATCAATGATTTCAGCCAACACTGATGAGCTGTTCATCATGGACACTTTTACTTGAGTAAAAGTATCAATACTGCACTGTAGTAATACCCTGTTATAAGTAAAAGTCAGGAATTTAAAATATAGGCTACTTGAGTAAAAGCACAAAAGTATTGGTATCACAATGTACTTAAAGTACCAAAAGTAAAAGCACTCAGTAGGCAGAATGTCCCATTTCAAGTTATCAAATTAATACACATCTTTTTGAAAATAGCAGATCTACAAGCTCAAATGTGTTGCATGGCGAGTTTGGCGACACATTGTGAGCTTGTAGATCAGCTATTCATGGAGACTTGAATTGATGGATATTTTTTGTTTTTGTCACATTCCTAAGACAATAATTTGATGACCAGCAGTGTTCCCTATGGAGACACAAAGAGTCTCATCAAACTATAGAGTAAAATATGTTGATAATAATAATAATTATTATTATTTTAATTCTTTAGATCTCCCTGGTGATTTTGGCGACGACGGCCCTCTTCTATGTGTACGCTGTTTGGAACATCTTTCTTTGGCTGAATGTCAGGCGATCGGACTCTGCCAACGCATCCCCTCCAGTAAGCACTCAAGCTGATTTCATGGCACCTTAAATTGATTAAAATGTTACAAAAATGTTTTGATACAAGCTCTATCAAAGTAACTAGTAACTAAAGTTTTCAAATAATCTTAGTGGAATAAAAGTTGAATATTTGGATCTGAGGTGTGGTGGAGTAAAGTAAAAGTATTGGAAATACTCAAGTAAAGTTCAAATCCCTGAATACTGTACTCAAGTGCAGTACTTCAGTAAATGTACTTAGTTACTTTCCAACACTGTGGCTATGAGAGGTTGACCATTAAGAAGTATTTATGATTGACTTAATGTTAATGCTGTGCTGAGATACATAAAGTGTCTCTCCTTTTAGCTGACCTTGTACCAGTGATTTGTGCTGTCATGAAACTGTATTTTTTTCTATTGCAAACTGCTAATAAACTCAATCAATCAATCAATCAATCAATCAATCAATCAATCAATCAATCAACCAATGATTTCAGCCAACACTGATGAGCTGTTCATCATGGACACTTTTACTTGAGTAAAAGTATCAATACTGCACTGTAGTAATACTCTGTTGGGTGCCCTCACACCAAAATACCTAGAGTGGAATCCGCCAATGCATTTCAATGAGAATGGAGTGTTTTTTGCAGAAATCCTCTACTGGCAAAAAACGCTCCATTCTCATTGAAATGCATTGGCGGATTCCACTCTAGGTATTTTGATGTGTGGGCAGATTGGGCACCCTTACAAGTAAAAGTCAGGAATTTAAAATATAGGCTACTTGAGTAAAAGTACAAAAGTATTGGCATCAAAATATACTTAAAGTACCAAAAGTAAAAGTATTCAGTAGGCAGAATGTCCCATTTCAAGTTTGCAAATGAATACGAATCTTTTGAAAATAGCAGATCTACAAGCTCAAATGTGTTGCATGGCGACACATTGTGAGCTTGTAGATCAGCTATTCATGGAGACTTGGATTGATGGATATTTTTAGTTTTTGTCACATTCCTAAGACAATAATTTGATGACCAGCAGTGTTCCCTATGGAGACACAAAGAGCCTCATCAAAGTTATATATTGAGTAAAATGTGTTAAGGGGGGTAATAATAATAATAATAATAATAATAATTTTAATTCTTTAGATCGCGCTAGGCCTGACGTGGACTGCATTCGTCGATGTCTAAGCTGTTTGGATTTGGAACATATTCCTTTGGCTGTCTGTCATGAGAATGCACGCTGCCTCTTCATCCCCTCCTGTAAGCATTCAAGCTGATTTCATGGCACCTTAAATTGATTAAAATGTTACAACAATGTTTATACAAGCTCAGTGAACAGGAACTGTTTTGATCATCTTATTTATATTTGATCCATACAATGGACACACACTAGTGGAATACTGTATGGACTACTTTTTTTAAGTATCAATACTGCACTGTAGATATATACTCTATTACAAGTAAGTCTGGAATCCAAAATGGTCTTGAGTAAAAGTACAAAAGTATTTGGATCAATATATAGAATGTCCCTTTTCAAGTTTTCAATGTGAATATTTTGAAAAATAGCAGATCTACAATCTCACTATGTGTGATGTGTGGGTATAGATTTTGTGGAGGCTTGGGGTAAAAGTAATCGGAGAAAATGTAATCTGAGTATTTCTGAAATTTCGAGTGATCATATTTTCTTTCACTTTTTTTTTTCTTTTCAAATTACGGCCGGTAGAGAAGGGCTCGTTTTAAACATGAACGTGATCTGGAGTTAGATTACGTCATTACGAGATAAATACACCTTTGTGAATTTCATAACACTGGCCTCTATAGGGAAACCAGACTTCTCTTCAGTCGCGCCAGCCCTGTACAGTTTAATATAAAACCTTATCAGACGTGTCAACATTAAAGAGTCTGACATATGCACACACCGTGGGCATCCAGGATGATAACATTAACTCAACCTGAAACCATTGATATGAATGTTGAAAGCTCAGTTTTTTGGTGTAATTGAGGTTAAAAAAAAGATGTGATATGACCTTTTAAGCAAATAGAAGGAAGGTTTTAACAACATCATCATTATTTATGGTTACATTTTGTCAGAGAAAGAGAGAGAGAGAGTGGTCTTTGGTTCAGCATGGTGCAAGTGTAACTCAGGGATTCGAAACCAGGGCCCCTGTGTGAAAGTCCAATATCTTATGAGTGTGTGTGTGTGTGTGTGTGTGTGTGTGTGTGTGTGTGTGTGTGTGTGTGTGTGTGTGTGTGTGTGTGTGTGTGTGTGTGTGTGTGTGTGTGTGTGTGTGTGTGTGTGAACTGACAACAACAGGAACAACAAACCACTAAACCGACAACCACTGAACCGACAACCATTGGATCTCGTAAGTGTGATAACATGTTCTTTTTTCTTTTTTTTTTGCCCTCCTAATAGTGTTAATTTTGTTAATGAAAACTATGACGAAATATGTTCGTCAACTCACATTTTTCAAATGACGAAAACTAGACTAGACGAGACGAACACCCATGTGAATAAACGATGACTGGGACAAAATCATTATGCAAATCCCTTGAGGACTAAAGAGGTACGGAGCCCCCCTGGGGACGTAATATGTCGAATATTTTTTTGGGGGGAGGATTTTCTTGGGGGAGGGTATGAAATAGTGACGGTTTCCGGTTTTACCGGTTCCATCCGGTTTACTTGATTATACCGGTTCAGTTTATGAATACAGACTAAACCGAGTTGGGGAAAAAAAGGGAATTATCCAATTAAAATATAGCTTACAAATGTAAACGTATGCTGGAGGCGTCACGTGTATTTTCCGACTGCACTAAATTCATTCTCTATTACTTGTGTATATGGTATACTGAGTGAGTCTGAGTGGAGCGCAGCTCTGCTATACTGTTGACAGCTCACTGCTCGTAGTCTAGTGGTGCTGCGGCAGCGACCCGCCTCCACTCACTGTCCTCTCCCTGCGTGAATCAAAACAGCATCCCGGTTCCGACAATGGAACAAGGGCGGAGTGCTTGTTTTCGGTGGAGATGACGGAGGCGCGCCGGCGTTATATTATAAACACAATCTGATCTAGCTATAACAACAATCATGACATAGGCTATTTATTATAATATCACTAATTCACTATGAAGTGTCTTTAAAGGTGATACACCATGCATTTAAAAAGTATTTATGTCATATTGTTTAATTATGTCCCAACAACGTTTTTCAAAAGGTTTGAGGCTAAATTACCACTCCACTCCAAAATCTTTTTGAAAAAAAGATTTTTTTTTTTTTTTTTTTTTTTTTTTTTCAAAAACGGCCGTTTATGACGTCACAAACGGCAGCAAATCTGGACAGCCTGTTTTGAGAACCCGTGGGATGCTTTTAACCTCCACCTTCCCAAAACCAGAGAAAGACACAACGGTCTGAAATGGGACTTTGTGAGGATAGAAGGTCCTAGTGGGACCCCAAAAAAAGGTTTTAAAATAGGAAAAGTGAATTTTCATGGTGTATCACCTTTAATTAGTAAAAATAGTCAAATAACAAACAAGGACAAATTGTTCTGCCCACATCAAACCAAAATGCCTAAACTACTGTAAATGTAGGCCTATAACTATGATAATGGTTCTTAACTTCTTGTAAGTCCCAATTATTAAGTATAATACTTGACCTTATAAATATAGAATGTTTATGATTATTTCTTGAGTTATATGTTATGAAACATCGCATGTAGTCCTATTATATTACCTATAACCTGAGCTCTCGGCACCTCCGCACGGTCCAGGCGAATACAACGAATCGCTCCCTACCTCCGATTCAGCCAATCACAAGCTTCCATTGTCGGAATCGGGATGCTGTTTTGATACATGCCCTCTCCCCGTCCTCTTCATTCACACGCTAACTAACGCTGATTGTTTAGAGATGTGGTGGATATTGGACAACGTTTTAGATGCCACACAGGTCGCGTCTTTACGACAATAGCGACGATTAACGTCGGGGTGAACATGGTCAAATAAACTTTATTGGCCAAACTACAACACTGAGGAAGCAAGCTAGCCTAGCATGCTATCTGAGATACAGTATATGTAGCCTAGCTGTTTGATTGATTATAGCGTTTTCGTGGTGCCTCCCCTTTGGTGGTCCGACCACCATGGCCGCCTGCGCCTTGCCCTCCCGAATCGCCACGTCCCTCAGCCGTTCAGGAGCTACGGCAGTTTAACCAAAAGTAGCCGATCAACAAGCACTCGTTTTACACCTGAGCAAAAACAAGCACGGCAGAGAGCATTTTCCCCCATTCCACACAAGCAAGCAGTTACAGTACAAACAGGAGACATCTCACTGAGAAGATCCATATAGATGTATACTAGTAAAACGCCTCAGGGTGACAATTCTTGGCCATCTGGCCAGTGAAGTACAGTATGGGACCAGTTACTCAGGAATAAAACACTTACATCACACATCTGGATCTGGCCAGTGATATATACAGTATCAATGACATCAGGGGATCTTCATATATGGGCATAAAAGGGATTCTGTTAGGGATCTCCATAATGAGGTCAGGATTAAACTTTCATTACATTTTCTATACTTTTCACGTACATGTTCATCTATAGTAACATAACTCAAATAGAAGTTCCAGGGTTTAAGAGGTTAATAAACTAAACATTTAGAGATAGAATAAACCATTGTTGTAAATGTAATGAAATCAATTAATTGTTATTTATCTTTTTACAGGTTCTGGGGCCATTGACAGAAATCATCATCGTCACAATGTAACTGTTATTTTCTGAAACATGTATTGATACCATGTTTCACTGTTAAACTGAAACATGTATCAATACATGTTTTCTCAAAATACATTCTTACACTGGTTCCGCTGACTGCTTATTTCCCTAACACACACACATACACACACACACACACACACACACACACACACACACACACACACACACACACACACACACACACACACACTTCAATACACTATGTTGTCTTTTGTAATAGAGCTGGGTCTAACATAGGCGACTGTACTGTTTCAAATTGCTATTCATGTATTCAATCAATCAATCAATCAATCAATCAATCAATCATTCAATCAATCAATCAATCAATCAATCAATCAATCATTCAATCAATCATTCAATCATTCAATCATTCAATTAATCAACATGGAAACACATTTATTACCATATCCTCAAAATGGGACACTCAGAGTTCCTTTAGGGTTTCAAAATGGACCCTTACAGGTCTGTGACTCTGAGAGTGTACAAATGGAACAAAATGGACTCTTAGGCTGAATTCACAATATCAATCTACTGTCTGAATGCAGCCTTAGACCGGCTACACACTCTTGGGTCATTTACCTTGTCACTCACTTTGGGAGATGAGGGTGTCGTCCAATTCATTCTCTATGGAAGTCATATGGTTGCAAGCCTCTTGCAAACCAATTGGCTTAAATCAAAGTTTAAATCAAGCTTGATTCCCCCAAGGTGAGTGACAAGGTAAATCACCCAAGAGTGCGTGAACAAAGCCTTACAGGTCTGTGACACTGAGAGAGTACAAATGGAACCAAGTAGGGTCTACTTGGTTCCATTTGTACACTCAGATTCAGTAAGGGTCCATTTGGTTCCATTTGTACATTGTCAGACTTCTGTTGTTATGCATCTATTTCTCATTATATTATCATCATCATTCAAAGCATCGAAACATTTTAGATTATTTTATTTCATTTAAAAATTAACATTCAGAATGAATTGATTATTTGATTTAAGAATTTGATATACATTTTATTCATTGTGTAATATCAGTTTTTAACAATATTTCCTGTCTTTATATAATCACTTTGAGCTGCTTGCTTTGTAGGATATAATACCAAATAAAGTTTTCCTCTGAGACACCAATCATTGACTTGTGTCTTAATTAAGGATTACATAGGGTGGCTATGGTAATTAACAATTACAATAACACATTTACAGTTACAATGTAATTTATCAAATGCACTTCATCCAGTGTGACTTACAGTAAACAAGGTAAACACATTCATAGAATACAGACAGACACTGTAGTGTCTCAGTAAACTATAGGATCATATAATGCAGAGAGACAGTGTAGTGTCTCAGTGCACTATGCAGAATGCAGGGAGACAGCGTAGTGTCTCAGTAAACTATAGGATCATATAATGCAGAGACAGTCTAGTGTCTCAGTAAACTATAGGATCATAGAATGCAGAGAGACAGCGTAGTGCCTCAGTAAATTATAGCATCATAGAATGCAGAGAGACAGCGTAGCGTCTCAGTAAACTATAGGATCATAGAATGCAGAGAGACAGCGTAGCGTCTCAGTAAACTATAGGATCATAGAATGCAGAGAGACAGCGTAGCGTCTCAGTAAACTATAGGATCATAGAATGCAGGGAGACAGCGTAGCGTCTCAGTAAACTATAGGATCATAGAATGCAAAGAGACAGTGTAGCGTCTCAGTAAACTAAAGGATCATAGAATGCAGAGAGACAGCGTAGCGTCTCAGTAAACTATAGGATCATAGAATGCAGAGAGACAGTGTGTGTCTTAGTAAACTATAGGATCATAGAATGCAGAGAGACAGTGTGTGTCTCAGTAAACTATAGGATCATAGAATGGAGAGAGACAGCGTAGCGTCTCAGTAAACTATAGGATCATAGAATGGAGAGAGACAGCGTAGCGTCTCAGTAAACTATAGGATCATAGAATGCAGAGAGACAGTGATAGTGTCTCTACTACACTGTAGTGTGTCAGTGTCAGTAAACTATAGGATCATAGAATGCAGAAACAGTGTCGTTTCTCAGTAAACTAGGATGTGGGTAAGCAATGAACATAGCATCAGTCTAAACATCATGACATCTAAATTTTAAACTTTGCATAATAATTCATGGCCATCAAGGTTAGGGTTCTGTGCTACTATAAACTGTAGGTCCTCTGCTACTATATACTGTATCCTTGTTTTGTGTTCCATGATCGGGGACACTTTGAAACTCCTTCATCAAGGGAACCTTGGTTGGGATTATTGTCAAGAACTTTTTCATCTCAAGTTCCAGAAAGAGAACTTAATGTCTTACAAAAATGCATTATTAATTGAATGAATGATTAATTAATAAGTGAGTGTGTAGATCTATCTTGACCTTGTACAGTATGTTGATTTAGATTAAATGTAGCTGTGTCAACCTTCCTACACAGACTGTTAAAATAGAAGAACATTTAAATATAGATTAAAGGTTGCTTTCTACACTGTTAGAATAGAATAAATGTGTATATTCTGAATTTCCAAAGAGTAATCTCATAGTAATCATCATTACACACTTGGGCCCTATTATGATCCAGGTCTTATGCCTTATGCCTTAACTTCTTTGCCTTTTTTTACTATTTTGTTTTTGTTTTTTTAAATATTTCAAATAGCTGATCTGCAAGTTCACAACGTGCAGATGTAGATCAGCATTTGAAGTATTTAAAAATGTTTTTCACAATAGTGAAAAAAAAGGTAAATAAGTTAAGGCATAAGACCTGGATCATAATAAGGCTATGTGTACCCATGTGAGTCATAGGGCTTATATACACTGTGATTTAGAGGTGTAGTTGCATGTTATTCCCATCAGAGGGTGCACTACACTTATACATTCTCTATATTATTTTAGAACAAGCTGTGAACAACTAATGTGTGTGTGTGTGTGTGTGTGTGTGTGTGTGTGTGTGTGTGTGTGTGTGTGTGTGTGTGTGTGTGTGTGTGTGTGTGTGTGTGTGTGTGTGTGTGTGTGTGTGTGTGTGTGTGTGGGTGGGTGGGGGGGGGGGGGGGGGTACAACACACTATTGTTCTAGGTCCAAGAATTGTTTGCCAGCAAAGTGAACCTGCTTTGTGTTAATGTTTTAACTGAAGTTTTCCGGGTGGAAATAAGGCCCAACTGATTGGACAACATGATGTCCAATCAGACAGGATTGGTCATGCTTCACTTAACATCACAGTATATAATATCAGTGCTAAGATGGAACTCATTTCCCAGTGGATTCCTTTGTGACTTGCATCAGTTCAACCACACCTGTAATTTCCCAGAATTGCACCTTCCTAGTTTACAGGAGAACTAGGCAAGTCTGTGTGTATAACATAGACTGTAAAAAAAAAAGAAAACATGGACGCAAAGCCATTGGTTTCTATGTGGCGAAAATGATGCTTTTTTGTCCCTTGTATGGGTGTCGCCATCATTGTTTGAATGGTACCCCAGGAATCATAAGGAATGCTACTGGCTGCCAACGGTCATGTGCCGCAGGGATACATGGGAGAATGTGGTCGGAGCCTCCCGAAATACAGCACACGAAGAAGAACACAGCCGTCTGGTATCAGTTTAGTTGGCCACGCCTCCTGCAACTTTATCATCAATTTTAACATAAATGAGACAATATTTGCGCAAAACACATATCATGATAATTGAAAGGCAGTTTTTCACTAGCGACAGGAACCATAAAGTATTTATGACAATGTTTATTGAGGTTAGAAAATCAAAGAGGAACATTAATGGAGTCCAGTGGAGAACAAATCTTGTTGGTACCTCGCGGGGGGGAAAACAGCATAACTTGCAGCCAATCATGGGATCTTTCTCTTCCAGGAAAGCTTCATGAATAATCCAGCCAACAATACCCCTGGTGTATACTGTACAAACAGTCCCCTCCCCTCCCCTCTCTGACAGGCATCAGTACTGTAGATGTCATTGATGTGTTATGATTATGAAGGTTGTGAAATATGAATTATGCTTTGGGATAGGTTTCTCTCCTCTGTGTCTGAGTGTGCGTTCGTTAGGAGGAGTGCGTATGGGACAGTGTGTCGTGGTGATTGGATGATTATATAGGAGGGGAGTGGCGAGTGCCCGTAGCAGCCAGTCAGGATTGGTGCCCAGAGTACAGTGCCAGCTTTAAAAGGCTGTCAGTGAGCCGGCGACAGCGAACCCGTACCCGTTCCTTCCTGACTCCCAACCCTTCCGTCCATTTGTTCGCATGCTGGATTTGGCACACTGTTAGAGCATGCCATATATGGAACATTTTGGGCTATAGGGCCATCGCAGATTCGTCCCGTGGTAACCATGGCAGCCATTTGCCAGAATGGCCACGACCTGCTGTGATTTTACCAGTAACCCAGTAACGCGGGTTCAACCCCCCCCCCCCCCTCCCCTCCCCCTTCTTACTGATCAGTATTTAGCGCTCATCCTCCCTTGCATGCTCTGCTTTCCTTGATTGAATGCTTTAGCTTTTACCTTTAAGGTGGTTGTGTAGGGCACTTGTTGCTTGGCCCTTACAGTAGTTCCCCTCCCTTCCTGTTGGCCACGCCTGTCATCCTGCAGTGCTCCCTTTCCCTTATTTCCCTTTTATTGCACTTGCACTATAGAGCATAGAGCTTTTTAACTGATGTCTTAAACTATTGTCATACCATAAAGTCCTTTCTTATTATTGCTGAACTATTAAATAAAGATTGTATGTAGGCCTACTCTTGGAGGAAATCCTTGTCAGCCCATCTTTTATTTAAGTTTGTATCAATGATCGAGTTTTTGGTTAAATTGAATATGTAATTGGTCTTTTAATAACAAAATATGAACGTGTTCATGAACGATCGTTCATTGAACGCATTCAGGTACAACACTGGATGATTATTATAATTTTCTTCGGCGGGATGGAGGATATGGCTGATTCTGTGTGTGCATCACACCTTGTTATCAAGGGCCAAAGATGATATTAGCCGGGGAGCCACTGGGCCAAAATGAGAGAGGACCTGTGATGTCATGACATACTCCAAATTTTAGTTTTTCCTATTAATTTGGTCAATAAGGTACACAGAATGAGAGGCCTGCTCTGCCGGAAATACTGCGAAAAAAAGTTTCCCATTGACTTCACTATACTGGAAAAAAACACACCAAAAAAAGTAGCATGTGAGGGGTCAAACTAGGGGTTCTTCATGATTCTGAATCCATTGCAAGCATTTGTTTTGCACGAAAAACATTCCTTGGGTTAGATTTCAGCCTCTCAAACCTGTGAAAAGTGATGAGTCATCACTTTTCACTTTTATTTTGGTCCGTTTTCTAGCCCAAGGAATGTTTTTCATGCAAAACAAATGCTTGCAATGGATTCAGAATCATCAAGAACCCCTAGTTTGACCTCTCACATGCTACTTAAAGCATATTTTTTTTGGTGTGTTTCTTTCCTGTATATTGAAGTCGATGGAGTGAATATACAAATGGCCATAACTTTTTTTCGCAGGATTTCCGGCAGAGCAGGCCTCTCATTATGTGGACCTTGATGACCAAATTAATAGAAAAAACAAAAATTAAAAGTATGTCATGACATCACAGGTAACATCCTATTCTTTGAGCTTTTGGCCCAGTGGCTCCCCGGCTATATTGACTTGACCTAAGAGAACACCTCTGGGTAAAAGCAAACAACCCATCCAGTATTAATGTTTAAACCCTTGTCATGTTTTCTATCCTGTAGCTAGTAGCTGTGAATGATGTACCTCAACTGTAGGCTTCATATTAAGTATAAAGAAGCTGTTACTCGCATACTGTACTTCTACTGTCAGCTGATGCAACAACCAAAGGCAATCAGAGGCTCATCATTCTCTGCAGAGAGCAGGGACGTGCTGGCCATTGGGAAAAGCGGGACAACTCCCGAACGGCCGGTTCATTCCCGGCCGGTCCAGGCCGGCCATTAGGAAAAAATTAAAAATTAAATGTCGGCCTTCGTTCCATTTTGGGGGCTGGGCGGCCAACAAAGTAAATCGTCACTGTCGGGCAGAAACCTTGTATCTCCAAGTTTCAAATTTGTATGTTTTTTCGCAAAGCAAAGCCCTGCTTCATCATACAAGGCCGTTGCACAAAAGTAGTGAAAACAGCAGATCTACGATGCGTTGTGTGCTTGTAGATCGGCTGTTTTCACTAGTTTAAATCATTTTTAAAATGATAAAGACAAAACAAAGGGTTTTGGACATACACGGTTTCCACCCGACAACGACGAAATGTAACTCTTGTAATTGGCCCACTGGCTTGTCACTTGTCATGGTCTGAAATGGCAAATCTTTGAGTAGCAGCAGCGCTATAGAGAGAGATCTCTCTCTATAGCACACAATGAGGGCCTCTACAACTCTTATTCCCGGGCTGAATCAGGGGCCCAGCACGTCCCTGGCAGAGACACAGATGTGCTGGTGTTAGTTCTTGTGTTTGCATACCAACTGAGACAAGACATTTGGATACATGAAAAAATGTTCAAGATATCAAAATGTCAAGTGAGATACTAAATGATCTGTTAGCATTTAATGCTCTCACTGCCAGTTCACTATAGGAACAAAAGAGAGCCTGGAAATTGTTCCAGCCCAACTTTGGTGAGGATGAATGTATCAAGTACAACTACTTTCTCATTGGCCGTTTGTATGCACACAAATCAATGCATGCAGTTTTCTGTGGCCTGATTTGAAAACTGAAAGCCATTAAGTGATGCCTTGACTCATCATGAGGACCCACTATCAATGAGGGTGTCCAAAGCTACCCTCAGATTTAAACTTTCAGGTCAGATGCTTGGAATTTAGTGGATGCAAGGCCAGTGGACATTAATGCAGTACTAGCCGGGGAGCCACTGGGCCAAAATGAGAGAGGACCTGTGATGTCATGACATACTCCAAATTTGAGTTTTTCCTATTAATTTGGTCAATAAGGTACACAGAATGAGAGGCCTGCTCTGCCGGAAATACTGCGAAAAAAAGTTTCCCATTGACTTCACTATACTGGAAAAAAACACACCAAAAAAAGTAGCATGTGAGGGGTCAAACTAGGGGTTCTTCATGATTCTGAATCCATTGTAAGCATTTGTTTTGCACGAAAAACATTCCTTGGGTTAGATTTCAGCCTCTCAAACCTGTGAAAAGTGATGAGTCATCACTTTTCACTTTTATTTTGGTCCGTTTTCTAGCCCAAGGAATGTTTTTCATGCAAAACAAATGCTTGCAATGGATTCAGAATCATCAAGAACCCCTAGTTTGACCTCTCACATGCTACTTAAAGCATATTTTTTTTGGTGTGTTTCTTTCCTGTATATTGAAGTCGATGGAGTGAATATACAAATGGCCATAACTTTTTTCGCAGGATTTCCGGCAGAGCAGGCCTCTCATTATGTGGACCTTGAGGACCAAATTAATAGAAAAAACAAAAATTAAAAGTATGTCATGACATCACAGGTAACATCCTATTCTTTGAGCTTTTGGCCCAGTGGCTCCCCGGCTATACAGGGCATCGTCTCGTAAAAGAGGGATTTGTGGAGCATGTGGATGTGCTTGTGCAGCTTGGTACAAAAACTAATTTGACAATGAAGAAATAGACCTTGATAAGGAGTAGTGCCTCACTAGTCAAACTCAAGAGTTGTTATTACTTACATTGTATTATTTGTTTTCAAATTATTTGACCATACCAGAGTGCTTCTTGTTTACTGATTAAATATATTATTTCCATTACTGGATAATGCCCAGGACGGTACAGTTTGCCATCAGCATTTACATGTTATATTCAATTGTATTGTCATATTGTGTATTTAGCATGACACATTTTCAATTCTTTGACCTGCTATATTATACATTTTGGTGTGGTCTGTGTTTTGAATTGTGTAATTTCTTGTATACTCAAAATGGACAAAAAAACGTTGCCTTTCACCATAATATTTACAAATATAATGCAATAATATTCAAAATAACTTTCCATATTGTTCCTTTATTGATTTTCTTTAATATAACATGGATCATCACCTAGATCTCCTTATATGGAGCCGATCAATACCTCTACATCTGACCTCACAGATGGGCTATGGGCATCTGTATCAATTTACCACAGACAGTGACAGAGTGACACAGTTTGACAGTGAGGGCAGATAGTCATCCCCTCTAGCAGCAATAAAAATGCACATTGTTTAGTGCGGTGTCATCTCCGCTACCACGCCTGTTCTCCACGCGGGTCTGGATGCCACAGATTCCTGTGGCGCACTCGTCACTCCAGCCGCCCCAGGAGCCCCAGTGCCGGCCAGAATGGCCATAGAGCACACCCCTGTCATCACACCTGGAGCAAGAAGTAAAAGTAAAATAATACCTCTAAATAGTACTTAAGTACAGTACTTGAGTAAATGTGCTATAGTATACTTAGTTACACCACTGACCTCATGTTGATGTCATTGACGGCCGTGTCATCCCCGCCGCCCTGCGGGCGCTCCACCCTCAGCTGGAAAGATATTAGCTTACGGGCGCACCGCTTTGCACCACTCCATCCACCCCAGCTAGGAGGAAAATAAATAATAAACATATGGATTGTTAATGTGTATAACATATACTAAAACAAACAATAGAATGAAAAAAAAAAAAAAAAAAAAACTTTTTGTCTTGAAACTTTAAGACAATAGGCTATGGGCCCTATTTTAATGGCAATTATTGGGCGCCGCACTAAGGAGATTCCGCCTATCCACTGATGTTTTGGAAGCGTGAATAATTATCATCTGGTTATTATGACATCTGCGGTGTGGTTCATTGTGCGCTCAGCGGCTGAAGAATTATTCTTGGGCGTGTTTCGGCCGTTACTTTAATCCACCGATCAAAGTTGGTGGCTGTCATTCCCTTTAACCCTGTAAGACCCAAAAACTTAAATACTTGAAAAAAATAATATTTAAAAAAAAAATCAGATGGTGTTGTAGGAGTCCTAATCGGAGGAAAATGTATTTTTTTTCTTGTTTTTATATGATTTTCTAAGGTTAAATAATAGTAATATATATCATAAATCATGCTCTAATTTTCTAATTTACATATGGCGATATTTTTCACAATAATAACATATGTACCTGTTCTAGACATTGTAATGATCACAAATATATATATAATATGTGTGTGTGTGTGTGTGTGTGTGTGTGTGTGTGTGTGTGTGTGTGTGTGTGTGTGTGTGTGTGTGTGTGTGTGTGTGTGTGTGTGTGTGTGTCCCAGTGCAGCTGACAGCTAGTCATTGATTATTATTTTCATTTTTTCATTTCATTTGAAAGCTGGGGATCATATCTACAAAATTATATATTGGTTGTGGAGATTGACCCAACAGTTTTGAAGATTATAGAATGATGCCATGCTGAAATAGTACTTTCGAGATATTCAAGTTTTAAATACATTTATAACCTGCAATGACCTGACTCCACCACATGGGGAAGTAGAGAGCAATCTTCAATTCAAAGAAGGTGTATTGGCATGAGAACACAAACGTTTGCAGTTTTGGAAAAAGTACCTACATTTTATAATTAAGTAAAAGTATCAATACTGCAATTTAGAATCACTCTGTCACAAGTAAAAGTCCAGTTACCCAGGGGGCAAACCAGCCTTTTTTTAGGAAACCTGCATTTGCCCCGACATAAAAGGTTGTCCACCAGAAATATTATCTATGACCCAGTAGGATCACAACCTATATGGACAACCCGGTCAATTTGTACGGCAAAGTTCCAATATGGCCGCCTCAATATTAGCCCCTATTAGTTTTAATGGGGGGTGAATAGGGACAATTTTTAAACTGAGGGATACTTCCACGAAACTTCACAGGTTGATCAATGGTATACATATGAACATTTTTTGTATTGCAAGTTTCCATGAAATCCAATATGGCCGCCACAATATGGCCGCCATAATGTAAGGACACAGAAAATAGGTTTTGCCTCTAACTTCTGAACCAGATGAGCTAGAAACGCAAACTTGGTGTCTATTTCATGGTGTCTGACCATGGGAGACTCAATGGAATAGCTAATTTTATTATTGGGTGTGTCTGGACCTTTATTGTGCATATTTGCAAGATGGTGGACTCCCAAAATAGAGCTTTAACATCATTTCTACCATGATTGTTGACTGCTTTTGCAAATACAAGCAATATGAATCCATTTGCTAAGATTTATGGCACAGAAGGGACTTATACCTGTATTATTCTTGAGTTTGCATGTTGTCAAAATGGCTGTAAACGAGATATTATATTTCCTGTCCGATTCTACTGTATGTAGTTGTAGCAATGACTTCAGATAAAATCAGAGACCAAAACAATGTATCTTAGAAATTATTTTTTTATTTTAAAAATTAATAAAAAAGAGAGAGATTATCTCAATGAAATGAATGCAACTGCCTTTTTGGGTCTTTCACACATAGACATGCACATGCTTTCCAACAACTTCAGCTTCAGGGAAATTATAATGAACACATGATTAAAACAGGCTGCATTATAATGCAAATAATTGCTAGTCACTATCACTGTCATGTGTACCTATCCTGCTGCATCTTGTCTCCAGTCCTTGGCAACGACACCCCAAGTAGCATGCAATTCCCTTCTTCGCACATGAAGTTCAATCACCCGAGAGAGACTTGGAGTAGAACCGCTGCTCCTTCACTTGGAAAGGAGTCAGCTTAGGTGGTTCGGGCATCTAGTACGGATGCCCCCCGAGCGCCTTCCTAGGAAGGTCCTCGATGCACGTCCCACTGGGAGGAGACCCCGTGGCAGACCTAAGACCAGATGGAAGGATTATATATCCAGACTGGCCTGGGAACGCCTCGGTATACTCCCAGAGGGAGTGGAGGAAGTTACGCAGGATAAGGAAATCTGGAAGTCTCAGTTGGAACCGTTACCCCCGCGACCCGATTCCGGATAAGCGGTTGAAGATGGATGGATGGATGGATGGATGGCACATGAACAGTTTTTCTGGCAGCCTTTGATACAGCTACATGATATTGCCTTGTCCATTGATATAGGCCAGGCTGGCTCTGTAGATGGACAGGGGACTGCCTTCCCATCACTGAGAGACCATCCATATTCAGTGAAGCAAGGGATGTCTGGCTTCGCGATGTGTGCAGTTTTATCTATTATGGCTGCAAGAGCAGCTCTTTTCAGGTGCAGGCCAAAGGCATTTTCTGTAGGTGGCAGCAGCTTCAACAGGGTTGATCGGTTATTTAGGAACTTGTAAACTCTCAGCTTTGCCAGGTCAAAGTCCTCCGAATGGTCAGCTTTTGATGCATATACAGCTATCGTGAGGTCTGATTCTTGACATCCTCTGAGAGGGAATAAGAGGAATTTTCACCAAACTCCTGAAGTGCAGGGAGATCTAGACCCATGCTGGTCTTGAACCATGCCTTCTTTCCAGTGAAAAAGGGATAGCTGGTGGTATCTCTGCCACTCAGGCTGTGAATAAAGGGCAGGGCACGACACTGTGCGAGTCCAAGGGCTGAGACCATGTGATGGATAGGAAGATAATTTATGCATCCTGCTCTGTTCTCACCCACAGCTCTGGAAGGTCTAGGTGGGTGGCAGCATGATATAGATGCCTATATCATGCTGCCGCCATGGGAAGGCAGTCCCCTGTCCATCTACAGAGCCAGCCTGGCCTATATCAATGGACAAGGCAATATCATGTAGCTGTATCAAAGGCTGCCAGAAAAACTGTTCATGTGCGAAGAAGGGAATTGCATGCTACTTGGGGTGTCGTTGCCAAGGACTGGAGACAAGATGCAGCAGGATAGGTACACATGACAGTGATAGTGACTAGCAATTATTTGCATTATAATTAGTGCTGTCCGAGTTAACTAAATTAATCGCAATTAACTCACCGTTATGTTAATCGCGATTAATTATTTTAATCGCAATTAATCGCATACAAACATTGGCTACAATATCGGCTATATTGGCTATAAGGTCCATCCCTGTTGATGTAACAAAAAATACAATGTATAATTAAAGCATAAAGGTGGACACAACAGTAATCATTTAGCAGATACCTCATACCCATCAGCTGCAGTCTGTTTAATGCAATACCATTATGATTTATTCAGGTTTTTAATTGATTTCGAATAAAAGATTAACATACTTTCGCATAAATCCAGCAAATATTTCCACTCCCAAGTTAATAGGGCCACGAAAGACTTGAAAGATATCCCTCTAAGTTACATTGTGACCTGATAAAAGCTGATGACTTATTTGAGATTAATCGCGCGATTAACTACATAAATCATGCGATTAATCGCGATTAAAATATTTAATCGTTGGACACCACTAATTATAATGCAGCCTGTTTTAATCATGTGTTCATTATAATTTCCCTGAAGCTGAAGTTGTTGGAAAGCATGTGCATGTCTATGTGTGAAAGACCCAAAAAGGCAGTTGCATTCATTTCATTGAGATAATCTCTCTCTTTTTTATTAATTTTTAAAATAAAAAAATAATTTCTAAGATACATTGTTTTGGTCTCTGATTTTATCTGAAGTCATTGCTACAACTACATACAGTAGAATCGGACAGGAAATATAATATCTCGTTTACAGCCATTTTGACAACATGCAAACTCAAGAATAATACAGGTATAAGTCCCTTCTGTGCCATAAATCTTAGCAAATGGATTCATATTGCTTGTATTTGCAAAAGCAGTCAACAATCATGGTAGAAATTATGTTAAAGCTCTATTTTGGGAGTCCACCATCTTGCAAATATGCACAATAAAGGTCCAGACACACCCAATAATAAAATTAGCTATTCCATTGAGTCTCCCATGGTCAGACACCATGAAATAGACACCAAGTTTGCGTTTCTAGCTCATCTGGTTCAGAAGTTAGAGGCAAAACCTATTTTCTGGGTCCTTACATTATGGCGGCCATATTGTGGCGGCCATATTGGATTTCATGGAAACTTGCAATACAAACAATGTTCATATGTATACCATTGATCAACCTGTGAAGTTTCGTGGAAATATCCCTCAGTTTAAACATTTTCCCTATTCACCCCCCATTAAAACTAATAGGGGCTAATATTGAGGCGGCCATATTGGAACTTTGCCGTACAAATTGACCGGGTTGTCCATATAGGTTGTGATCCTACTGGGTCATAGATAATATTTCTGGTGGACAACCTTTTATGTCGGGGCAAATGCAGCACACCTTCCTTTGCCCCCTGGGTAAGAATTAAAAATGTACTTGAGTAAAAGTACAAAAGTATTGGTATCCAAATGTACTTAAAGTACCAAAAGTAAAAGTACAAAATGTTTGAAAATAGCAGATCTACAAGCTCACAACGCGTCGCAACGCAATGCGTTGTGAGCTTGTAGATCGGCTATTTTCAAATAGCCTTAGTATAACATAGGGCTAAAGTTGTTTATGTATGTTTTAAACTTTAGTTATTGCTTTGTAGATTTTGATGTTAATAGTCCCCAAAACATACATTAACCACTTCAACTGTTATTGTAGCCTTACTAGCCTATACACATTTTGGCCATTTGAAAATAGCTCACATTGTGAGCTTGTAGATCAGCTATTTTAAAAATATATTTATTTAATACCGGACTTCTACTTGTAATAGAGTATATCTAAATTGCAGTGGGCATATACTTTTACTTAAGTAAATAAGATTCTTCCTATAGTGGCACAAAGTTCTATGGGGCACCCATTTTCGTCAGTCCACTTTGTTCTAAGGGAAGCTACGTGCTGCTAGTTGGGTCGCCGTTTTATTCCATGTGTAATTGTGTATACCATGCCTGCGTTAGCCTGCAGCTATATCGACACCAGCCAACATATTATCAGTGGCCACTTACAGCCAAAATAGCCTATGTTCTAAGCCAAGGGAAGCCTATATTATTTTTATATTTATTATAATTTTTATTTTTATTTTATAAACTCCTCTTTAACATTGGCATATGGCATTCTTGATAATTTGTCATATGCCTACCACAGACTTACTTACATTAGGCCTACTCCAGACCATTTATCAAATATTTCATGTAACATTTTGGAAACTGAAAACAGCACTTTTTATATGAAGTTGCATGTCCTGCTATCCTGTATAATTGCCATACCTCATATACCTGTTGTTGGAGCCAGGATGGGAGATCTCGGTCGGGAGCTCTTTTGGAATTTTAAGTTGGTCATAGCAGGCTTCGGCGACGTGATGTTATGGCAATTATCTGGCTTTTTGTAGGTTTAGAACGGCTATTGGGTAATAATGTATTTCTCCCAAGTAACCACTCGTATATAAAGTGGTATAGCCTATAATATAATATAAAACTAAAAAGAAACACTCAACATTTAGCCTCACCAAATGGTATTAATTAAAACATTTGAAAATAACACTGAGGCTACAGTATAATTGTCAATAGAACAGTCTGTCTGCACGTCAAACTAAGTTAGCACTTACATTCACTCACACATACAAATTTGCATAGGAACGCACACAAATAGACATAGATTGATCTCACATTTTATTTCCAAAATATAAACCAGAATGAAATTGACTGAATCAAAGAGGAGGAATATGCTGAATGATGTACTACTGTAAAAAACCTCAATCAAACAAAAATGACATGAATCAAGCGCATTTACGATCGCTGATTGAAATAACCTCTTTAGCCTCCCGGAATAATTAACCCACGATACTGCATGTCAGCTCAATAATTAGTTCATGAATCCATTCGTGAATCCAGCTTCTCTTCTACTGTAGGCTACTTAGCATGTCACAATCACAGACTGTAGTCACAATGGACAATTCATATGCATATTGCATCCATTCCTACATTAATCGCATTGTTAACATAGGTGTCAAATTGTTGTCAGCTTTTGTTAAGAGGTGTGACTGAGAACTATGAATGCAACTATGAACTATGAATGCAACCTCAGTCCTATAAACATCACAAATCCCTGTTAATAAATATGAATAAACACATGCATATTTCTCTGGACGAATGCCTCTTTGCTCTGTGAACAGTCTAGTGGACAACTAGCCCCATATAGAACCTCGAGACACAACAGTATGCAGCGACGGGTGAGGTTCTATATGGGGCTAGTGGACAACTGGATTATTATAAGAACCAGCGGAACTACACGGGCACTTTCAAAAGTGGAGTCCTCAACAAGGCTTCCAATGCGGGGTACAGAGTCCTAGACGGCCCGGTCAGGTTAGCGGTAGCCTCGGGAACCCAGGCTTGGTTAGCGGCGGCTGCAGCGGCTACTCCAGAGTCCAAACGCTCGGTGCTCAAATCTCCGTGGCAAAATTAAAACGTTATTCGGACATTTACTGTCACTGCGGTCCGTCTGTGTCAGCCATACTGGATTTGTTTTTCGCTGGCTGGCTTGTGGGCGGTCCACGTTCTCTTCTTCGTCTGCTATATTTTCGGCAGAGCTCAACACATTCTCCCATGTATCTCTGCGGTTGCACGTGACCGTTGGCAGCCAATAGCTTTCCTTATGATTCCTGGGGTACCATTCAAACAAAGATGGCGACACCCATACAAGGGGGGAAAAAAACTCATTTTGGCTGCATAGAAAGCAATGGCGTCGCTCTGTCCATATTTTTCTACAGTCTATGATCCGGTCCTCCACTCAGGCAGGAAACGGATCCTTTTTTTCCAAACTCGAGAAGAAGAACAGCGCCAGAACAGTGCAATAATAAATAAATAAATAATAGATTAAATCATTATAACAACGTAAAGTAGTTCATTTGGAACATACGTGGCACTACATGAATGGGATGGATTTGCAACGCTAGGTAATGGAGTCCCGATTTGACTACAAAGGGCTGACAAACTGTGGCTTTATTAAAAATAAACAAGCATTGTAGCTACATGGCTGGGAGGACCAACAGAATTATGTCCCGATCTCTCACATTAATTAAAAAAAGTCTTATTTACATGCAGAGTTAAGCTCTGGCGTTTAACACTTTGAGTGCCAGCCCCCCCTGGCCCCCGTCCCTTACCAGTGCCACCATTAGGTCCCATTCATTCTGCCCCGATTCCAGGGAATATATTGAAAATGATCCGATATTCACATCGGAACAAAAATGGGAGGTTTGGTAAAAGAGGATTTTTTTTTTTACCAAAAAAATTTTGGAGTGATTTCGGTGAGCGGTTTTGGAGATAGGTGCTCGAGAGTGCGCACTGCGCAAACCAGTCAATAACCTCAGAAATCTAGATTCTGAGATATTTGAGTTCAAAGAAAAAAAACTTTAGGAAGCCATAGCGACAAATTGGTAAATGGTAACGGAACACAAGTACCCTTGACAGAAAGAATAGCATGCCTACTTTATTTTCTGCAAAAAAAGTGAAAAAAATATTGTACCATCGTCTAGTTTCAAGGGGGCAAAGTGAAAAAGTATGAAATGACTCAGAAGGTGGAAATTGCCTTACATTTTGATAGAACTATGCACTGTGAATTCACTGTGTTTTTACCTGGTCTAGAAGGTCAGGAAGACAAAAAGTCAGAAAAGCGATGTCAACCTTTTATTTTATGGCAACATCGAACCCTAACCCTGGTGAGTACCTCACACATCCAGCATGAACATATTTATGTTCAACAATATTTACAAATATTTCCAAAAAAAAAATCACAAATATGACTTCACAAAAATAAAATATAACTGGATAAAAGTAAAATAAAATAAATGTTCAGCAAGTAAAGAATAAATAAAATAATATAAAAGTCAAAAAAAGGCATTCAACAAGCCAACATTCAGGAGTCAAAGGCACCACAAATCAAGGTCAAAGATGGTACTGTTCACCGTGTGTGTGTGTGTGTGTGTGTGTGTGTGTGTGTGTGTGTGTGTGTGTGTGTGTGTGTGTGTGTGTGTGTGTGTGTGTGTGTGTGCGTGCGTGTGTGTGTACCTCAGGTGCCTCAAAATGGCCTGGTACCTGTTCCTTGCCATTGTTCTGGGAAAGTACGGCATGGCAATGTTTTTTTGACCACTGCATGGCAATCTCCGGCTTGTGAACGATAGCTGTGAGGAAGAGAAGTCCCAGAAAGTTCTTCAGCTCCCCTAGAGTGACATTGGTCCAGGCAGCGAACCTACAGTGTGTATGACCTATGCCTGACTCCTCCGCTCTCGCTATCTCCGCCATCATACTGTCCTCTGCGTTGTCATTGGTCTGGTTGCAGATCGGGCTCCCATCCTTCCTCCATCCAGTCAGACTCCACGGGCCCTGTATATGATAGAAATAAATACAAAATACTAAATGAACGTGCTTCTGTATAATTTGTATGTTCTTTAGCAAAGGCTGTCGCACAAAAGTAGTGAAAACAGCAGATCTACAAGCGAGGCGTTGTGTGCTTGTAGATCGGCTGTTTTCACTAGTCTAAATAATTTCAAATGTATATATGTATATATACGTGGCCACTGAATTCTATAGGCTCTGCTTTGATACAAATTTGATACAGATTTGAGATCGATTTGATAGATTATTATGTCACACACACACACACACACACACACACACACACACACACACACACACACACACACACACACACACACACACTGATTGTATTACTAAACTATCTATCTAGGTATACACACACAATAAAAAACTAAACTATAAAGAAATGTATTCTTACTGGAAGAAGTTGGAGGAACTTCATGCACCTACTACAAACCATGGATTGACATCTAGACCTACTGCACATACAGTATGAAACAGAGCTGATACCTTTATGTACTATGAGGAAAATAATGCTGCTATTTGTACCCTGTATATATATAAAACTAGACCAGGTCAACCTGGTTGTGCCAGACCCCCTGTCTGTCATCATCATTTATGACATCATGCCTTTTGTAGGCATGTCATCATCATGTCATCATCATATATACCCTTTATATAGAAAACCCGGACCGACATTTGCTTATGTAGGCCTACCCATTTCATGGGTCTGGCAATGACAATGCGACATAGCTCTGTTTGAACAATGCTGTACCCCCTCCAACTGTATATTTTCAACTGTTTTTTTTATTGTATGTGTGATACTTGCTTTGGCAATGTAAACGTATGTTTTCTCATGCCAATAACGCTCCTTTGAATTGAATTGTATATTACCAAATGCACCCTACGTGGAAAAAAAACAATAGCAGGTCAGGCTTATTGACATCGGTTATTGATTGATTGAAGAATGTATTACAAGCTTGCATTAGAGTAGACCTACAGATTCATGGCTCATTTCCACAGGAACACACTTTATGCATATCATACAGTGGTGTGTTCTAGACTTTTTTTGAGGGCATACGATCAGCTACTATTCGTTTGGCCAGGGCAGACGCTATAGTACATAATCCCTATCAAATACGCTACTTTGAAAGGTTCACGAGGGCAGACGCCGTTCATATTTTATTGTTCCTCCATCACGGAGGTATAGAGGCCGGCGCCTGGCGGCGCCGTGCCTGCGAGGGTGTCCCAAGTCGGGCGAGGTGTGGAGGGTAGTCCCCGGTGAGTCCCCAGAACACAGCACTGATCTCATATAACATTGAAAGACAGACAGACGTATAGAACATATTGAAACGTAAAAAGCATAGCTTTATAATGCTTACCCGGTTCGCTGATCGCAGCACACCTCAGCAGTGCTTCCTTCAGGGCAGGGGGAGACAGAGCACCGCAGCGACCGGGTCGTCCTCCTTGGCTAAGTCCACGCACGGCCTCATTTGGGTGTATTAGCGCCCGCTGCAACTCCGCTCTCCGGGGCCATACCTATCGGTGCAGCCGGTGGGCTCCGTAAGATGATACACTGCTCCAAACAGCCTGCCTCCGGTCCGGATCACCGCCGTAGCTCCTCCGTCCACTGTGGATGGCTGGCGACGTTCCTTGGCTCCCCCGACACAGCAGCAAAAACACAGAATTCTCTTCAAATCGCCGGCATCAGCGTTCAACGGCATCACCGTTCATCCTCACGCGTCGCCTCAGTCAAGTCCCAAACGCAGCCGCGCAGCAACAAACGAAAGTCCAACTGGTGCTTCGGGTTTTGATTATGGTCGGTGGCGGCGCTGGGCAGCAGCAGGCTGCGGGCTTGGTGTCCATGGCCACGGGGCATGGTTCGGCTGCCTGCTTGGTCTCCATGTGCGGCCATGACTTGCTCTCTGATCAGCGGAGCAACGGTCAAAATGGACGCCCCCAACCTACAAAGAAACTAGCCCTTCCCTTCCCCCACTCCTCCTAGGTAAAACCTCTACCTTCCGATCTCTCTCTCTATCTCTATCTCTCTAAATAATACTACATCTAATGATTTTATAACTAATTCTAGCTCATTCTCTCAATATATCTCTCTCTCCCTCTGATTGCTGTGTGTCCGGACGGTAAAAGTCACTGAACTCTTTGAGAATTGAGACCCTTGTTTCTGGGGGGAACCGGCCAATCAGCATGCTTGAATTTGGTCACATAAGCGTGTGATGTCATGCAGGGGCGTCAATTGGGTATGGCAGGGGTATGCAGCTGCCATACCTTGACAGGGGGAAATAATAAAAATGTACTTTTCATCGTGCCTGTTGCTAAGGTATGGCAACATGACTGGTGTCTTCACCAGACACCAGTCATGTTGCCATACCTTAGCTTGTTCTGAACTGACGCCACTGAATTGTCATGCATGACGACCGTCCCATCGTCCAAAAGGGCTGTATCTTGGTTACCGCATAGATCCAACACTGTACTACTGTAATATGAAAAAAAAGCATCTGGCGTCATATGACGCCAATATTATTTTCTGGCATCATTGCCAAGTGCGTGTCTGACGTCATATGACGCCCTGGCACTCAAAGTGTTAAGTGAAATGTAGCCTGATATTTATGAAATACTTTTGTGGCTTTATCACATTTTAAAGAAAAAAAAAGTAATTTCAGCTGTGGTCTAAAGTGGTACCATGCGAGATGACTGCCCCAGTGTCAGATTCAGTCACACACACACACACACACACACACACACACACACACACACACACACACACACACACACACACACACACACACACACACACACACACACACACACATGTATATATTACAGGCATTTTACTTATGTTTTTGTGAGGAATAGCTTCAGTGAAAAAGTGAGATGTTGTTTGTCCTGACTCTGTGTGGCGGAGAGAGTCGCAGCCCCAGCCTGAAGCCTCAAAAGTCTAGTATCTGATCTCGTTCCATAGGGATATCCCTTTGGAGTGATGGTTAAGATATTGGACTTTCACGCGGGAGACCCGGGTTCGAAGCCGGGTGGGGAGGTTTGGATCACCTCCGTTACATTGGTGCCGTGACCCGGATGGAAATATTGTGGCCAATGGCATTCACTGGGTGAAAAGAGAGATTATCTGACATATACTGGTAGATTATATGACCAATTTTGTACCAATATACTGGGCATATACCCACATTATTGGACGTTTTCAGTTCAAGAGATTTTCAGGCATATTCCCCTGTAAACTGCAAATAATAGGTGATATTCTGTCCCCAGTTAGACAAAGGCACACAAAGGCACACCCTGCTGTGCCTTTGTCTAGCTGGGGGCAGAATATCAGGGGAATATGCCTGAAAATCTCTTGAACTGAAAACTTCCAATAATGTGGGTATATGCCCAGTATACTGGTACAAAATTGGTCATATAATCTACCAGTATATGTCAGATAATCTCTCTTTTCACCCAGTGATTGTAATACTAAACAATAGGATCCAATGGTGATATTTAGGTGGTAGGGGGAGCAAAAAATTAAGTAATTTAAACCTTTTTTTAGATAAAATACAAATGTTGTACTATTACAACAGTGGGTCTTACAGGTTAAGAGTGTAAGAACTGGCCTAGGGCCTAAAAGCTGTGCATGAAGGGGATGAGACGCTAACGTCTCATCTTTGGCACAGAAAAATGGATGGCTAATTTCAGCTGGGTCACCACCCACCATGACAACCAGGCATACTAATGAACTGGTGGGTGTGGCCACATAAAAACCTAATTTTAACTCTTTCTGTACACTTTTTTGGAAAAAAATCTTCTCCTAAAATAATCATGGCACCCCATCTTTAAACGATTAATCGATTAATCGGATTATGGCATTTATTTAGATATCACCTTATACATTAGATTTGAGTTTCTTGTAGACATGTTTTAACTAACAATAAATACATTAAAGATGAATAATTCATTCAAAAAGACATATATAAATATTCAAGTCATATTTTTTGTTCTTGACCCTATATTTCTGCACAGTATTAATAAAAATTCCAGTCGATTCGATTACGATTACTAAATTAGTTAGCAACTACTTGAATAATCAATTCGATAACGATTAATCGATTAATCGTTGCAGCCCTATTGCTGTGCATTTGATGTATTGAAGTTGATGTATTGATGTATTACCTGCTTATTGTATTGATGTATTACCTGCTTAATGTAAGTCGCTCTGGATAAGAGTGTCTGCTAAATGCTTACATTGTAAATTGTAATGTGTTCAATTAGTCTCGCTAGTTGTGCTATGAGTTAGAATAACAGATGGACTACCAAACGATTATTATACGAAAAGAAACAAATTGATTATACCAAACAAATATTAATCTAGGGAAATAATTTTGGAGGTGCACAGCATGCACGTTTCCCACTGTGGGTTCTGTCCACCTGATGCTGAAAGTTATTTCCACTCCAGACCGGATCAGAAAACCTAAAATGGTATCCCAGGCTACAGACACAATAGTCTCGGTACTCATGAGTTGTTTTTGACACAAAGCTTTGTGGTGACTCTGAGGTGACATTGTACTTACTGTCCAGCATGTGACGTTATGGCAGCGACCCAATGCTGACCCGGTCTGTAACAATGCAGTTTGATGCCATTCAGGGCTGTGTCATCACCCCAGCCCTGCTTGCCCTCCACCTGTGTGAGACATGCAGACAGAGAAGAGAATAGAAACAGTGGTCCTCAAACTTTTTTGTCAAGGACTTTATATTTGGACCCCATCTGCAAATATGTTGTGCCAGGGACTGAAATACAAGATTTGTAATGCTAAAATGTTTCACGTTTCATGCTAAAAAGTATTCAACAAAAATAAATAAATAGTGGATCCAACTATTTACCCATTGCTTCCCTGCTTGGCAGTTGGCACTCAGCATCAAAGGTTGTCCCTGTGACACATTGGTGTCATGTCTGTCCATCATGTGTACAGATCAATATTATATTATAATAATAGTGTCCTGGTCTTCCAGAAAGGTTAATAAATATTTCTGCTGCAGTGCCACGCTGCAAAGCGTTATCTACCCGGAAGTAAATGTTTGGTTGTGGTGATGTCTTGATGTTTCGGTCTACCGTATTAGTTGTACAAACTGGGGTCGTGGGAAGTTGCAGTTGGGGTCACGCATGCCTGATTTGGAATCGCACATGAGTTCTGGGCGGAGCCGTTTGTTTTCACGCCCGTCGTTGGCAACCAAAAAAAGGTTGTCGCAACCCAACGTGAAGAGGACGGCCACTACACTCCTCATACACACACACAGCTGACAGCTCTGCCTCCAACATTGACCGAAAACAAGCAGGCTGAAGCAGCACAAGAATAAAGAGAACACATTCACACAAACCCTTTCATTCAGAGCGCAGTCTGAGGCAGTCTGATTTCAGCTGTTCATTAACGATTTACTTAGGGATGACGGGGTCGTGTAAATGTACCTCATAATTTGGTTTGTGATGTAAAAAAAAATTGAGAACCCCTGCAGTAGTAATAAGTACATTTTCTCACCCGAATCTCGTAGGATCCAGCATATGAACCAGATGGACACATCTGCTTAGAATGCCAAGTACCCCAATGCATGCCATTACCGACCCAGATTCTTATTTCTGCGCATGAGAGACAGAGAGAGAGAGAGAGAGAGAGAGAGAGATATGAATCAGGGTAAGTTGTAAGGTTGCAACATTACAATTTACAATTTAGGCATTTAGCATTGACATGGCCGGCAGCCATTGGGAACTAGAGTTGGACTGGAAACGTATCATTCATTTCATTTAACCCGGTTTGTTTGTTCATTAAAAATACTCGTTCATGTCTTTCTTTGATAAGCATTTCACCAGGTAAGCATTCACCAACTTTAGTTTTACTGAGGTTAGGGTTAGGGTTAAGGTTAGGTTTAGGTGGTCGGAATAGTGCCGATGTGTAACAGCGCACGCGGGGGGGGGGGGGGGGGGGGGGGGGGTTGCGTTAGTCAGTCAGTCAGTCAAACAGACACCCCCTTCTCCTCTGCCTGTTTCTGTCAGAGAGCAGACTCTGCCTATCGATTCAATGATAATTAGTGATTGAGATATTTGTACTTTACTTGAGTATCCAACACTTTTACCTCTGCTCTACTACATCTCAGATTCAAATATTGTACTTTTACTCCACTACATATTCACTTTACAATTTAGTTACTAGTTATACTACTTTGTAGATTTTTAATATGATTACAAAATACTTTAGCTATATGATTAACCACTGTGTGTGAAGACATCTATTGTAGTTTAATAACTATTAGTAATCACTATGATCACTGCATGTCGCATTTAAAAAAAACAGTGATAAATAAACAGTTATTCGGTACCTTCACATACTACTGGTGATTCCCATTGTCCATCATCTTTACAGAGAGTAAGTCTAGTGGTGTCACCAGAACTAGCAATAAATACCATCCCATCCAAACTCGACACTTAGCTTATTAACCTAGAACTCAACACCAGCTGTTGGTAATTAAGTCATGTGATCTGTCTGGTACCTGGACAGGAAGTCATGTGATCAGTGTGGTACCTGGACAGTAAGTCATGTGATCAGTGTGGTACCTGGACAGGAAGTCATGTGATCAGTGTGGTACCTGGACAGTAAGTCATGTGATCAGTGTGGTACCTGGACAGTAAGTCATGTGATCAGTGTGGTACCTGGACAGTAAGTCATGTGATCAGTGTGGTACCTGGACAGGTAGACAGGTGATAACAGTATCCCGTAGTTCTGGTAGATCCAGAACAACCTCTGCCATAGTAGGCAGGGGAGGGGTTAGTACAGGAACGAGAGCGTGTCCTGGTCGGTGTACTACCGCCACTTCTTGGTTTACAGGAAGCAGAACACTGACTCCAACTACCCCATCCTGTCCAACCACCATGAACTGGATTTGGTCGAGAGAGAGAGAGAGAGAGAGAGAGAGAGAGAGAGAGAGAGAGAGAGAGAGAGAGAGAGAGAGAGAAGAGAGAAAGATGTAATTTAAAGATCCACTGTCACGCCCCGAAATTATAATAGTATGATACAGTAGGTCACGTGGTCTTTTTTAAAACGGTCTGAAATCTCTGAATCAAATGATCCCATCCCCCGTAGTGCAGCCCCCTCCACTCGGAGGAGTAGAGAGACAGACAGGAGACAGCCTGGCCAGCAGATATGGGATTTATGGCTATTTGAAGTGAGCTGGATCTCTGAAATTGAGTACTTTTCCCACCACTGTTCATTAGAAAGGAACGGCTCCCTACTGTGAACGGAATCATATCGTTCATTTCAAAGAGCCGTTCAAAAGACTTGATTTGTTCGCGAACGTCACATCTATACTGGCCAGCCCTACGCAGTTCGAGCGCAGCTGCCCAACTCAGTGAAAACATTGTGTTTTCCATTTCAATGAATAAACATAAACAAGCATATTCCCATGAACAATGGGGAAGTAACAACCAGTAACCACCGGAAATATAATTTTTATATCCACAGATTTATATAAATTCGTGTCTTTAGCTTTAGCTTTAGTGCTAGCCCAGCTAGCCCTGTGGGAGCAGAGCAGAGAAGTTGTTTCTGAGCGAGCCTGCGGGCGATGGGAAGAAAATGTACATTGTGCAGACATACAGTAAGTAACAGTCAATTAATTAATTTGATTGGCTTATCGTGCATTCCCACAATGACATCAAAAAAATATTAACTTGTTTGTAAGATGATTTCTTAAGGTGACAGTAACCCTTAAGGTGACATATTCCCTTTAAATTTAGATTGTCAGGCAATTTTGGGGGACTTCTTCCCGAGAAGTCGCTTCAGCCTGGGTGCAAAGCAGACTGCTGGCCGAGCACTGGCGCTTTGCCATGGGATCAACTCTGACCCCCCCAAAAATGCACAGACCTGGTTGGTTGTTTAAGTTGGACAAAATGTGTCCAAGATTTAAATATGGAGCGTGACATAATGTGGCCATATTTTCCCAAATATGGAGATGACTGACGTCTGACATAATAGATGTCTGACGTCTGTTTGCATTGTCGTTTTTGAATTAAAATATCATCTTTAAGATACATTGTGGGCGATTTCATCCCCGCAACTCTAGATAGAATCTGACAGAAAATGTAATATCCTACATTATGAAATGAAAGCTCAAACTAACCAAATGTGTTTATATTACTTAAAAATCTGACTGTTTGCATCCGACTGCCACTGTAACTGTCATTTTCGGGTGGAATTCATCTTAAAATATGCAAATTAAAGGTCCAGACACACCCTATCATAAAGATAAGTATTCCATTGAGTTTCTCATGCTCTGAAATAGACAACAAGTTTGCATTTCTAGCCCATTTGGTTGAAAAGTTATCGCCAAAGCCATTTTCTGATAGGGCCAATATAGCCATAGCCTATTGGATTTCCAGCAGCAAGTTGACTGGGTTGTCCATATAGGTTGTGTTCCTAATGGGTCATAGATAATATTTCTGGTGGCCAACCTTTTATAGCAGGGCAAATGGAGGTCACTACTGTAGTTTAATAACCAATATTAATCACACTGCATGTGGCATTAAACAGACTATTGGAGTATCATAAAATAAAAACGGCAACATACAGGAGTTTACTAATTGCTACCAGCCATAACTGCTTCAGGTCATTATTTTGTTGATTGCTGTACTTCAGGGGTGTCCAAAGTGCGGCCCGGGGGACCAAATGAGGCCAGAGGACACATTTTATAAGGCCCACACCTTCATTCCTACATTGTAGTTAGTATGTAAACGGCCTGCCATCACCGTCAAACAAGTATATTTTCCCAGAGTATAATCTGTCAGGATTGTTTCCTGTTGTCTCATTCTGAAGGGGTCAAAGAAAGACATTTGTCTTTTTACCTTGCCAGTTTTTTTAAATACAAATATTTTAATTGTGATGCATAAGTCTAGTGGTGTCACCAGAACTAGTAATAAATACCATCCCCTCCAAACTCAACACTTAACTTATTAACCTAGAACTCAACACCAGCCGATGGTAAGTAATGTGATCAGTGTGGTACCTGGACAGGAAGTCATGTGACCAGTATGGTACCTGCAAGAAGGCTCAAAGAAGGAGAAGACACCCACCCGGAAGTTGGCACACCACGGTCCATTTGGGTGGCGGAAGTGGCACCGGAGGTTCGGTGAATAACATTACACTTCCGCCACCCAAAGTGTCATGGCGGATGGCCATGGAGCCTAAAATGACGTCGGTGTCCATTCCTTCTTTGATCTTCCTTGGGTACCTGGACAGCAAGTCATGTGATCAGTGTGGTACCAGGACAGTAAGTCATGTGACCAGTGTGGTACCTGGACAGTAAGTCATGTGATCCATGATTAACTGGACAGTAAGTCATGTGATCAGTGATTACCTGGACAGTAAGTCATGTGATCAGTGATTACCTGGACAGTTACTCAGGTAACAGTTTCCCGTCTCTCTGGCATTTCCAGCACAGCTGCTGCCGGAGAAGGCAGGGGCGGGGTTAGTACAGGAACGAGAACGTGTCTTGGTCGGTGTTTGGTATCTTGGTTTACAGGAAGTAGAACACGAACTCCAACTGGACCATCCTGTCCAACCACCATGAACTGGATTTGGTGGAGAGAGAGAGAGAGAGAGAGAGAGAGAGAGAGAGAGAGAGAGAGAGAGAGAGAGAGAGAGAGAGAGAGAGATGCAGATGTACCAGTAATTAGAGGCCAAGTTATGAAGTGGCTGCAGCACTTTTGAGATTTTACCTTTTCTTATTCTTTCTTTACCCATTCTATTGCTGCCTTTAATTAATTTTCCATTTAGGCTTTCTGCCCATCATATTATACTTGCCTCCAACATATGTTTTTAACCAAATTGACCGAAAAAAATTGGTGTGGTTTTAAAACCAAATTGACCGATGCTCTAGACAACGTGGCCCCCTTGCAAACCACCAGGGTTAAAGCCCGCCAAGAGCCATGGTATAACTCAGATATTACCGAATCAGCTAAACTCAGAGACAAAAAGTACGATGAAAAACGTAAGTGCTGCAAAAAGCTTAGAAAAAAATTCAACCATGACCTCCAAATCCAAATCAAACATCTCACTGCTCAGTGTAAGAAGCTCAGAAACCAGACAATCGCCCTAATTAGATCCGCCAAAAAAGACTACATCGACGTCAAAATTGACAAATACAAAAACAAACCACGAGACCTATGGAAGTTGCTTAACAACCAATTAGGCTTAAAACCTAAAACCATATGCCACAGCATAAACATCAAAACGGACGCCGCTCTCATTTCTGACAAATGTGAAGTGGCTACCCATCTTAACAAAACCTTTACCACCATGGCCCATTCACTGGTTGAAAGACTGGTCGCTCCATCTGGGCGGTATGGTGTAAAATTTGTTAAGAAATTCTACAATAAACTGGGCGTCAGAAAAGACAGTTTTAAACTTGCCACAGTGACAACTGATGAAGTGTTTAAAAAACTGAGCGCCCTACCTCAACACAAGGCCACTGGCCTTGATAAAATTCCAGCTAGATTTCTCAGAGATTCAGCCGCCACCATTGCACCGATCATTACCCACATAATTAACCTTTCCATCGAACAGGGTCATGTCCCACAGGACTTCAAACTAGCAAAAGTAACCCCCCTGCATAAAAAAGGTAGCAAACTAGACCCTGGAAACTACCGTCCCGTTTCCATTCTTAGCTCCATATCCAAAGTCATGGAGAAAATAGTCTACGAACAGATAGCAAGATATCTCGATGAGAATAATCTGATTTACGAGTTCCAATCTGGATTCAGAAAATCTCATTCCACTGACACATGCCTTCTGTATTTGACTGACCAAATCAAACGCGAAGCGGATGACGGCAAATATAGTGGCATGGTCATGATGGACCTCCAGAAGGCATTTGACACCGTAAATCATTCTATTCTGATTGAGAAACTAAAAGCCATCGGTCTTGACAGCGCAGCAGTGAGTTGGATGCAATCTTACCTGGTGGGGAGGGAACAGGTGGTGGAGATTAACGGTACCCTGCCCCCCCCCCTCCCAGTAAGCTGTGGTGTTCCTCAAGGTAGCATACTGGGACTGTTGTAGAATTCTTCAAACATCATACTTATATAAATAATAACATAATAAATGGAATTCTTAGAGGGTGGAGTATAATGAATACAACATTTATTAACAATATATTCAAGAGCTCTGAGACAACACACGTGCAGAGTGTTGCCTCCCGTTTCTCAGGCATGGTCCCATTATATACACTGACAGGAATACAGGAATAGCAGGGGTAAATCAGAGACATCCATATAAGGCTTCAGTCAGGAACAGTTAGATGACAGGACACGACATTCTGGTGGCAGGTGAGGGAGTGACTCATTCCACAGTTCGACTAAAGCCTAGGATATAAACCCTGACATGACACTATGCCAATGACATGACCTCTGGTTACTTTAGAAACAAATGAATAGTTACATTTATCTAGATATCTATCACATTCCCTTCTCTGATCATATATGGTCATATAATGGTCATTAACAGTAAATGTAATGATTTGTTTTCCATCTCCAGGAGGATATTTATTAAACACATTTTAATGTGGTAGGGGCGAAAAAACCAATGATGCATATCTTGGGAAAATTCCATCCTACGACCCTCAGGTTTGAGCGATCACTTCGTAAAGCCAGCATTTTGTTTGTGTATGTGTTTCTTTTGCACTCTCCTCCACATGAACTCGACATGAATGAGTCCCTTCTCTTCTTGGTTCTTCTCTTCTTTCCTTATTTGGGCAATGTCGACACAGGGCGACGTCCTTCCTAGCAGCCGGATTGACCACCGTGGCCTTCAGCGTCCTTCATGGTTATGTCATGGCAATCGGCAATCGGGTTGGGATGCAGGCCGGCAATTCCATGACATCTTTTGGTTCCATACATCTCCTTTTTTTTTTTTTATGGCTCCGTCTCATTTCATTTGTATGGCTTAGTTTTTTAATTTTACAAACTGGAAATAGAAAGCTCAGCACCAAGGGTTATGACATCCTATACTAGAATAATTATTATAATCTATACGCTATGAATATTCTGTATTTTCCAACATGGCAATGGGAAGCATTTATCACTTAAACCATATTCAATTTGTAGTACAACATGGTCATAAATAGTTCAATAATGAATGATATCTTATATTTTTACATACCTTAATTTGTGGAAGTATTTTCTTACCATAGTGTTTAGACACATTTGACATATTATTCCTTCCATTTGTAGAAGTGTTCCTTTACCATATTGACAATGTTTTTTAGAAACATCTGACATCTCCTGTAATTACATTCCATCTATCCGACAACATTTCATAGCATAGACAACATTGTTACTGGTTTAGTTTAGTTAGTTTATGTTAACAACGCATACAGTATGTTGGGAAGAAAAGAATAAATCTGTTAGAACATTCACGACTTAACATGTGTCTTAAGACCCCCAGAGTATTTCAGCACCTATAAATTGGAAAATCCTTTCATGGGAGGACCCAATTTTGCATTAAAACACTTGACACCTTTCTCCGTGCCTAAGTGATTCGTGGGAGAAAACAATCTTTCATTAGACAATCCCATGACATATAGGAGAAGACACCTTTCTCCTTACCTAGAACTGAAAATCATATCATGATTTGTGGGAAAAGACAATCTTTCATTAGACCAATCCCATGACATACAATTTATTTAATTTCCGTCCAAAATGGGACTCAGGATCCCTATAGAGAGAAATCAAAAATATAGTTAGCGTGACTTTTCTTTCACCTTACATACTCCGTATAATGCATTCAACATTATTCTCCAACAAACCAGTGATTCTCAAAAAACACTGTCCCATTCATTCTACCCGGGTATCACTCAATCATATTAGACTTACACTCTTTGAATTCCCTTCAGTGGCCACAGTCACTCCTTGCATTTCAATTCAGTGAATTTCTATACAAATTCTTCTTCTTTTATAATCCATATTCTCCTTCTTCTTCTACGAATTCTTTATATCCTATCTTCTTATAATTCTCTCATCACCTCCCCCCTTATTTTTGAGAAGCACTGGTAGAGCAGGCAATGATCAGCTGACTGCCACGTCACCTGTTATTGAATGCAACCGCATTGACCCACTCGAAGCACTGGTAATATAAACCCAGTTCCCAGACTTCAACATGAAGCTCACACTCTCCAAACCGAAGCATTTCGGCACCAAATAAAATGCATTCTTTAAATATACTCCTAAACCCAGGTTCAACCCGAGTATGACCTACAGTACAAGCCCACAAAGGTTGCCCTTGCGACGCGCAGCGCAACACAGAATAACTACCAGGAGCATTTCTCTATACAGACAACTCTCAAAACAGCCCACTGGTTAAGCCTGTACTTAATTTAACAACTTAAATAGTAACCCTCCTTATGCACCGAAACATGTATTATTTTCCTAGGATCATATATTATATTCCTAGGCTCAGGACCCATTCCTTGGGTTACGTAGGAAATTAATACAATTCTATATTGTCTATTAGTAGGTCAATTCTATTGTCTATTAGTAGGTCAATACACTTAACATATAGATCAATCCGCTCTGGTAATGTACTGAACTACTCTAACAAGTTTCCACATTACTCCTATAGATAATCTATGAGAAATAACAGTACTATAGGCCAAACCGTATAGCGGATTTAGTACCTCCAAACTCAACCTCATGTACGATCTACTTCCAATCTTTGAATGCTATACAACAGATATTTATTCCAACCTTGTCAATTAATGTCCCTTGAAGACAACTATTATTCAACTACCCCCCTTTTTCCTTGTGGGCGTGAGCCTATCACAATCTGGGACAGCTGAAACGACTCCTCCAAGCTTTTTTTTTTTCCCCCAATGTTTCATGTCGGACTTTTCCAACCCACCTCAGACCTTAAGGGTAAGTGGCCACACCAGCTGTGATTGGACCTAAAAATAAAAATACAATTTGTGCTGTCCTCCTGTATGTCCTATTGCAGAGCTAGACAATAGTGTGTGCCATACATTACTTATACACCAGTACACCACCTCTAGACTTTATTTGAGTTATCATTACCACCAGTATTGGAGACCACTAGTGTTGTATGTTCATACATTCAAAATAAGAGTTATATTCTAATTATTTATTATTTATGTCTAAGTCATTAGACCCCTTTATTCATATAAAAATGCATTATTCCTACTTTAATCTCAATAGATTTAAGATGACTACTCTATTTAGCCGGAAGAGAACAACATTTGTTATTGGCCTACGACAGGGATTCATTTAAATACTATCTTAAAATAGTTATCATTATTCTAATTACAGTCTTATCAAGATGCCACTGTTGTGTTCTTAAATCCCCTGCCACTGCACTATTTTACATGATCTGGGTCCAATATTAATGACAATGCGACACTTATTCTATGTAAGTGTAAAAATTAGGCTTTTATGGTTAGACAAATCCAACTTATTCCTTTGTGACCCCCCCTCTTTAAGCTCAAAGGACTATTCTATGGCTACTGTAGTAGGGGTGTAACGATATAGTAACTGTATCGAAATATCGTTTTTAACTTAAAAAATCGAAGTAGATCGAAATGAAAACAGCTAAAATCGAATCGTATCGTTTTATTTTGTATCGTATCGAATCGGCAGTGTAAAGAATCGATTGTATCGATACTACCTACTTGTCCATTGTATTTGGCATTTTTAAGAAGAACAAATTAAAAGGAGGGGTTTAATTTATTTTCCTTTCCATATAGCTACACTGGTCCATCGATAAATGTGTGTAATCTCTGGGTTCATGTCAAGATGCAGGTCTGTCAATATACAATGTCCACGTATTTGGCAGATAATCACTGTGTTTACTTATTTATATCCATAATAATACATGTTTCCCTTAAAAACCTGCACTATCCACACCTTTCACACAGATACCCCTATACTGTAGGGCTAAAAAACATTTTATGGGTGAAATAATTTCCAGTGAGACAATTCTCTTCACAGACTGTCCTATGCCTGGCAAGGTTAAGAACCATCCCAGTATACATAGTTATGGGCATATTAACTAAGCATACTACTACTGTAAAGTATTTTAAATAGGGTTTAAATTTCACAGAATACTTCATTCCCATTCACCCTCTTTTAGTTAGGCCTATATTTCAAATCCAAAATATCATGGTTTCAAACACTCTACAAAACTCTACATGTTCTTTAAACAATTTTGATTGAGTTATAAGTAAATGGTTTATCTATATTCTGGTTTGTATCACCCTGGCATAGGACTATATTTATCTAGATAGTAAAGTTGCATTTTTTATCATATGGAAGCCACTTATTCCTAGAGAAACAGCCTTTCTACTCACAGTCAGCTCACTACGGATCCATCAATGTCCCACCGCCACACCGCGCTCCACCCGGAGAGGAAATGCACCCACTCAAGAAAAAAAAAAAATAGTCAACGGAAAGACAAAATCATTAGTTCATCAAGAGAGTCCATTCTTCCCATGTGACTCCAGGAATGTTCGTCATCAGAGTCTCTGTCCTTGTTGCCAGTTCCCACCTGGCGACCTTCGTGTGCCCTGGTGACCTCTGTGTGCCCTTCACAGTAGGTCATGCCAATCTCAAAATGTCTCTGGAATTAGATTCCTTCTTAGTCATTGTGTTTCCCCATGTCAACACATGTCGTTCTGGAAGGGTGAATGTACGTGCAGTTTTCCTCCCAGTAATAGCATTTTGCGACAAGTGAGACACTACATAGACACGCAGTGAGCAGCTGAATGGATTCCCCATTTTGTTCACCACTACCATGTAGTGAATCCGTTTGTCTATGTTTTGAAAAGTTGGCCTTACCCAATATGATCAAACAACACAACCATACACTATCTTTACACTAATGCTACGATTATCTTCATATCCTGGTATGTAATTATAATTTCAATGATGATGCATAAGTAGTAAATGTCATGCGATCTTATTTTACAGTTACACAGAATCTTCCTTCAAGCAATTCTGTAAATACTATGGACCGAACAGCTGCTGTGAGAGAATTATTTCTATTACGTCCTGACTCCGGAATACATGCACTGTCCGTATACCGTTTTATACTAACCTTCTTATAGTCAGTTTTCTAGATCTGACTACTAACCTGTCCTCCATTAATAACAGGTACAAAAGTAGATGATATTATAATATTATGTCTATTTTGCACATGGGAAAACCCAAATATATATTGGATAATTTCACTACCGATCTAACAATATTAACTACATACATTCGCCACTATTTTTTAGTGCCCGTTCGTCAGCTCACTTTTCTAGATACATTTATATGTTACATCTCCACTTAAAAGCTAGTCATATAAACGATCAGTTAGCTTATTTTTTCTCAAAGAAATTGTCATGTCCCTGCTTAGACCCAGAAATAAACTAGAAGCAGTGCTCCTTTGAACACTGGTCTTCACACGAGCCGAAGTAGATGTGTGAAAATATACTGGCCGATTGGCAACTCTTTTAACTATTCTATATTTTAAAACAGATTTCACTGAAACAGATAAACATTTTTTTTAATAAAATGAATAAAAGTTTTAGCCAACCATATATACTTTGCACTCCTGTTATTTTCCACCCTTAGTCCTTGCCTGATCTACAAAGATAACGGCCTGACAACAAGCTGACTACAGCCTATTTTAAATTAATGTTCATTAGTTTATATGGTCACTTTTATCTTGACAACATAACAGCTAAACTGTAGGTTAAAGCATTCATTTTTGGACAATCTTTCCTTCAGTCCACTGGCTGACATACTCCTCTTTCCAGATGAGCGTACAAAGGCAAAATAGGCCCAAATATCGAAACAGCCATTCCACCCAGACTGACACCCATTTGGGATGGACTACAGAAACGTCACCCTCACAACAGGGGTCGTTTCCCACAGCCCCTCACGTTCTCAAAGTATGGCACCTGTTCCTTCATGTCCATCTATTCTACACTGTCCCCAAGATAAAAAATTGCATAATGACAATTCACAGCCCAAGCTGTCTTTTCAATGAACTATTAAACTTCTTGAGACTCTCACCCACAAATACAATACTTAATTCCTGCCACAAAGAATAGACTGCTATACCAACCTTAATTCAACCCTGGTAAAGTCATCTAAGTTAAGCTTTAGAGGTCAACCCAGAATGGTCTGGTCAACACATTCTACATGTAAATACATCCATTAACCTTCAAACATCACTGTTTACCAAACAATGAGATACTCTGTCACAACTATAGCCTAGTTTCCAATCACTGCAACTACAGTATACATTCACAGTACAGTATACAGCCTCAATAGTCAAACTGACTTCTATGTCCTACTTAAATATTAAGACAAAATTAAGCCTTCATTAACCATTATAAATTACAATCAATATATTTTCCAACATGCCTTGGAAACAGCTGATCTTACTATTAACGAGAGTAGCGGTCTGTTATGCTACAACCTTATAATATCCTACTCTCATTAGGTCTGTCCTGACGCCCAATGTGTCCCTGGGTTTTAGAGTTTAACTAAATACCGTCTATTTAATTGTGCAGAGGTTCCCCTTGCTATAAGAAATGATTAGACTAGCATTGGCGCACGAGAACAATTGTCTACTTAATGTAGGCCTATACGTTTCTCCGTATGGCCGGTGCGCTTCTATAATAGCAAGCAAAGGAACCATGCATTATCTGCTCTGACACTGCATCTCCGCATGGCTGTGAGCGCATTTAAAAATAGCAGACATACAAGCCCACAGCGCCGTGCATTTCAACGTGCTGTCAGCTTGTAGTTTGACCAGGTCCGTGAAGTGAACAGAAAGAACATTTCCGGTCTGGGAGCCGGCAGAAATAAGCCAGGCTCCAAGAGCTTCAAACCCAACGTGCAGTACATAAGGTATTATTATAGCCGGCTTTAGGGGTACCCTTATTCTGAAGAGACCAGCGCCGGAAGCTTCATTCTGCTAACGCTATTTCTGCTCACTTCACATAGGCACTCTGTCAACCCCCACCACGCGTAACTGTTGTACGGCGAAAATAGAACGCAACCGAAGCAGGCAGCTGCCGTGTCAGACAGACTCACAAGAGTTTGACAGGTCTAGACTCATTATAATAGGGGTTTTGTTGTAGCTCTAACACTTTAGACAAATAATAATGTGTAATTTGAAGTCTATAGGCTTAAATTATAGCCTAAAATCTTCCCAGCCGACCATGGCGGTCGGATTTTTTATTACCAGTCAAACTGAAACTCCAGCATTCCCTCCCAATAGTTTCTTCATTTCAGATATTTTGATCGCTCGACCACGACTGACTATTTATATAAGGTAACAGACTCTCCCGTTGCCTGGTATTTTTTACAATAGCATCAGTTATTTGATATAGGCCAAAAATGTATTTCCTTACATTTTACACACTCACATTCACACCCCCATGCAGCAGCTCGAGTCTTACGCTTTTCACAACATTTTTAATTGTGGCAGAACCTATATACAGTCTACCCAATGTCCTAATGACATAAGACCTTTTTTATTCTCCTAGGCCATTTTTACCCCAGACAGAGAAAAGAAAAGATAATAGCCTACCGATTCCTATTTTGGTTCTGGTTTCAACTACCCACTTCTAGTTGATTATCATAAATGCATAATTAATATCATTACCATGTAATATATTAAATTCATACTATATCATCCCCCCTTTTGTGAGCAACTTTCACAGGAGATGGATGCCCATAAAGGCACCTCAAATTAGGCACATCCAGAAAGATGCTCACAACACATTGAATTTAAAACATTAGTTGTACAGTATCCCCTGTACTCGTATGAAATAGTTATTTAACAACCAAGTCCGGCTTTCATAGTTAAATATATCACGTCTGGTTACGACTATTTCATAATTACATATTTCACGCCTGGTTACGTGTTATTTACGTTCTTTAACGTCTCGTCTCTCACGAAGATTTACTCGCCCACGCGCGGCGTCCTAGAGAATATTTCGTCATGCAATATCCTAAACCGAGATGATTATTTCCGAAAGGCGATTCCCCAATCGATAATCAACCCTAACCCTGGTTCCCTACAGGTACTGTACTTAAACAGAAACAACCCACGATCACGTGGAGCTATGTATTAAATAGCTTTCACCCCGAATTCCACGGGCAGACACCTTCTATCCATGCAAGGCATCTCAATATTAAATTTTGTGCATGAAGTACGACAGCCGCATCTTAATGTTGTGGCCTGTCCTGGGTACATGCAATTACAATGACCACGTCTGGCCTCCCAAATAATATTGTATACACGATACTCTCACCCCGTTAAGTTCGACCGGCGATTCCCTGTCCGTCAGCCGCCCTGAATCAATAGCCAGTTCTGTACAGAAAAAGAGAAAAGCTGACAGACAGATTATGCCAGGCGGCAAGGACCTCCACTGTTGTAGAATTCTTCAAACATCATACTTATATAAATAATAACATAATAAATTGAATTCTTAGAGGGTGGAGTATAATGAATACAACATTTATTAACAATATATTCAAGAGCTCTGAGACAACACACGTGCAGAGTGTTGCCTCCCGTTTCTCAGGCATGGTCCCATTATATACACTGACAGGAATACAGGAATAGCAGGGGTAAATCAGAGACATCCATATAAGGCTTCAGTCAGGAACAGTTAGATGACAGGACACGACATTCTGGTGGCAGGTGAGGGAGTGACTCATTCCACAGTTCGACTAAAGCCTAGGATATAAACCCTGACATGACACTATGCCAATGACATGACCTCTGGTTACTTTAGAAACAAATGAATAGTTACATTTATCTAGATATCTATCACAGGACCTCTGTTGTTCCTAATATACGTGAACGACATGGCATCTGCTTGTGACTGCAACCTGTTCCTGTTCGCGGATGACTCTGCTCTCCTAGTCTCGGGCAAGGACCACTTGCAGGTTGAAAAGACACTTAACTCTGAACTAAGTAAGATCTGCACATGGCTTAATGACAACAAATTATCAATTCACCTGGGAAAAACTGAGTCCATCCTCTTTGGATCAAATCATAACCTCAAAAAAGTCGATAACTTCACAATCAAAGTGGGTGACAAGGTCATAACACGAAAAAACGAAATCTCTTACTTAGGATGTATCCTTGAAGCTAATCTTTCCAGTGAAAAGATGACTTCTAAAGTAATAAATAAAATCAACCAACGAACTCGTTTCCTACAGAGGATCGCCCCAATGGTCAATTTCAACACACTGAAGACCATAGCTGGTGCAATAATCCAGCCCCTCTTTGACTACGGAGTCCACGTATGGTATCGTGACGCCCCACAAGCCCTGAAAACTAAACTCCAAACAGCCCAAAATAAACTAATTAGGGTCCTACTTCACCTTCCCTATCAGACTCACCTCACCGCAAGTACAGCAACTTGCAATGGGCCTGGTGTACAAGATACACTACACCACTATGATACCCAAGTACCTGTCAAAATACTTTATAAACATTAAGGATGTCCATAATTACAACACCAGAGGCAGCGCCACAGATCACTTTCAACCCAGAGTCAAAACCAACAAAGGGTCAAACTCTTTTTTCTGCTATACCACCAAAATGTGGAAAGCCTTACCGAAGGTCATAAAGGAGTGTGGATCACTAGCATCCTTTAAAATTGCCCTGAAGAATCACTTACAGGCAGCAGCCATTCGCAACTGGTAAAAAACTAACCTAGCCCAACCCTACCCTCCCCTGCCCCTTCTTTGTATATACTGTTTATTTAGACTTACTGTTTTCTTTTTTGTTTTTCTTTACATATCTACTGCATAGTACTGTGTTCTATTTGTCTGTCATTCAATGTTATATGAGATACTTCAATGGTTTCCAGTGGAAATAAGCTTAGTCTTTTCATGGATCTCCTTTTAGTAGACCTTGTACCAGTGAACTGTACCGTCATGAAACTGTACCTTTTCCTATGCAAACTTCTAATAAAGTCTTCAATCAATCAATCATCATATATAGCCTACTGCCCTACAAAGGCAGAGTGCATTAAAGGTGATACACCATGAAATTTCACCTTTCCATTGTGTCTTTCTCTGGTTTTGGGAAGGCAGAGGTTAAAAGCAACCCACGGGTTCTCAAAAGAGGCTGTCCAGATTTGCTGCTGTCGCTGACGTCAGGAGACAGGAGTAACTGGAGGCAAAGATGGCGGCGGATTCTGTGCTGCCGTGCAGATTTGCGGGGCGTGGGGAAAGTTCTTCGAATGGGAGTTACTTGTTCTTTGAACGGGCGTGGGAAAAGGTCTACGATAGTGCTGGGCCTGGGATATAATAAAGAGAGAACCAGCGGCTCGCCGCTCCACTCGCATCCAACTTTGGGTTTGGGGTCTCGGCCGCGGACCGCCTCCAGTTACCCATGCCCAGGCGATATAACAGGGGATATGGGGATATATATATAGAGAGAGAGGAACCAGGGGCACGGGGAGGCAGCCGTTCCACTCCTATGCGACTTTGGAGCCTTGGCGTGGGACGGCCGAGTGGCTCGTATCGCCGACCACCTCCGCCCTCCGGGGACCCCTGGAGGTATCGCGGAGCTCCGGGGACGCCCTGGCGGCGCCGCGCTACACCCTGTGTAGCCAGGAAAATTACCCTTCTAACGGGGTGGCTCACGCACGGCGCCCGGGGACCATCATTCCGGATCACGCCGCTGCGGAGGACCCCGCCACTGCAGGCCACTTCGGATAGGAGTGGATCGGCGGCCGCCCGTGCCCCTGGTTCTCTCTCTATATATCCGCATGTCCCCCTGTTATGTTATATAGCCAGGGGTCCCTGGAGGTGGTCCACGGCAAGCGTGCCACTCGTCGGTCCGAGGCCGATCGAGGCGGCCCCAAAGTCGACCGCAGTAACATGAACCGCCGCGACTGAACGTTCGGTAAAATGAGCCCCCCGACCCCCGTCCAAAATTCGCTGCGCATTAAGTAGTGTAATTACGGTAGAAACTGCGAGTGGAACGCCTTGGTAGCTTTTCTCACGCCCATTCGAAGACCTCACGCTACGCCCATCACGCCACGCCCATTCGAAGACCTCACGCCACGCCCATCTGCGCCCAGTTAGTCATACGTGGACATCAGCGACGGCCGTTTTTAGGCCAGTTTAGGCTAAAGGTGGTACTGCAGCTGAAAATGCTCTGAGAGCCATTCAAAAATGAGAGAGGCTCTATTCAGGAGTGGTCATTTAGCCTCAAACCTTTTGAAAAACATTTTTGGGACATAAACAATATGACATAAATACTTTTTAAATGTATGGTATCACCTTTAACTACGTTTTCGGACACACCAAATTATTTGTGTCGCCCAAAGGTAAAATTAGCCTTCATGATATTGGGGGATGAACAATTAGCTCAAGAACAGACCTACAATCAGTGTAATATGACTTGTATGCCTTTATATCTAATTTGGCTGATCAGCTGTAACACTCTTAAACCCATTTTTTTTGTGATATTCCTGTACATAGTTACTGCACTCTGCCTTTGTAGGGCAGTATAAATGCTTCTTCATTAAATGTTTTCATCGAGCTCCTGTAAACCATTTGTGTTCCATATTTAGGACGCTTTGCTGATCAGAACACCCCACTGGTATGGATAATGCTTTAGAACATACATAACTACGATTTGTAAATATATGATCAATGCATGTTTCACTTTTACCACCAGCTTTACTTATGCAAACGCTTGTTGGCCTTTCCATCTCAGTTAAATATGATCAGTGTGGTACCTGGACAGGAAGTCATGTGATCAGTGTGGTACCTGGACAGGAAGTCAGGTGATTACAGAGGTCCGTCTCTGTGGCGTCTCCAACACAGCTGTTGCCGGAGGTGGAAGGGGCGGGGTTAGTACAGGAACGAGAGCGTGTCCTGGTCGGTGTACTACCGCCGCTTGGTTTACAGGAAGCAGAACACTGACCCCAACTGGACCATTCTGTCCAACCACCATGAACTGGATTTGAGGGAGATCGAGAGAGAGAGAGAGAGAGAGAGAGAGAGAGAGAGAGAGAGAGAGAGAGAGAGAGAGAGAGAGAGAGAGAGAGATGTAATTGTGGGCTTGCTGAAAGGCGAAACCAGTATGTTATACCAAAAGACCTGTCATAGATTAGAGATTGATTACCGGTATGTGTGACGTTAAAGTAGATCAAATGTTCATTGATTATATTAATATCTAGCCTATAATGACACACCATTGATACTGTACATCTTGTAAGAGTCTAGATGTCTACCTAGGGGACTGAGTAGCTATTGTTTTGGTAAAACCTTAAAACCTTAAAATCTTGTTATGGTACAGCTCGTTCCAGAGGCCTTGAAGCCACACAGTATAATGCTAGTGTCTGACCTTTCTTCTTGGCAGAACTACTTTACCGCTGCCCAGAGTGAACTGTACTTCTGTCCATGATATCATGTTACATAAACTTGACCACCACCATCTAATATAATTGTCTTGTCTCCTCATGTTCTCATTGATTATTGATTGATCTGAATTCCACCACAATGTTATACAAAAACTCTATAGGCCTAGGTCAAGTTTATTCTCCTAAAAAAAATTAAGGCAGTACAAAAGCATGGCCCTTAGCCAATGAGCAGCGTTCTTGGTGACATCACCACCAACAAGTGTGACCTGATATAAATAACAAAAATACCCACAAGAAATCTTTGTAGGAGTCTCAGAATGTAATGTTTAGAAGAAGTAAAGTTCTCCCAAATCTTTATATAGTAAGATTATATTCTCCTCAAAACTGGCCAACAGTACAAAGGCAGATCTACAAGCACCCAATGTAGATCTTTATGCCCATACATGGTGTTCCATGCGAGCCCACACTGTTTCGTAGGAACAGTATTTCTAGTTTAGATTTAGATTGTCAGACCATTTTCGGGGACTTCTCATAATTCGCATGCGCCTCTGTGACAGCAGACTGCTGGCCGAGCGATGGCGATTTGCCATGGGACCAACTTTCTCCAAAAAATACAAATAAATAAAAATGCACATATCTGGTTGGTTGTTTCAGTTGGACAAAATGTGGCCAAGATATAATATATCTACCAATAAACCTTTTTGTGAATCAGATGCCACTGGACATTGCCACTGGACATTGATGGAAAAAACTTTAAGACAGAATAAGACAGAATAAAGCCATAATAAGAAATAATGTGTTGGTAATTAGAGCTAATATATTTTATTAGACAGAAACAAAGACAGAATAGAAGAAAGAGCGAATACATTCTCTGGCACCGGCACCTGCCGCAGTAGGACCGGCGGCCAGTCCGTGCGGTGGTGGCTGCCGCGGCAGTTACCGCGATGCCGGTCCTACCTACCGTTCCGTGTGGCGGCCGCCGGTCCTACTGCCGGGACTGCCGGTCGAACTGCTGGACCGTGCGGAGGCCGCCGGTCCTATCGCCGGTGATGCAGTGCGACTGCCGGTCGTGCGGCGGTACCTGCCGCTGCAGTTCCGCGGCAGGTGCGTGTGCCAGAAAATGTATTCGCTCTTTCTGCTATTCGGTATTTGATTTTATCTAATAAAATAATATTTTCTAATTACCAACACATTATTTCTTATTATGGCTTTATTCTGTCTTGTTCTGTCTTATTCTGTCTTAAAGTGTACTGTAAAATAGGATGGGACCGGTTAAGCTTCACATGACAGTTAACTTGCTGCAGAATATAGAGTGTGCCAATTGTAGTCCTAGAGATAGAGATACTCAATAGTCTTTTTAATGCGACATGCAGTGGTTAATCATAGTGATTAATACTAGAAAGATGCAATTGGAAATTCCATGTGCTGTGACTACAGTATAGTGTCCACCAGTAGTGATGCAATTGTAGTCCTACAGCAGCCATATTTTGGGTCAAACACAGGTGTTTCATTTCTTTGATTGGCATAGAACCAATGCTCTACTCTAATCAGAACACCTGTGTTTGACCCAAAATATGGCCGCTGTAGGACTACAATTGCATCACTACTGGTGGACACTATACTGTAGTCACAGCACATGGAATTTCCAATTGAATCCTTCTAGTATTAATCACTATGATTAACCACTGCATGTCACATTAAAAAGACTATTGAGTATCATAAAAATAAAAACAGTAATGTACAGGAGTTTACAAATGTCTACCAGCCATAACTGCTTCAAGTCATTATTTTGTTTAATGCTGTACTTGGAAACATTCTCATAATATAGTGTTGCATGCCATTAACTTAATCTCACTCACATATTTATAGATAAACAGTCATTCAGTACCTTCACATAGTGATAGATAAACAGTCATTCAGTACCTTCACATAGTGATAAATAAACAGTCATTCAGTACCTTCACATAGTGATAAATAAACAGTAATTTGGCACCTTCAAATAGTGATGAATAAACATTCACTCAGTACCTTCACGTACTGCTGGTGATTCCCATTGTCCATCATCTTTACAGAGAGTAAGTCTAGTGTTGTCACCAGAACTAGTAATAAATAACATCCCCTCCAAATTCAACACTTAGCTTATTAACCTAGAGCTCAAAACCAGCCGTTGGTAAGTCATGAGATCAGTGTGGTACCTGGACAGTAAAGTCATGTGATCAGTGTGGTACCTGGACAGCAAGTCAGGTGATTGCAGAGTCCCGTCTCTGTGGCGTCTCCAACGCAGCTATTGCCGGAGGAGGAAGGGGCGGGGTTAGTACAGGAACGGGAACGTGTCCTGGTTAAATTACGGCCTTCTGAGATACAGGAAGCAGAACACTGACTCCAACTGGACCATTCTTTCCAACCACCATGAACTGGATTTGGTTGAGAGAGAGAGAGAGAGAGAGAGAGAGAGAGAGAGAGAGAGAGAGAGAGAGATGTAAGATTTAGATTTTCAGGCAATTTTCGGGGACTCCTCATAAGTCGCATCAGCCTGGGTGACAGCAGACTGCTGGCCGAACGCTGGAGCTTTGCCATGGGATCAACTTTGACCAAAAAAGAAAAGAAAAAAATGTATAGACCTGGTTGGTCGTTTCAGTTGGACAAAATGTGGCCAAGATATATGGACCTTTAATGTGGCCATATTTTCCCAAATATGGAGATGACGTCTCTGTTTGTATTTTAGTGTTTTTATTGATGTCATCTTTACTATAGCCTACATTGTAGCCGTTTTCTCAGATATTTCTATACAATCATCCCCATAACTCTAGATAAAATCTGAGGGAAAATGTAATACCAAATTGACCAAATGTGTTCATATTGCTTACAAAGCAGACTTTTTTGAAGTCATAGTAAACCTCATTTTCGGGTGGTGTCCATCTTGGAAATATGCAAATTAAAGGTCCAGACACACCCAATCATAAAGATAAGTATTCCATTGAGTTTCTCATGCTCTGAAACCATGAACTAGACATCACATTTCTAGTCCATCTGTTGTAAAGTTATCACCAAAGCCATTTTCTGATAGGGACCAATATTGAGGCGGCCATATTGGATTTCCAGCAGCAAGTTGACCGGGTTGTCCATATAGGTTGTGTTCCTACTGGGTCATAGATAATATTTCTGGTGGCCAACCTTTAATAGCAGGGCAAATGCAGGTCACCTCCCTTTGCCTCCTGGGTACAAAAATCACTATGATTAATCACTGTTGTGATGCCCCACACATTTAGTCGGTCATTAGAGGTGTGCCTGCCTTGCTTAACTGTGTCCTAATAGGTGAGCTGGGTGGGGCCTCATTGGCTCGTTGGGCTAATGGCTCATTGGAGAGCACCTGGGCCCGGTGCCTCCAGGAGTCTATAAAAAGCCAGCCCATGCCATTCTGAAGGAGAGATCCGGAGGAGGCAGATGTCTCCACCAGCCTTTGCGCCATGCCCTTGTTCTGTTATGTTTAGTTAGTTCTAGCTTTACTTTCCATCCAACACCCTGCACTACACCATGTTCCACTCATCCACATTTACACCACTGATCACTGACTCCACACTTCATAGGATCCTTTTTGCCTTGGTTGCTGTTGACAACCTTATTTAGGTTTATTGTCCTAGGCCTATCTTTAATAAATACACTTTGTTACACTTTTGCCATGTCTCCTCTCCCCTTCGTTTTGTTACTGCTTGAGCCAGCCGTGACAAATGGGGGCTCGTCTTAACGTGAGTATTTGAACTTTAAAGTTTGGTTAAAGTTAAATATTTTGTGCGCACGCCTACAGAGGTGTTTTTGGTAGCCGGTCTGTAACTAGAAGTAATTGGGGTTTCCCTGTGACGTGGGGGAAATTTTTGCCAATTAGATGCGGTTGGGGAGTTTGGCTCTCGATTCCCCATTGTCTATTTTGACGCGGTTTTCAAATTATTTTCGGTGCGTGCAGTCTTGCTTGCTGTTTTGTTACCGTTAAAATGCAGTTTTTGAGTTGCCGTGTTTTTGCGTTGGGCATTGGAGTTATTTGAATGTAATTGGAAGATGAGTTTTGACACACTGGTACTGAGGTATTGAGTATTTGGTTGTATTGAGCTGGTGCTGGTTGTCCCAGGTGAGGCACAGCCACGCTTGGTTCTTTAAACCTTCGTGGGTTTATTATTTTTCTTGTAGTTTGGGGTCACTATTGCGCCTTCCGGGGGCACAGTACTTGGACGGCAGCGTGACTATCAACTGGTTGCGTTGTCCCCAGTATATTAGTGCATAATTTCCCACGCAGACCTCAGATAGGGTTGAGTTAGATAAGTTTGAGTTAGGCAGATAGGGGGACGCTCCTGTGTGCTCAGCCACTCCTGTTTGCTCAGCCGAAGTTTGTGTCAGTGTGTTAAACTTTTGTCCATTGCATTCAAACGTAACTATGGCTCAAATTGATGAGTTTGTGGCGTCACCGTCCGACGAATTTTTGGATGGTTGTAGTAAGGAGCAGCTTTTGGAAATTGCTGATCATTATAAGGTTGACGTTGGGGACAGGAGACGAAAAACTCAAACAATTAAATGGGTGTTAATGGCCAATTTGACAGAGATTGGCATATTGCCAGAGACTGAGACGGAGGGAAGCGACACCACTGCGTTGCCGTTACCTAGTCAGGGTCAGTTTTCATTTGAACAGCAAAAAGAACTTCTACTTATTCAGCTTGAAATGGAGAGGACTAAACAACAGGGGGTAATTGAAAAGGAAAGGGTTGAAATGGAAAAACTTAAGATTAATTTGCAGAGGGAGAAGGTAGAACTGGTAAAAGAGGGTAAAATGGATCAGAAGCTGTTGGAACCTGGGGGAGGCTCAGCTGTTGAAAAGCGGCCTTTTGATTTGGTTACTAATTTGAGGTTGATGCCAAAATTCAATGAAAAAGAACCTGAAACTTTTTTTTCTTTGTTTGAAAGGTTGGCAGACTCGAGAGGTTGGCCTGCGGCTGACCTGACTGTGATGCTACAGTGCGTTCTCACTGGGAAGGCACAAGAGGCCTATTCTGCGTTATCAGTAACTGATAGTTTGAGCTATGCTAATGTTAAAGCTGCTGTCCTTAAAGCGTACGAGATGGTGCCCGAAAGTTATCGTCAGCGCTTTAGGAATAATAGAAAAACTGATGACCAGTCATATTTGGAGTTCTCGCGGGAACTGGTCATCAACTTTAACCGGTGGCGTATGGCTGCAGGTGGGGACACAATGGAGAAGTTATGTGACTTAATACTGTTAGAGCAGTTTAAAATTGCCATTCAAAGTCGTATTGCTACTTATGTCACTGAACAGCAGACTAAAACTGTTGCAGAAGCTGCTGCTTTGGCTGATCAGTATGTGTTGACACACAGAGACTGGGTACCGCGGGGTGCCCAAGTTACGCACCGGGAGGGTGTCACATCCAGCCATGGGGAGGGTGGTCACAGCGCGCCTTTCCATAGGAATTCGAAATCGGAGGACGGGAGAAGTTGGGCTGCCCGTGACGGTGAAAAAGCATGTCATTACTGTGGCAGGAAAGGTCACATTAAAGCAGACTGTTATTCCTGGAAACAAAGAGATGGAACGATGGAGGTGAAGTCGACTGCGGCCATTGGGCCTGTGTCAAATGTGAGGTCGGTAGGTCCTCTACATGAGAGCGAGAGTAGTCTCGGCGGTGTAGATGAGGCGTTTCGACCGTTTGTGGAAAGGGGGTTTATCTCTCTTGTGGGCTCACAGGAAAAAGTACCTGTGACAATTCTGAGAGACACAGCGGCGATGAGCATGTATGTTCTTGACTCACTCCTACCATTCTCTTCACAGTCTGCGACTGGGGATGCCATGTTGAGCCGTGGTATGGGCATGTCCGTAATCCCTTCTCCTATACACAAAATCAATCTAGAATATGGCCTGGTTCAGGGCCCGGTGGAGGTGGCGTTGCGTACTGCTTTACCGGTGGCTGGGGTTGATGTTCTCCTGGGTAACGAGCATGCTGGGGCTCGTGTGTGGGAAAATGTGTCAGCACCTCCATTGTTGAATCGCATTATCTCCTCTAAGCCTACTAATGTGATCTTTTCAAATGCTAAAGTGAAAATTAAAGTTGTACTATGTAACTTTTTTTATAAAACAAATCTTAAAATTCTCCTAACTATTAAATCACAAAAGTTTTAGAAGATCCGCGCCGTGAATTTCAGCCTGTAAAGCCTTCTCTATATGTAAACTGAGATCCTTGCCGTGGACCGGATCTCGCGCCAAAATTGCGTCATCACACTACCGGCCAATCACAGCGAGGGTTATACAACTGCCGGCCAATCACAGCGCATCTTGAAGTGGGGTCGCTATGGCAGCCATATTTGTTGTCGCCCGTTTGTACCATCCCTTCTCTAGGTAATTTCGCCTACCAGGCAGGGTGAAGGAGTCCGTATCTCTGGAATTACTGAACGCACAGGAACAAGGGACCCCTTAAAAGATAGATCTCAGCGAGGTGGAGGCAGACGCTGGGGTCTGAAGGTACGAAAAACGGACGAAAGACGCGGACGCGACCGCGGTTTGCTATAGGGCTAATGACCACTAGTTGGGCAACTTACACAGTATGGCTTTAAGCGTTCGTTTGGTCAGCGGTCTGAACGTCGGAAATTCAGACCGGGTGAGCAGGTGTTTGCTCTGTTGCCTTTTCAAGCAAAGCTTACAGGTCCATACACTGTTGTTGAGCGTATGTCAGAGGTCAACTACCTCATTTCAACTCCTAATTTTCGCAAAACTACTCAGTTATGTCATGTAAACCTGTTGCGACCTTGCCATGGTCGTGAGTCAGCCATCATCAGTCCATCCTCTCAGTCAGTGGCAGTGACTGAGGTAGAGGACTAAATGGTTGATGTGTAGAGCTGTTAAACCAGTGTACCAGTGTCCATATCTAATACTTGCTGTCTTTTGTTTTTTTTTAGTGCCTGGTGTTGCAATCCCTGGCCTGTCCTGCTCCTTGACGGCATCAATGCTAGCTGAAACACCTGATCCAGCCGTTGAGGGGGGAGGAGAGTCCAGGAGTATTGCAGGGCCAGGGCTAGTAGTGTGTTACTAGTGCACTCGTATTGTTGACGATGAATTGAAAAGTACTTATTTAGAATGTAGTAAAACCATGGTATACATGAAGGTTAAAATTGATGATTTGAATAGAATGCACTGCTTTGGGGATATTATTGCATTTGGGGTTAATGGGGTTTGTTATCATTTTGTTATCCTTAATTGAATTTAATTAAGCACCTTAAGTAAATAGTTTATTTACTGGGCCATGGATCCTAGTGGGATCCATGACTTTAAGGGGGGGGGTGTGATGCCCCACACATTTAGTCGGTCATTAGAGGTGTGCCTGCCTTGCTTAACTGTGTCCTAATAGGTGAGCTGGGTGGGGCCTCATTGGCTCGTTGGGCTAATGGCTCATTGGAGAGCACCTGGGCCCGGTGCCTCCAGGAGTCTATAAAAAGCCAGCCCATGCCATTCTGAAGGAGAGATCCGGAGGAGGCAGATGTCTCCACCAGCCTTTGCGCCATGCCCTTGTTCTGTTATGTTTAGTTAGTTCTAGCTTTACTTTCCATCCAACACCCTGCACTACACCATGTTCCACTCATCCACATTTACACCACTGATCACTGACTCCACACTTCATAGGATCCTTTTTGCCTTGGTTGCTGTTGACAACCTTATTTAGGTTTATTGTCCTAGGCCTATCTTTAATAAATACACTTTGTTACACTTTTGCCATGTCTCCTCTCCCCTTCGTTTTGTTACTGCTTGAGCCAGCCGTGACACTGTGTGTGAAGACTATTGTAGTTTAATAACTAATATTAATCACTATGATTAACCACGGCATTAAAAAGACTATTGAGTATCATAAAATAAAAAACAACAATATACAGGAGTTTACAAATTGCTACCAGCCATAACTGTTCAAGTCATTATTATTTGTTAATGCTGTAGCCTACTTGGAAATAATAGTGTTGTATGCCAATAACTTACGTAACTTAATCTCACTCACATATTGATGAAGAAATCAGTCATTCAGTACCTTCACATAGTGATAAATAAACAGTCATTCAGTACCTTCACATACTACTGATGATTCCCATTGTCCCTCATCTTTACAGAGAGTAAGTCTAGTGGTGTCACCAGAACTAGTAATAAATACCATCCCCTCCAAACTCAACACTTAGCTTATTAACCTAGAACTCAACACCAGCCGTTGATAAGTCATGTGATCAGTGTGGTACCTGGACAGGAAGTCATGTGATCAGTGTGGTACCTGGACAGGAAGTCAGGTGATTGCAGAGTGCCGTCTGTTTGGCGTCTCCAACGCAGCTGTTGCCGGAGAAGGCAGGGGCGGGGTTAGTACAGGAACGGGAACGTGTCCTGGTCGGTGTACTACCGCCTCTTACTGGTTTACAGGAAGCAGAACACTGACTGTAACTGGACCATTCTGTCCACCCACCATGAACTGGATTTGGTCGAGAGAGAGAGAAAGAGAGAGAGAGAGAGATGCAATTTAGATTTAGATTGTAAGACAATTTTTGGGGACTGCTCATAAGTCGCATCCGCCTGGGTGACAGCAGATCAACTTTGACAAAAAAAAAAAAATGCACAGACCTGGTTGGTTGTTTAAGTTGGAAAAAATGTGGCCAAGATATATGGAGCGTGACATATGTGGCCATATTTTTCAAAATATGGAGATGACTGACGTCTGACATCATAGATGTATGACGTCTCTGTTTGAATTGTAGTTTTTTATTAATGTAATCTTTACGATACATTGTGGGCGTTTTCTCAGATTTTTCTCTGCAATCATCCCATAACTCAAGATAGAATCTGAGGGAAAATGTAATCATACCCGAGGGAAGTAGGGGTGCTACTTCCCCACGTCCCACCACACCCCCCACCGCACCCCCTAAAGGGGGGTTGGGGGAAAAATATTGCCGATCGGCAAGTAGAGGCTCTGACATCAGTGGCGTGAAGTAGGAGCTATTGGCTACTTGCTCTTGTTTTGAAATGTGCTTCTGGGCACTGTCTAGAGAGGAAATGGCTTTCAAAGGACTTCCCTTTTAACTTGTCTGAGCGTCTGTCTCTCTGTGCGTAACATATGCGTCATGGACTCGGTGAATTATAACAATACGGGCATAAAGGAATATACAGAACACCAAGACAACACAACCTAGGCTATGAAGGCATTAAACATTGCCCTCTGCTAGCCCTGGCGTCCTCACTGGTGAGTCGTGGCTATAGACTTGTAATGATGAATGCTATGTTATGCTGCTGTGCTGCCTGGCTAGGCTAATGTTTGGGCTAGCTAGTGGCTAATGGCTGTGGTGTACCAGAACCAGCTGTTTCCTAACACTGGGGTCTGGACCGATGCGGCGGACACGTTGTATGGGTCACAACGCACTGAACGCAGTGCGAAGCAACTCGTTGTGAGCTTGTAGATCTGCTATTTTCACTACTTGTTTGGTACAGGGTAGTAATGTCTCTTGGTTCACAGGCTAAAAAGTTTGGGAACCATCATGCTTGCTGTTGCAGACAGTGATGTAAAGTAACTAAGTAGATTAACTGAAAAGCTCTGGGAACTGAATGATTTTATGAAACTGGCACTTGTTGTCTGACTGTCTGTTGGTACCAAAAAATCCAGGCTATATCTTGCTGGATGGTGCGTGTGGAGATGTAAGGAAAGCCGTTCCCGATTGTGTTACATTTAGCTAAAAAAGACTGCGGAAACCCGAATAAAACATGATAAAAATCGATAAAAAACGCCAAATCTTCGCGCGCGCAGAATAAAACATGATAAAAATCGATAAAAAACGCCAAATTTTGCGCGCGCGTGCATGAGGGGCGCGTGACAGCACCCCCTACTGTAAATTAGTTCCCGCGGCCATGAATGTAATAGCCAACAACAATATTCATGACTGCAGCCATATTGACAACATAGAAATGAAAGCTCAAACTGACCAAATGTGTTCATATTGCTTAAAAAGCAGACAGCCAACTGTCACTGTAGAGGTAAGCCATTTATCATGAGAGGGAGTGGGTTGTTGGCTGATTTACCACTGTTTCAGGGTTGTGGCACAAGGCGTGCCAGTACAAATCACAATGGTTAATCACTGTGTGTGAAGACATCTATTGTAGTTTAATAACTAATATTAATCACTATGATTAACCACTGCATGTTGCATTAAAAGGTCTATTGGGTATCATAAAATGATAACAGCAATATACAGGAGTGTACAAATTGGTACCAACCATAACTGCCTAAAGTCATTATTTTTGTTTAACACAATTAGCGCAGATCCCGAGAATACTCGTGAAAAATACTCGAGTAGCACATGGTGCTGATCCCGAGTATACTCGTGAAAAGTACTCCTGTTGCTGCGCGGAAGGTCCCGAGACGATCGCCCTCGCCGATTCATCATCATCACGGATCCACGAGCACAAAATAGTAATCCCATAACATTGAGGCAGACGGGGAATCTCATCTTTAATGTCCATTATCTCCAAACAACACTTTCAAAGGGAGGATGGCAGTAGATTCTCGCTTATATAACACATGTTGAAAAGCACCGATCCGCCATTACACAACCACATGTTGACGATGATCGCTTCCTGTGAATGACGCGATGACGTCAAACCGGAAGTGTTTACGCTATGGACTTCTGGCCTTCAAAATAAGACAACGGTCGTGGATGCAGCCTGCGGGAGGCACGCTAGACATTTTAATCCGTTAATTTCTGGAGCACAAAATGGGTTAATGCTATTCTTGGAAACATTCTCATAATATAGTGTTGTATGCCATTAACCCTTACATTTGCATGGCTTAATCTCACTCACATAGTGATGAATAATCAGTCATTCAGTACCTTCACATAGTGATAAATAGACAGTCATTCAGTACCTTCACATACTGCTGGTGATTATCATCTTTACAGACAGTAAGTCTAGTGTTGTCACTAGAACTAGCAATAAATAACATCCCCTCCAAACTCAACACTTAGCTTATTAACCTAGAACTCAACACGAGCCGTTGGTAAGTCATGTGATCAGTGTGGTAGCTGGACAGTAAGTCATGTGATCAGTGTGGTACCTGGACAGGAAGTCATGTGATCAGTGTGGTACCTGGACAGGGAATCAGGTGATTGCAGAGTCCCGTCTCTTTGGCGTCTCCAACACAGCTGTTGCCGGAGGAGGAAGGGTTGGGGTTAGTACAGGAACGAGAACGTGTCCTGGTCGAATTACGCCCTTCTGAGGTACAGGAAGTAGAACACTGACTCCAACTGGACCATTCTGTCCAACAGCCATGAACAACAGAGAGAACTGGTCGAGAGAGAGAGAGAGAGGAGAGAGAGAGAGAGAGAGAGCGAGGGAGAGAGAGAGAGAAAGAGAGAGAGAGAGAGAGAGAGAGAGATGTAATTTACATTTTGATATAGATTGTCAGGCAATTCAAAAACTCATAAGTCGCATCCGCCTGGGTGACAGCAGACTGCTGGGCAAGCGCTGGCACTTTGCCATGGGATCAACTTTGTCCCAAAAAATGCACAGACCTGGTTGGTGGTTTATTAAAACTAGCCCTTACCCGTTCAAAGATATGAGCTCCTAAATGATGTGCAGTGTGTGGGTTATGGGATGTGCACTGTGCACACAGTATATGAGGGATGGAAAGTAACTTTAACTGGTGCTTGCATGATAATATGTAGGATCATCAATGTAAGAAATAGCCGATTTGTTTAATGGCTACAGAGATACTGTGTACCGATCTGCATGATTTTTGGACAACTTCTGTAACAGGGCCAGACAACCACCCCGCCCGCCCGCCCACCCGCCTCATGCTAGATGCAGAATAGATATAGATACACCATAAAAATGCTAATATACAGCATATGATTTGTGAAAGTGACAAACGGGCTTCACAGTTATGTCAGGTGTGTTCATATGCTAATGGTGATGCGATTTCAGATCAATTGCTCCAGCCACTGAGGAGAAACACTGTGACAGACACTCACTCACTCAGACAGACAGACAGATAGACAGACAGACAGACAGACAGACAGACAGACAGACAGACAGACAGACAGACAGACAGACAGACAGACAGACAGACACTCACTCAGACAGACATTCGGAAAATGATATGTTTGATATCATTCTAAGATATATTGTGGGCGTTTTTATCTGATATCATCCCCACAACTCTATAGAATCTGAGGGAAAATGTAATACCCTACATTATGTATGACTGCAGCCATATTGACAACATAGAAATAGAAATGAAAGCTCAATCTGACCAAATGTGTTAATATTGCTTAAAAAGCAGACTTTTTGCCATAGCAGCCAGCTGTCATATAGTAAAACTCATTTTCCACCCACACCCAATCATAAATATAAGTATTCCATTGAGTTTATCATGCTCTGAAACCATCAACTAGACACCAAGTGACACTAAGTTTTTGCATTTCTAGCCAATCTGGTTGAAAAGTTATCTCCATAGCTATTTTCTGATCATTCCTAGCTCATTCCTATTGGCCATCTAAGTACATACACCAAGTTTCAAGACGGTACCATGCTGCAAACTGGAGTTATGGATGTTTAAAGCCCAGCCAATAGGAAGACAGAGTTGACTTAGTAATTACAGCCTGTCCCTATTGGCCTTCTAAGCATACACACAAAGTTTCAAGACGATGCCATGTTGAAAACTGGAGTTATAGCTGTTTAAAGCTCAGCCAATAGGAATACAGTGGGGGCGGGGCTTAAGCAATTACAGCTTGTCCCTATTGGCCGGAAAAAATCCAAAGTCGTGTGAGCGTTTCAATGTTCAAATCACTTTGCTAGGCAATAGTATGGTAGAGTTATGTGTGCACGCGAAGTGAAGCTCCTCCATTAGAAATCCATTGATCTTTCAATAAAGAGACTTCATGTACTCGAAAAATACATTTTGATCGTAAGGCTGGCATGTTAACAGCTCAATCTGCCCTCACATGGCGGCCGCCATGACACTTTCATGTCAACACACTGTCACGTGACTAGACGGGGTAAAGGAGAAGAAATGAAGAAATTAAAGTGAAAAAACATCGGTGCAAATTCCCGCCCGGCCCTTCAAAATAAGAGTGGCGGCCTATGGAGGAAGCAGCGCGGCAGCAAGGAGAATTCATCCCTTCAAAGTAAGGGGCAGCAAAAGTGTTAATAAGTGTTTTGCCATTGCATGCTAGAGTGAGGTCACAGAAGTGTAATTGTCATCAGAAACATTGATTGAAGTTCACGTGAGATGAATTCACCTGTGATCCGTTCCTTCAGGGTCGTCACCTCCTTCTCTAACGCTGTAATCACACATTAAATTAAACATTTACAGTCATTTAGATTACTCCTTGATCATAACTACAGCATCACACAAAAGTAGCAGATCTAAAAGCTGGAACTCGTAGATCTGCTCCCTTTACGTTTTTCTGAATTTGAACCCTGAAAAGGGTTTGATCTTTGATGCGATGTCACAACAATGTTATGTCACAATGTCAACAAACAGGTCACCAGCTATAGATATTGAGGCGTTACATAAGATACGGACAAGATGGAGAGACAGCCGCTGATACGAACGACCTACGGCCTGGTCGCGACCTAGGCCACGACCTGGAGGTCGTAGGTCCCGGTTCTGGAGGTCGTAGTTCGCGGTACATACTTGTTAGGTCGCGGCCGGTCTAGTTTCGCGACCCCCGGCCGTGGTTGCGCCACCTCGGTCGTCCCCGGGCCGTCTTTTTGCAGAATATTCTAGAGCAGCAGCGCTATTCAACCTTTTGAAGCTTGTGATTGGCTGAACCGGAGGTAGGAAGCGCTCCATTGTAGTCACTTGGACCGCGCGAGGTGCACCAAAACCTATCCTTAACCCTAACCCCAACTCTAACTCTAACCCTAACCTTAACCCTAACCCCAACTCTAACCCTAACCCTAACCCTAACCCTAACCCTAACCCTAACCTGCCGACACTGAGTAGCTAACCTGCCGACGCTGTTGAAAACGAGCGCTCCTTCCCTTAGCAAGCGTAGAGTTTCTAAACTCGCGTCCCTTCCCTTAGCAAGCGTAGAGTTTCGATCGCGGCGCTCCTTCCCTTAGCAAGCGTAGAGTTTCTAAACTCGCGTCCCTTCCCTTAGCAAGCGTAGAGTTTCGATCGCGGACTTCCCAGGTCGCTGAATTACGACCGAGATCGCGCAAAACCTCCAGAACCGGGACCTACGACCTCCAAGTCGTGGCCTAAGTCGCGACCAGGCCGTAGGTCGTTTGTATCAGCGGCTCTTGCTGACAAGATGCGCCGGTTTTCATTGTTAACTGCGGTCGCAATACATAGATTGAGACTGTATACACATGTGATGCCACATACACATATGTGAGATCCATCACCTGAGCTGACATGTCATTCTGCAAGACTGTAAACACATGGATTGAAACTTTTATAATAATTTAAATCAAACAAACATAGCGAGGAGACACATTAAGTAGCCTACTAGGAAGACGCCTTACACACACACACACACACACACACACACACACACACACACACACACACACACACACACACACACACACACACACACACACACACACACACACACACACACACACACACAGTCTCCGGCCTGGCAGAGACGTCATGCTTCAAGGCTGTAAACACATGAAAGATCACTCTATTATAGCTTTATAATCATTGTCTGTGGTGCTTTCTGGTTCTGACATCGTACAGTTTGTAGTAATCATCGAGAAGAGAACCCACATTCATCAAGTCTCCATGGGCTGAGTATTGTAAGCGGTTGTACTACAACCACAGATGTGTGATTAGTTTACCTTGGATCTGTTGTTTTGCTGCCACCAAGTCCTCCTGTAGTGCTGTAAGACAATAATGAAAGCTGTCATTGTCATTACCCGGCTTGTTTGAATGCGTGTCTGATCCTGATTGGTCACTCAGAGAAAAAAGTGGTCTGATATTTCTGGATAACAGACCACTGCCTAATCAAAGGCTCAGAGCACCTGCTGCACTCAGGCGTCACTGTGTGCATTTAGTGCCGTATCCAACATGTCAGCCTTGTAAACAAACACACAGCGACATTTTCAACTAAACGTTGCTCTCAAGAATGTTTTGGAAAATATTTAAGCGAGAAATAGACAACGCTGCAGTATCATGCCATACCAAGGCGACCGTGTTGCGCTGGGGGGGCGCACAGCGCAACACTTGGGGAATAGGCCTACTTAGGTAAACAAGGAAATACTTTTTAGTTTTAGTTTTTGAGTGGATCTATTAAAGTTTGTGTGAGAGGAATTCGTTCATTATGAGGTCTCTCTCGTCACATCATTCTGTAATGTCACCCTCTAATGATGTAAACACATGAATGAAAACGTTTGCATTCATTTAAATAATCGTGTTAAATAGTGAATATAAACAGTGAGCGGCAGTGGCTCAGGGGTAGAGAAACTGTCATTAGAACACAGAGGGTTCCCGAAAGGTTGCCAGCTCGATCCCGGGCTCCCCCAGTGTAAGTGTCGAAGAGTCCTTGAGCAAGACTCTGGACCCCGGTGAGTACTTAGGTATTGCTTGCATGGTTTCCTCTGCCATGTGTGTGAATGTAATGCACAATCTCTGTAAAATGCCACAGAATGATGTGTCGAGACCACATAATGAATGAATTCCTCTCACATAGACTTCAATAGATGTGTGATAAATGTGGGTTCAAAACCGTTTATTACCCGGCTACTCAATAAAATTGATAATTTGACTCAAAACTAAAAACCTTGCTAAGTTGCCATTTGCCAACATCATGTGAAGGAGGAAGTGATTTGGTAAGCAACAACAACAACAACAACAACACAAGCATGGCAGTGGAATAACTTCTTATGATGTTCGCATTGCAACCAGTGGTGGAAAAAGGACATCTTAAAAAACGGAGAAAAAAAATGTATTTTATGTGCTTCAACCCTATATACATTTCGGCCATATATACATTTCGGCCATTTAAAAATAGCCGATCTACAAACTCACAATGTGTTGCGTTTCAACACATTGTGTGCTTGTAGATCTGCTATTTTCAAAATATTTTTCTACATTTTACTCATTGGAAAACCTGTGAAACAGGACATTCTGCATAATGAGTAATTTCTACTATTGGCACTTTAAGTAAATTTTGATACCAATCCCTTTTTTTACTTTTACTCAAGTACATTAACATTCCAAACTTCTACTTGATTGCAGTATTTATATTTTTTACTTAGGTCAAGAAATTGAGTACTTTTCCCATTAGAAAGGAACGGCGGTCCCATCCTCTTTTACAGTACACTTTAAGACATAATAAGACAGAATAAAGCCATAATAAGAAATAATGTGTTGGTAATTAGAGCTAATATATTTTATTAGACAGAAACAAAGACAGAATAGTAGAAAGAGCGAGGACCGGCGGCCGCCGCACGGACCGGCAGGTCCCGTAGCGGTAAACTGCCCGTCCGTGCGGTGGTGGCTGCCGCGGCAGTTACCAGCGATGCCGGTGCCAGATAATGTATTCGCTTTCTGCTATTCTGTCTCAGCCACCACCGCACGGACGGGCAGTTTACCGCTACGGGACCTGCCGGTCCGTGCGGCGGCCGCCGGTCCTACTGGCGGGACTGCTGGTCCTATCGCCGGCGATGCAGTGCGACTGCTGGTCGAACTAGCGGTCGTGCGGCAGTGTCTGCCGCTGCAGTTCCGCGGCAGGTGACGGTGCCAGAGAATGTATTCGCTCTTTCTACTATTCTGTCTTTGTTTCTGTCTAATAAAATATATTAGCTCTAATTACCAACACATTATTTCTTATTATGGCTTTATTCTGTCTTATTATGTCTTATTATGTCTTAAAGTGTACTGTAAAAGAGGATGGGACCGGAACGGCTCCCAATACTGCGAACCGGATCCCATCTTTCATTTCAAAGAGCCGTTCAAAAGACTCGATTCGTTCACGAACGTCCCACCTCTAAATCTGGGATTCAAAATGTACTTGAGTAAACGTAATAAAGTATTGCCATGGTATCAAAATGGTATAAAAATGTATGCTACTTAAAGTACAAAAGTAAAAGTACTCATTATGCTGAATCCCATTTCAAGTTTTCAAATGTACCCAAATCGTTTGAAAATGGCAGATCTACAAGCTCACAATGTGTTGCATCACAACATGTTTGTTTTTGTAATAAAGATCTAAATCTACAAAGTAAATAGTAGCCTAACTAAAGTTTTCAAATAATTGTAGTGTAGTAAAAGTATAATATTTGGAGCCAAGATGTAGTCGAGTAAAAGTATTGGACATCGGAAATACTCAATTAAAGTACAAATAACTCAAGACACACCACTGATCGCAACAGGCTAAAAAGTAAAAAAGGTTTATATCAGCAAAATGGTTCAGAAAGGCTTGCTGCTTTAGCTCCATCTATGAACACAATCAATGAACCAGAATAGTAGCTGCATAGTTGCAACAGCAACATGCAGAGGACAGTTTACAGTTGTAATTTTGATTCAATTAAGTGCTTTTAAGACCCATTTTACTTTAGGCCTAGGATTATTGACTGAAAAATAGCAGATATACAAGCTCACAGCGCGGCACCGAGTGCCGCGCTGCGAGCTTGTAGATCTGCTATTTGTTTTTATTTAAAGCATAAAATATTGCGTCATAATGTGTTCAGGCCTAAATGGGTTAGCCTGGGAAAAAGTCGTGAAAATGTATGCAAATCTTATGTATTTTTAAAGCGAACGTTTGTAACTCAAATTTTGCTTCTGGGGGGGTCCCTGGAACTAGATATTTTGAGATGGGGGTCCGTGGCCAAATACATATAATTTTGGGGGTCCTTCACATGAAAAGGTTTGAGCACCACTGACATAGTAGTCTCTCACGAACAGACTAACTGAGCTCCAGTTAAGTGAAAAGGACCTTTTCTTTGACGATGGCTGGCCAGATTGCTGACATAGAAACATAGGTTTCTTTCCAAAAATATTAGAAGGATTCAAAAGACACTTATATAATCGGGTCAAAATTCAAATTTTTACGATTTTTCAAAAATAGCAGATCTACAAGCTTTCAGCGCGGCACTCGGTGCCGCGCTGTGAGCTTGTATATCTGCTATTTGTTTTTATTTAAAGCATAAAATATTGCGTCATAATGTGTTCAGGCCTAAATGGGTTAATCATACAATGGCTCACTACTCGCATGTGTTGTCAACTTGTAGATCTGCTACTTTCACTTGTTTTATCAGCATGGTTGAAGGAAGTGTCATTATGCACCTTTCTTGGTTCCCACAGCCCATATGGGTGCAAAGGACATCAAACAAAATAGATACTTCATGTTCAGTTCTAGGCTACACATATTGTTTCAGTCACAGTGTATTTTTATTGGCCTTTAAGTTTCAGCACATTATCACAGGTTATACAATTATTATTAAAACACTGCATAATTTGGCTGGTACACCTACTGTTACTATACAGTAGCGTGTACTATATATTCAGCAATGAAATACACATTTCTAAAATAATGATATAGCCCAAGTGTTTGTCCAATTCTCAGATCAATATACTTATTCTCCATTCATTAGCTAATGAGCCACATTTCTTATTGCATGCAGACACATTTTGACATGCAATCAAGTTCATACTCCCCTTGTTAGTGAGTACTGTAGAATAACTTATACAATGTATGGATTGTGCAGTTGTCTGTGGGTTGTGTACAGTAGTTATCATTTGTGTTGTTCTGTAAAAGTTGTGGTATTAAAGGACAATTCCAGGCTAAAACATATGCCCCTCTTAATTTGCCTTTCATCATGATTACCTTCCTACCTGGTTTGTTGGATTTATGTTATTGATGTCCCTCTTCTGAGATCTCACGACCCCTCCTCACAGCTAAAATGGGGCTAAATATACCACAGACAAAAGCGCAAATTTTGGCCGTTCCAAAGTTACTTTTTTCTTGATGAATGGTCTATTCATAGTTAGAGACGCACCGATGTGCTGTTATTCCAGCAGATATTAACCCGGGAAAAGAACGGAGCGTGGCTCCTAGGAGGTGCTGTGAGTGAGACACCTATGGTCACATAATTCTACAGGTCACAGGTTTCAGCGTGGTTTCTTGACATTCGGTCTCATGCTGTTGAATGAGCCTTAGCTACGTAGCTAATGCTCATTCGACAGCACAAGATTGAATGTCAAGAAACCACGCTGAAACGAATTATGTGACCATAGGTGTTTCACTCTTCCTCTCTTCCTCTCTTGAAGTAAACACAGCCCATTTCTCATTGAGAAATGCAAGTCAGGGTTTTCTTGGAACTATTAAAGGACGAATTACGAAAAAAAGTAACTTTGGAACGGCCAGAGTTAGCACTTTTGTTTGTGATATATTTAGCCCCATTTTAGCTGTGAGGAGGGGTCGCGAGATCTCCGAAGAGGGACATCAATAACAGAAATCCAACAAACCAGGTAGGAACAATCATGATAAAAGGCAAATTAAGGGGGGCATATGCTTTAGCCTGGAATTGTCCTTTAAGAGCTTGTGTATTTATATGTGCCTCGACCCGATGAGTCGGTAGAGTATCTGCGCACTGGTTGTGGGGGGCCGGTCTGGGCTAAGATGCCAGGGCCGAATTTATGTCCCAGTCCGTCCCTGCTTCATGGCTGTAAACACATGAAAGATCACTCTATTATAACTTTATAATCACTGTCTGTGTTGCTTTCTGGTTCTGACATTGTACAATTTGTAGTAATCATAGAGAAGAGAACCCACATTCATCAAGTCGCCATGGGCTGAGTATTGTAAGCTGTTGTACTACAACCACAGATGTGTGATTAGTTTACCTTTGTTCTGTTGGTTTACTGCCACCAAGCCCTCCTGTAGCTCTGTAAGACAATAATGAAAGCTGTTATTTATTTGTCATTTATTACCTGGCTTGGTTGAATGCTTGATTCTGATTGGTCAATCGCTGAAATCAGTCTAATCAAAGGAGAGCAAACACACAGCATTATTTTCAACTAAACATTGCTCTCAAGAATATTTAGAACAATATTTTAAGTGAGAAATAGACAACGCAGTATCAGAAAATTCCGTCTTGTTTTCCAAGGCGACCGTGTTGCGCTGGGGGGGACACCCAGCGCAACACTTAGGAACATTTTCGGCAGTCTGTAAACAAGGAAAATAGTTTGTTTTGTTTTTAGTTTTGAGTCAAATTATTAATTAATTATGACCAAAAGTAAAATTTCCACCTACACTAAAGGTGTGTTTAAAGGATAATATTGCAGTATTTCTTAAGGTAAATTGCATGTAGGGTAGACACCTGGTTCACACCTCAGCAGATTTTATGAAGATAAGAGTGAGCATTCTCAAGTTATAGGCTTTTTTGTCAGCTTTGACCATGGCGGATTTGCCCTTTTCAGAGATTGGGGTAGATCTAAAGAATAGCCCCCCCCCCCCCAAAAAAAACTAATTTCCCCCAAAAATAAAATGTCACAACAATCCATTTCATTAATGGGAGACACTAAAGATAAGAGAAAACATGGGTGTGTTAAGGTTCTACGTCAGGTAGGGGTATCTCAAAATCGGAGGGCCTCCGCTGCTAGACTATAAAGTTTACCTTCATTCGTGGTCTCCAGTGAATCTTCCATGGATTTAAGCCGATTGAAGATTGTCTTGCCGAGTTCTATCCATTGGGCGGAGGACATGCCTTCTAACTGGGCGTGGTCGATGCCCACCATTCCCATCATCAGAGACCACAGGTCTGGCCTGGTGGACTCTGAGTCAGAGTCAGACACACATTGATTAAACATTTGCCGTACAGTCAGACGCTATATGCTGCAAACGCACGCATTGAAAGATTTAGATTCTTTCAATTCATATTTGTGTGTAGTATGTATATATAAATATATTGTATATGTATGTATATATATATATATATATGTATATATATATATATATATATATATATATATATACAATATATTTATATATACATTTTCTCTGAGTGACCAATCAGAATCAGACACGCATTCAAACAAGCCAATAATATACTATATAGTAATGACAATAATATACATACCATGCCACATGTCACATGTCACATGTCACATGCCACATGTCAAAAAGACTAGATACACAAAATGTAAAATTTTGTGTATCCAGGGTTTTTTTTATTTTTATATTCCTTTAAAGCAGTTTTTTTTCTTCCTTTATAGTATAGTGTATAGATAGTGAATGAGACCCAAACCTTCAGCGGCTGTCAAAAATGTTTTTGCGAGGGGCATGGCAGCTCAATATGTTATTTAACCTTCATAGTTGACAAAAACAGTGAGAAACGGACCTATATGCTTTCCACGGTCGCGGAAGTATTGGAAACGACCCAACTACTTTGTGTCTCCATAGGGAACAAAGCAGGCTCTTTGCGTCTCCATAGGAAAACCACTGTTGGTAGGAGACCACTGCTGGTCATCAAAATGTGATGACCAGCAGTGGTTCCCTATGGAGACACAAAGAGCCTGCTTTGTTCCCTATGGAGACAGAAAGTAGTTGGGTCGTTTCCGATACTTCCGTGACCGTGGAGAGCATAGGTCCGACCGTTTCTCAGTGTTTTTGTCAACTATGAAGGTTAAATAACAAATTGAGCTGCCATGCCCCTCGCAAAAATGCTGGCAACCTTTTTGACAGCCGCTGAAGGTTTGGGTCTCATTCACTATCTGTACACTAAAGGAAGAAAAAAAAAAGACACAAAGCGCCTTATAATTTAATTATTGGCTTCGGAATTTGACAAAAACAAAACAAATATGTACACATCCATGAACTGGGTAATCAATAGAAAAAAAAAGTTATTTTTTTGACTGAATTATCCCTTGAAGTTTGCGTGTGATTAGTTTACCTTGGATCTCTCGGGTTGCTGCTGCCAAGGCCTCCTGCAGAGCTGTAAGACAGTAATTAAAACTGTTATTGTCCTTCAACGTACACCATCTGCTGCAAACACACACACACACACACACACACACACACACACACACACACACACACACACACACACACACACACACACACACACACACACACACAGAGAGAGAGAGAGAGAGAGAGAGAGAGAGAGAGAAAGAGAGAGAGAGAGAGGGAGAGAGAGAGATAGCGGGGGTCACAAAATGTAATTCTCATCAGAAAATTAAAGTTCACCTTTATTCAAGCGCGCCTCTTGTGCTGTAATGACAAATTCATAAATAACGTTACTGTCATTTAACGTACACCAACTGCTGTAAACTCATGCATTGACAGTTTTACATTAATTTAATTCAATATATATATATATATATATATATATATATATATATATATATATATATATATAGTAAATATAACTATAACAAGGTCATTGTAATTGTCATCAGAAACATTGATTGAAGTTCACGTGAGATGACTTCACCTGCGTTCTCTTCCTTAATGATCGCCATCTCCCTCTCTAGCGCTGTAATCACACATTAAATTAAACATTTACAATCATTTAGATGTAATACTCCTTAATCATAACTACAGCATCACACACACGTATCAAAAGTAGCAGATCCACAAGTTGGAGCTTGTAGATCTGCAACTTTTGATGCTTTTGAGTTTGAATCCCGAGAAGGTAACGGTTTTAACATGGCCCATCACTGGAGGTTTCCGGTGATGTGCAAGCTACTTGGAAAATGTAGTAAGCTAAGCTACAAGTTACTCTCAATGAAGCTACAGCGAAGCTATCCCAAAGCAATTAAGATACAATCTACACAGCAAAATAGCTAACTACAACAACACTACTTTTTTTTATCAACTTTCCACCAAACAAATAAGCAGGCAAAACAAATCAGTTTGATTGTTTATTATAAAAGAAACTGCTTTTTTCAGGGTTTTTTTTTGTTTGTTTGTCATGCTTTAATTTACTTTTTTTAATTAAATGAGTAGCTTTTCAGGCCGTGACCCCCGAAAAGAATCATATTTGAACTGGGGACCCCCCACCCTGACAAGACATTCGAACACCCGAATGTAGGAGTCGAGGCATTACATTCACTGTAGTTTGCCTCTGTTCCACAGATAAATATTGTGAAAATAGCAGACCTACAAGCTCACAATTAAGGCTTGTAGATCAGCTATTTTCACAATTTGTGCCTCTTTCCTATATTATTTTTCAATTTGGCCAATGTTTGACCAGTTTTTATGATAACCTTGTTGATAACTTTTGATGCAGTTGTGGTCTTTTTATTTTCATTTTTGTAGATATTAAAATGTCTAAAAGGCCTTTAAATTGTCCTTCATCGGCCGTCATTAGTTAGCTGTTATCAAGTGCACTGTGTGCTGTTTGGGAACAGTTGATAAGCTGCAGCCAGCGGTGGACAGGAACTGAGTAAATGTACTTGAGTACTTTTATTTGTACTTTAAGTATATTTAAAAGCATGTATGTACTCTTGAATACTTAGGTACAATTAAAACAAGTACTTTTATACTCTTACTTAAGTAACATTTTGCCTTTTACTTGTAGTGGAGTAAATTTGACCAGGAGTACTCTGTACTCTTACTCAAGTACTCGGGTCGAGTACTCTGACCATCTCTGGCTGCAGCCCATCAAGCCTGATTCATGCTCCCCGCAGCGTGCAGAAAACGGCTGAGAATAGCAGATCTACAAGCTCACAATGCGAGATAAGCTTGTATGTCAGCTGTTCTCAGAGGTTCTCTGCACGGGATTGAAGCATAATATGCTATATGTCTATATCTCTTCTGTATGTCAGGGGTGTCCAAACATTTTTCAAAGGGGACCACACAAAAAAACACCCTAGGGTCGACTATATCTCCTGACAAAAAAATATATATATATACTTTCGGTCGGACCATAACAATACATATGCATCGCAATAACAATATTTTATTCATTTATTCATAAATGAAAACGATTGGATAGCCATTAATTGGCTTCTCAGTAGAGATATGTATTATAGTTGGACACACAAAGAGCCTTATAATTTAATTATTGGCTTTGGAAAGTGACAAAAAACAAACAAATATACGTATATATACACATCCATGAGCTGAGTAATCAACATTAGTTTACCTTGGTTGCGTCGGTCTGCTGACGCCAAGCCCTCCTGTAGAGCTGTAAGACAGTAATGAAAGCTGTTATTGTCCTTCAACGTACACCATCTGTTGCACACACATACATTGAAAAGTTGTATATTGATTTAATTATGTAATTTATTTTCACATGCTCTATATATATATCGTCACTGTTGGGCAGAAACCTCGTATCTCCAAGTTTCAAATTTGTAAAAAAAAACTCTCGCAAAGTAAAGCCGGCCCTGCTTCATCAGGCAAGGCCGTCACACAAAAGTAGTGACAACAGCCGATCTACAAGCACACAACGTTGTAGATCGGCTGTTTTCACTAGTTTAGTTCATTTTTTTAAATGATATAAAAAGCTAATGGTTTTGGACATACAAGGTTTTCACCCGACAACGACGATATATATATATATATATATATATATATATATAGAGAGAGAGAGAGAGAGAGAGAGAGAGAGAGAGAGCGAGCGGGGGTCACGAAATGTAATTCTCATCAGAAACATTGATTAAAGTTCACCTTTATTCACCCGCTCCTCTTGTGCTGTAATGACACATTAATAGAAAAAAACGTTATTGTCATTTAACGTACACCATCTGCTGTAAACTCATGCATTGAAAGTTTTACATTAATTTGATTCAATTCAAGTGTATGTGTGTGTCGTGCACGCGTGCGTGCGTGCGTGCGTGCGTGGATCTGCATCAGGTTTCCACCAGAAAGAGATGGTATAGATCAGGGGTGTCCAAACTTTTTTCAAAGGGGGCCACACTAGAAAGAACACCCAAGGGCACTTCTCAGTAGAGACATGTATTAATAGTTGATGTTAATTACCTGCATTCAAACTATCCATCATTCCCTGAAATTCTGCTGGCATTCCACCCTGGCCCTGAACCAATGTCCCAGACAGGCACACCAGCACCACAAGGTGGAGCCGCAGAGTAACAGCAGCCTTCATCCTCTCCAGTGGTGAATGTGAATGTAGCAGACAGGATGGTCCAGCTTTATATACTGTAGCTTAGCAGCACAAGGTCATGAATATTAAACCTTTCTACCGACGCGTCTGTTTATGTGTCCTCCAATAGGCTTCCGTAAACATCTTCTGAAAAGCTGCCAGTCTGCCACCTAATCCATGGCTCTTCAATAGGTGGTCCTGGACCCCCAGGGGGTCCTCAGAGTTACCACAGAGGGACACCAAGTTTTCTTTTTCTGTAAATGTCAAAATTCAACATAATAATATAGCTGCAAGCAGCGATAACGGGGCCAAGCTATAGACTTAAAGGGGAAGACCACCCATTTTCAATATTGAACTATGTCATATACCTTAGAGGAGTTGTGTGGAAATACAAAAAAAAGTTTCCCCTCTTCTGTGTTGCCTAGACCTGGAGGATTGATTTGGGGGTTTGTATTGCAAATCACAACGTGATGACATCACACCGTTGTACTTTACAATACAAACCCCAAAATCAATCCTATTTCCACACAACTCCTCTAAGTTAAATATTGAAAATGGGTGGTCTTCCCCTTTAAGGTAGCCGCACACTAGCCGATAATCGGGGCATTTAATGACCCTCCCGAGTATCGGGAGGACTGTGTCTGAAACAGGGCTGATTGTCAGGCATAAATGTCGTCTAGTGTGAGTGTTCACAGATCTAATCTGAGCCCAGCCGAGTGGCTCGCAGGACGATCGGGCCAGCCCGACTCTTTTCAAAAATGTTTGTGACTCATTTTTCTATGAGTCACAGCATCATTCACAACACCCGTTCGCAACTCAGTCAGCCAATCACATTCGATTCATCTCCGCCCGCGTCATCTTGAAGTTAACAGGAACTATGTTGTGCGTTTGTGTTCCGTATCTCTCACGAGTAGCAACAGAATTGGCTGCGACTGTCTGTCTGCCCGCGTGTTAAACTTAAAGTCTGCGACGGCAGGGTGTAAAAGTGGATCATTTGGAAACTGTAACCTGACTGGACATCGTCAGAAACGGTGGATATGGGAGATCCGCCATAGAACCACGCCATGGCACAAGACAGGCTATCTGCAGACACAGCGGTACCTCTCAGCTCCACGCTAGCGGCAGGAAGTGACCTCACAGTTTAGGGTTTAGGTTTAGGTTTAGGCACAGTTTTACTGAGGTTAGGGTTAGGGTTTGGGTTAGGTTTAGGCATGGTATTTATGTGCCGTTATGGACAGAAGAGTAAATCTTCGTCCCCCAGTATCCACGTTGTAAAAGATAATACAAAAAAAAAAAGCGCTAAAACCAGGGTCCGGGTTCGCTTCCCAACGAGGGGAGATACATAGTCCGGGGAGAACTTCCGCTGAAGTGTGGAGGTCACGTGACATCCGGGCCAGCGTGGAGCTGAGAGGTAGGCCTACCCCGTGTGGCTGCTGATAGTTGCCTCTCCCATGGCACAGAGGTACTGTACAGGGGAGGGGAGACTGGTTAACGCAGGGGAGTGTGGGTCTTTTGAAGAGGCTTGTGGCTGCTATAATATAACCAGGTGTTGTCTTGTTGTAGCCTACTGTACTGTTGTACTGAGTTGGTTGAACTAGAATTTGGTTCTATAACCAGTTGTGGTCTTGTTGTACTCTATATTGGACATTATTCCTTAAAATGTTGTTTTTCATCAAAAGGATGAGAGATAATGTGAAATAATTTTAGATAAGATGGATAATATGTTATGTTATTTGCTGACAAAACATTTAGGGGGGTAAAATACATGTTATTTGCTGACAAAACATTTAGAGGGGTAAAATAATTGTCCTGACTAAAACTAGACTAAAATGTAGGGGTGTAACGATATAGTAACTGCATCGAAATATCGTTTTTAACGTAAAAAAGAAAATCAAAGTATATCGAAATGAAAACAGCTAAAATCGAATCGTATCGTTTGATTTTGTATCAAATCAGCAGCATCGAATCAGCAGTGCAAAGAGGTGGAAGTGTAGAACAGTAAAAGGTGTGGGTGGACATAAGGAACCACTCGGTGGAAGCTAACGTTGTCCCAGACGACAACATTGCTCTCCAGACATAAATGTGTAGAGATTTGAATATTTTTGTGTTGTAGGTTCATGCTTTGAGATTTTACCTGAGGATAGTGTGCAACAACTGAACATTGTGTGTAGTGTTTGGACTACAAGGTGATTGAGTGTAAGACAGGGTCTAATGCAGATAAAGGAGTGTGAAGTGAAGTAGTGCCGTATCAGGCCAATGATTATTGCGACCGAAGGTCGCATTATACCCTGAAAAACCTTGTAGCTTGTCTGTCTGTCTGTCTGTCTGTCTGTCTGTCTGTCTGTCTGTCTGTCTGTCTGTCTGTCTGTCTGTCTGTCTGTCTGACTGTCTGTCTGTACAGGAAGTGATGTCAGTGTGATGTCAGTGAGTCACAGTGATGTGGTACAGAAAGAATGACTCATATAAGGGCATAAAAAGGATGTCACGTGACATCACTTCCTGTACTGACAGTCAGACAAGCTACGATATTTCTCAGGGTATACTAAGACACCTCAGGGTGACTTGCGACCTCAGGGTGACATGCGACCAAATTCTTGGCCATCTGGCCAGTGATGTATGTGGGACCAGTTACTCATGTATGGAGACCCCTTCATGATAGTTATGTTATGTCAAAACATGCCCATATATGGACATTACCAAATATGGGCATTCCCATATATGTCCTTAATATTGATAACATAATATATCCTTAATAATGTCCTTAATATTGACAATATAGGAATCTCCATATATGGGCATAAAACGTACGTTAATTAGTAATGCCAAGCAGTGCCTTGGTGAGTTAGGGCCTTGGTTTGATGCCTGTGGATCTCCATGGGCATAATGGGGTACCCTAACATTCTCATTTTCGGCCTGGGATTTATGACATCAGAAATCTCCATGTATGGGCGTAAAAGTTTTTTTTTCTTTTTCTGGGAATGACCATATATGGACTTTTATACCCTGAGAAATCTCATAGCTTGTCTGACTGTCAGTACAGGACGTGATGTCACGTGACATCCTTTTTATGCCCATATATGAGTCATTCTGTACCACATCACTGTGACTCACTGACATCACGTGACATCACATCCTGTACTGACAGTCAGACAATACTGACAGTCAGACAAGCTACGAGATTTTTCAGGGTATAATTGCGACCTAAGGTCGCAAAAAAGTCCTTATATAGTCATTCCCAGAAAAAGAAAAAAAAAACGTTTATGTCCATACATGGAGATTTCTGATGTCACGTTTTTTTTTATGCCCATCTCCATGTATGGGCATAACATATATTGTATGTATATGGATACATATTATTATTAATAAAGGATAAAATAATATAAAAAGTCCATATATGGACATTCCCAGAAAAAGAAAAACACCTTTTATGCCCATACATAGAGATTTCTGATGTCATAAATCACAGGCCGAATATGAGAATGTTAGGGTACCCCATAATGCCCATATATGGAGATCCTCAGGCATCAAACCAAGGCCCTAACTCTCCAAGGCCCTGCTTGGCATTACTTACGTACGTTTTATGCCCACATATGGAGATTCCTATATTGTCAATATTAAGGACATTATTAACTCTCCCCACGCTTCGAACGATAACGCTCGCCCCATTTTTTACAGAACGTCGATGCCAATACGGCGCTCGTTCGGTTCGTTCGTCTGATGACTGTAAGCTGATGAGGCGTCGCGCGGCCGTTTACTGTAAACACATTTTCCGCTGTGATGGTGTAAAAAATCCATTATGCGTTAGATCAACGGAGAACAATTCACTTCCTTGTTGATTTCCTCTGGCCCGGAGGCTCTGTAGCCAGTGACTGCTCTGAATGTACGGCAACACATAGCAGGACAATTCACATTCATTCTCGCATGACGCCGCCCTCTGCTGCCTGGCAGACCAAAGTGCACTATTGCACAACCAAAAAAAATAAAAATAAATAAATAAATGTCTGTCTGTCTATCTACTATAACGTCGCAAAGGTAAGCCGCTTTTTGATGGCGCCAGACCCAATAAATAAATAAATGATCTGGCAGTAGGAGAGTTAAGGATATTATGTTATCAATATTAATGGGCGGTGTGTTCCTCCCTCCGCGTCATCAGCGCCCACACCCTAGGTGGGGTTGGCGATAGGGCCTTTCCTCATGTCAGTGGTACAGTAGTTCTGCTCAGAGCACAAGTCAGAGTTCACAGTTCTACTGTCTCTGCTTCAAGGACCAGCTGAACCATAACAAGACATACTGTAACATAAACAATAGCCATCAGGCCTATAGTGGAGACATTTAGACTCTTACAAGCTACCAAATGTCATAATGTATTGTCCAATAATTACTATACAAGAGGTAGCTCAGACAAAGCACTCTGTTGACAAAGCCTCTGTGACCCTTGGTCATAATGAGCAGCTGTGCTGGTCGCAACAAAGCTGCCGGCTCGATATCATTGTTTTTGTAAGCAGCTATGCTAGCAGTTTCATGTGACGTTCAGGGACAAATAGCTATATGTGTTATTATTGTCTGGTTTCTCTCTGGAGAGAGAGAGAGAGAGAGAGAGAGAGAGAGAGAGAGAGAGAGAGAGAGAGAGAGAGAGAGAGAGGCAGGCAGGCAGTGTTGTGGAATTCTGGATCAATCAATAATCTAACATCGTAACCACCAGACCAAAGGGACAAAAGGGACATCCCTTTGGACCGGGGGAGATACAGTACATTATGTGTAGGATCTTTTGGCAATGAAAAGTTTGCCAGGGCAGAAAAAAAGGTTGTGAAACACAGACTTAGATGCATTAGTCGTACTAAAAGAACGCCTACTATTAGAAATGATAGCATTATGAAACCTGAGTGACATACATCAGTTCAAATGTTTTGAAGGTGTTTTGTGTCCTGTTTCCATAACTATATAGGCCTATGCTGTGTTTGGCCTTCTACCGGTACCCATCAAATGTTTGACCAAATTACAACATTTAAAGTTACACTGAGCAATGAATGGCTCAAATTTACCTATTCAACATCATAAAGGCGCAGGTCTTCACCCTCAATGAACCCTGATGTCCAAAAAGGTTGAAGGAGCCAAAATCATTCGTCTGCTAGTCATCCAGTGAAGAACCACACACGCACGCACACACACGCACGGCGCACGCATAACTCTCATGTCAGTGGTACAGAGTTCTACTGTCACTGCTTCAAGGACCAGCTGATCCATAACAAGACATACTGTACCATAAACAATAGCCATCAGGCCTATAGTGGAGACATTTACATTCTTACAAGCTACCAAATATCATAATGTATTGTCCAAGTATTGTTATACAAGAGGAGGTTCAGACAAAGCAATCTGTTGACCAAAGCCTCGGTGACCCTTGGTGATATCAGCAGTGCTGCAGGTCGCCAGGGGCGTCACAAGGGGGGAGAGTGGGACTGTGGTGCCGCGCTGTGAGCTTGTATATCTGCTATTCTTCAAGAGTTAAAGCACCAAATACTGTGTTCCCAGTCTAAATGGGTTAAACCCCCTCCCCCTATGAAGAACATTCATGGGGGGCCCGCAGTGAATCCTTGTACCCAGGGCCCAGAATTTGGTGCGACACCCCTGCTGGTCGCAAAACAAAGCTGCCGGCTCGCTGTCATTGTTTTTTTGGCGATGCCGTGCAAGCAGCTACGCTAGCAGTTTCATGTGACGTTCAGGGACATAATTATAGCTAAATGTGTCATTAAAAATGTTGACATTCCTATCGCGCTGGTTTCACACTGGAGTTTTATTTTTATTTTTATATAAAACACAACAAAGCAATCAAACAGGTGATAATGTCAATAATAATGTCAACCACTCAGTCATGCTTGGTTTTTATGTACAGTTCTTTGTAAAACTTCTGGATCAATCAATAATCGATGAGGCAATTACGAGACCAGACAATATTTTAGGTGGTGATGGCTATGCTTTAATGCAGTGGTTCTCAACCTGTGGGTCGGGACCCCCAGGGGGGTCCCCAAATTATTTTGGGGAGTCCCCAGATGATTAGCTTAATGTGCAATGTTGTTTTTTCACTCAACAGTAAACAAACCAACATAAAGTTTAAGTGTATAGAAGGAATCTGCACATTTCTAAAGTGACAATTTAAGGACTTTTTAGTCTATAAAATGTCAAATTAAACATTGGCCAAATTGTCAAATATTAGAGGCAGAAATTGTGAAAATAGACGTCTATTTTCACAATAGAACCGTGTTATACAAAATGAAATGCCCCAACTCTTAGTGCTCGTCAGGGTGGGGGGTCCCCAGTTAAAATATGATTATTTTGGGGGTCGCGGCCTAAAAAAGGTTGAGAACCACTGCTTTAATGTACACTACTACATGCATGGGGAGAGGTACAATAACACTCATGTCAGTGGTACAGTAGTTCTGTTACAGTACAGTAACACTCGGATTATTACAACGGATTATTTTTCACTGGGGAGGTAAAGCCACGAACACCCATGGGTGTCCACATGCAACGCCGAATAATTTCCAAAACTCCGGCTGCAGAGCATTTTTGTTACCCGGGCGTATTTCTTTTGCCTTGTGGACACCATAAACGGAGAAGTTCTTTGCTTGCATGCTTACGTCCTCCTCCTTGCTATGAGAGAATCCCGTGGCGTGGTGGTCTCTGTAGAATATCCATATTTATGAGCGCATTCACGACATGTTAACATTAGAGAGCTCAGCTGTCTTGTTTAGGGATGGTGCCCTAATGAATGATTGTTTTAATGATATTTGTTACTCTTGTCAAATGTCATCTTCATAGATGGTGGTCACTGGTCAGCCACGAACTCACAGTTGCAAAAGATACTACCCAGCTAACAAGGCTCCGCCACTGATGACGTGACGCTGGTATTTTAAGAGCGGGTCCACGCCGTGCGGGAAACGCAGACGCTCAGCTCTCCTCACGCCGATCAATCCCGCTATCTAGAATTCCTTAGCGTGACGATTTTGAGTGGCGTATAGCAATAGTGTAACGACGACCTCACGTCCTCACGCAACGCCACCCTTAAAGCCATAGGATATTCTCTCTCTCTATCTCTCTCATTGTACAGCACTTTTGTAATTTCTTTATTTTTTGCCATTATTATGCCAATATTATTATATTGGTGTTATTTACTGTTTCAAACAAAACAAGATGACTTCGGTAATAATACTGATTCAATTCCAATGAAAACTGTCTTCTAAATAAAGTTATTTTATTTTTATTTATTTATGTTTTTCCTTATTTATTTATTTTTTCATTATTGTGCTGTTGCTATTTTATTTATTCATTAGGCTTGCATTGTCAAATTGTATTTTGTAGGGTTTTAATGTTTACAACTTTTTTATTCATCACGGAATCCACAGACCGGAAGTGGTCACCGTGCTATCGGTGCCTTTCCGTGTCGTATCTTTTCTTCTCGGTCAAAGAGAAAACGCGAGTATGGGACCACAGGACCATGCATTGGAGAGATACATGTTGAATTTTATACTTAATTCTTCTACTCCTGGAAATGTAATTCATTTGAAACGGTGAGTGTATATGTGGGGAAGTGTGGTCTGTGTAGTAAAGTCTAAATGTCCGTGTGTGAGACCTTCCTTTGTTTGCCTATTTGTAGCTTGTTAGCTACATAGCATGGTAGCCTCGTCGTAAACATTCTCTTATTTTCATTTGCGGTATTATTGCGTCGTGGTGCAGTGCTTGAAATCATACCCATTCAGTCATAACATACTAATGTTTGTTTGATAGGGGAGCGTGTCGCTATTTCGACGTGTCATTTGTTCGACGGCCCGCAATTTCGACGCGCCGATAGTTCGACTTAGGGATCGCGAGATTTCGGCGCCGCTGTTTCGACTGCACCCTTTTTCGAAAAAAAGGACGGCAATGTTTCGACACGACAACTGTCCGACACAACAACAGTTCGACAAGGCAGCACGGTATTTCGACAATGAAAAAACAAGTCTCTCAGCGACACGCTCCCCCCGACAGACTCATGGTGCCAACGCTCCAGCCTCCAGTAGGAGCGAGCAACCCGGTTGTAGGTCGCTAAATGATCTCGCCCTCTCTCCGCTCCTAACCCAGCCTTCCCCTCCCCCGACCCTTCTATCGTTTCTAGGCTATTTGTTGTTCTGCCTATCTACATAGGCCTACTGTGTTTTATCCGTCCGTCTGTCCGTCTGTCCGTCCGTCTGTCTGTCTGTCTGTCTGTCTGTCTGTCTCTGTCTCTGTCTCTCTCCCTCTCTTTCTTTCTCTCTCGTCTCTCTCTCTCCCTCCCTCCCTCCCTCACTCACTCACTCACTCACACACACATACGCACAGACAAACCACAATTTTCTGTGGAGACCGGGTTGCAATGCGCACACACACACACACACACACACACACACACACACACACACCAAACGCTCTGAAAGTAGCCTATATAATCAATGCCAAATTGGGAATTATTTTGTAAAAAGGCTATGAACATGAACTGTAGGCAGGGTCTCCATTTAGAAGCCCCGTGGATTTATTAGCTGGAGTACGTGAGTGATCGCCGATTAGGCCTATAATAACCTATTTAATATGCTCTAGACTGTCCCGACAGAACTTATCACAGGGTGTTCGCGCATCCTCTGTCTGTCTGTCTCTCGCCTCCTCGCTTTCTCTCTCTCCTCTCTCTCTCTCTCTCTCTCTGTGTGCGCGGTGGCACATGCTTAAAATAACATATCTGCAAGCTAACATCCTGTATATCCGACGGTGTTGATAGCTTGTAAATCTGTTATTTTTGCGCATGTAACCATGTACTTGTTTAAAAAAACTCCATGCTCTGCAGCTTTCTATTGGACACAGACCGGCAGGTTCATAATGCATATAGGCCTATGGCATATGCCCACAGCTAGGGAGGAGAGTATATTTTACGTTTATATGGGGCTAGTACATTTTGCACCCATATTACTGTCATGTCTTAATAATATGTTGCTCTTAACAAGTAAGTTAAGTGATTGATGGAGCCTGCTGCGCACTGACTGTGGCCATTCATTAGGCTACTCTTAAACAGGGCCGTGCAGTCCATACAGGCAAAATAGGCAGCCCCACACAGGCTGGGGGCCTCATGAGATTATTATAATTTTTTTAACCAACATGGGCATGGGCCCCCGTTGAGCTGTTGAACAGAGAACAGTTGAAGTGAGGGTTAACATGAAACAATTGCTTTGGACATATTAGCTCATTAGAATCTGAAAAGAGCTTGGCTCTCAAAGGTGCAGACCAGATAACAATGGCCCTAATCACCCAAGCAGTTCCTTCATGTGTGTTCTGTGATGTCACATACATCTTTAAAGTGATCCCTGACTAGTAAGCCATGTAGGCCTTAATATGTTATAATAACCCTCTTTAAAGTGATCCCTGACTAATACGACAAATATGCCTTAATACATTATAATTGTCCTCTATAACTACAATGTATAATTAAAAACACCTCAATTATTGTAGTGATGACGGTCGTAGAAGATACATTTTGGCTGGACGGGCCAATTTAAAATGGCGGTGTAAACAAGTTTTAGATGTTGAATTAAACACTTTACTAACCCGGCAAAACATCCTACTGGGCCCGACCAGCCAAAATGTATCTTCTACGTCATCACTGCATGCGACGAACAGTGCAATGGCTCCCCCCATGGGTTGAAAATATAACTTTTTTTCTCTCAAAGGAATATATTGTAAGTGTTTTAAATGGTATATTTTGGTTAAAGAGGGTTATTATAACATATTAAGGCCTACATGGCTTACTTGTCAGGGATCACTTTAAGAGGCAGGGGCGTGCAGAGACATTTTGAAGGGGGGGTACTCAAGTGAAAAAAAGGGCACCTTGTGGAACCATCGACTACCTAGTAGTTGCATTGGTAATTCAGTTTTTGGGGGGGGGGGGGGGGGGGGGGGGATTTGAATGATGTCAAGTGGCCGGCACTTACACATACATTACATGAGTTAACAGGTTCAGACAATGGTCTATTGATATGCATACCTGCCCTGCTGTGACATATCTAATAGGTATTGATATGCATGTATAAATTCATTGAATAACCGATTAACCATTTAATCGACTATAGTCCCTGAAAATCGCAGGCCCCCCCTGCAAGTGAAAATCGCAGGGTCCCCCTTTTGCAAATGATGGAGTTCTATCCGTCCGTCATTCAAGGTTATATGAGATACATAAAGGTTTCCTGTGTAAATAAGCCGAAAAGGTTACTAGGATCTCCTTTTAGTTGACCTTGGCTTGTACCAGTGAACTGTACTGTCATGAAACTGTACTTTTAATAGTCTTCAATCAATCAATCAATCAATCAATCTATCTGGAAGAAGTTGCACATGAACTCTGCAGCCGCACAGAGGCACTCCAACAAGACCACTCTGACAAGCTAAATGCTGGGTGCAGTAAATGTATTTGTCTGCATAAAGGCAATAATTGAAGTAGCTATGAATTGAAATATAATTAACAGGCTGCCTGTGGACACACATCCATTTACATGCATTTATTGTGAGACAAAGGTTGAGAACCACTGCAAAACAGGCACTTAAAAGTTATTCTTGTTCTTATTATCATTAAGGTAGTTAGTTATTTGTAGGTAATAACTCTGATATTCCCATTATGTTATCTTGTAGCTATAAAAATTCATGTGAGAGTGAAGCACAATTGCTTTTTCTTATTTTGTTTATATGGAATTCTTTTTGAAAAAATGCTAGTTTGCATTAAACTCATGATTTATTTTCTCATATCTTAATTATTTGAAAATATTTTCAAACGAGCACAGGTCTCCACCAGGCCACACAAATCGGTCTGTTATAGCGCCACCATGAGGCTGATTTAAAAAATGTGGGGCAGAGGTTCTGAATTAGCATCCAGGGAGTGTGTGTGCTCAGTTTGGCAGCGATGGGGCCAACGGCGCCGGAGATTAGCTGGTAACAACCAGGCCACACAAATCGGCCTGTTATAGCGCCACCTAAGCACGGCCCTGCTTATCCCGTAAAGATTACTTTATCCCACGTCCTCAGGTAATGTTGAGAGAGAGAGAGAGAGAGAGAGAGAGAGAGAGAGAGAGAGAGAGAGAGAGAGAGAGAGAGGGAGAGGGAGGGAGGGTCGGGGGAGGTAAGGCTGGGTTAGGAGCGGTGAGCGTGTGTGTGAGAGAGACTTTTTTTTTTTCTTTTTTTGTCGAAATACGTGCAGCCTTGTCGAAAGACCGTGCCGGCCAGTCGAAAGACCGTGCCGCCCTGTCGAAAGACCGGCGTCAGTTTTTTCGAAAAAACGTGCCGTCGAAACAGCGGCGCCGAAATCTCGCGAACCCTAAGTCGAACTATCGGCGCGTCGAAGTTGCGGGCCGTCGAACATTTGACACGTCGAAAAAGCGAGATTTCCCCGTTTGATAGATTGGTAAACAGATCTACGTTTTGTATATATATATATTTTGTGAGAGAGAGAGAGTGTGTGTGTGTGTGTGTGTGTGTGTGTGTGTGTGTGTGTGTGTGGCTAATGGGCTAATGTTAGCAATGTTTGCGTCAAGCACTAGGAGCCATCCCTTTGTTGTTGTTTTGTTTTTGTTTTTGTCAGCAGACAAAAAAGCTGCTTATTTTATTAATGATTCCCTATTTATGTGTGTATTCATATCTGACCTGCACATGTAAAGATAGCCAGTGGTTCTCAAAGCAGATTACAGGGACCCTTAGGGTTCATTTGGTTCCATTTACACTGGCAGACCACAAATCATCTCTGTGTGTAGGTAAACCTCTATCTGTAGCCTTAAAATGTCTTGTCTAATGTTCCCCATCTGGCTATTTTTGCTTTTCAATTTATTTTTTAAATGTGTTGAGTATGAGAGTGTAAAATTCCACCACCAAGCCCAAATACTCTATTTTTATTAAATCATTTACCCAAACAGAAGACCTACAAGCTCTGCAGATGGGCTATTTTCACTACTTATGGATGGACCCTAACATGTCTGTAACTCTGAGAGAGTACAAATGGAACCAAATTGACCCTTACAAGTCTGTAACTCAGAGTGTACTTATGAAACCAAATGTACCTTTACAGGTCTGTAACTCTCTGAGTGTAAAATGGACCCTGCTTTGAGATTGTAGATCAGCTTTTTTGGCTTGGAGATTACTGTAATTTGGGAAAAGAAATGTATTGAAATGCATTTATTCAATTATTGACACTCTCTCTCTGTTCATCATCCTCCTGCAGGAAGATCCGGTCCCCACACCAAGCTGAAAACCTTCCTGCATAAAGTCCTGCATCCAGCTCCCTGGCCAGCAATGGACCACACCGAACCACATGCCCCCTATTCAGACCACCCTCATCCCGAGACACGGCCACGCGACATAGTTGGACCTCCCAACGCCATACGAAAGAAGCACAGCACAGCCCAGGATACCACAGTCGCTCAGTCCCCATGCCCACCTACTTCATCCATTTGGTTCCATGTGTACACTCTCAGAGTTACAGACCTGTTAGGGTCCATTTGATTCCATTTGCACACTGTCAGAGTTAGGAAGAGTGTTTTCTGCTGGTGTTTCAGTCCGAGTGTATCAAAGGGTGCGTTCGGAAATGCGCACCGGGTGTGTGCTCAGTGTAGTGGATGCCTAAACCTAATCCTAACCCTAACCTCAGTAAAACTATGCCTAACCCTAACCCTAACCTCAGTAAATCTATGCCTAAACCTAACCCTAACCAGAACCGGTGCGCATTTCCGAACGCACCCTTTGATACACTGACTGAAACACCAGAAGAAAACACTCTTCCTAACTCTGACAGTGTGCAAATGGAATCAAATGGACCCTAACAGGTCTGTAACTCTGAGAGTGTACACATGAAACCAAATGGACACTGACAGACAGTGTGCACTGTCAGTTTTCCCTTGTGGGATAAGCTATCTATCTATCTAAGCTCTCCATGCCTTCACCTCCTGGCCCCAAGTCTAAACGCTCACCACCCGTACACAAAGTTCATTGACCTTCCCACTGTTCTCTACCTAAAGGATGTTTTGTGTTTAAACCTTTTGAATATTGTTTCTAGAGTTCAAAATATTGTTCATCCCCACCATTACCCTACCATCTGGTGTCTTTTGACTTGGGTCTTTTGACTTCATGTTAAGTGGATCAGTTTAACTTTTCTATTTGAATTAATTTTACATACCCCTTCATGAAACAAACTGATGATGGGAATGTGGTTCCAATTCTGTCCAATGCCAGCTCTGATGGTACTGTAATTCATTTTTAGGGTTGACAGCATGCACACAATCTGTCTATAGAAAGACTAAATACTTTTAATGTTTACAATGTCATCCGATATACATGTGGTAATGTTATTATATGTTGTACCTCTTCAGTGCCACAGTACAGTTTAAACTATTATAGAAAAGTTACATGTGTATTGAGCTTGGATATTGGCTATGTTTACACCTTTCTGTTTTTAGCATACAGGATAAATGATTAACCTTTCCCAAAATAATATATAGCAGAGCCTTTAGGATATCAAAATGTACTGTTAACCCACCCATACTTTGTTTAAATTCTTTTCAGGCAGGTTTACCAGTTGTCAATGATATAAAGATGGCAACCTTTGTGTAATGTGATTGCTTGAAGTTTTTATTGGAGGTTTTGCAAGGGCTTATTTTCATTGATATCATTCTCTAACTCAGTGGTTCTCTCTGGTTCCCTTAATGTGCAACATTGTTTTCTCACTCAACACTGCAGAGGGTATCTGCACATTTCTAAAGTGACAATTGAAGGACTTTTTAATTTAAAATGACAAATTAAACATGGGCCAAATTGTCAAAATTAGAGGCAGAAATTGTGAAAATAGCCGATCTACATGCTTGTGAGCATGCAGATTGTGAGCATGTAGATCTGCTATTTTCACAATAGAACTATGTTCTACAAAATGTAATGTCTCAACTCTTAGTGCTCGTCAGGGTAGGGGGTCCCCAGTTAAAATATGATTATTTTGGGGGTCATGGCCAGAAAAGGTTGAGGACCACTGCTCTAACTCATTAAATTGAATGACAGACAGTACACAGTACTATGCAGTAAAGCACTTGTAAACAAAAGAACAAAAGAGATTTACATCAGTAGGCTACAACTGATATCATCCTGCCTTGTACATAATTGTGATTGCTTGTTGCTTGTGTACATTTAAATAAAAAAGAAGAAAACGAAGTTAATGTCTGTGCCTCAACTGATTGTATAAATACTGTATGGGTGAAGGGAGGGGAGGAGGGTACATAATATGGGGGGGGGGGGGGGGGCATAATGATGTTGCTATACGACGGTGTCACGCTATTCGCTCGCTATCGCCGCACGCCGGGCTCCGCCGGAGTGACGTCGTTTGGAGGCTTGGCGTAAGGCTTGGCGTGCGCTGATCAAGGACGTGACGTCAGCGCAGCGTAACACGCCTGGCGAACGACACGCTAATGGCGATCGCGAGGCGGCGTGACGCCGTTCTCACGTCAGAAATATCGGGAAAATTGTTAGCTGGGTAGTTATGTTCTGAATTTGTTGTCTCACATAGCTTTCCACCGGCTCAATAAGCTGGATCGATAAGGTGCTCATTATCAATAACGAGATGCAGCCCTCGTCTTGTTGATGGAGCATATCTGACGCGACGCGCCTGCCTCTTCTCTTTGTCAAAGTTTGGATATCAAATGCCAATATCAAATGATTTCAAGCATAATGGAGACATACACACGCATGCAGGCATTATTCCAGCCCATTCTCACCAGTTGTCTGACGCTTTGAAGGTGAGAATATGTTGATTATTCACGGCATGTGCTGCCTTTTAAATTATTTCCACGATCAGCACAAGCACAAAATAAAAAAGTCTGTCTGTAGTTGCTTCTTGCGGTGAAGTGGTGTGTAGGCTCTAGGCTGTGTAGCCTACATTATCTTCCATCTCTCTCCTATCTCTAACATGTGTGTCTGCCACTCTAATTTAGTAATAGATGCTCTTTGTCTGTGCTTTAACAAGTGCACTGAAGCATTATTATGATTATGTTCTCATTTCCAACTTGAGGCAACTTAGAGATCAGATGTTCAAATAGGCTAAACATTTTCCAGGGACTATTACAAATTTAAAAAAGAGTCCCCATTATGCAAGTAAAGAACATTTGATTGTGGTTTAATAAATAGCTATGCAACGTTCTCCTCTGCTGCACCGTTAAACGGTCCCGTCTTACAAAGCTCTCTCTCACACTCTAAAGTGTGAAGATTGTGAAACTTGGACGATGCATAGCCTATAGATAGATAGCTGCTGCAATGATTGCATGAGAGCAGGGGGACGTGGCCACCGGCTTCGGTGACGCGCAGACAGGGATTTATAGCGTTTTGATAATACCGTGTGGACACACATATTTTTATACACGTATAGGCGTATAGGTTTCAAAACGAAGTCAGAAACGCCCGGGGATTTTTTAGGTATAGTCAGGGCCTCAGATTCACAGGGCCTCAGATTCATTCAGTATTCACTGGGTCATTTAGTGCACTGTTCCGTGGAAGAAAAAAAGGATTTTTGGAGAAAAAAAAAATGTTTTACATAAGTGGGCGGCGCTATAAAAGGCAGATATGGAAAATGCAGGGCAAAGGTTTTTCCTTGGCCTCTAGTGAGTGCACATACAACATTGTACACTGATCAGTAGAGTTATAGGTCAAAACACAATCGGGCTGTTATAGTGCCACCATGAAGCTGATTTTATTTATTTTTTTGTTTTTGCATTTATTCCTCTGCCTATTGGGAATGTGCATGCAACATTTCACCAGAATCGCACACTGCGTTCATAACTCAGGCATTTTGTGTGGCGGGACGGACGGACGGACGGATGGACGGAGGCGAAAACATAATCTCTCCCCATGCCTTTCGGCTGTTGGAGACAAATATAATATAATATATAATATAATATATAATATATAATATATAATATATATAATGTATGATATATAATCTGTGACACGTTGTGAGCTTGTAGATCTGCTATTTTCAGCAAAAGAGGCAGAAATATATTTTTTATTTTTTACCAAGTATTGAAGTTTCAAGTGGTTAAATGTCTGAAAATACACATTAACATGAATCCAACATAAGAAAAGCTAATGTGCAAACAGTAGGCCAACTGCATTAACTGCTCAGCCTGCTGTAGTGACTATGTTGTCCACCAGGGGGTGCCATTTAAAAGCACAAGAGAATAAAACACTAGACTACAATGTAAGGAATGTTCTCTATGTAGAACTCATTAAAACACTCACCATATTACCGTATGTTATGTATTACAAACCACAATGTAAACAAATAACAAATAAAAGCTAGACTAAAAAATGTTAAGGAAAATGTTAAGGAGTGACTAGTGGGGAAGAGATCCAGTAGAACTAAAAGACAAGTCATTATATGATTGGTTGCTAATTGGGTGTTGCACTCTGAGAATAGCAGATCTACAAGCTGACAAAACGTTGTGAGGCTTGTATATCTTCTTTTCAATTTTCAGAATGTTTGCAAGTGCAAAATCAGCCATCAAGTCACCGCCAAAATATATAGCCTAGGCTGTTTGAAAATAAAACTAAATAAACAAAATAAAAAATAAATTTTCTATAAACCTTTTCTCAAGTACATTTTGAATTCCGGACTTTTACTTGCAACAGTATTTCTACATAGGCTACTACTTTTACTTAAGTATAAAATGCGAGTACGTTTTCCACCTCTGTAAATAGATAAACATTCAGTGGTTTTCAAGCTCTTATTCTGACAACTTCAGGACGTGTGACCTTGACAACCCGGATGTACGGATTAAGGGAACTACAAACTGCACGAGAAGGACTACAACAACTGCTCTATAATCACTCCTATGGTATTTAAAACACACTAAATCACTTCACCTCGACGCTCTGCTCTACTTTTACAAGTGTGTGTGTGTGTGTGTGTGTGTGTGTGTGTGTGTGTGTGTGTGTGTGTGTGTGTGTGTGTGTGTGTGTGTGTGTGTGTTAGCTCAGGGGTAGAGAAACCGTCGTTAGAGCACAAAGGGTTCCCAGTTCGAATCCGGGCTCCACCTGAGTTAATGTTGAAGCGTCCTTGGGCAAGACTCTGAACCCCTAATTGCTCCCAGTGAGTAGGTTGGTGCCATGCATGGTTTCCTCCGCCACCGGTGTATGAATGTGTGTGTGAATGGGTGAATGTAATGCACAATCTATGTAAAGCGCTTTGGATAAAAGCGCTATATAAATGCACGATTCTTTTGGGTGAGGCGTTCTGGAAAAAGTATTGTAATTCTTTACTCAAGTAAATGTTTCAATACTGCAATGTAGAGATGGTCTACTCTGTTACAAGTAGAAGTCCTGTATTCAACATGTACTTAAAATAACAGGTATTGTATCAAACGTATTGTTTTGGCATGAAAGCCAGCATTCTTAATCCTGCATCATACAAACCAAACCGCATGTAAATTGGTCCAGAACTCACCAAGTTGTGTGTTGCTTTAAACCCATGAAATAGACACCAAGTTTGCATTTCTAGGCGATCTGGTTGAAATGTTATCACCAAGACTATTTTTTTATAGGGCCAATATTGAGGCGGCCATATTGGATTTCCAGCAGCAAGTTGACCGGGTAGTCCATATAGGTTGTGTTCCTAAGGGTCATAGATAATATTTCTGGTGGGGGGGGGATATTTGATAGGATAGTAGACTGACAGGAAATGGGGAGAGAGATGTGGGGAATGACATGTGGCAAAGGTCGTCTGGATCGGGAATCGAACCAGCGACGCCAGCAGGCACCATAGCCTAGTATGTGGTATGCACCTGGACCACTAGGCCAGTGGGTGCCCTGTGACCTACCTTTTACAACAGGGCCAATGCAGGTCACTTCCCTTTTCCCCCTGGGTAACATTGATTGTGGTGAGGCAAAGGTAAAGTGTATTGTGCAGTTCCTGATTGTGTTACATTTAGCAAACACATAAACTGTAGAAATCATGTGGAATATTTTTGCCGTGCATGAGGAGCGGCGCGACAGCTTTAAATGACTAATTCCCGCGGCTATGCACACAGAGAAGACAGAGAATCCAAGCATTACACATCAATGTCCTCTTTTTGAACAATATGTTACATTATGTATAATACTTCAGCAATCGTATCAAGATGTTGAGGAAATACATAATATTCCAACATGGCTCATATCTGTGTGAATGGATCAGATAGAGATCTCCATGGGCATAAAAGGGATCGTATGTTGTGATGTCGTGGGAACCACTCTAACAGAATCCCTTTCATGCCCATACATGGAGATCCCCGATGTCATCAATATTAAGCCCATATCTAACTTCATATGGGAATGCCATATCTGTGTGGCTGGTTCAGACAGTGATCTCCATGTATGGGCATAAAAGGGATGTACCATATACAGTACATGGATCTCCATATATGGGTACCAGGGGACTCCATTTATGGGTAAAGAATTGGTCGCCCTGAGGTGTCTTACTAGTAATATTCCTGTAAAGTGAACTAAGCTGTGTGTGTGTGTGTGTGTGTGTGTGTGTGTGTGTGTGTGTGTGTGTGTGTGTGTGTGTGTGTGTGTGTGTGTGTGTGCGTGTGTGTGTGTGTGTATGTGTGTGTATGTGTGTGTGTGTGTGTGTGTGTGTGTGTGTGTGTGTGTGTGTGTCCCTGTTTCCTATCTATCTCTATTGGTACTATTAATAAACACAGACAAAGGCCCCACAAATATCTTTAAGAATATATTTATATATATTAATAAGGGAGGGGGGGGGGGGCTCAGGCGTAGAGTGTCCGGTAGAGCGGCCGGATGGGAACCGCAAGGTTTCCAGTTTGATCCCGGGCTCCCCCAGAGTGTTGAAGTGTCCTTGAGCAATGGGACAATTTCCTGTTTGTAAACAAGAAAGGATGCGAGCACATCAACGGGGATGCAACTAGGGACGCTAATGTGCGCAGCAGCTCTAGTCAAGTTAAGACTACAATAAAAAGTGGTCTTCACGAGTTTAATCAAAGTATATTAAATATGCATTGTTTGTAATAACTTGTTCACTGATTTAAAATGGTGTTTCAGAGTTGGATTGGTCTTTTATTTAATGTGACTATAATTAAAATGCTCAAGTCATTAAATGATATCATCCTGATTTTGCAGTCCTCACGTTATTATCATTACTAGAAGCGTCTAGTCGGCGCCCTGGCCAAATCGGGAACAATGTAAATAGGGGATGAATGCCCTGCCCTTTAATGCAAACCCCATTATACCTGTTGTCATAGGATCTGTTTTGACCATCTGTTTGCGTGTGTCCATTTATGCCCATATATGGGGATATCTATCTGTCTACGTCCATTTTATGTCCATATATGGAGATCTCTGTAGGACCCGTTTTGACCATCTGTTTGCCTGTGTCCATTTATGCTCATCCCATTATACCTGTTGTCATAGGACCCGTTTTGACCATCTGTTTGCCTGTGTCCATTTATGCCCATATATGGAGATATCTGTATCTGTCTTTTTGCGTCCATTTTATGCACATATATGGAGATCTTTGACCATCTGTTTGCCTGTGTCCATTTATGCTCATATATGGAGATATCCGTATCTGTCTGTCTGCATGTATTTTATGCCCATAAATGGAGATCTATGCAGACACAGTGCCGGTTCCGGAAAACCCTGATGTCAGACATCAGAATCCGAACCTTTCGTGCTGGTTCCAGACATATCTGTCTGTCTGCATCCATTTTATGCCCATAAATGGAGATCTATGCAGACACAGTGCCGGTTCCGGAAAACCCTGATGTCAGACATCAGAATCCGAACCTTTCGTGCTGGTTCCAGAAAATCGTGTATCGGATCGGGTCGAGGCCGGGAACTGCACTACCTGTGTTTTGACCATATGTTTGCCTGTGTCCTTTTATGCCCATATAGGAACATCAGAATACGTAACCATGGCATTTTTGTTGACTCATGTGGCGTATGGAGATCTCTGTAGGACCTGTATTGACCATCTGTTTGCCTGTGTCCATTTATGCTCATCCCATTATACCTGTTGTCATAGGACCCGTTTTGACCATCTGTTTGCCTGTGTCCATTTATGCCCATATATGGAGATATCTGTATCTGTCTTTTTGCGTCCATTTTATGCACATATATGGAGATCTTTGACCATCTGTTTGCCTGTGTCCATTTATGCTCATATATGGAGATATCCGTATCTGTCTGTCTGCATCCATTTTATGCCCATAAATGGAGATCTATGCAGACACAGTGCCGGTTCCGGAAAACCCTGATGTCAGACATCAGAATCCGAACCTTTCGTGCTGGTTCCAGACATATCTGTCTGTCTGCATCCATTTTATGCCCATAAATGGAGATCTATGCAGACACAGTGCCGGTTCCGGAAAACCCTGATGTCAGACATCAGAATCCGAACCTTTCGTGCTGGTTCCAGAAAATCGTGTATCGGATCGGGTCGAGGCCGGGCACTGCACTACCTGTGTTTTGACCATATGTTTGCCTGTGTCCTTTTATGCCCATATAGGAACATCAGAATACGTAACCATGGCATTTTTTGTTGACTCATGTGGCGTACATGATCTCAGAGCCTTTTATGATGTGATGTCACAATGAGTCAGCACTTGCGCCGATTTCCTCCAAAACAGCCTGATGTCAACAATCAGCCCCGCATAAGGAGATTCCCAACGTTTCGCGCCGGTTAGGGAAAACCGCGCGTCGGGTCGGGTCCAGGCCCGGCACTGCACTCCGCGCCGCGGCGGGGAACGCGCATGTCGAATCTGAAGCCGGTGGGACGAACGGTTCTCGAGATACGTGGATTACAGACAGACACACACGCAGACACGCAGACACGCAGAGACTTCTCGCATTTATAGATAGATAAGGAGCATGATGGTGCGGTCAATCAAAAATAAATGTTTACTACTACATTCCAGACAAGGTTTAAACTAAGGGGCTCTTGACTGTGTGGCATATCTTCAGAAAATACAGTAGGCTACTTAACAAGTCTAACAAAGGAGCAATATGGGTCCAGCCAGGGTAATTAATATGTTAATTTGTCCGGTTTTGTAACGTGTGAATGTTTTTGATTCATATGTGAGCACAATCGTTGTCACGCGTACACACAGTGGTGGGGAAAAGTAGCCTACTCAAATCGTCAAATGTTTTACTTAGGGTTAGGGTTAGGGTTAACCCTAACCCTAAGTAAAAGTATCAATATACTCTGTTAAAAGCCTGGAATTCACAAACATCTTTTGAAAATAGCAGAGAACTCATTGTGAGCTTTCTTTGTAGATAATCTATTTTCAAATGGCCTTGATAGCCTGAGTATTTTTGTAATCATAATAAAAAAAACGACAAAGTAGTAGGCTAAATCGTTCAAATAAATTTAGTGGTGTAAAAATTTGAATCCGAGATGAAGTGGAGCAGAAGTAAAAGTATTGGTACTCAAGTAAAGTAAAATATCTCAAAACTGCTGTACTTAAGTGGAGTATAATTAGTAAATATACTTTGTTACTATACACCACTGCATGCATGCTTTACTTTACTTTACTTTATTTATTTATTTGGACAGGACAGTACCAGTTAATGGACACATTGACATTGACATGTTGCATAATAAATACAAACATACAAAAGTCTCAGTGTAAACCAGCCGGAGTTAGCTTAGAGCAAAATTTCATCCGTTGTCCTCACATAAAACAAGAAACAAAACAAGACTAGCAATAACAAGAACAGAACAGTACAGGGCGAACAAAACACAACAAGAACAAGGTGCTTGGCGCAACAGAGTGCCTAGTGCGACAAAGTGCTTAGTGCCAGAAGTAAGCTAAAAACCATATAGGAGAAACTAGCCTGGCAGAGTAATTTGTACCGGCATCAAATAGTTCTTATAGGTGGTTACATGTTTGTGATCGTTTTAACCATTGCTTCAACTGCCCTTTAAAAGCACCGAATGTGGGGATCTCTCTAATTTAGGTAGGGATCTGGTTCCAATATTGACATCCATTTATGAAGAGAACGTTTTTACTAAAAGTATTTTTTCTAAAATCAATTTCACAGTCTCCCCTGGATGTTGACCTAGTACTGCGTCCAATATCCCTCTTCTTATGGATGAATTCCATAAGAGGAGGGGGAGCCAGATCATTAAGGCATTTATATATTAGACATGCATTTTAAAATGTCCTAAAATTTTCAAAGCTGAGAAGGTGATACTTTTCTAGGATGTTACAATGGTGATAGGAGTTTGGTTTTTGTCTAGTATTTTAATAGCCCTTTTAAATACCTGTTCAATGGGTTTGATGGTTGTTGTTGTATTAGCAAAAGACCAGTTTGTAAAACAGTATTCCATGTGAGAGAAAATCATGCAATTAAGGTACGTTTTGGCTGCTTCTATTGTTAGGTAGGGTCGAATTTGTTTGAAGTTTCGCAGATTGTAATTAACAGTATTAGTTACTTTTTTTATATGCTTCTTGAAGGTAAGATTGGAGTCCAAGATCACACCGAGATACTTGAAATGCTTCGAGAATACACCAGATCTCACAATGCACGCATGCACACACACAGGCAGTCTCTGCAATGTATTGATTGATTTAATAGAGTTTATTTGCAGTTTGCAATAGGAAAAGGTACAGTTTCGTTACAGCGCAAATCGCTGGTACAAGGTCAACTAAAAGGAGATCCTAGTAAGCTTTATGGCTTATTTACACAGGAACCACACCACAGGAAAGACAGACAGATAGAACGAGTAGCCTTTGGATAACATTACAAAAGCAGAAAAGAAAATAATAAAAAAAAACAGATGGGGGCTTAGTCTATTTACAAGTCATGACTAGCATTCTTTGGCTGCAGAACAGGTAAACTAAAGTAAAGTAAAGCATACATGATCAGAACATTCGACAATGTAATCACTAATCGTTCACTTGAAGGCAGTCTGTTTTCTGACTGAAATGAGCCATTCCCACCACTACTTTAGGACCACTGGAACCCCCTTTTGATGGCCTGTAGCCACAATATTCTTCTGTTTTTATGAAATTGGTGAGAACCCCTCGTAATATTAAACATTTTCCACCATCCTTTGTTTTATTGGCGCAATTGACTGCGCAACAACTTCTGGTCATGTTTGTTTTGTAGCGATAGCATCCAGTGTGATCCGAGTCCCAACCAAAACACAGCATAAAGCTTACTACGGGTACTGCTTTTTACCACTCTGTTTGTGATGACGTTGCACGGAAATGTCCCCATTGTCCTTGAGCAAGACTGAATCCCTAATTGCTCCCGATGAGAAGGTTGGTGCCTTGTTTCCTCCGCCATCTGTATGTGATTGTGAATCTGTGAATGTTATACTGAAATTATACTAATATACATTTGTGCTTAACAAATCATCATCATACATTGACTTTGTCTCAATTCCAAGCACTCCAAATGATAGAAATGGTAAAATAAACAGTGAACTTAGAGTTGAAGCATCTGCCAAGAGAAAGCGCTGTTCAGTGTGTCCTACAATAGCAGATAGGAAGACAGACTGCTTGCAGGAGGTGCAAGAAGCTCATACAGTATGTGCCTCACATGCAGTCCGTGTTTATGAAGCATGTGCTTTCTAGTGTATAATGTACAAGTGTACATTCATATGTGACATTAATGTGTGTTCCCATGTTCACATGTGTGTTCAGCTCTTATTTTACATGAAGCTATCAGTAAAAACACCTTGCTCTTTCAGTGTTTAATGAAGCATAAATGCAAACATTTACCATATATATCATATGAATTGTTTGGAATTGGAAAGGTCAATCAATGTATGATGATGCTTTGTGAAGTAAAATGTTATATTAGCCCCACTAACCCTTTTTTAAACCGAATATGCCCGGGTCAAAATGACACGTGGACAGAACGAAGGTGAAGTGAATTTGAACAGAACTTAAGGGTTAAATAATATAGATATGTATTATATAAATATTTCAACAATCGTGTCAATGGATCAGCTTAAGGGAATTAATCTCAGGTTCATCATTTTCCTGTAAAGCCAACTGTGTGTGTTTGGTGTCATTCATTCAGGAGAGTGTCTATACATGTGTATACAATTAGGCCTATTTCAATACAATAGTATTATTATGTAATACTTCATCAATCATATACAGTATATGTATCAAGTTGAGGAAATGCATCTCAGGTTGATAATATTCCTGTAAAGTGAACAGAGATTGTGTGTGTGTGTGTGTGTGTGTGTGTGTGTGTGTGTGTGTGTGTGTGTGTGTGTGTGTGTGTGTGTGTGTGTGTGTGTGTGTGTGTGTGTGTGTGTGTGTGTGTGTGTGTGTGTGTGTGTTTTTGCGTGCGTGTGTGCGTGTGCGCGCGTGTGCGCGTGTGTAACAGTAAGGAACAGTAAGGACTATGAAATGAAATAAATGAATTGTCTCCAAACAGAGCCTTTACAGCGGCAGGAACAACCAATAAAAGGATAAAAAATAAGGGTGTTTAAAAGCAACACGGGTCATAGAGGGGTCCTATAAGGAGCTTGATAGAGGGGCAAGTCGTAACTTCCTCCCTCTGCTGAGTTGACTCGGTTTCCCCTCTTTCACTCTGGTCGCCTTGGTGGAGAAACACCATGGGTGAATGTAAAGACTATCGGGGAATATCTACTGCATAGTACTGTTCATTCTTAATCCTGCATCATACAAACCAAACCGCATGTAAATTGGTCCAGAACTCACGAGTTGTGTTAAACCCATGAAATAGACACCACGTTTGCATTTCTAGCCCATCTGGTTGAATGTTGAAAATCACCAAGGCTATTTTCTGATAGGGCCAATATTGAGGCGGCCATAATGGATTTCCAGCAGGTTGCCCATATAGGTTGTGTTCCTAAGGGTCATAGATAATATTTCTGGTGGCCTACCTTTTACAACAGGGCAAATGCAGGTCACTTCCATTTGCCCACTGGGTAACATTGTTTGTGGTGAGGCAAAGGTAAAGTGTTACATTTAGCAAAAAAATAAACTGTGGAAATAATGTGGAATAATTTTGCCGTGCATGAGGAGCGTCGTGACAGCTTTAAATGACTAATTCCCGCGCCTATGCACACAGAGAAGACAGGGAATCCAAGCACTACAATGACCTCTTTTTGAACAATATGTTACATTATGTAATACTTCAGCAATCGTATCAAGATGTTGACGAAATGCATCTCAGGTTCATAATAGTCTGACATGACCCATATCTGTGTGGCTGGTTCAGATAGTGATCTCCATGTATGGGCATAAAAGTGATAGTATGTTTTGATGTCATGGGAACCACTCTAACAGAAACCCTTTTATGCCCATACATGGAGATCCGCGATGTCATCAATATTAAGCCCATATCTAACTTCATATGGGAATGCCATATCTGTGTGGCTGGTTCAGACAGTGATCTCCATGTATGGGCATAAAAGGGATGTACCGGTAATCCGGTACCATATACAGGACATTGATCTCCATATATGGGTACCAGGGGTCTCCATATATGGGTAACTGGTCCGATATACATCACTGGCCGGATGGCTAAGAATTGGCGCGACCTCGCCCTTTAGGGCTAGGTCGCATGTCGGCCTGAGGCGTCTTACTGGTAATATTACTGTAAAGTGAACAAAGCTGTTTGTGTGTGTGTGTGTGTGTGTGTGTGTGTGTGTGTGTGTGTGTGTGTGTGTGTGTGTGTGTGTGTGTGTGTGTGTGTGCTTACGTGCGTGCGTGCGCACGTGCGTGCATACGTGTGTAACAGAACAGTAAGGACTATGAAATGAAATAAATGAATTGTCTCCAAACAAAGCCTTTACAGCGGCAGGAACAACCAATAAAAGGATAAAAGATAAGGGGGTTTAAAAGTGACACGGGTCATAGAGGGGTCCTATAAGGAGCTTGATAGAGGGGCAAGACGTAACTTCCTCCCTCTGCTGAGTTGACTCGGTTTCCCCTCTTTCACTCTGGTCGCCTTGGTGGAGAAACACCATGGGTGAATGTAAAGACCATCGGGGAATATCTACTGCATAGTACTGTGTTCTATCCGTCTGTCATTCAATGTTATATGAGATACTTCAATGGTTTCCTGTGCAAATAAGCAGAAACGCTTACTAGGATCTCCTTTTAGTTAACCTTGTACCAGTGAACTGTACCGTCACGAAATATTTTTTTGCTTTGCAAACTTCTAATAAAGTCTTCAATCAATCAATCAAAAAGCTGGCCTTGTATCTGAACATAACTGTACTAGGGCTTTCATCGACTAATCGACTAGTCGACTAGTCGACTAATATAACCACTAGTCGATCTGGTAGGTACTTGTCGAAAAGTCGATAAGGAAGAAAATATATATATATATTTTAAGTCCTAATGAACTAATTTCAATTCGATTATAGTTATTGTTTTATTTTTAACAACCATTATAAACGGAATATTATTATCCAGTCATACACACATCTAGCAGCATCTCCCTACCGAGGGTTAATAATCCCAAAGAAGACAGTTGAGTTCACCCAGAGTTCACCCAAAGTGAAAGTCCGTGTCTGTCCGATCTGTAAAAAATACTAGATGTGAAAGCCCTAAACTGTACTGTCCTGTGCTGTGCTGTTCCTATATGTAAACTTCTAATAAAGTATTCAATCAATCAATCAATCAATCAATCAATCAATCAATCAATCAATGTAATGCACAATCTATGTAAAGTGCTTTGGATTTGTGCCTATATTGATAGCTTTAAGTGAATACAGACAGGAAAGGGGGAGAGAGAGACGGGGAGAGACACGTAACAAAGGTCTCGGGGAGCGGGACTTGAACCTGCGACATGCTGACCCAGACTGCTAGGCCAGAGATCTTGGTCATCCATATAGTTCTTCAGCGCAATATACAGTAGGTCTAGATTTACAAGGCACATTGGAGCCTGAAAACTTTTTCTTTTTTTTAATAGGGATACCTTTCTTTGTACATGCTGCCATCATTATGCTCTGCTGCAAACCAACAGCATATCAATGTCCCCTTTAAATAATATAGATATGTATTATCTAAATATTTCAACAATCGTTATTCAGGACAGTGTGTATACACTGTAGGCCTATTTCAATACAATAGTATTATTATGTAATACTTCATCAATCATATACAGTATGTATCAAGTTGAGGAAATGAATCTCAGGTTGATAATATTCCTGTAAATTGAACAGAGCTGTGTGTGTGTGTGTGTGTGTGTGTGTGTGTGTGTGTGTGTGTGTGTGTGTGTGTGTGTGTGTGTGTGTGTGTGTGTGTGTGTGTGTGTGTGTGTGTGTGTGTGTGTGTGTGAGAGAGAGAGAGAGAGAGAGAGATAGATAGAGATTACAGAGACATTATTATTCTGTAACTAAATCATCACCTGACGCAAGCACAGGCTTTTATTACTATACCTGTGAGAACATCAACATTTCAGGAGCAGACCCATTACACCCTTATAGGACTGAGGCTGATCTAAAAATCCTGACCTGAGTTTTCTGAAAAACATTAAATATTTATTCAAAAACTACAAAAAAAAAAAAAAAAAAAATATGTTGCATAACAACAAGAACCCCAAGGGGCTCTCGTCCCAAAAGCGGTTCCCGTCCTAAATGGCTTACTAAGGTAAACATTTTTGTTCACTGCATTTCACCCTCTAGAGCATTGCGAGCATGTCTCAGCAGGTGTGTTAGTCAGTTATAGCGCACGCTAGAAAATAATTAATTACTAATAATAAATCAATAAAAAGACGTGGGGCTTTGGGCCCTAAACTTCTACCTTTTTCTTTCAAATGAAAATGCAAAACGGGTACAAAATGACCCGAACAGAACTTAAGGGTTAAGGGCCAAACAAATAACTCACTGTCCACACGCACGCACGCACGCACACACACACACACACACACACACACACACACACACACACACACACACACACACACACACACACACACACACACACACACACATATATATATATATATAAGAATAAAGAATATAAAGTCTAAAAGGAAATAAAAGCATGCAATGGTTTTCTCAGAGCAGTAAGGACTATGAAATGAAATAAATTAACTGTCTCCAAACAGAGCTTTTACAGCGGGAGGAACAACCAATAAAAGGATAAAAGATGGACTAAAATAAGGGGGTTTAAAAGTGACACGGGTCCTTAGCTTGATAGAGGGGCAAGTCGTAACTTCCTCCCTCTGCTGAGTTGACTCGGTTTCCCCAAGACTCTGGTGGCCTTAATTGGTGGAGAAACGTCTTGGGTGAATGTAAAGACAAAAACAAAGCCCAAAAGCCCTAAAAAATAAGCTCCAAACAGCCCAAAAAAAAAAAAAAATTAGCGTCCTGCTGAACCTTTCCTATCAGACTCACCTCACCGCTGGTGTACAAGATCCACTACACCTCTAAGATATGTACCTGACAAAATACTTTAAAAAAGTTAAGGATGTCCACAATTACAACACCAGAGCCAGCACCACAGATCACGTTCAACCCAGAGTCAATTCAAACAAAGGGTCAAACTTATTCTCGTGCAATAGGTTACCACCAAAATGTGGAACGCCTTACCGAAGGCCTTACAGGAGTGTAAATCCCTAACATCCTTTAAAATCGCCCTGAAAAACCACTATTTTTTCACTGTTATTTAGTTTTCTTTTTTTTTCTGACAATATCTTCTGCATAGTGCTGTGTTCTATCCGTCTGTCATTCAATTTTATATGAGATACTTAAATGGTTTCCTGTGCAAATAAACAGAAAAGCTTACTAGGATCTCATTTTAGTTGACCTTGTACCAGTGAACTGTACCGTCATGAAACTGTCACCTTTTCCTATGCAAACTTCTAATAAAGTCTTCAATCAATCAATCAATCAATCAATCAATCAATCAAAAAGCTAACCTTGTATCTGAACTTAACTGTACTGTGCTGTGCTGTGCTGTTCCTATATGTAAATTACTAATAAAGTATTCAATCAATCAATCAATCAATCAATCAATCAATGTAATGCACAATCTATGTAAAGTGCTTTGGATTTTTGTGCTTTTATGCCTATATTGATAGCTTTAAGTGAAGACAAACAGGAAAGGGGAGAGAGAGACGGGGAGGGACACGTAACAAAGGTCGCCGGGAATGGGACTTGAACCTGCGACATGCTGACCCGGACTGCAATCTTGGTCATCCATATAGTTATTCAGCGCAATATACAGTAGGTCTAGATTTACAAGGCAGGTTGGAGCATGAAAACGTTTTCATTTTTTTTTTTTTTTTTTAATAGGGATACCTTTCTTTGTACATGCTGGCATCATGCTCTGCTGCGAACCAACAGCATATCAATGTCCCCTTTAAATAATATAGATATGTATTATATAAATATTTCAACAATGGATCAGCTTAAGGGTATTAATCTCAGGTTCTACATTTTCCTGTAAAGCCAACTGTGCGTGTTTGGTGTCATTCATTCAGGAGAGTTTGTGTATACAGTACTGTAGGCCTATTTCAATACAATAGTATTATGATGTAATACTTCATCAGTCATAAAGGTATATCAAGTTGAGGAAATGCCATTACACCCCTAGGACTGAGGCTGATCTGAAAATCCTGACCTGAGTTTTCTGAAAAACAGTATAAGTGTGTGTGTAACAGTAAGTGTGTGTGTGTGTGTGTGTGTGTGTGTGTGTGTGTGTGTGTGTGTGTGTGTGTGTGTGTGTGTGTGTGTGTGTGTGTGTGTGTGTGTGCTAGTGATGCGCGGGCCGGCCGGAACCCGCGGTCCCCCGCGGTCAGCCCGCAAGCCAGGTTGAGCTGGGTCAAGAAATGTACACTTTATTGGCGGGGCAGGTTGATGCGGTCCCGACTACCGTCCAAATAATGTATAATAATATGCACCAAGTGTCCTTCCCTGCTCGCAGCCAAACTGTCTCTAGAGCGTCCCTTGGAAGTCAAGAGACGCTCGCTGGTGTGTCCATGTCATGTCATTCTAATTTAGTCCATTATACTTCCTGTAAATAGACTTAAAAAAATAAAACCAGTTGCCTAGTCATATTACGGGAGGGTCTTATTTTGAAATCCACCGTTTTAACAGGAAATACTTCAGCGTGTTGTTATTCGCTACTTGTGGCAGCCTACAAGATGTAATCAGGAATCACATGGATTAAACGCAAGCTTTTTACTAATCTAAAGTTCATATTTATGATATGAAAACCATGCTCCTGTGACTTAAAACAATGCACAGCGTTTGAAAGCAGCAATAGGTGAGTGGACTGGTTAATTACCTTCTGCTGGCTTGGCTGTTGTTGTGGGACGCATGCAATGGTTTTCTCAGAACAGTAAGGACTATGAAATGAAATAAATTAATTGTCTCCAAACAGAGCCTTTTACAGCAGGAGGAAAAGATGGACTAAAATAAGGGGGTTTAAAAGTGACACGGGTCATAGAGGGGTCCTATGGGAATGACATCATTTTGTAGGCAGAGGAGAACTTTTGCCCCCCTAAAAAGCGAATCTTTTTACTATTTCTACTACTTACCAATTTTTCTTCTCTTTGTTTTTGAAACGAAAGTGGTAGAATTATACTTTAGTCGTTATTTTTGTCTCGGATCTGTTGAAATAGCGAGGGACAGATATTGACAATAAATCTGCTTGGAGGTCTGACTACAAAATGATGTCACGGCTTAAAGGAGCTTTTTTTTTTTTTTTTGCATAGTTCTGTGTATATGTGTCTGTCTTTTACGTCTATGAATTGAGTACAAAAGGACCCCAATGTAAACAAACCATTGTGCTTTCTTGGGTTTAAATCCTATAAGCTTGCAGGTTGAAAAGACCCTCAACTCTGAACTAAGTAAGATCTGCACATGGCTTAACGACAACAAAATATCAATTCACCTGGGCAAAACTGAATCCATCCTCATTGGATCAAACCATAACCTAAAAAATGTTGATAACTTCACAATCAAAGTGGGTGACAAGGTTATAACACAAAGAAATGAAATGTCCTACTTGTATCCGTCCTTGAACTAATCTTTCCAAGGACGACTTCAAAGGTAATTAAAACAATCAACCAACAAACTCGTTTCCTACATAGGATCGCCCGATGGTCAATTTCAACACACTGAAGACCATAGCTGGTGCAATAATTCAGACCCTCTTTGACTACGGAGTCCACGTATGGTATCGTGACCCCCCAAAAGCCCTAAAAAATACAAAACAGCCCAAAACAAACTAATTAGCGTCCAGCGTCCTGTGTGTGCGTGTGCGTGTGCATGTGTGTGTGTGTGTGTGTGTGTGTGTGTGTGTGTGTGTGTCTCTGTCTGTCTGTCTGTCTGTCTGTCTGTCTGTCTGTCTGTCTGTGTGTGTGTGTGTGTGTGTGTGTGTGTGTGTGTGTGTGTGTGTGTGTGTGTGTGTGTGTGTGTGTGTGTGTGTGTGTGTGTGTGTGTGTGTGTGTGTGTGTGTGTTCACCGGTGCAATACAGTGTAATAAAGAGTAAAGAGAGTGGCAGTGCTGGCAGGGCATCCTCTTTATTGTGATATTACATAATAATCCTTCAGAATGAAACCACACACAACACTTTGTTCAATGCATGGGAATATTATGAACCTGAGATGCATTTCCTTAAGCTGGTACAGATGTACCATGTCAAAACCTCACACGTCCTGCCATGCACAAGACAGTAGATTTCCAGTGTATTGGTAGAACATTGAGCTCGTAGAATAGCTCTGATTTTGAAGTTTAAATGTACCTATAAAGGTGGATTCTGCTTTTCAATGGGAATGGATTGGTTTCTTGCCATTTGCGGGTTCTGCTGATCTACAAGCTCACAACACCTCACGTTGTGACAACTTGTGAGGCATTGTGAGCTTGTAGATCAACAATGGGGGAGGCCGGGATCAAACTGGGAACCTCACGGTTCCCATCAGTTGAAGGAGTGTGAAGGGCTCTCACCTCACGGTTCCCATCCATCCTTGAGCAAGACTCTGAACCCCTAGTTGCTCCTGATGAGCAGGTTGGTGCCTTGCATGGTTTCTTCCGCGTTTCCTCCACCATTGGTGTATTAAATGTGTGTGAATGGGTGAATGTAATGCAAAGTCTAAAGCGCTTCGGAATAAAGTGCTATATAAATGCTCCATTTACCATTTATAGTAATACAATGTTGTGCGTGTGTGCGTTTGCGTGCATCAGGTGATGATTTATTTAGAGAATAGTCATTTTGTGGTATCAAACTGAGAATAACCATGACACGCATGTCGCACGCAAGCACACACACACACACACACACACACACACACACACACACACACACACACACACACACACACACACACACACACACACACACACACACACACACACACACACACACACACACACTCAATCAATGTTAAAGTGGCTACTTCCCCCTCAATTAAAAGCAATAAAGAATACATTATATGGAAATGTTCTGAATGACACACCTGGCGTACAACCATTATCGTATTGTTAATGCTTGTGTGTTTCTTGACCACAGCCTAATATATAATACAGATGCTAGATTCAATGTCCTACAGTTTCAATTTTCAGATACTTTACTTTGATGGTATATTGTTTAGACAGATCTAAACAATCGACTAAAGCAGGTATGAAGGGGTATGATGAAAGGAAGATTTAACCCTATTATGTGTTTTGGTCTGAACGACTCCTTTAACATGTCAGCTGAGCCACATTTTGTAAGATTAATCTTAAGTACATATTTCTGTGCAGCAGGCTAAATATCCTTTGGTTGTTATTATGAAGGAAATGTGTTCTCTAAGTCAGTGTTTCTCAAATGGGGGTACGTGTACCCCTAGGGGTACGCGGAGGTACTACAGGGGGTACTCGAAAATGCCCACCCAAAAAGAAGTAAAAATCATGTTTATATTATTCATAGTTAAATAATTAAAAACCATTGAATTAGGAGGGGGAAAAACACTGCTATGTTTAGTGAAGACACATGGAGAAACTTGGTGAGCCTGATAGTTGCCACCCTAAATTACTGTACATAGTACCAGGCACCTGGGATGTGCTTGAATGTTTTAAAGTTATTGACATGAAAACTGGACTGAAATGTTTTGGCCACAGTGTTGAAAATAAATCTGCTCAGTGCTCAGGAGGTACCGTTTTAAACTCTTTCACTCCATTTCTTATTTGTGATTTTATATTCTTGAAATGGGGAGTTATAGCTTCATATAGGCAATAGGCATACCACTATTTATTGGCTAAATTGCAATTTTATGAGAAAAATGTTGTTGTCGGGTAAAGGGGGTACTTGGATTCAGAGATCAGGGAAAAGGGGTACTCAAGCCAAAAAAGATTGAGAAACACTGCTCTAAGTAATGCAATGTTCAGATTATTAGGCAACCATTATGCACGCCAATGTGCAAATGGTAACATGGTTAATTCATGTATTTTGTATTTGAGTCGCCCTATCTTCCCCTAATAGGAACTGAATGATTAAATGAAACAGGCACGCACCTAAACAAGAAATCCATCTATATATCCTGCTGGCTGGTATCAGTGGCATGGCCACTGTATAGTGCCATTTACCTAGGGGGCAGATGGTGTCGAAATGCAAACTTAGTGTCTATTTCATAGTTTATGAGCATGAGAAACTCAATAGAATATTTGTCTTTATGATCGGGTGTGTCTGGACCTTTAATTTGCATATTTCTAAGATATGAGGAAAAAGTCTGCTTTTCCTTTTTTTTTTTTTTTTTTCATGTAACCAAGATGGTGGCTACTTAGTCCTACAGCAAGTCCTCAAAAAAGGCCTTAGTTTTTGAGATACCCCTACCCGAGTTAGAACAAAACACAACAATGTTTTTTCTTATCTTTAGGGTGTCCCATCAATGAAATGGATTGTTGTGAAATTAATTTTTTGAGGGAAATTAGTTTTTTTGGCTATTCTTTAGACTTAACCCAATCTCTGAAAAAGGCAAATCCGAATAGGGTAAAGCTGACAAAAAAGCCTCTAACTTGAGAATGCTCACTCTTATCGTCATAAAATCTGCTAAGAAGTGAACCAGGTGTCTACCCTACATCAACAAAGAGTCAGAATGCAATTTACCTAAAGAAATACTGAAATATTGTCCTTTAAACATACCTTTAGTTTAGGCGGAAATTGTATTTTTGTGGTGAGGACTCCTTTACTTTCTGTCATTGACAAGAAAACACATATTTATGTCAAATAAGCTGTTACTGCATTGCCTAAGATGCTACTAAACAATAACCAGTGGTTGTGTGGAGATAGCTAGTACAGTTTTATTGCAAATCAGATTTCTTTAGACATATCCCTCCCCTGAAAAAGACAAACTGAATCCGAATGGGAGTTAGGTGACATACTGTAAGTTAATGAGGTCATCATTTTTGGGGAGGGAAAGTCAAGGTGGCTGAACTGTACCACATCACCAAACTGTCAGAATACCAGTAAGACTCCCTAATCGGGAGATAAGCGACCGTCAGGTCACATGTATACACAAATTCCCTGTAAGTGGCATTGGTTGCTGAGTAAATCAGGGGTAGAGGTTGTGATTTGTATCTGTAGGAGCAGTGTTTAAAAATGTGTTTTGCAAAAATGACCTGATGTGTGACGGACAGACTGGCGGACAGACAGACAGCCAGCCGGTGGTGGTTTTGATAGTAACTGAAAAATGAATAACTCACTATCATGCAGTGTATCTAAAACTACTAGAACAAGGCCTATATGGCATAAATGTCATTATTTTTAGGTAATTCTTTTTTTTTTTTTTTTTTTTTATCCCACAATTTTGTAACCCATTTTTCACCCAGTGCCAATTGTCTATGTAATCCTGGGCTCTGCTCTCCCTCTGCCGCGCCTGGGGAGACAACGGACTGACCTCTTGCTTCCTTCAATGCATGAGTAGTCCAAGTTGTTTCTTTTCACCTGACAGGGGGGATTTCCCCGGGATGGACGTAGCGCGTGGAAGGAACACGTTATTCCAACCAGTTCCTTTCCCCTCCATCAAGCGCCCCGGCTGGCCAGGGGAAGGCATTATTGAGACCAGGATTACTGCATGTTTTTGTGAGGGTATCAACCCTAGGAGACACGGGGAGAACATGCAAACTCCACACAGAAAGGCCCTATCGCCGACCCCACCTAGGGTGTGTGTTTTTTTTTTTAGGTAATTCTGAATGGGAGTTGGGTGACATAATAACAGGCCATAAGTTAACGATGGTCATCATTTTGGGGGAAGGAAAGGTGGCTGTACTGTACCACATCACCAAAACAGCAATGTCTTTTTTTCCTATACTGAGTCTCCCATTCATTAATTGTGGAAAATGAATTGTGGAAATGTATTTTAAGGCAAACGTGGTTAAAGGATAAAGTTGTGCACTCATAAATTCAAGTAGAAAGATATCTTTCTGGAGGTGCCAGGGCATCATAATGCTGTCTGGCTTTTCAAGACACTGTCTGATGCTGCTCAAACTTTGTATGTGACTAGTCACATGGCAAGTGCACACGTAGGCCAGAGCCCTGCACGGGTCCAATTTTGACAACCCGCGCCCGCCCGTCCCGTCATTAATCAGATCCGTAAACCGCCCGCTACCCGTCATTATTAAAAAATCAAAACCAGACCCGCCCCGCCCATCAAAAAATGGACCCGTCGCCCGCCCCGCTACCCGTGATTACATGCATTAAAGTAAATAGCCTACAGCCGTGCGTGCGTTTTTCAATGGCATCGCACTCCATTTTCACTCCATAGTTGATCCCCCAGCGAATCCTACTGCACGCCGTCGGAAAATGCTGTTATTAAGCCTATTATTAATAGGTCTATTATTATTTGGATAAAGTAGAACAACCTTTAAAACCAATCATACTAATTTAAAATTGTATCATGATCTGACACTGTCGCGACAGCTTGTTGCTGCTGCTGCTTTCTGCCTCCGCTGCTTTGTGCAGTTGTATTTGTCATAAGACGGTGTCGCGCATTGAAAATATCAGAGCTACAAGCTCACAACATGTCGGAACTTGCAGCTTTGTGAGCTTGCATGTCTGCTATGCTCGACACGCACCGTCATACGGCGAAGCACATATCCAGCTTTTCACAGCTGAAGGGAACGCCACTGGCCACTCGCTGTCTGTCTGTCTTGGTTCTCTCATGATAAACAGCCCGAGGTAATCTAAACCAAACCGGACCCATGATGTGACGATAATAAAGGAACTCCTAATAGTCGTGGGATCACATGGATATTATACAATCATGCACCTTTCAACTACATCGCGCGCTAGGCAAGCAGATCACTCGCGGCCACTTTATTCAGATGTGTGTCGGTGTCCTCCTCACTGTGAGTGTGTGCGCTCCAGCCGGCTGCCGCTGCTCCATGTGTGTGACTTGACCTTGACGTTTAGGTGGAAACAGTGCTGTATGCATGCCGTGGTTCTGTCGTCCTGCTGCTCACTGACTGCATGTGTGCGCTCTTGTGACATTGTTTTAGGCAGAAACAGTTGTCTGATTTTCACAGTAAAATGTCACCCGCCTGTGTTTAGTCGCGCACCGCCCGTCCCCGTACCCGCAAATTTATAGTTGAATATATTCCGCCCGTCAAACACGGGTACCCGTCGGGTACCCACGGGTACCCCACCCGTTGCAGGGCTCTGACGTAGGCTACCAATTCAATTCAATAACCTTGCTCTTTGCATGTTCACTCTCCACACCAGATTGGTCAAGACTAAGGAGGGCATGATTGGTTCTGTAGTAATCTGTGTGCATGTGTGCCAGAGTCAAGCAGAAGTCTGTAATCCCAAAGAACAGGATATAACATAATGTGGGTCAGACTTGGTTATGGAGCATGATGGTTACTGGCACAAAGGACTGACAAAATAATGTTGTGCTGACCCTGGGAGGATCACTCTCAGGGCGCTAACTCTCACTACACTATGTAGCTCTCCACCAGGGCTCTGTAATCCTCCACATTGTCATCCATGAAGTTGAGAGGGTGGGCAGAAACGGTGACAATATGGCTCCTTGGGGAGCACCAGTATTGGTGACATAGTCTGCAACCAAACCTAGATCCACTTGCATCACTGACAGCTTCAGGACCATCTGCTGTGGATGTATGGTATTGAAGATGCTGATGAAGTCAAAGATCATGACTCTCACAGTGTTACATGACCTCAGGTGTGTACAGGTACTGTGGAACAGGTTGATAATAGCATCTCCCACACCAGTGTTTTCCTAGTATGAAAACTGGGTCCAGGGAGTCACTCACCATGAGATGCAGGAACAGAATCTCAAAGACCTTCTGGACGAGTGATGTCAGAACAATTTACTGTGTGTTAAAGTGTCATTGGTAGAAAAAATCTCTCAAATCTCCAAAGTGATACTGAGGGGTAGGGTGGTGATGTTGAGCTGCCTCCAGGTGTATGAGACTGTGGCTCTGCACAAGAGCAGTATCCTGGGAAAGGTTTAGGACATAGGTGGAAGAGAGGTGTGGATGGGTGAACTGGTGCTCGAGCTGGGGTGGGTCTGGGAAAGTGAAATTGTAGAATTCCTTGGCTGCCACCAGAGCTTTTTTTTTACTTCAATATGGACAGCCAAGACCCCCGTCTATTATTGTTATTTATTTTTGTTAATTATTATTAGACTATACCTTTATTCATTTGTCATATCAAGACACGCTTAACTTGGATTTCTGTAGGAGATACTGTTCAGCCACCTGGACTTTCCCTCTCCAAACATTATGACCATCATTGACTTATGCACCTAACTCCCATTCAGAATTACCTAATTTGTCTCTTTCATGGGAGGGGTATGTCTAAAGAAATCAGATTTGCAATAAAACTGTACTAGTTTTCCACACAACCACTGGTTATTGTTTAGTAGCATCTTAGGCAATGCAGTAACAGCTTATTTGAATATGTGTTTTTCTTGTCAATGAGAGAAAGTAAAGGAGTCCTCACCACAAAAGTACAATTTCCGCCTAAATTAAAGGTATGTTTAAAGGACAATATTTCAGTATTTCTTTAGGTAAATTGCATTCTGACTCTTTGATGATGTAGGGTAGACACCTGGTTCACTTCTCAGCAGATTGTATGAAGATTAGAGGCAGTTAGAGGCTTTTTTTTGTCAGCTTTTTCCCCCAAAAAAATAATTTCACAACAATCCATTTCATTAATGGGACACCCTAAAGATAAGAAAAAACATTGTTGTGTTTTGTTCTAACTCGGGTAGGGGTATCTCAAAATCTGAGGGCCTCTGCTGCTATACTAACTCGAGAATGAGCTACCCAGGGGCCAAAGGGGGTTTTAACGGGTATACACCATAATCACACCGTGGCCATCATGGATCACATGACCACATGGGATGGCAACGTGTGTATCAAAACGGCATCTGGGGTAAGACCCGCCCGCGGAAGCTTCTGATTGGCTGCGTTGCCACCCCATGTGGTCATGTCAATGTGTGACACTGACAGTGAATAATAATAGTATCATTGACTTTAGAAGCAGGCAAGACTAGAGGTCAAAATGAACCTTTTGTAGGCAAACCCTAACTCTGCTTCACTGTGTCACCAAGTAGTCTACCTTGTGTTCGGTTACTTGAATGCATGTTTACCACTATGTTAATTGTTATAGACCTAAAGCTGACATTGTTGGCAAGGCTGGGTGTTTTTCTATTGTAGTTTTTGTTTATTAAAATGTCATCTCTAAGATACATTGTGGGCGATTTCTCAGACTTTTCTCTGCAATCATCCCCACAACTCTAGATAGAATCTGAGGGTGTAATATCCTACATTATTTATGACTGCAGCCATATTGACAACATAGAAATGAAAGCTCAAACTGACCAAATGTGTTCATAATGCTTAAAAAAGCAGACTTTTTGCCATAACAGCCAGCTGTCACAGTAAATGTCATAGTAAAGCTCATTTACGGGTGGCGTCCATATTGGAAATATTCAAATTAAAGGTCCAGACACATCCAATCATAAAGATAAGCAATCCATTGAGTTTCTCATGCTCTGAAACCATGAAATATACACCAGGTTTGCATTTCTAGCCCATCTGGTTGAACAGTTATCGCCAACGCTATTTTCTGATAAGGGCCAATATTGAGGCGACCATAATGGATTTCCAGCAGCAACAAGACCGGGTTGTCCATAGAGGTTGTGTTCCTAAGGGTCATAGATAATATTTCTGGTGGTCTACCTTTTACAACAGGGCAAATGCAGGTCACTTCCCTTTGCCCCTTGGGTAGAAACCAGAATAATTTTGCCGTGCACGAGGAGCGCGCAACAGCTTTAAATGACTTCCCGCGGCTATGCTCACAGAGAAGACAGAGAATCCAAGAACTACAAATAAATGTCCTCTTGTTGAACAATACATCATGTAATACTTCAGCAATCATATCAACATGTATCAAGTTGAGGAAATGCATCTCAGGTTCATAATATTCCTGTAAAGTGTGTGTGTGTGTGTGTGTGTGTGTGTGTGTGTGTGTGTGTGTGTGTGTGTGTGTGTGTGTGCGTGCGTGCGTGCGTGCGTGCGTGCGTGCGTGCGTGCGTGCGTGCGTGTGTGTGTGTGTGTGTCCCTGTTTCCTGCCTATCCACTGGTACTATTAAGAAACGCGCAAAAAGCCCCCAAAATATCTTTAAGAATATAGATATATTATTGGGGGGGCAGGGGCTCAGGGGTAGAGTGCCTGGTAGAGCAGCCGGATGGGAACTGTGAGGTTCCCAGTTCGATCCTGGGCTCCCCCAGAGTTAATGTCGAAGTGTCCTTAAGCAAGACTCTGAACCCCTAGTTGCTCCTGATGAGCAGGTTGGTGCCATGTATGGTTTCCTCTGCCATCGTTGTAAGAATAATGTGTGTGAATGGGTGAATGTAATGCACAATCTAAAGCACTTTGGAATAAAGCAATATATAAATGCACCATTTACCATTTTGTGCGTGAATCAGGTGATGATTTAGTTAGAGAATAATAATTTCGCGGTAAACACACTGAGAATAACCATGACACGCACGTTGCACGCACACATACACACACACATTTCCCTGGTTTGGACGTAGTGTGTGGAAGGAACCAGTTCCTGGTTGGAATAACCTATGGACTAAGCTATGGAAATAAGCGTAGTCTTTTCTAGGATCTCCTTTTAGTAGACCTTGTACCAGTGAACTGTACTGTCATGAAACTGTACTTTTTCCTATGCAAACTTCTTCTAATAAAGTCTTCAATCAATCAATCCTTTCCCTCGGGCGCCTCGGCTGGCCAGGGGGAGGCATTATAGAGATCAGGATTACTGCATGTTTGTGTGAGGCTACCTACCCTAGGAGACACGGGGAGAACATGCAAACTCCACACAGAAAGGCCCTTTGTGTGGGCGCTGATGACATGGAGGAGGGAACACGCCCCCAGCGCACACAGCGTCCCCCGGCGGAAATCGAACCCAGGACCTTCTAGCTGTGAGGGGACAGCGCTAACAACTGCGCCACCGTGTCCACGCCCCAAGAATATCTTTAAGAATATACATATTATTAGGGGGGGGGGGGGGGGTACCTGAACATTGTGGGCACATCAATCAATGTTAAAGTGTCTCAACTCTCAAATAAAAGCAATGAGTACGTTATATGAACGACTGCAGACGTGTCCTCCTGTAATTATGGTTGCTTGATAAAAGTTAGTTTAATTATTCTAAGAATCTGCAAAGCAGAGTGGTCTTTTTCTCTGAGCCCGGGATTTGTTTTCCCTCTGACCGCATACCATACGGGATGTTAAACTGGGAGTCGGGGACTTAACCAGTACGCCACTGTGTACATTACAAGTCCGCGGAAGGGAGCGTCTCGTCCGCGGAGAGGCCGTGTCTACTGTCTAATCATTTGAGTTTTGTCCGTGGAGAGGACGTGTCTAATCTGCGGCCGTTTTTTTCACATCTTTTCACAATATTTTCTCAACTGCCTTTGCATATCTGCCGCCCACTGTTTTTTCTTCTTTTTCTTCCTTGATTAATGGGCCCCCTGAGTGTCTAGGCCCCCGTGCAGCGCACCGGCTGCACCAGTGATAGTTACTCCATTACATGCATTTACCATTTATAGTGATATAAACATGTGTGTGCGTTTGCATGCATCAGGTGATGATTTAGTTAGAGAATAATACCTCCTTGGTAAACAAACTGAGAAAAAAACATGACACACACGAACGCAAGCGCACACACACACACACACACACACACACACACACACACACACACACACACACACACACACACACACACACACACAGGAAGAGTGGGCACCTAAACACAGTGGGCACATCAATCAATGTTAAAGTGGCTACTTCCCCCTCAATTAAAAGCAGTGATAATGAACACACCTGCAGATTTTTTTTTTTAATGTTATCCCCTGATTTTTCACCCTGTGTCAATTATCAAATGTAATCCTGGGTGCTACACTCCCTCTGCCAAACTGGGGAGACAATGAACTGACCTCATGCTTCCTTCTATGCATGAGGAGACCAAGTTGCTTCTTTTCACCTGACAGGGGGGGAGTTTCCCCAGTTGGAAGTAGTGCATGGAAGTAACACGTTATTCCAACAAGATCCTTTCCCCTCCATCAGGCTGGCCAGGGGGAGGCAGTTATGAAACCATGATTATTGCATTTCTTTTTTTTATCACAATAAGGAGGCCGGGGGCCGCTCTACATCCTGAACCACTGCCTCTGTACACAGTAGTTTTCCTAAACTGACATTTATTCTAAAGGACTGGGTTACATGTGAGCCTGCAGCCTATTCCTTTTGGAGGTGGTGTGTATATAAGACAGCTGTGTGCTGTCACTAGTCAGTGAAGTTAGCTTTGTGCTGTGTCACTAGTCAGTGAAGTTAGCTTTGTGCTGTGTCACTAGTCAGTGAAGTTAGCTTTGTGCAGAGTCACTAGTCAGTGAAGTTAGCTTTGAGCTGTGTCACTAGTCAGTGAAGTTTAGCTTTGAGCTGTGTCACTAGTCAGTGAAGTTAGCTTTGTGCAGAGTCACTAGTCAGTGAAGTTAGGTATTTGCTTTTTCCACTAGTCATTGAAATTAGGTATTTGCTGTGTCAATAGTCAGTGAATTTCAGGATGAAGGCTTGTGCTGCTTTGCTGTTTGTCCTCTTCTGTGTGTGTGAGGCTGACCCTGTTCTCCATCTGAAACTCGACCATCACCCTGACCAGGGAACAGAGTTGGAGCTGACCCTCGACAATCATGATGACCACGGAACGGCTAACACAGAAGACTCAGGTGAGGATGATTGACATGCACTAGATTTCAAGTGTTAAACGCTGCTATAACGCTGAAGTATAGAAGTGTTAAACACTGCTATAATGCTGAAGTATAGAAGTGTTAATAACTGCTATAATGCTGAAGTATAGAAGTGTTAAACACTGCTATAATGCTGAAGTATAGAAGTGTTAAACACTGCTATAATGCTGAAGTATAGAAGTGTTAAACACTGCTATAATGCTGAAGTATAGAAGTGTTAAACACTGCTATAATGCTGAAGTATAGAAGTGTTAAACACTGCTATAACGCTGAAGTATAGAAGTGTTAAACACTGCTATAATGCTGAAGTATAGAAGTGTTAAACACTGCTATAACGCTGAAGTATAGAAGTGTTAAACACTGCTATAATGCTGAAGTATAGAAGTGTTAATAACTGCTATAATGCTGAAGTATAGAAGTGTTAAACACTGCTATAATGCTGAAGTATAGAAGTGTTAAACACTGCTATAATGCTGAAGTATAGAAGTGTTAAACACTGCTATAATGCTGAAGTATAGAAGTGTTAAACACTGCTATAATGCTGAAGTATAGAAGTGTTAAACACTGCTATAATGCTGAAGTATAGAAGTGTTAAACACTGCTATAATGCTGAAGTATAGAAGTGTTAAACACTGCTATAATGCTGAAGTATAGAAGTGTTAAACACTGCTATAATGCTGAAGTATAGAAGTGTTAAACACTGCTGTAATGCTGAAGTATAGAAGTGTTAAACACTGCTATAATGCTGAAGTATAGAAGTGTTAAACACTGCTATAACGCTGAAGTATAGAAGTGTTAACTGCTATAATGCTGAAGTATAGAAGTGTTAAACCAGTGGCGGCTTCAGGGAATAATCAGCAGGGGGGCCTTCAGTTTTCCAAAGGAGGCACTTTATATTTCAACAACATACCCCTATACAGTATATATTAAGCACATTTTTGCAGCATTTTGAGCCAAACATGTACATCAAGTTTTCTCACTGAAAAGATTTGAATTTCCTGTGCTGCATGCACAACCAACTCTGTGCAGCACCAGTGTAGGCTACCTTTTTTAATGCATTTTCATAAGACTATTAATTAATTTGAAAACGTATATTTATAATAATCACAAAGAACAAAACATAATACTGCCCTACAAAGGCAGAGTGCAGTAACTACGTTTTCGGACACACGCACTTATTTGTGTTGCCCAAAGGTCAAATTAGCCTTCATGACATTGGGGGATGAACAATTAGCTCAAGAACAGATGTACAATCAGTGTAATATCACTTATGCCTTTATCTCATTTGGCTGATCAGCTGTAACACTTTTAAACCCATTTTCAGTGAAATTCGTGAACGTAGTTACTGCACTCTGCCTTTGTAGGGCAGAATAAACATTCAGTATATAATTAACACTAAAAAAAAACATCTTAAAATAACGGTGGCTGGCCATTCTGGAATGGGGGCACAAAGTCTAATCTGTGTGGGCATTGCCCCCCAATGCCCCCTGTGCCTATATGTGTTAAACAATGCTATAATACATATGGCCATTAGAAGTGTTAAACACTGACACAACACTGCAGTATGGCAGTATTTTAAGAGCCAAGCCTGATTTTTTTATTGTATTTTATATATATATATATATTTTTTTAATTCTCCATATTCTATAAAGCCCACACATCCAAATAGCTAAGACCAATTGCAGTTTGAGTCAACCATATTTCTGTCAACCGGTTTTCAAAATTCAAAATTCTCCATATTCCTTGCAAAAACTACTTTCATTCACTTGCCATTAGCCATGATTGATTGTACCTTGTCACTATCAAAAGAACGAGCGAAAATTAAACATCGTTCGGTATTGGCCACAATGCACGCATGTACAGAAAGCCATACTCAGCCAGTTTCAATCCATTAATCCTCAAAATCCTCAATGTCTGTTATTCTGTCTGTGTTTACCCTTAAGATCTATTCTGCTGCCTCAGCGGTTGCAGAGTTCATGTGTAACTCGGCAACACTTGAATTAATCATTTAGATTGTGATTGTCATTACATCCTCTATGATCAGTAACATGTGGGTGATGTTCAGTATGTGTATCGACTATGTTTTTATTTATTTAAGCATTTGGATTGTGACCATATGATTATGGCCTTGCATGAACTTGGACATTTCTCCTTTCAGTGTGATGTTTCTTTTTCTTTTGGTTTCACCGCTTAACTTACTCTAATAGCACTGCGTCTGAGGGAATGGCAGCCCATACTCTCATTGGTTTGATTAAAGTAACGCCCAAACATTAATTCAGGGCCTTTTAAGCATAACGCCTTGACGTAGTGCACAAATTAGTGCACTCATAATATCAAAAAGGCCATTGGTCAGATTGATTTAAGTAATAAGACCTGGCGTTAATAGACCTGTTCATAATAGCGCCCATAGATTCTATAATGTGAATTGACTGGGTCAAAACCCAGTGTATTTCTGAATGGTTTATGATTGGTTCTCCTTTTTACATATTCTGAATGAAGAAAGGGAAAGACAAGCTGTCCAAAGATCTAGAGCAATTACAGTCCAGATAATGTAACCGAATATATAGACAGCTTCAGACCAGTTTGGACCAGTTACAGAGCAGCCATAGCCAGTCACAGAACAATTTGACCAGATACAAAGCAGATGTAATAACATAACTGAACAGAAAGACCAGATATATTCTAGTTGGGTACCAGTTGCAGTCCAGATGCAACAACATTATCTGACCGGAAGAGGAGTCTGTGTGGTCAGTGAGACCTCACAGTTTGTATTATACATTTATCACATTTATCTGAACGAATGCAACTAACAATTATTTTTGTTATTAGGATCAGGTGGCTTGACAGAGAATGGTGCTATTTGGTTCTCTTGTACTGGGCATAAAACCTGGGAGGACAGCAGAGCAGAGTGTCAAGCAAAAGGCGCTGACCTGATCGTCGTAAACACCACGCAGAAAGAGGTACAGTGTCTGTGTGTGTGTGTGTGTGTGTGTGTGTGTGTGTGTGTGTGTGTGTGTGTGTGTGTGTGTGTGTGGGTGGGTGCGTACGTGCGTGTAAATTCCTGCATGCTGTAACCTGTTCCACTTTAAGACATACCAGTACATCTATTGTACAGTTAAACACTTGTACACTTAAAGCTGAAATCTGGAAATCATCTTATGGATAAAAATATTATCTTAAACAATCTGTATGGAAGATTACATGAATACAATATTACTACATTTGTATGGTAGAGTAGTTTAATACAATATAATTTATACAATCTGTATGGTAGAGTATGTTAATACAATATAACTTATACAATCTGTATGGTAGAGTATGTTAATACAATATAACTATACAATAGTAAGACAACTCAGGGTATCTTGCGACCTCAGGGTGACATGCGACCTCAGGGTGACAGGCGCGACCTCGAGGTCTCGCCAATTCTGGGAATGACCATATATGGACTTTTTATTTTACTTTATCCTTTATTAATAATAATATGTATCCATACATACAATATATGTTATGCCCATACATGGAGATGGGCATAAAAAAAAACGTAGTTAATTAGTAATGCCAAGCAGGGCCTTGGTGAGTGAGGGCCTTGGTTTGATGCCTTTGGATCTCCATATATGGGCCATAATAATGTTCTTATTATTGACAATATAGGAATCTCCATACATGGGCATAAAACGCGGGCCTTGGTTTGATGCCTGTGGATCTCCATATATGGGCATAAGGGGGTACCCCAACATTCTCATTTTCGGCCTCCATTTTCTGTACAATAACACGTGACATCCCTTTTATGCCCATATATGAGACATTCTGTACCACATCACTGTGATCAACTCTCGCTTTGCCATGCGATCAACTTCAGAGCAGTGATGTGGCACAGAGTGACAGTGAGTCACAGTGATGTGGTACAGAATGACTCATATATGGGCATAAAAGTGATGTCATGTGACATCTCTTCCTGTACTGAAAAACATGTGACATCACACTCACATCACTTCCTGTACGGACGGACAGAAGGTCAGACAAGCGACAAGGTTTTTCAGGGTATAATGTGACCTTCGGTCGCAATAAATGTTAAGTAAGGGATAACGACTGGCTCCGCGGTCGTTCTCGAGAAATAAAACTTATCAGGCTGAAGGGATTTTTATTTCTGGAGAACGACAGAGGAGCCAGTCGTTATCCCGCTTATTACCCGGCTACTCAATAGAATTAACTATTTGACTCAAAACTAAAAACAAAACAAAGTAGTTCCTTGTTTACAGACTGCTGAAAGTGTTCCCCAAGTGTTGCGCTGGGCGTCCCCCCAGCGCAACACGGTCTTGTTATGTTCCTGGCCTAGGGGTTACTTGGAACACAACAAAAACTGGGGGAGACGCAGTCAAAACAAAGTTTAAACTATTTATTAAATAAGCAAAGTTAAAGAAACATACCAAGAATGAAGGTGAGGTGTGGGAATCAGTAAAGTCAGTGGTGAAGTGCATGTATGGATGAGTGAGGAATGTAGTGGGTGAGTGTTGCATGTATTAACAGAAATGGCAAAAACAAAGGGAATGGTGGGAGAGGAGCTGGAGTGAGGAGAGCTGGAAGAGGACTGGGGAAGCAGGCTTTTATAGGCGTGGACCCGGGCCCAGGTGCACGCCAATCAGATCATCAATCAATCAGTGCTGCTCCCCAGTCCTATGGGAAGGAGAACAGAAAACATTAATACCAAGAACACAACTATAAACAAGGAGTGACAATTATAATATAACCTCCTATTGAGGGAACCGTCACAGTGTCCTTGGAAAACAAGGAAGTGCTGATCAAATAGAATCCATTTTCTGATACTGCGTTGTCTATTTCTCGCTTCAATTCTTTTTTTTAAACATTCTTGAGAGCAACTTTTAGTTGTAACTGACGCTGTGTTTGTTTACATGGCTGACATGTTGCAGCAGGTGCTCTGAGCCTCTGTTATAGAGCGCAGCAGTCTGTTATCAAGAAATAACAGACTGCTGATTTCAGCGATTGACCAATCAGAATCAAGCATTAAACCAAGCCGGGTAATAATACAATATAACTTATGCAAACTGTATGGTAGAGTATGTTAATACTAAGACACGTCAGGGTGCCAATTCTTGGCCATCTGGCCAGTGATGTATATGGGACCAGTTACTCATATATGGAGACCCCTGCATGATAGTCAACAATGCTATGTCAAAACATGCCAATATATGGGCATTACCAAATATGGGCATTCCCAGATATGTCCTTAAGATTGATAACATCATGTCACAGTGACAGTATGGATATCCAGGGTTTGATCTTTGATGAGGTGATGTAACGTGACATCAATTCCGTTACGGAAGGACAAGCTGCGACATTTCTCATATACTGCGACCTTTGATCGCAATAATAATGAGTACACATTGTATGGTAGAGCATGTTAATGAAATATAACAAGTACATCTTTCTGGAGTAATTTAATACAATACAATATAACTAGTAGTACATCTGTATGGTACATCATGTTAATACAATATAACTTATGCAATCTGTAAACAGATACTAAACATGAGATTCCTTCTTTGTTGAGCTGGTAAGGTTTGGTTACCCATAAGGCAGACCCATGTTTAAATCCTGTATGTTATTATAGCTGAAAACTGATTGTAGCTTTAAAGGGGAAGACCACCCATTTTCAATATTGAACTGTGTCATTAATATACCTTAGAGGAGTTGTGTGGAAATAGAAGAAAAAAAGTTCCCCCCCTTCTGTGTTGCCTAGAACTGGAAGATTGATTTTGGGGTTTGTATTGTAAAGTACAACTTGATGACATCACACATTGTACTTTACAATACAAACCCCAAAATCAATCCTCCAGTTCTAGGCAACACAGAAGGGGGGGAACTTTTTTCTATTTCCACACAACTCCTCTAAGGTATATTAATGACATATTTCAATATTGAAAATGGGTGGTCTTCCCCTTTAAGTAACCAGACATTTTTTTGTCCAGCTCCGTCTTGGCAGGATTGTTCCCTTCAACACACCTGTGTGGATTGGTTTGAGCGGGAGCCCTCTATCTATCAACGGGAGCATCGTACTCATCTACCAGTGGGTGAATGGACAGCTACTGACCTCACCAACGTAAGACTTTACCTTCAATTGTTTAAATGAGATTGAATCTTTGTTCTCATTGAAATTAATTAAATGTTATTTATTTCTACAGGTACTGGCAGCCTGGTGAGCCTCGATATCCCTGTGTTTACTATGTTGCTGAGCTCCTTGGTTGGAATGCTGGATGGAAAACCACTTTATGTAACGCAAAACTTGGTTGTGTTTGCATTAAAAACTGAAATCATCATCATCATCACAATCTATCAGTTATGTACTCGAACATGTATTAATACCATGTTCCATTGTTAAATCAACACGGATACGGTATTAATACTGTGTTTCAAGTACAGTACTTTAATACATTGTGTTGTGTTTTATAATAGAGCTATCTATGTATCTATCTATCTATATTGAAACATGTACACGTTATGTGCATCAATGGTTCTCAAAGTGTGGTACAGGTCTGTAACTCTGAGAGTGTACAAATGGAACTAAATGGACCCTTATGGGTCCATTTAGTTCCATTTGTACACTATCAGAGTTCCGGGGATCATTTACACATTGTTTTAGGTTTGAGAACCACTGCTGTAGATTAATAGTGTTGTTTTCTTAAATCAGTTTAGAATAAGTTTATTCGCATCTATTTCTCATCATCACATTATCATGATTCATAACATCTCACCATATGTTGTATTTCAAATAATTTTATTTCATGTAACAACTAACATTCTGGATTTATTGATTTTGTGCTTTAAGAATGATAGCTATATCTTCATTTTATTCATTGTGTTTACACATTGTTTAACATATTTTTTTAAACAATGTTTCCTGTTTTCTATGCCTTCAATGTAAATCACGTTGAGCTGCTTGCTTTGTAGGAAAAAATAAAAAAATGTATCACTATAAATGGTAAATGGACACCAATTATCGACTTGTGTCTTAATTAAGGATTACAGGGAGGAGGATGGTGGCTAATGTAATTAACGTCTATGGTAATTAACAATTAGACTAACACAATTACAGTTACAATTTGTTATTAGGGGGTGAGTCTAAAGCAGTGGTTCTAAACATTTTCATGTCAAGGACCCCCAAATTGACATGCATTCAGCAGACCCCCACCTGAAAATATTTTCTGCCTAGGAAGATTTTTCAAGATTTATGAAAATGTTTAAAAAAATATTCAATCTACAAGCTCAAAATGGGCTGTAATGGTAACGCGTTGTGAGCTCGTAGATTTTCTATTTTCAAAAAAAGTTTAAAACAGGGTTAAAGTGGTAAAACTGCTCCTCGTTTTACTGTGGACCCCCTAGAACTTCCTAAAGGACCCCTGGGGTACCCAAACAACACTTTGAGAACCACCGCTCTAAAGATATGATACAAATATTAATTTGATTTAAAACATATAGTATACATTGAATAAACGTATTTATTTATTTATTTATTTATTTATTTATTTATTTATTTGTTTGTTTGTTTGTTTATTTTGCACAAACATGTCACACTTACGAACTAAAAGGCCACCCTAAGAGTGCTCCCAAGTGTGCGCAGATTTTATCTTAACATAAGAACAAATCACATCTAAGAAAACATTGGTGTATATGCCAAATCTTCTTAAAATTAAGAGGGTCTAAGAAGGCATTTATTCGTAAGAACATTTGTAAGTAAAATGGTGAATCAGGCCCAATGTCAAGCTTTTTAGTATATTTGCACTTTCCCTGCTTGAAAGGGATGGTACAGTCCATAGGAGGTTTGAAATGGGTTGAGTAGTTGTACAATGTAGGGTAAACAGGTATAGGTTAAAGTGTAAATACAGGTCTATGTGGACAAACCTTAAAATAAGATAATAAATAACTACTGTAAATACATTGCACATGAAATACAAAATACAAATATACATGCTTTGCATAATGCTTTTAAACAGAGTTAAGACACAAAGTGTTTCTGATTTGTCAATGAAATGAGGCAACAGCAGCCATGGGTTTTCTCCCTGGTGCTTTAAATGCAAACCGCCACCAGAGGGCGACATAAACTCCATTAGAATGTAATTATCTTGAATCCATTAGCAGCATTCCTGTATTTGTACCCATGTGAATCATAGGCTTGTTCTTTAAGTACATTTTGATTCCAATGTGTTTGCACTTTCACTAAGGCACACTTTTAATTCTAGGGCCAGAGTATTTCTATACTGCAGTATCATTACTTTTACTTAAAAACAAAATTTGAGTACTTTTTCCACCACTGCAAGTGACACTTCATCCATCACTTACCTGTGACAAAATGGTCTGAACATACACGAACATTGTCGTATACATAGGGAACATCTTCACGTTTTACATTCAGGTTTACTCGCCTTATCGCCTGGATCCACTTCTCTCTTCTTTCCCTCAACAACGCCTCTGTCTGTTCTCCTTGAGTATGGATTACTTTTGGAAGCCTAAACAGTTTCTTTTTGCCAAACCTGCTGTCCGGTGTATTCGTTTTGTTTTGGCAGCCGACTACTGAACATTACACCATTTTGCCGAAAACAAGTCACGTTAAATGATAAACGTGAAGGTTGTTTCTGTCCTCTGCAAATAAGCCAAAAAGCATACTAGGTTCTCCTTTTAGTTGACCTTGTACCAGTGAACTGTACCTTCAAGAAACTGTACCTTTTCCTATGCAAACTTCTAATAAAGTCTTCAATCAATCAATCAATCAATCAATCAATCAATCAATCAATCAATAAATCAAACATTTAGCTAAGGTTGACAAGGTTAACTAGTTTCCTGTCATCCGTGATGCTTTCACAGCATGAAGCATCCCACAGGTACTGAAGCAGGCCATAAGGCCATATAGAATAACATTGAATAATATGTATTTTTCTACCACTAATATGTGATATGTGCCCCACACACTATAGAGATGGTATAGTCTGGGTGGTTAGGGAGGTGCCACCTAACTCTCTCCCTGCAGGTGAGCAGGGTGGGGCCTAATTGGCTGATTGCCTGGTGGCCTATGGAGTGCACCTGGGCCCGGTGCCTCCAGTAGGCAATAAAAGGCCTCCCCTCTCCAGTCTGCATGTGAGGTCCAGAGGAAGCAGACGTGTTCCCTCCAGCATGCCCCTGTTATGCATCTTGAGCTCTGTTTGACTTTAGTTTCCATGCAACACCTCGCACTATGCCATGTCTCACACATCCACACCTACACTACTGATCACTGACTCCACACTCCATTGGATCCTTTATTATTAAGTTGCTGATTTGCTCCTTAGTTCATTTTCTAGGCCTTTACTTTAATAAATATACTTTTGTTACACTTTTGATAACGTCTCCTCTCCCCTTCGTTTGTTACCGCTTGAGCCAGCTGTGACAAATGTGTCATTTCTAGAAAACCTATATGCGAAATATAAATGTCTCTGTTATATTTTAGTCTAATTTATATTATGTAATATACAGTATATGTTACATATAATCAAAATAATTATAAAAGCAAACACTTAGACTTAGGCTACCATAAAAATGTATAAAATAACGAATGCTCAATCTAACAGTATAATGTATAGTACAAGAGCTGTATGACTAGGGGTCATCCATATCCATACCTGACAAATGTCTGTAGCAAAGTTCTAGATTTATTTTTCCTTCTAATCTTGATTATAAGACTATTACTGAATGTCAATCTACAGGTCAGAATATGTATGTCACTGATTTAATATGAATGATACATTGAGTCCACTAGAAAACTACAGTGTTTACTCAGATAGGCCTACCTGTCATTCAGGGTTACCTATTATTGTGTGGCAATATTGTCTGCACATTTTGTATGTCCGTGGGACATTTTTAATTTTGACAAAAATGTCCACTACAATCAAGCAGGGGGATGACCCCAGTCCAGGACACCTAGGGGGTCCATATTATTGTGAATTATCTGCTTGGTGAGGATGGTTGGTTTAGAGGGAAAAAGAGAGCACACAGGTAAATAGCCAACAGTAAATTTTACTAAGTATTGGCGGTTTAAGTGGATAAATGTCAGAAAATACACATTTAATGAGTCCAGCATAATTCTTGGAAAAGACAAACAGTTGTTACACCGACACTAGCAAGTCTATGAAAGCTTATTTGGAAAAGTTAAATCTGCAACACATTTTTATATAACATGGAATGGGGGGCTCCGCTTCATCTCTTTCTCAGCTGTACACCAAACAAACAAGTAAGACTGATGACAAGTAAATATATCAAAAAGAAATGGGAAACAGGATTTGGGGTGCAGATTGCCGAAAAGGCAATCTGCACAATATTAACAATATTTGTAAGACACAGTGCACGGCCACAAGCTCTAGAGTGTGGAGGGAGTTCTGCTGGAAGAATGCTATAACTATAACTCCAAAGATCAGAGGAAAATTTGCAGCAGAGAAACAACCATGCTGAGACTGTGTGGAACTCGGACCACAAACATATATTTTGGAACTGTCCAAAAATAGAAAAATATTGGGATGAAGTGTGGTCAATAATAAAGAGATATTGAAATATGAAATACCGAAGACAAGTGTGGTATTATATTTAGGAAACCTGACGCAGGAAAACACATGGAGATGACATATATCTGGTCAAGGCTGCTGGCAGCCAGCAAAAAAGCAATAACGTGATTGTGGTGTAGAAGTGACTCCCCAACTTGTGAGCGGTGGCTGTGCATTGTGGGGGATATTAATGTAATGAGAGATTTACAAATAGATACAAGAGGAGTGGTTTCTTGAAAAATGGGAGAAAGGGACTGATCATACGACACAGAAGAATGAATGACACAAAAAAGAGTGGCCTTGTGGTTAATGTCCCCCGATTCCCCAACCCGAAAACTAACAATGGCCTTGTGGTTAATGTCAAGACCAAAGACTCAGAAAAGAAGATAACACCTGGCTTGGCAATCTGCATCAAGGCTGCCTTGGATTAGAGGTAATTCCTATGGACTCTCGCCGCGCGGGGTTGACTGCTTCCAGCTGCTCCCTCAATGCAGTGATCCAAGATTGCCTTCTTTGTTTTGGCACTTGTGAAATTTATGTCACAGAGCTCGTGATATTCAATGCCCTTGAGTGGAGCTGGGAGCTTCCAGCCTTCTCATCAGTCACATGCAGTCTTGGAGTCTCTGATCCAAACTGCAGCCTAGATGAAAAAGAGCACTGCACCGACATGGGAGCACACCTCACCCAGGCCTGCTTTGCAGTCACAATGCGCAGCAAGCACCCTCCCAGTTTTCTCAGCGATGATCCAAGGAGAGGTGGGCGTCTCCCTCGGCCGCTGAGAGTGCAGCACCTGAGAATAGAAGAAAAGAAAAAGACAGTGATATTACTGATAGAACAGCCCAGTACAGTAGGGTATTCATTTCTTCATCTTAAATAAGAAAGAAAAAATGTAATAATGTCTAAAGCCAAGTTCTTCACCAGGTGTCTTAACTTATTACAGGGACATTACCACATGAAAATAGCAGATCTACAAGCTCCCAACGCCTCGCTTTTAAATTGGCTATTTTTGGCTAAGACATTTGGTGTAGAGAGAAAAAAGAGCAGCCCAAGTACACAGTGATTGTTCAATTTGACCAACGATTAGGCGTTTGTCTTTTTTTTTTATTTTATTGAATACATTATTAACAGTTTGCACTGTACACAGTCTTCTAAAAGGGATTTCCCAAGAAAGCTTATGGCTTGTTAAATGTCTGAAAATGTCACACATTAACACGAATCCAACATTAAAAAACATTAATCTAACACTGATTACAGCGTTATCAAACAAGCCTATGAAGCTCTCTGTGAAAAGGTTTATGATAATAATTATAATTATATATATATATATATATATATATATATATATATATATATATATATATATATATATATATATATATATTCTCTGACCCTAGAACTCAGCTATTCTGAGAATTTTCCATTACAGGTCTGTGACTCGAGTGTAGCCTGTAACCAAATATGCACTCTCACGGTCCATTTGGTTCCATTTTCACACTCTCAGAGTCATGATCCTTGCAAATAAAACATTTGAGAGCAAGTGGACTCATACTGTGCCACATATGCATGCTGAAGAAAACCTGACTTGGCGTTCAGTAATTTGGATCAAAATCAGAACATTATGATGGCGTGTAGGCCTAAAACGGAAAATTTAAATTAGATAGATAGATACCTTTATTATCCCAAAGGGGGGAAATCAGTTGCCCAGAGGCAGCACAGCAAAAAACAAGAACAGAGTACAGAGTACAGTAAGTACAGTAAGAGCAAGGTACAACAAGAAAGGGAACGAATAATAGTTAAACATAAAGTTAAATAAATTCCTTGTGACTCGCGTCACATCAACCAATCTAGTTGTATTTGTCAGTGAAAAAAGGTATGTGTATTGGTATGTGTGTGTGCAGTTTGGCAGCGACCGGGCCAACGGCGCCGGAGATTAGCTGGTAAGAAACTGGATGGACGGACGCACGGACACACACGGACGGACGGACGGACGGACGGACGGACGGAGGCGAAAACATAATCTCTCCCCTTTATAATAAATATAATACCTCTATGCCAGCAGTCATCAGCCACTGGAGGAGTGTAGTGCTGTTCACCCGCAGAAACACATTGCCCTCTCACTGTATTTGTGGTGTTTTCCCCTGTTTGGTTTGGTAGAGGGGGATGTTTTTAGGGCAACCAAATCAAACAGTGAAAATCTCTATGGGGAATATTCGATAAGAGCAGAACTACAAGCTCACAACATGCCACACTGTGACACATTGTGAGCTTGTAGATTCAGATTCAGATTCAGATTCAGATTCCTTTATTTACCATTGTGTATCACACATAGGAATTTGCTTTGGTAACATACCAGTGTGCATTCAATATTTTTTTCACAGATAACATGAAAAACAACAAACACAAAACAACACCGTGCAGAAATAAATAATAAATAATATAAATAAAGTGCAGTAGTGTTCAATAGTGCAACATATTGCTGATGTCCCTAAGGGGCAAGGGAAAAAGGGAAACCAGCGTCATCCAGCAGCCTGGCAGCTGAGGGGAAAAAACTGTTTTTGTGGCGCTCTGTCTTGGCCCCTAGGTGCCGCATCCTTCTCCCAGAGGGGAGCAGGGTGAGGAGGCCGTGACCAGGGTGGGAGGGGTCGGCCATGATCTTTCTTGCCCTCCTCAGCGCCCTGGAGTCGTGCAGGGACTTGAGGGAGGGCAGGGGACGGCCAATCACCCTCTCTGCAGAGCGTATCACCCGCTGCAGCTTGACCAGGTCTTTTTCGCATGCAGCGGGGAACCAAGTGATGATGGAGTGAGTGAGGATGGACTCTATGATGGCCGTGTAGAACTGCGTCATCATGGCCCTCGACAGTCTGTATTTACGCAGCTGCCGAAGAAAGTACATCCTTTGCTGGGCCTTTCTCAGGAGGGCAGTGATATTGAGTTCCCACTTCAGGTCCCTGGAGATGATCATCCCCAGGAACTTGCAGGACTCAACATAGTCCACCTGAGTGCCACCCAGCATGATGGGAAGGGGCGGGGCTGGGTCCTTCCGGAAGTCCACCACCATCTCCACTGTCTTAAGGGCATTTAGCTCCAGGTTGTTAATTTCACACCAGCTTCGCAGCCGCTCGATCTCCCCCCTGTAGGCCGACTCGTCCCCCTTGGAGATGAGGCCCACCAAGGTGGTGTCGTCAGCAAACTTGAGGAGCTTGACCGACGGGTGGAGGGAAACACAGCTGTTGGTGTACAGGGAAAACAGTAGTGGGGACAGGACACAGCCCTGCGGGGAACCGGTGCTGGTGGACCTGGAGCTGGAAATGTTCTTCCCCAGCTTCACCCGCTGCGACCTGTTGGTTAAAAAGTCCGTAATCCACTTGCGAGTGGAGGCAGGCACTTGCAGCAGGGACAGCTGGTGCTCCAGGATGGATGGTAGGATGGTGTTGAAGGCCGAACTGAAGTCGACGAACAGGATCCTGGCATAGCTGCCGGTAGTGTCCAGATGTTTTAGAGTGTGGTACAGAGCCATGTTCACGGCGTCCTCCGTGGATCTATTCGCTCTGTACGCGAACTGCAGCGGGTCCAGCACAGGATCAGTAATGCCCTTCAGATGGGCCAGGACAAGGCGCTCCAGGACCTTCATGACCACAGAGGTCAGGGCGACGGGTCTATAGTCATTTAGGCCTGTGACCTTGGCCTTCTTGGGGACGGGAATGATGGTCGAGGCCTTGAAGCATGCTGGTACCTGACCGAGCTCCAGCGAGGTGTTAAAGATGTTGGTGAACACCGGGGCGAGCTGGTCAGCACAGTGCTTCAGGACGGAGGGGGAGACAGAATCCGGGCCGGACGCCTTCCGGGGGTTCTGGCTCCTGAACAGCAGCTTAACCTCTCTCTCTGTGACAGTGAGAGGTGGTGGGGTTGGGGGGGAGAAGAGTGGTTGTGTCCGGGGGGGGTGGAGGGGGAGGGCAGGGGGGAAACTCTCCCTCTCAAAGCGGCAGTAAAACTCATTGAGCTCGTTGGCGAGAGGGAGGTTGTCAGACGCCTGTGGGGACCTGGACTTATAGTTGGTGATGGTTTTAAGTCCTTTCCAGACAGAGGAGGAGTTCCCCTCAGAGAGCTGCTGCCGCAGTTTCTCCGAGAAGCGGTGTTTCGCCTCCCTCACCGCTTTAGCAAACTCGTACTTGGCTCGCCTGAACAAGGCCACGTCGCCGCTACGCCTGGCCACCTCCTTCTCCGACCGCAGCCTCCTGAGATGGGCTGAAAACCAGGGCTTGTCGTTGTTGTAGATCTTCCTGTAGCGGAGGGGGACACACACCTCCTCGCCGAGGCTGATGAATGATGTCACAGTGTCCGTGTATTCATCCAGGTTGTTTCCAGCCTCAGGCCCCGCCCACTCAACAAAGTCCTGGTCACAGCCCGCACTCTCCAGCCAGGCACAGAGTCGCTCACTTGCCTCACTGGACCACACTCTGAAACTCCGCACTACAGGTTTTGATATTTTTAATCTCTGCCTGTAGCGAGGGATCAGATGGATGAGATGGTGATCACCCCTGCCCAGAGCAGCACGTTGGACAGAATGGTATGCCTGCGGGATGGTACAGTAGCAGTGATCAAGAATGTTCTCACCCCTAGTAGCACATGTGACTTGCTGTCTGTATTTAGGGAGAGCCCGACTCAGATGAGCCTGGTTGAAGTCCCCAAGCACCACAGCAAAACTGTCCGGGTATTTACGTTCCGCCCCCGTCAGCTGTTCTGCTAGTGTATCCACTGCTGCGGTGACGTCAGCATCCGGAGGAATGTAAACACACACGAGGAGGAACGCGTTAAACTCACGGGGAGAATAGAATGGGCGACAGAGGATGAAAAGCATTTCAATTGCAGGAGAACAGTGTTGTTGCAACACTGTCACATCAGAGCACCAGCGGTTGTTCACAAAGAACATTAATCCTCCTCCACTTGACTTCCCAGCCGCAGCGAAGTCTCTGTCACAGCGAAACGCGGAGAAGCCATCTAACTGTACAGCCCCGTCTGGGACTGTCGCCGTCAGTTTTGTCTCCACGAACGCGAAAACAGCCGTGGATTTGAAGTCATTCTCCCGTGAAACAAGCATCCGGAGTTCATCCATTTTATTGGGTAAAGAGTTCACGTTGCAGAGGAATATACCTGGCAGCGGTGGACGCGAACTTCTCCGCCGTAGGCGAACCAGACAACCTCCTCGCTTCCCCCGTTGTCTTCTGGTCCAACGTACAGCGCTGGCAAAGAACGCTGTCCCCCTCAGCAGAATATCCAGTACATCCGTGGAACGGGTGAGTAATGATGGTAAAATGTCCAGTGGGGTAGAACACCCAATGTTCAGCAGCTCTTCTCTTGTGTAAGAAGGCTCACACGACACGTACAACACGAATAACAGACAGAATGCAACACACGTAGTCACCATAGCAGCCCTGGCCGGCGCCATCTTGGGATCTGCTATTTTCAGCAAAAGAGGCAGAAATGTATTGAAGTTTCAAGTGGTTAAATGTCTGAAAATACACATTAACATGAATCCAACATAAGAAAAGCTAATGTGCAAACAGTAGGCCAACTGCATTAACTGCTCAGCCTGCTGTAGTGACTATGTTGTCCACCAGGGGGTGCCATTTAAAAGCACAAGAGAATAAAACACTAGACTACAATGTAAGGAATGTTCTCTATGTAGAACTCATTAAAACACTCACCATATTACCATATGTTATTACAAACCACAATGTAAACAAACAACAAATAAAAGCTAGACTAAAACATGTTAAGGAAAATGTTAAGGAGGGACTAGTGGAGAAGAGATCCAGTAGAACTAAAAGACAAGTCATTTTATGATTGGTTGCTAATTGGGTGTTGCACTCTGAGAATAGCAGATCTACAAGCTCACAAAACGTTCTATTTTCAGAGTGTTTGCAAGTGCAAATTCAGCCATCAAGGCACCGCCAAAATATATAGCGTAGGCTGTTTGAAAATAAAACTAAATAAACAAAATATTTTTTTTTTTCGATAAACCTTTTCTCAATAGGCTACTACTTTTACTTAAGTATAAAATGCGAGTACGTTTTCCACCTCTGTAAATAGATAAACATTCAGTGGTTTTCAAGCTCTTATTCTGACAACTTCAGGACGTGTGACCTTGACAATCCGGATGTACGGATTAAGGGAACTACAAACTGCACGAGAAGGACTACAACAACTGCTCTATAATCACTCCTATGGTATTTAAAACACACTAAATCACTTCACCTCAACGCTCTGTTGTGTGTGTGTGTGTGTGTGTGTGTGTGTGTGTGTGTGTGTGTGTGTGTGTGTGTGTGTGTGTGTGTGTGTGTGTGTGTGTGTGTGTGTGTGTGTGTGTGTGTGTGTGAAACCGTCATTAGAGCACGAAGGGTTCCCGAAGGGTTCCCAGTTCGAATCCGGTCTCCCCCTGAGTTGATGTTGAAGAGTCCTTGGGCAAGACTCTGAACCCCAATTGCTCCCAGTGAGTAGGTTGGTGCCATGCATGGTTTCCCGCCACCAGTGTATGAATGTGTGTGTGAATGGGTGAATGTAATGCACAATCTATGTAAAGCGCTTTGGATAAAAGCGCTATATAAATGCACCATTTTTTTGGGTGAGGCGTTCTGGAAAAAGTATTGTAATTCTTTACTCAAGTAAATGTTTCAATACTGCAATGTAGAGATGGTCTACTCTGTTACAAGTAGAAGTCCTGTATTCAACATGTACTTAAAATAACAGGTATTGTATCAAACGTATTGTTTTGGCATGAAAGCCAGCATTCTTAATCCTGCATCATACAAACCAAACCGCATGTAAATTGGTCCAGAACTCACCAAGTTGTGTGTTGCTTTAAACCCATGAAATAGACACCAAGTTTGCATTTCTAGGCGATCTGGTTGAAATGTTATCACCAAGACTATTTTCTTATAGGGCCAATATTGAGGCGGCCATATTGGATTTCCAGCAGCAAGTTGACCGGGTAGTCCATATAGGTTGTGTTCCTAAGGGTCATAGATAATATTTCTGGTGGGGGGGGGGGGGGGATATTTGATAGGATAGTAGACTGACAGGAAATGGGGAGAGAGATGCGGGGAATGACATGTGGCAAAGGTCGTCTGGATCGGGAATCGAACCAGCGACGCCAGCAGGCACCATAGCCTAGTATGTGGTATGCACCTGGACCACTAGGCCAGGGGGCGCCCTGTGGCCTACCTTTTACAACAGGGCAAATGCAGGTCACTTCCCTTATCCCACTGGGTAACATTGTTTGTGGTGAGGCAAAGGTAAAGTGTATTGTGCAGGTCCTGATTGTGTTACATTTAACAAAAAAAATAAACTGTGGAAATGATGTGGAATATTTTTGCCGTGCATGAGGAGCGGCGCGACAGCTTTAAATGACTAATTCCCGCGGCTATGTACACAGAGAAGACAGAGAATCCAAGCATTACACATCAATGTCCTCTTTTTGAACAATATGTTACATTGTGTAATACTTCAGCAATCGTATCAAGATGTTGAGGAAATACATAATATTCCAACATGGCTCATATCTGTGTGAATGGATCAGATAGAGATCTCCATGGGCATAAAAGGGATTGTATGTTGTGATGTCGTGGGAACCACTCTAACAGAATCCCTTTCATGCCCATACATGGAGATCCCCGATGTCATCAATATTAAGCCCATATCTAACTTCATATGGGAATGCCATATCTGTGTGGCTGGTTCAGACAGTGATCTCCATATATGGGTACCAGGGGACTCCATTTATGGGTAAAGAAATGGTCGCCCTGAGGTGTCTTACTAGTAATATTCCTGTAAAGTGAACTAAGCTGTGTGTGTGTGTGTGTGTGTGTGTGTGTGTGTGTGTGTGTGTGTGTGTGTGTGTGTGTGTGTGTGTGTGTGTGTGTGCGTGTGTGTGTGTGTGTGTGTGTGTGTGCGCTTCTCTCTCCCTGTTTCCTATCTATCTCTACTGGTACTATTAACTCATTCTGTGCCTATCCCGAACATGTTCGGCTTTATTTCAATCCAAAACATTTTCTTTTTTATTAATTGACTTACCCTGAGCTGCTTGTAGAGTCGTGGGTGGTCCTGGCTCGTCCTACGCTAGCCAGCTAGCCATTTTACATGGTCCGACGATATATTCCATTAAAAATGGTTTAAAATACATTTTTGAGCCCCCCAATGTTCACCAAATGTTCAGCGCCGCTTCCGGAACGTAGTCCAGTGTGCCTATCCCGAACATGTTCGGCTTTTTTAATGAAATGAATAAAATGATCCGAGGCCTTCTGAAGCCTGAGCCTAAATTTAAAATCCAGTGGTCCAAATCCTGGGGAAGCCATGCCGGCCGTTACCCGCGAACGTAGCCGCGAATCGCCGCCGAATCCAATGAAAAACCACATCTTTGGAGGCCCATATCTCTGGATTGTGTTTTTAGGGATGTGGCGCGAGGTTTATTTACGGCGCAATCGCCGAAAAATGATCTTTAAAATGACAAAATGGGAATAGCTATTCTGTTAGCATTATCATCCAGGACCTTTCCATGACGTGCACGAACGTGAGCACGCGCGTCACTGCAGCGTGAGCCCCCGGATACTAATGCAGTCCCCTATAGGAGAAAGTCTGGCATTCTTTGGTGCCCTCTAGGGGCTGGCACTGGAAGCGTTAATAAACACAGACAAAGGCCCCACGAATATCTTTAAGAATATATATATATTAATAAAGGGGGGGGGGGCTCAGGGGTAGAGTGGCCGGTAGAGCGGCCGGATGGGAACTGCAAGGTTTCCAGTTTGATCCCGGGCTCCCCCAGAGTGTTGAAGTGTCCTTGAGGAATGGAACAATTTCCTGTTTGTAAACAAGAAAAGATGCGCGCACATCAACGGGGATGCACCTAGAGGGCGCTAATATGCGCAGCAGCTCTAGTCAAGTTAAGACTACAATAAAAAGTGGTCTTCACGAGTTTAATCAAAGTATATTAAATATGCATTGTTTGTAATAACTTGTTCACTGATTTAAAATGGTGTTTCAGAGTTGGATTAGTCGTTTATTTAATGTGACTATAATTAAAATGCTCAAGTCATTAAATGATATCATCCTGATTTTGCAGTCCTCACGTTATTATCATTATAAGGAGCATGATGGTGCGGTCAATCAAAAATAAATGTTTACTACTACATTCCAGACAAGGTTTAAACTAAGGGTGTGTGTGTGTGTGTGTGTGTGTGTGTGTGTGTGTGTGTGTGTGTGTGTGTGTGTGTGTGTGCGCGCGCTTCTCTCTCCCTGTTTCCTATCTATCTCTACTGGTACTATTAACTCATTCTGTGCCTATCCCGAACATTTTCGGCTTTATTTCAATCCAAAACATTTTTTTTTTATTAATTGACTTACCCTGAGCTGCTTGTAGAGTCGTGGGTGGTCCTGGCTCGTCCTACGCTAGCCAGCTAGCCATTTTACATGGTCCGACGATATATTCCATTAAAAATGGTTTAAAATACATTTTTGAGCCCCCCAATGTTCACCAAATGTTCAGCGCCGCTTCCGGAACGTAGTCCAGTGTGCCTATCCCGAACATGTTCGGCTTTTTTAATGAAATGAATAAAATGATCCGAGGCCTTCTGAAGCCTGAGCCTAAATTTAAAATCCAGTGGTCCAAATCCTGGGGAAGCCATGCCGGCCGTTACCCGCGAACGTAGCCGCGAATCGCCGCCGAATCCAATGAAAAACCACATCTTTGGAGGCCCATATCTCTGGATTGTGTTTTTAGGGATGTGGCGCGAGGTTTATTTACGGCGCAATCGCCGAAAAATGATCTTTAAAATGACAAAATGGGAATAGCTATTCTGTTAGCATTATCATCCAGGACCTTTCCATGACGTGCACGAACGTGAGCACGCGCGTCACTGCAGCGTGAGCCCCCGGATACTAATGCAGTCCCCTATAGGAGAAAGTCTGGCATTCTTTGGTGCCCTCTAGGGGCTGGCACTGGAAGCGTTAATAAACACAGACAAAGGCCCCACGAATATCTTTAAGAATATATATATATTAATAAAGGGGGGGGGGGCTCAGGGGTAGAGTGGCCGGTAGAGCGGCCGGATGGGAACTGCAAGGTTTCCAGTTTGATCCCGGGCTCCCCCAGAGTGTTGAAGTGTCCTTGAGGAATGGAACAATTTCCTGTTTGTAAACAAGAAAAGATGCGCGCACATCAACGGGGATGCACCTAGAGGGCGCTAATATGCGCAGCAGCTCTAGTCAAGTTAAGACTACAATAAAAAGTGGTCTTCACGAGTTTAATCAAAGTATATTAAATATGCATTGTTTGTAATAACTTGTTCACTGATTTAAAATGGTGTTTCAGAGTTGGATTAGTCGTTTATTTAATGTGACTATAATTAAAATGCTCAAGTCATTAAATGATATCATCCTGATTTTGCAGTCCTCACGTTATTATCATTATAAGGAGCATGATGGTGCGGTCAATCAAAAATAAATGTTTACTACTACATTCCAGACAAGGTTTAAACTAAGGGTGTGTGTGTGTGTGTGTGTGTGTGTGTGTGTGTGTGTGTGTGTGTGTGTGTGTGTGTGTGTGTGTGTGTGTGCGCTTCTCTCTCCCTGTTTCCTATCTATCTCTACTGGTACTATTAACTCATTCTGTGCCTATCCCGAACATTTTCGGCTTTATTTCAATCCAAAACATTTTTTTTTTATTAATTGACTTACCCTGAGCTGCTTGTAGAGTCGTGGGTGGTCCTGGCTCGTCCTACGCTAGCCAGCTAGCCATTTTACATGGTCCGACGATATATTCCATTAAAAATGGTTTAAAATACATTTTTGAGCCCCCCAATGTTCACCAAATGTTCAGCGCCGCTTCCGGAACGTAGTCCAGTGTGCCTATCCCGAACATGTTCGGCTTTTTTAATGAAATGAATAAAATGATCCGAGGCCTTCTGAAGCCTGAGCCTAAATTTAAAATCCAGTGGTCCAAATCCTGGGGAAGCCATGCCGGCCGTTACCCGCGAATCGCCGCCGAATCCAATGAAAAACCACATCTTTGGAGGCCCATATCTCTGGATTGTGTTTTTAGGGATGTGGCGCGAGGTTTATTTACGGCGCAATCGCCGAAAAATGATCTTTAAAATGACAAAATGGGAATAGCTATTCTGTGTAACACCAACGCCAGGAGACGTCACATAATTGTCAGTACAGTAAGTGTTGGGGCACAACTGTTTGCCCCAACAACACTGCATCATGAGAAACCAGCATTCCTTTGCAAAACATTGTTGGTACATTCTCCCACTTGTCTGTAGACTTAAGGAGATGGGGGAGGAAGCGCATTCCTTTTCTCTCTCCCTCTCAGAGCTCCGTGATCAATACCGCATCTTCCCCCCCCCCGTCACGATTGTGTAAACAGACCTGCGTCGCTTTCCTGGCCAAAACGGACACTTCAAAGCAGGTTTATGGCCTACCAACACAAGGGGGGTGAAAAGCCCTTTTAAACTTTCGAACTCTGCTGAGCCTGCACAAGCAGGGGAAAAACACTGGAACTGCATTTTCTAAGACAAAGGAAAGTGTTAATGTTTTATCTGAGCGCGCGAAATACAAGGGAGGGACCAGCCTTGTTCACTCCAATATAGTGTCTGCCCGAGCAGAAATCTAGGCTTCCTTCAACCACCAGTCAAAGGAGAAGAGGTGTCAACAGCTCTCCTCCCGACCAGCGCGCTCCACCGCGCGGCTGCGCTGCCGTGCCGTGAACACGGCGCGGAGAGACACTGAACTGAACTGAATAGAATTTAAAATGCAGAGCGTTCGCCCGGGTTTGAAGCACCGCGGCATATTAACGCTTAGCCTCATTTTTGAATAGGAGGCTTAATTACATTGCACATTACATCCTTTTTAACTTCATTAGTTGGCAGCTAAAACCAAGTTATTATTTTTGTTTTTCTTTCCCTGTTCAATCTATCGGTAAGCTGCAATGCAATTACATTGTCATGTGTCGCTATTATGATAGAATTGTTGGCAAAACTCTTTTGCATTAAAGTAGATTGTTCCCTCATTTAAGAGAGAAACCTCAAGCTATTTTCATCTCTGAATAGTCAATAGAACTTTTCTTTCTTTTCTTTAGGCTACTAATGAGACAGTCTTGGCTCTATTTGTTATAATCCTCCTATAACTATTCTCATACTCTGAGAACCATATAGCTTACAGTAGTCCGCATATTTTGTTAGAGAAATGTGTGCGCCCTGATATATAAGCTCAATTAATTGAGCAGCGGTAAGCATCCAGACAGAGGCGATTGCCGTGACGTTTAATATATCAGGGCGTCACATGACTCCCTCTCTCTTTTCTTTCATTGTGCATGATATGAAAAGTCAGGTTTGATATTACTCTAGTGTGTGTGAGACTACACAAAGATAACGCTTTTGGAATCTGAAGTGATGCAGTTCGATCGGCGCATAATGTTATTATGCTCTATAACCGAACTGACACTTATCACCAGTCAGCCAACTGGGTGCATATAGCCTTAACACTTCAGATCCAGCGGGGTTATTAAATAACTTCCGTATCACGGGGAATAGTTAATAACCTACGCGCGTTACCTTCATCCTGTGTTCATTCATGGAAGAAATGTAGTATAGCAATACGGTATGCACCTTGTTTATTTGTTTTCATAAATAAACATCTTTCTTTGTACCTTATCATACTGTCTGGACATTGGATTGCTTTCTTCTGTTTGTTATATAACCGATGTGTTCATTGTATTTGGATTGGTATAATTAGTCAAGAACCCACGTTTCAAACAGTAAGCGTGAAGAAAAATATAATTTTTCAATTTTTGAAAATTAATTTTCAATTTTGAAAAAAATATATTTTTTTAATATTACTGTATTCAATACTGTATTCATATTCAGCGTTGATACTACATATTAATGGCGACCACGAAGGGACTAAATAACGGAATCCAAATATAGAACATATTTGTTTGTGATAAATAGAAGAATATTAATTTTTTTTTTCAATTTTTGAAAATTAATTTTTCAATTTTGAAAAAAATATTTGTGATTATACTTTGCTATATGCATCAAGAGACAGGGCGACGTCATACGCTGGCCGTATAAACAGTGGTTCTGTCCCGGGGCATAGCAAACTATACTAATGTCACTGACATAAGATAGGTCTACCTTTAACTGTAAACCAATAATCAGCCGAGGCCACGGCTTGGATAATGGTGAAAAAGTTAACAACATAAAAACGTGGGCGATGTTGAATCTCCCAGTGGCGTGAGAATTGATTTTAAGTGGAAGCTACACTATAAGTTAATGCTCATTGCTCAAGCCAGCCTGAAATCATTATCAAGGCAGGAACCCCCACTTTGGATTAAGTAATTAAACTAAAGCAGCGAACGGAGTTCCCTTTATATTTGATACTATATGGCATTTCAACTGAGGAGGGATTTATGTTAAGGATTGGTCTCCCCTCTAGTGTAGAACAATTCTTAACTCAAAGCTGTGTGTGTGTGTGTGTGTGTGTGTGTGTGCGCGTGTGCGTGCATGCATGCGTGTGTTGTGTAAAGTGCATCTCAACGGCTACAATGTCTATAGATCCATGCACACTGGTTTCTTAGAGAGAAGCCATTTTGAAAGGAGGGCGTGATCTTTCACGTCTCCCCTCAAACGCAACACCCCCACCCGGGTGCGCTCTGCCTGCCCCCTGTAGTAGAGAGCCGCCTCCACTAAAAGGCACCTCCTACTTCAGTGCTGCTGTCTCCCTCTGCTGGGTGAAGCCCAGCACTACAACCCCAGAGGTATAATTAATCAGTTCCTCACTCTAAAACGTCCCATGACCTTACACATAGGTGTCTAAAGCGATTCATTTAGGCAGTTTTAACCACATATAACTCTAAATAGAGTTCACTAATGGTTTATGCCCACACATCTATAATCTACCAAGGTGATACTGAGCTGTGTTTCTTTTAAAGCGTTTCCTTTCATTATTATTATCCATTTCTCTCCATTTACGAGTTGCTTTGATATTTTACAAATCCAAGGGCTTACTGAATTCTATAGCTGACACACTGATTGAATGATTACTAAACCTGATTTAGTCAATTCAAGCAAGCAGTGTCCTAGCTACTGGATAAATAGATTGGTTTAATCCATTTTCTTTTTATCCAATTTAATTTGTGTAAGTAATTAACTTTTTTTCATCAACATTTGGAGAATATCATTGACAATCTCGCTAGGAAAGCTTAAGGACTCAAATCTTTTGTGCGTCATCTAATCATCAAGGATAATTATTTTAATTAAAATTCAAATTTCAATTAAAATATTTTTATTTGAAAAAGGAAAGTTTTTTTCCCTTTCTCCTTTGTCACCTCTGAAATCCCTTTAGTCATACCCATCATTAATTTAATTGATAGGACTAAAGTAGGAAATTCTGAGCTGTATGATTAAAATTTAAACGCCACTCCTTGGAGGAAACACGAAAGATTGTGTCCCTTACTTTACTAATTTAGAGGTGAAGAATAAAATCCAAACCGAACGCGTAAGAACACTTAGGTTTTTGTTTAATTCCAAGCTCTCAAACATACACCCCTGGTATCTCAGCCCTATATAGTTAGACTGACGTCAACTATTTATAGCAATAATGGATTCCTTTGTAGGATTGGTTAAAATCATTGTGACCAAGACCGACATCCCCTACTCAATGGCTCCCGAGGACGAAAAACACTCATACCGTAAGGTTTACGAGACTCTGGAAAACACAAATAAATCTCATGAGGCTTTAACCCCCAGCAGTAAACAAGCCAAGCTTGAATGTATTGCTCTACTTCTAGGAAACCTCTGTCACCTCAGAGAACTTGGTGTCAAAGAGCTGACGAGTGCAGCTAGAGAACTAGAGGAGGTTAAAGCAGAAGCACGGAATGCTCATTCCAAACTAGATAGTGCGGAAATTGAACTAGCAAACTCAGAGCAGCAGGTCCAAATCTTGAACACGTCCATTCAATCTATGAAGGACGAGGTCATACAGTGTGAACAGCTAAAAACTCAATGCCAAGCCATGGATGATGACATTCTGGCTGCAAAAGGAGAGATTAGCGCCCTTATGGCTCAACTTCAGGTAAAAGACAGTGAGCTAGAGAATGCTAAAAGAGAAATCCGCGATCTGCAAACGGATGCCAGCACACTAAGTGATGGTAATCGAGCCCCTAGTGAGGATGTACTCCAAAAGGTACGAGATTTAGAACAGGAGAACTTCCAACTCCAGCGAGAAATCGCCAAAAACAGTAAGGATAGAGTCCAACAAATAGTAAAAGTCGCTGCCCTAACACAAGAACGAGATACACTATCTGACCATCTAAAAAACAATGAGATTGCGAGGTCTGTGTCTGACACTTGGATGTTAACACAAGACAATTGCCTGCAAACCCAAAAAACTCAAATTGAACAGTTTGAGATAGAAAGGCAAACTCACGACAAACTCATTGATGAGAAAGATCAGTTGTGTACTAAATGGAGAGAGCTTGCAGCCTCAGCTCAATGCGAGCTGGCCAAGTTGAAAATAGAGAGGGCTACCGCTACCCACCGGCCAGGGGGGTCAGGTAACTTCTCCCCAGCTGACGAGCCACTGACTGTCGGTCCAGACAGTCAACGACCCAGCCTGGGAGTCAACCCTCTAGCACAGAGTTCTCCTGTTCACGTACTTGTCGATGGCTCCAGCGACAGAGGACCGATTCCAAACTTAGGGCAGGCTGATCATGTCATGCCCGACAGGGTCATGACCTTGCCAAGGGGAACCTTTTCTTACGGCGCTGTTTCAGCACCCTATGGGCCAGGCAACTCTGTCTTGGACCAACACGGCCACTATCCGACCCGTTCATACTATGGGCCAGGCAACTCTGCCTCGGACCAACACGGCCATCTACCGGGCCGCTCTTATTGTGCAGGTAACATGCCTGTGAGTCGAGACACTCCGGTTTTGGATCGTCAAGGTCAGAGTGGCGATCTGGCCACCGCAGGTAGATATCAAGGTGCCTATTCATATGGCACGGACGTCTTGCCCCCATATCAATATGGACCACAGGGCACCATACGACAGCCAAGGGACCCGAGCGTCCCTGGGGAGTATGAACAAAGCCGACCGGTTTGCGTAACCGGGCACGACTTGCTCGACATAAAAAAAGCCATGAACTACCGCTTTGAACCTAGCATACAGGGGTCAACGGAGGTCAAAGCCTACTTGGACGATATAGAGGATCACCTCTCTGCATATGGCCATGTCGATGCAGCGTCAAAGGCAAGACTGATCCGGTATACGGCCTCGCCGAAAGTACATGATTTTATCAAGAGACAGTCCGAGAGAGACCGCAATGACTGGGTGTCTCTCCGACGTCTGCTGATTGAGGAGTATACTGACTATGGAGTTCGGAGCGGAATTAGTGTCGCTTTAACGGTTCACCAAAAGAGAGATGAACCCGTCAACGCCTACTACAATAGGATGAGAACGGCCTACTTCGGAGACCGTACCGAACCAGATTTAGACGAAACTAGAGAATTCAAAACTCTATTCCTAGAGAATCTGCAACCCGCCGTTAAGAAGCATATGCCGCTTGGTATATCACCTGAACGAACAGATGCGCGTAGACTTAAAGGCATCGCCCGCTTAGCTTTCAACAGGGAACGGCCGTCGGCCAAGCCTGACAGAGAGCTCTACGATCTAGGACTTGAGAGTGGCTACTCCAGCAACTCCAGATCAGGATACTCACCAGGTGAGAGAAGTTTTCAGAGGAGACAGGTCAATAGCGGTCGTGATCAAAGGACGGACCAAACGGCACTCTCATGGCGCCGCAGCCGGTCCCCTTCAGTTAATTACGATCGTCATTCTTCCCGGGACAGCCGTTATCGTGATTACTCACGGGATCGTAGCCAGAGCCCGTCCCGTAAGATTCCTTTACGTGACGAACCCTCTGACGAGCCTAAGTCTCTCAGGTCTGGCAACTTCTCACCCCAGCCTGAGAAGCAGGACCAAACAGAGCCCGATGTCGGCAGCATGCCTGCGGTCATTGACATGGAAACCCTGTCCAAAATGATTGCAGAGGTTTTACTGCCACAGATTGCCTCTGAAGTTGGCGAATCCCTGAAAGTGGGTAGACCACGACTTAAGAGATCTAGAAAACGCCCCAAAACACCCAACGCGGCACCTGAACAGGAAACAGATGCTCCGGGTCCCTTGTCAGAGGTCCTATGTTTCTCCGTTGATGGCTCTACACAGGTGACATGTGACAGTCCAGTCCAAACGGCGATCCAGTCATATGGGTCACCTGTACAGGACGCATCGGGCACAGAGAACACTCTGTGCACTGAGGACAGTGCTTGCATCTATACCCTTAAGGTAGATGAGGAGTACGGACACAACACTGTTGGCATAGCCTCGTCGATGGCACAAAGCGGTGGTTTTTCACTCGCAACGCAACGTAACCCGGCCGTCCGTAAGACGGAACAGCGCCCGTGTAGAGCTCGCAAGCCTCACGTGCCCTCTGAAAACACTAGGCAGACCCGAAGGTTAGCCAAAATCCTGCAGAAGGGTGTTTATAGGAAGCTGTTCCTGCCGGTGACGTTGCAACGCGAAGTAGACCACGAAGCGCTGTTGGACACGGCAGCGGACATTAGTGTGATGTCACGGAGTGTGTTCCTTGACCTGCAGCATCGTGCACAACGTGCCAATCGTGAGATGCACATGTTGTCTCACCCCATAAATATTCGGCCGTATGCTAAGACTACTACTCAAATGGATCAGGCCCTTTTGTGTCTCATTCAGGTAGGGCACATGACTGTGGAGCATCCGATATATGTGTCCGAACTGGAACACGTCCCGTTGCTCTTAGGACGCGATTTTTTACTAAGATTGCGTCCTATAATCGACCTTTCAGAGGAGAATTCCACCCTGTCCACTAACCTACTCAGGCCAGATCCTGTGGATTTGACTGACTTTGTGAAGTGGGACTCTCTACAGGGGGGGGGACCAGTGACACCGTTGAACAGGGAGGACTCCCTCCAACGGCAACAGGAAAATATTGTTTTGAAACCCACCCAGTATGTCTGTCCGTTCCCAAACCTTATTAACGTTAGTTTTCGTCAGACCCCACCCCTTAGTGAGGTGCGCCTTGTGTTAACACTCATGGATTTGTGTATGCTGCTGGTGCATTTTACGCTCTGCGTTTGAACCGCAACAGCCGCACAGGGGGGTAGACACGACTGACTAACACCGACGCCCTGCAAAAAGGGGGGGTTGGGGGGTTTGGATGGCCATTCAAACCACAGTGGTAATTTCAAAATAATACTTCAACCCAATATAGCACATATAATTTTGTTGCGCACCTTCAATGCGGGACAGTTACATTATGTGTGCCTCTCTCTTTACGGTTTTCTCCTGACATTGGGGGGGAAAACTTTAACTCTGTTTGTTCCCTTGATAGTTGAAAATCGGATCCGGATCCGATCCAAAATATTCATGGAGACAAATCCCTCGGAATTGTAGTTAGGAACTAGTCGGTTTGCTGATCACAGACTTCCTAGACCACTATTTACAAAACCCCCTCTCATGCTTTTGTACTTGTTTTTTTTTCCCTACTTCACCATGGGACGACCTGTTCATTTCTGACACTAAATATTCGGAACCCGACGTCCTCCCTTGACATAGGTCAAGAGAGTGAACTCCACCGATATTTGTACTTAGAGAGTAGGCAGGACCACTAATAACCAAGTACAGAACGTATACTCAGACGGTCAAACACAACCAAGTTTCAATCTTAACAGAATACATGACGATATTCTTAACGGGCCGCAACGGAGATGGCCATCAGTACCACTAATGTTTGTCCCATCCAAGACAAACTAAAGCATTTAGGCTGAAGAGAATTATAATGACAAACTAATTTAAAGAACAATATTGATAAGCATGAATGCTTTCCCTCTTACGAAAGTGGGAATGACCTCGTTCTATATATGATTATAACTTTTGATTTGTATTAGTTTTCCTTTGTTTACCTTTTCATGTAAAAGAAGAAACCAACACGTAGATAGGAACCTGTTAGATTTTATTCTGATCTCCCATTGGGAAAGTCGATCCCTATACGCAATGCCTATAACTATCTCTCTCTTCGGAGAAACCTTTTGAATGTACACCATGTTCCCACCAGCATTGTGTAGAGGGTCGGTTATGATCTTTGTTTGAAGTTATTTTCTTTTTGCTCTTGTTTCTTTGATATATAGTTTCCCTGGATAAAGACAATCAACCTCCTACCTCTAAATGTAGTGCATCTACTTCTGAGCCATGGTTCAGTACTGGACCACGTTAGAATAGGAAGAAGGCACCTTATGCTTTAAACGAATGGGCCTTGCCCCATCTTATATTTTAAGTGTGTGATTTGTGTATGGGTTCAGGCCAGACCACTTTTAGTTTACCAGGATTTTATCGTATCCTGTGTTCCGTGGTCTAACTACTACGCCTGAGTTTTGTTTTACTTTCTTTTTACTTTTGCGCCCCCAATACTTTATGGCCAACATAACAAGACTGATGCTCAACTTAGAATGTAGGACACTCTTCTTTCCTCCTCTCTTCCTCCTTCACCCCTGTCACTATCACATTGAGTCATACTCTCAAATACTTAGTTATGAAACATGTTGATTATTGATTGCGACTATCATGACAATGTATTTTGAATTGATAGCTATACAACCCTTAAGAACAGTGAAGGTGGAGCACAAGATGTGCTCTGTTTTGTTTTTGCCTTGTTTTGCTTTCTTTTCGTCTCTATGGACCAACAAGGACCAAGCTTCTGCTGCCGAAACCTGCTCCACCCCTGGTGTCTCCCACCGCAGCTGCACCCATCAAGCTGTTGCTGCTGAAATCTGCTCCACTCCTGATGCTGCACTCGTCAAGCTGCTGCTGCACCCGTCGAGCTGCTACTGCCGAACCGGCTCCATTCCTGTGTCTTCCTAAACGTCTCCACGTGCCGTACTAGATGAAGACCAGGAGGCATTTGGCTACTACGATCTGCAATGCCTCTAGTCTCCATCGGGGGGATTTGTAACACCAACGCCAGGAGACGTCACATAATTGTCAGTACAGTAAGTGTTGGGGCACAACTGTTTGCCCCAACAACACTGCATCATGAGAAACCAGCATTCCTTTGCAAAACATTGTTGGTACATTCTCCCACTTGTCTGTAGACTTAAGGAGATGGGGGAGGAAGCGCATTCCTTTTCTCTCTCCCTCTCAGAGCTCCGTGATCAATACCGCATCTTCCCCCCCCCCCGTCACGATTGTGTAAACAGACCTGCGTCGCTTTCCTGGCCAAAACGGACACTTCAAAGCAGGTTTATGGCCTACCAACACAAGGGGGGTGAAAAGCCCTTTTAAACTTTCGAACTCTGCTGAGCCTGCACAAGCAGGGGAAAAACACTGGAACTGCATTTTCTAAGACAAAGGAAAGTGTTAATGTTTTATCTGAGCGCGCGAAATACAAGGGAGGGACCAGCCTTGTTCACTCCAATATAGTGTCTGCCCGAGCAGAAATCTAGGCTTCCTTCAACCACCAGCCAAAGGAGAAGAGGTGTCAACAGCTCTCCTCCCGACCAGCGCGCTCCACCGCGCGGCTGCGCTGCCGTGCCGTGAACACGGCGCGGAGAGACACTGAACTGAACTGAATAGAATTTAAAATGCAGAGCGTTCGCCCGGGTTTGAAGCACCGCGGCATATTAACGCTTAGCCTCATTTTTGAATAGGAGGCTTAATTACATTGCACATTACATCCTTTTTAACTTCATTAGTTGGCAGCTAAAACCAAGTTATTATTTTTGTTTTTCTTTCCCTGTTCAATCTATCGGTAAGCTGCAATGCAATTACATTGTCATGTGTCGCTATTATGATAGAATTGTTGGCAAAACTCTTTTGCATTAAAGTAGATTGTTCCCTCATTTAAGAGAGAAACCTCAAGCTATTTTCATCTCTGAATAGTCAATAGAACTTTTCTTTCTTTTCTTTAGGCTACTAATGAGACAGTCTTGGCTCTATTTGTTATAATCCTCCTATAACTATTCTCATACTCTGAGAACCATATAGCTTACAGTAGTCCGCATATTTTGTTAGAGAAATGTGTGCGCCCTGATATATAAGCTCAATTAATTGAGCAGCGGTAAGCATCCAGACAGAGGCGATTGCCGTGACGTTTAATATATCAGGGCGTCACATGACTCCCTCTCTCTTTTCTTTCATTGTGCATGATATGAAAAGTCAGGTTTGATATTACTCTAGTGTGTGTGAGACTACACAAAGATAACGCTTTTGGAATCTGAAGTGATGCAGTTCGATCGGCGCATAATGTTATTATGCTCTATAACCGAACTGACACTTATCACCAGTCAGCCAACTGGGTGCATATAGCCTTAACACTTCAGATCCAGCGGGGTTATTAAATAACTTCCGTATCACGGGGAATAGTTAATAACCTACGCGCGTTACCTTCATCCTGTGTTCATTCATGGAAGAAATGTAGTATAGCAATACGGTATGCACCTTGTTTATTTGTTTTCATAAATAAACATCTTTCTTTGTACCTTATCATACTGTCTGGACATTGGATTGCTTTCTTCTGTTTGTTATATAACCGATGTGTTCATTGTATTTGGATTGGTATAATTAGTCAAGAACCCACGTTTCAAACAGTAAGCGTGAAGAAAAATATAATTTTTCAATTTTTGAAAATTAATTTTCAATTTTGAAAAAAATATATTTTTTTAATATTACTGTATTCAATACTGTATTCATATTCAGCGTTGATACTACATATTCTGTTAGCATTATCATCCGGGACCTTTCCATGACGTGCACGAACGTGAGCACGCGCGTCACTGCAACGTGAGCCCCCGGATACTAATGCAGTCCCCTATAGGAGAAAGTCTGGCATTCTTTGGTGCCCTCTAGGGGCTGGCACTGGAAGCGTTAATAAACACAGACAAAGGCCCGACGAATATCTTTAAGAATATATATATATTAATAAAGGGGGGGGGGGGGGGGGGTGCTCAGGGGTAGAGTGGCCGGTAGAGCGGCCGGATGGGAACTGCAAGGTTTCCAGTTTGATCCCGGGCTCCCCCAGAGTGTTGAAGTGTCCTTGAGGAATGGAACAATTTCCTGTTTGTAAACAAGAAAAGATGCGTGCACATCAACGGGGATGCACCTAGAGGGCGCTAATATGCGCAGCAGCTCTAGTCAAGTTAAGACTACAATAAAAAGTGGTCTTCACGAGTTTAATCAAAGTATATTAAATATGCATTGTTTGTAATAACTTGTTCACTGATTTAAAATGGTGTTTCAGAGTTGGATTAGTCGTTTATTTAATGTGACTATAATTAAAATGCTCAAGTCATTAAATGATATCATCCTGATTGTGCAGTCCTCACGTTATTATCATTATAAGGAGCATGATGGTGCGGTCAATCAAAAATAAATGTTTACTACTACATTCCAGACAAGGTTTAAACTAAGGGGCTCTTGACTGTGTGGCACATACAGGGTATGTTAATTTGTCCGGTTTTGTAACGTGTGAATGTTTTTGATTCATATGTGAGCACAATCGTTGTCACACGCGCGCACACAGTGGTGGGGAAAAGTAGCCTACTCAAATCGTCAAATGTTTTACTTAAGTAAAAGTATCAATACATACTCTGTTAAAAGCCTGGAATTCACAAACATCTTTTGAAAATAGCAGAGAACTCATTGTGAGCTTTCTTTGTAGATAATCTATTTTCAAATGGCCTTGATAGCCTGAGTATTTTTGTTCATAATAAAAAACTAAAAGTAGTAGGCTAAATCGTTCAAATAAATGTAGTGGTGGAAAATTAGAATCCGAGATGAGTGGAGCAGTAAAAGTATTGGGGGTAGCACTTTATAATAACTATACACTATAAAGCATTAGTTAAGCATTAGTAACTAATGAATTCATCATGAATTCATCATGAGTTCATAGTTTATTAATCATGAATTCATCATTAGTAAGGCATTATTTATACATTAACTGAACATTAGTAAACACAGTAGTTAAGCATTAGTAACTACTGAATTCATCATGAGTTCATACTTTATTAATCATGAATTTGTCATTAGTAAGGCATTATTTATACATTTACTTTACATTATATAACCCAGGTTCCAAATAAGGGTCAATTATATGGTGATAAAAAGTCAAATAAATGACTACCTGGTTATGCATACTGGTTTAAATAACTCATGGTTAATTCATTGCATCATATGATTTTGCTTAAAAACAACAATGAATAGTTGGTTCATCTACAGTAATAAATATGCTTAAAAAGGTTGAAAACTCATGCTGTATTGTGTAAAATGTGCCAAAAACATTTTATATGTGAGGTTAAAAAATCGGGCTTTGAACAAATCCCTTTAAGTGCACTCCACTATAAAAGGAGCACTGCCCCTTTAAGAGTCTCTTCCTGATACAGACAGAGTTTATGATCAACAGAACAGTGAGTGAACAGAGAGAAAAAACGTCAGACAAAAGACAGTTTTGAGCATTTATTTTCGAGAGTTTAAGTGTTATTTTTGTACAATATGAGTGTTTAAAGGCCTAGCCAAGTTAGCAGGAGTTTGAGCCAACAGAATCCAGTGCTTCAGTCAGCAAAAACGAACTTTGTGGCTAACAGCTAAGCTAACTGGCTGCTGCTCATCAACAAGCCTGACCAGCAGCTGAAGAAAGACAGGAGAGATAGTTTTGAACTGAGTGGGTTCCTCTCCATGTGAGGCAACACACAGACATCGGATGGCAAGCTATTGGAGACCCAGGAACTGAATCTACAGAAAACATCTATTGGACCAACTGCATGGTTTGACCAAGTGACTTGAACAGAGCTCTGACTGACTATTTTTTGGAACTGAGATTTGACTTTGAACAGAACTCTGACTAACTAATATTTTTGAACTGAGACTTTGGACCGAGCAACTGAACTGTTTTGATCATCCAGGAAGAGGAAAAGACAGTGACATTTCATTTGGAAGTTAGATATTGACAATATTGCACTGTTTTGTTACTAAAATTGATATTGCACTATTTTTGATAATTGATTGTTTTTGATATTTTATTTTATTATTTTCTGTAAAGGTTGAACTTAAAGGTCATATTAAGGTTAAAGGGGAGTTTAAAGGTACTTGCCTGCACTTTTTATTTTGAAAGCATACTTAACCTGCTGAAAATAGCTCAAATAAATAGGTCTTACCTGTTTAAATAGGCTGAAAATATAATAAAGATTGACCGGTCCTAAATAGAAAACTATCTTTAGTTTGAATTAACTGGATTAAATATTTAGTTGGTAAACTAAATAGAAAAACTGACCTAAGAACCTGCTCTAAAAAAGAAAGGTGTTGAATGGTTTTTGAGAATTTTGTCTACCTCCATCATTGTAAATAGTTTATTGTATGCATGCTATTTTTGCTTCATTATTTCATTCAGTAAACTTGACGTCTTTATTATTCACATTTAAGCTCTTGTCTCTGGTCTATTCTTTTAGTCACCTCCTCACGAACCTAGAAATACGGTCATTTTCTACATCACTGCTTCTATCTCATTTATAAATGCTTTATAAGGCATGAATAGTCCTCACTTTAGATGGGCTCACGGAACATACTTAACTAACGAGTAGTAACTACCTTAATAAATCATTAATTGATGATGAATTCATGATTAATAAAGTATGAACTCATGATGAATTCAGCAGTTACTAATGCTTAACTACTGTGTTTACTACTGTGTTTACTAATGTACAGTAAATGTATAAATAATGCCTTACTAATGATGAATTCATGATTAATAAACTATGAACTCATGATGAATTCATTAGTTACTAATGCTTAACTAATGCTTTATAGTGTATAGTTATTATAAAGTGTCTCAAAACTGCTGTACTTATGTACAGTATAATTAGTAAATATACTTTGTTACTATACATGCATGCACACACACAGGCAGTCTCTGCAATGTATTGATTGATTTAATAGAGTTTATTTGCAGTTTGCAATAGGAAAAAGTACAGTTTCATGACAGCTTAAATCACTGATACAAGGTCAACTAAAAGGAGATCCTAGTAAGCTTTATGGCTTATTTACACAGGAACCACACCACAGGAAAGACAGACGGATAGTAGCCTTTGGATAACATTACAAAAGCAGAAAAGAAAATAATGAAAAATACAGATGGGGGCTTAGTCTATTTACAAGTCACTAGTATGACTAGCATTCTTTGGCTGCAGTTACTTTAGGTAAACTAAAGTAAAGTAAAGCATACATGATCAGAACATTTGACAATGTAATCACTAATCGTTCACTTGAAGGCAGTCTGTTTTCTGACTGAAATGAGCCATTCCCACCACTACTTTAGGACCACTGGAATCCCCTTTTGATGGCCTGTAGCCACAATATTCTTCTGTTTTTATGAAATTGGTGAGAACCCCTCGGAATATTAAACATTTTCCACCATCCTTTGATATATTGGCGCAATTGACTGCACAACAACTTCTGGTCATGTTTGTTTTGTAGCGATAGCATCCAGTGTGATCCGAGTCCCAACCAAAACACAGCATAAAGCTTACTACGGGTAGGCCTACTGCTTTTTACCACTGACATGCGCACTCTGTTTGTGATGACATTGCACGGAAATTTCCCCATTGTCCTTGAGCAAGACTGAACCCCTAATTGCTCCCGATGAGAAGGTTGGTGCCTTGTATAGTTTCCTCCGCCATCTGTATGTGATTGTGAATCTGTGAATGTAATACACAATCTAAAGCGCTTTGGAATAAAGCTCTAAATGTACCATTTACCATTTATAGTGATACGAACCTGTGTGTGCATGTGTGTGCGTTCATCAGGTGATTTCGATGATTTAGTTAGATAATACTAATTCCTCTGTAAACAAACTGAAAACAACCATGACACCCACACACACGCATGCACATGCATGCACACGCACACACACACACACACACACACACACACACACACACACACACACACACACACACACACACACACACACACACACACACACACACACACACACCACAACCTAAGATTTAAATGATATGCTAGGTTTATTAAGATATAATCTGGATGCTAGATACAATGTCCTAGGATGGCTTAGGGCTTAAGAAGGGTTACCTTTATTTGTACATGCTGCCACATGCTCTGCTATGCCCCTTTAAACAATATAGATTTGTACCTATTTATCATAATTATTCCCATAAAGGGAACAAAGCTGTGTGTGTGTGTGTGTGTGTGTGTGTGTGTGTGTGTGTGTGTGTGTGTGTGTGTGTGTGTGTGTGTGTGTGTGTGTGTGTGTGTGCTAATGATGCGCGGGCCGTCCGGAACCCGCGAGCAAGCCAGGTTGAGCTGTGTCAAGAAATGTACACTTTATTGGCGGGGCAGGTTGATGTGATCCCGACTACCGTCCAAATAATGTATAATAACCAAGCGTCCTTCCCTGCTCGCAGCCAAACTGTCTCTAGAGCGTCCCTTGGAAGTCAAGAGATGCCCGCTGGTGTGTCTGTGTCATATCATTCTAATTTAGTCCATTGTACTTCCTTTACATAGACTTAAAAATAAACCCAGTTGCCTAGTCATATTACGGGAGGGTCTTATTTTGAAATCCACCGTTTTAACAAGAAATGCTTCAGCGTGTTGTTATTCACTACTTGTTGCAGCCTACAAGATGTAATCAGGAATCACATGGATTAAACGCAAGCTTTTGACTAATCTAAAATTCATATTCATGATATGAAAACCATGCTCCTGTGACTTCAAATCAAATCAAACTTTATTTATATAGCACGTTTACAAACAGGCAAGCTGAACCAATACAATGACTTAATACAATGCACAGCGGTTGAAAGCAGCAATAGGTGAGTGGACTGGTTAATTACCTTCCGCTGGCTTGGCTGTTGTTATGGGAGAGGAATCAGTAGCCTACAGAGCTCTGATAAAAAGTTGACGGTGCACTTAAACATTTCTGTCTTTTCTCTTTATAGTTGTTTATTTTGTCTTGCACCAGTGACTAGGCTACTGGATCTGCAACATCTCTCTGTGATCCATTAGCGTTGTGCTCCCGCTCCGTATGTATAGTCAAAACCCTTAAGTTCATGTTCGGGTAATTTTGACCCGTTTTACATTTTCATTTGAAGGAAAAAGGTTGAAGTTTACATTTTTTTCCACCTGAAACTCACTGGCCTTAAAGAGGTGGTGCCATAGTTTTGTACTTTTTCTGGTTTTCATGTGTCTAGGAGGTTGACAGTACTTCATTAGACCCCCTGGTGTGGTTGTTATGAGAAATTATGCATTCTCTTTTTATCTGGGTTTTTAGCTGGAGGATGCCACCTGCTGGGTCAGACGTGCCGTTCCAAAAACACCCATACTTATTACATCATAGAATCAACCCCTCCCCTAATTACCATTCACCCAACACACATGGGTGTGGCTAACTTCAGCTGGGTCACCACCAACCATGACAACCACGCATACCAATGAACTGGTGGGTGTGGCCACATGAAAACATAATTGTCTCCACCAGCCGAAGGCTGAGGGAGAGTATGTTTTCCCCTCCGTCCGTCCGTCCGTCCGTCCGTCCGTCCGTGCGTCCGTGCGTGCGTGCGTCCGTGCGTCCTCGCAGTTTGTGAGCAGCTAATCTCAGTCACCGTTGGCCCGATCGCTGCCAAACTGAGCACACACACTCCCTGGATGCCAATCTAGAACCTCTGCCCCACATTTTTCAAATCAGCCTCATGGTGGCGCTTTAACAGGCCGATTTGTGTGGCCTGGTTGTTACCAGCTAATCTCCGGCGCCGTTGGCCCGATCGCTGCCAAACTGAGCACACACACTCCCTGGATGCTAATTCAGAACCTCTGCCCCACATCTTTTAAATCAGCCTCATGGTGGCGCTATAACAGGCCGATTTGTGTGGCCTGGTTGTTACCAGCTAATCTCCGGCGCCGTTGGCCCGATCGCTGCCAAACTGAGCACACACACTCCCTGGATGCTAATTCAGAACCTCTGCCCCACATTTTTTCAATCAGCCTCATGGTGGCGCTATAACAGGCCGATTTGTGTGGCCTGGTGGAGACCTGTGCTCGGAAGAGCACTGCTTCTAGTTTTAACTCTTTCTCTACACTTTTTTGGAAAAAATCTTCCTCCTAGTATAATCATAATAGTAAATAATCATGTTTTATTAGAGGGGTAAATCATGGCACCTGCACTTTAAAGATTCTTATGTGATTAACATGTAAAACATATTATTGCACTACACCCATGCTACACCCCCCACGTTCCTTTTGACCCTCAAATGCTGTTTGCGGGTCATTTTGAACCGGGGGATATTTGGTTTAAAAAATTATACTAATATACATTTGTGATTAACAAATCATCATCATACATTGACTTTGTCTCAATTCCAAGCACTCCAAATGATAGAAATGGTAAAATAAACAGTGAACTTAGAGTTGAAGAATCTGGCAAGAGAAAGCGCTGTTCAGTGTGTCCTACAATAGCAGATAGGAAGACAGACTGCTTGCAAGGTGCAAGAAGCTCATACAGTATGTGCCTCACATGCAGTCCATGTTTATGAAGCATGTGCTTTCTAGTGTATAATGTACAAGTGTACATTCATAATTATGTGACATTAATGTGTGTTCCCATGTTCACATCTGTGTTCAGCTCTTATTTTACATGAAGCTATCAGTAAAAACGCCTTGCTCTTTCAGTGTTTAATGAAGCATAAATGCAAACATTTACCATAATTGTTTGGAATTGAGACAAGGTCAATCAATGTATGATGATGATTTGTGAAGTAAAATGTTATATTAGCCCCACTAACCCTTTTTTAAACCAAATATACCCCGGGTCAAAATGACCCATGGACAGAACGAAGGTGAAGTGAATCTGAACAGAAGTTAAGGGTTAAATAATGTAGATATGTATTATACAAAAATGTCAACAATCGTGTCAATGGATCAGCTTAAGGGAATTAATCTCAGGTTCATCATTTTCCTGTAAAGCCAACTGTGCGTGTTTGATGTCATTCATTCAGGAGAGTGTCTATACATGTGTATACACTGTAGGCCTATTGCAATACAATAGTATTATGTAATACTTTATCAATCATATACAGTATGTATCAAGTTGAGGAAATGCATCTCAGGTTGATAATATTCCTGTAAAGTGAACAGAGATTTGTGTGTGTGTGTGTGTGTGTGTGTGTGTGTGTGTGTGTGTGTGTGTGTGTGTGTGTGTGTGTGTGTGTGTGTGTGTGTGTGTGGTCCAGAACTCAAGAGTTGTGTTAAACCCATGAAATAGACACCAAGTTTGCATTTCTAGCCCATCTGGTTGAAATGTTGAAAATCACCAAGGCTATTTTCTGATAGGGCCAATATTGAGGCGGCCATAATGGATTTCCAGCAGCAACATGAAGACTGGGTTGTCCATAAAGGTTGTGTTCCTAAGGGTCATAGATAATATTTCTGGTGACCTACCTTTTACAACAGGGCAAATGCAGGTCACTTCCCTTATCACCCTGGGTAACATTGTTTGTGGTGAGGCAAAGGTAAAGTGTTACATTTAGCAAAAAAATAAACTGTGGAAATAACGTGGAATAATTTTGCCGTGCATGAGAAGCGTCGTGACAGCTTTAAATGACTAATTCCCGCGGCTATGCACACAGAGAAGACAGGGAATCCAAGCACTACAATGACCTCTTTTTGAACAATATGTTACATTATGTAATACTTCAGCAATCGTATCAAGATGTTGACGAAATGCATCTCAGGTTCATAATATTCCGACATGACCCATTTCTGTGTGGCTGGTTCAGATAGGGATCTCCATGTATGGGCATGAAAGTGATAGTATGTTTTGATGTCATGGGAACCACTCTAACAGAAACCCTTTTATGCCCATACATGGAGATCCGCGATGTCATCAATATTAAGCCCATATCTAACTTCATATGGGAATGCCATATCTGTGTGGCTGGTTCAGACAGTGATCTCCATGTATGGGCATAAAAGGGATGTACCGGTAATCCGGTACCATATACAGGACATTGATCTCCATATATGGGTACCAGGGGTCTCCATATATGGGTAACTGGTCCGATATACATCACTGGCCGGATGGCTAAGAATTGGCGCGACCTCGCCCTTTAGGGCTAGGTCGCATGTCAGCCTGAGGCGTCTTACTGGTAATATTACTGTAAAGTGAACAAAGCTGTTTGTGTGTGTGTGTGTGTGTGTGTGTGTGTGTGTGTGTGTGTGTGTGTGTGTGTGTGTGTGTGTGTGTGTGCTTACGTGCGTGCGCGCGCACGTGCGTGCATACGTGTGTAACAGAACAGTAAGGACTATGAAATGAAATAAATGAATTGTCTCCAAACAAAGCCTTTACAGCGGCAGGAACAACCAATAAAAGGATAAAAGATAAGGGGGTTTAAAAGTGACACGGGTCATAGAGGGGTCCTATAAGGAGCTTGATAGAGGGGCAAGACGTAACTTCCTCCCTCTGCTGAGTTGACTCGGTTTCCCCTCTTTCACTCTGGTCGCCTTGGTGGAGAAACACCATGGGTGAATGTAAAGACCATCGGGGAATATCTACTGCATAGTACTGTGTTCTATCCGTCTGTCATTCAATGTTATATGAGATACTTCAATGGTTTCCTGTGCAAATAAGCAGAAACGCTTACTAGGATCTCCTTTTAGTTAACCTTGTACCAGTGAACTGTACCGTCACGAAATATATTTTTGCTTTGCAAACTTCTAATAAAGTCTTCAATCAATCAATCAAAAAGCTGGCCTTGTATCTGAACATAACTGTACTAGGGCTTTCATCGACTAATCGACTAGTCGACTAGTCGACTAATATAACCACTAGTCGATCTGGTAGGTACTTGTCGAAAAGTCGATAAGGAAGAAAATATATATATATATTTTAAGTCCTAATGAACTAATTTCAATTCGATTATAGTTATTGTTTTATTTTTAACAACCATTATAAACGGAATATTATTATCCAGTCATACACACATCTAGCAGCATCTCCCTACCGAGGGTTAATAATCCCAAAGAAGACAGTTGAGTTCACCCAGAGTTCACCCAAAGTGAAAGTCCGTGTCTGTCCGATCTGTAAAAAATACTAGATGTGAAAGCCCTAAACTGTACTGTCCTGTGCTGTGCTGTTCCTATATGTAAACTTCTAATAAAGTATTCAATCAATCAATCAATCAATCAATCAATCAATCAATGTAATGCACAATCTATGTGAAGTGCTTTGGATTTGTGCCTATATTGATAGCTTTAAGTGAATACAGACAGGAAAGGGGGAGAGAGAGACGGGGAGAGACACGTAACAAAGGTCTCGGGGAGCGGGACTTGAACCTGCGACATGCTGACCCAGACTGCTAGGCCAGAGATCTTGGTCATCCATATAGTTCTTCAGCGCAATATACAGTAGGTCTAGATTTACAAGGCACGTTGGAGCCTGAAAACTTTTTCTTTTTTTTAATAGGGATACCTTTCTTTGTACATGCTGCCATCATTATGCTCTGCTGCAAACCAACAGCATATCAATGTCCCCTTTAAATAATATAGATATGTATTATATAAATATTTCAACAATCGTTATTCAGGACAGTGTGTATACACTGTAGGCCTATTTCAATACAATAGTATTATTATGTAATACTTCATCAATCATATACAGTATGTATCAAGTTGAGGAAATGAATCTCAGGTTGATAATATTCCTGTAAATTGAACAGAGCTTTGTGTGTGTGTGTGTGTGTGTGTGTGTGTGTGTGTGTGTGTGTGTGTGTGTGTGTGTGTGTGTGTGTGTGTGTGTGTGTGTGTGTGTGTGTGTGTGTGTGTGTGAGAGAGAGAGAGAGAGAGAGAGAGATAGATAGAGATTACAGAGACATTATTATTCTGTAACTAAATCATCACCTGACGCAAGCACAGGCTTTTATTACTATACCTGTGAGAACATCAACATTTCAGGAGCAGACCCATTACACCCTTATAGGACTGAGGCTGATCTAAAAATCCTGACCTGAGTTTTCTGAAAAACATTAAATATTTATTCAAAAACTACCAAAAAAAAAATATATATATATATGTTGCATAACAACAAGAACCCCAAGGGGCTCTCGTCCCAAAAGCGGTTCCCGTCCTAAATGGCTTACTAAGGTAAACATTTTTGTTCACTGCATTTCACCCTCTAGAGCATTGCGAGCATGTCTCAGCAGGTGTGTTAGTCAGTTATAGCGCACGCTAGAAAATAATTAATTACTAATAATAAATCAATAAAAAGACGTGGGGCTTCGGGCCCTAAACTTCTACCTTTTTCTTTCAAATGAAAATGCAAAACGGGTACAAAATGACCCGAACAGAACTTAAGGGTTAAGGGCCAAACAAATAACTCACTGTCCACACGCACGCACGCACACACACACACACACACACACACACACACACACACACACACACACACACACACACACACACACACACACACACACACACACACATATATATATATAAGAATAAAGAATATAAAGTCTAAAAGGAAATAAAAGCATGCAATGGTTTTCTCAGAGCAGTAAGGACTATGAAATGAAATAAATTAACTGTCTCCAAACAGAGCTTTTACAGCGGGAGGAACAACCAATAAAAGGATAAAAGATGGACTAAAATAAGGGGGTTTAAAAGTGACACGAGTCCTTAGCTTGATAGAGGGGCAAGTCGTAACTTCCTCCCTCTGCTGAGTTGACTCGGTTTCCCCAAGACTCTGGTGGCCTTAATTGGTGGAGAAACGTCTTGGGTGAATGTAAAGACAAAAACAAAGCCCAAAAGCCCTAAAAAATAAGCTCCAAACAGCCCAAAAAAAAAACAAATTAGCGTCCTGCTGAACCTTTCCTATCAGACTCACCTCACCGCTGGTGTACAAGATCCACTACACCTCTAAGATATGTACCTGACAAAATACTTTAAAAAAGTTAAGGATGTCCACAATTACAACACCAGAGCCAGCACCACAGATCACGTTCAACCCAGAGTCAATTCAAACAAAGGGTCAAACTTGTTCTCGTGCAATAGGTTACCACCAAAATGTGGAACGCCTTACCGAAGGCCTTACAGGAGTGTAAATCCCTAACATCCTTTAAAATCGCCCTGAAAAACCACTATTTTTTCACTGTTATTTAGTTTTCTTTTTTTTCTGACAATATCTTCTGCATAGTGCTGTGTTCTATCCGTCTGTCATTCAATTTTATATGAGATACTTAAATGGTTTCCTGTGCAAATAAACAGAAAAGCTTACTAGGATCTCATTTTAGTTGACCTTGTACCAGTGAACTGTACCGTCATGAAACTGTCACCTTTTCCTATGCAAACTTCTAATAAAGTCTTCAATCAATCAATCAATCAATCAATCAATCAAAAAGCTAACCTTGTATCTGAACTTAACTGTACTGTGCTGTGCTGTGCTGTTCCTATATGTAAATTACTAATAAAGTATTCAATCAATCAATCAATCAATCAATCAATCAATCAATCAATGTAATGCACAATCTATGTAAAGTGCTTTGGATTTTTGTGCTTTTATGCCTATATTGATAGCTTTAAGTGAAGACAAACAGGAAAGGGGAGAGAGAGACGGGGAGGGACACGTAACAAAGGTCGCCGGGAATGGGACTTGAACCTGCGACATGCTGACCCGGACTGCAATCTTGGTCATCCATATAGTTATTCAGCGCAATATACAGTAGGTCTAGATTTACAAGGCAGGTTGGAGCATGAAAACGTTTTCTTTTTTTTTCTTTTTTTTTATAGGGATACCTTTCTTTGTACATGCTGGCATCATGCTCTGCTGCGAACCAACAGCATATCAATGTCCCCTTTAAATAATATAGATATGTATTATATAAATATTTCAACAATGGATCAGCTTAAGGGTATTAATCTCAGGTTCTACATTTTCCTGTAAAGCCAACTGTGCGTGTTTGGTGTCATTCATTCAGGAGAGTTTGTGTATACAGTACTGTAGGCCTATTTCAATACAATAGTATTATGATGTAATACTTCATTCATAAAGGTATATCAAGTTGAGGAAATGCCATTACACCCCTAGGACTGAGGCTGATCTGAAAATCCTGACCTGAGTTTTCTGAAAAACAGTATAAGTGTGTGTGTAACAGTAAGTGTGTGTGTGTGTGTGTGTGTGTGTGTGTGTGTGTGTGTGTGTGTGTGTGTGTGTGTGTGTGTGTGTGTGTGTGTGTGTGTGTGTGTGTGTGTGTGTGTGTGTGTGCTAGTGATGCGCGGGCCGGCCGGAACCCGCGGTCCCCCGCGGTCAGCCCGCAAGCCAGGTTGAGCTGGGTCAAGAAATGTACACTTTATTGGCGGGGCAGGTTGATGCGGTCCCGACTACCGTCCAAATAATGTATAATAATATGCACCAAGTGTCCTTCCCTGCTCGCAGCCAAACTGTCTCTAGAGCGTCCCTTGGAAGTCAAGAGACGCTCGCTGGTGTGTCCATATCATGTCATTCTAATTTAGTCCATTATACTTCCTGTAAATAGACTTAAAAAAATAAAACCAGTTGCCTAGTCATATTACGGGAGGGTCTTATTTTGAAATCCACCGTTTTAACAGGAAATACTTCAGCGTGTTGTTATTCGCTACTTGTGGCAGCCTACAAGATGTAATCAGGAATCACATGGATTAAACGCAAGCTTTTTACTAATCTAAAGTTCATATTTATGATGTGAAAACCATGCTCCTGTGACTTAAAACAATGCACAGCGTTTGAAAGCAGCAATAGGTGAGTGGACTGGTTAATTACCTTCTGCTGGCTTGGCTGTTGTTGTGGGACGCATGCAATGGTTTTCTCAGAACAGTAAGGACTATGAAATGAAATAAATTAATTGTCTCCAAACAGAGCCTTTTACAGCAGGAGGAAAAGATGGACTAAAATAAGGGGGTTTAAAAGTGACACGGGTCATAGAGGGGTCCTATGGGAATGACATCATTTTGTAGGCAGAGGAGAACTTTTGCCCCCCTAAAAAGCGAATCTTTTTACTATTTCTACTACTTACCAATTTTTCTTCTCTTTGTTTTTGAAACGAAAGTGGTAGAATTATACTTTAGTCGTTATTTTTGTCTCGGATCTGTTGAAATAGCGAGGGACAGATATTGACAATAAATCTGCTTGGAGGTCTGACTACAAAATGATGTCACGGCTTAAAGGAGCTTTTTTTTTTTTTTTTGCATAGTTCTGTGTATATGTGTCTGTCTTTTACGTCTATGAATTGAGTACAAAAGGACCCCAATGTAAACAAACCATTGTGCTTTCTTGGGTTTAAATCCTATAAGCTTGCAGGTTGAAAAGACCCTCAACTCTGAACTAAGTAAGATCTGCACATGGCTTAACGACAACAAAATATCAATTCACCTGGGCAAAACTGAATCCATCCTCATTGGATCAAACCATAACCTAAAAAATGTTGATAACTTCACAATCAAAGTGGGTGACAAGGTTATAACACAAAGAAATGAAATGTCCTACTTGTATCCGTCCTTGAACTAATCTTTCCAAGGACGACTTCAAAGGTAATTAAAACAATCAACCAACAAACTCGTTTCCTACATAGGATCGCCCGATGGTCAATTTCAACACACTGAAGACCATAGCTGGTGCAATAATTCAGACCCTCTTTGACTACGGAGTCCACGTATGGTATCGTGACCCCCCAAAAGCCCTAAAAAATACAAAACAGCCCAAAACAAACTAATTAGCGTCCAGCGTCCTGTGTGTGCGTGTGCGTGTGCATGTGTGTGTGTGTGTGTGTGTGTGTGTGTGTGTGTGTGTGTGTGTGT